>NC_134368.1:12320000-12975625 GCF_035582795.1 Mycteria americana
TGCAGCAAGAATAGATGTGAGCACTTGGGACATGCCTCACTCACAGGCAGCGGGAAGGGAGGCCGAGACAGAAGCACAAGGGTAAAGACCGACCCGACCTGGCATCCAAGTTCCCCATGCTCCAAGTTTTACTAGCTCACACGGAATTTCTTAATTTATCTTTTCAGCTGCTTCTTCGCATTTTGTACCACTGTTCCCTGTCCATTCTCTCGCCCTATCCCTCTCTCTTAATGGGACATTTTGCTCCACCAGAACCACCAGCTTGTACAGAAGATTGCAAGACAAATGCAACAAATTGGGCATTTGGCCAATAATCGTGTTGACGGAAGACGGATATACATGTATAAATATTTTTTTTTTTCTTGGTGGAAAATGTACAGCTCTCCAGCAGATGGGTGCATTAAAATCTGAGTGCATTTATCAAGTGAAACAAATATTCATGAAAAAGAGCTGAAACCCGCTCTCCCAAGAACCAGTGCTTTAAAGATTAACACAGTCCAAAGTCTTAAGATGCCCTGATTTTAGCTCACGGAACCTCTGGCATCACCATATTTAAAAGCCTGTCAGCAATTCTATTGTCAACTCTTTTTCAAGGGCTTCTCACTTGCCCTCAGCAGTTTTCGTGGTGGAAACATCGAGATTCGGCCTAAAAAGGCCTCTCTCTTAAAAGCCGGTTGGAAACATTTCCCTGGCTTTACACAGGGGTGCAGGGAAGGAGAGGGTTCCCTGTGATCCACAAGTGATGGCAGCTCTAACGTAGCTGGACGCCCTGCCTTGAGTAGTGCAAACGGCTTCTAAAACTTTGCAGTGCTGGTAGGTGGTGGGGAGCAAAAGTTCTCCAGATAATACAGAAACACACTGATCCCTCCCCAAGTCCCCCAGCATCTCCCACAGCCCAGGCGAGGGCTTCTCCATCCTCCAACATCCACACGTTGGACGTACTCACACACGCACTAGCCAGCACGTTCTCATCATTCCCGTACCAAGTGCAGGATCTCATACAAGTTTTAGGTCTTGAAAACTACAGAAGAGCTTTGCAGACCCACGGGGGGTGGATTTCGGGGTGGCCTGACACCACGGGGCTCCTTGAGAGGAAAGGGGTTCCCTTTCTCCCTAGGGAAACTCTGCAGTCTTGGCCTGAGGGCCCGCAGGTGGAAGGACCACAGGGACCATCATGAATTACTCTTCCCCAGGGCCCCCCCATCCCCTCACAACGGCGTCGATAATCTGCAGCAAATGCCCTCAGCAGACTGTCTGGGATCGTGCCAGGTGCTGTACAAACACATGGAGGGGTTTTGCCAGCTCCCAGCTTCCCCTTTCCCTCCTGCCCTCGCTCACTGCCATCACTGCCTTTCCTTGTCACACTCCACCCCATTCCCCGGCTCTCATTTCCAATTCTCTCCCTCCATCCTTCTCCTTCACTCCAGAGATCTCCCTCCTGCCATCCCACATCCTCTTTCCCGTGGGCTCCCTTGGGCCTGGCTCTGCCTCCCCCCCCAGCAGTGAAGGGCCCGGGCAGGAGGACAGCCAGCCCTGCCCTGCCCCGGCTGCCCAGGGCACTCTCTCGGGGCGAGGACAAGGGCACCTCGGCGTGCTCCCCCCATCCCTTCCTCCCCGCTTCCCTCCAGCTCCTGCTCCTTTTCCTTCTTCGCTTCCTCTCTTCCCTGCCGCCTCCCCTCCCTCTCTCCCTCCCCTGCACCGCTCCCCCCTTTGGCTCCCTCTAGCTCCATCCCCTCCCTCCGCCGCCCCGACCCCTCCTCCCTCCCCCCCGACCCATCCTTCCCTCCGCCCCGGCTGCCGCCCTCCCGCCCCAGCCAGTCCCGCCGCGCAGCACGGCTCGGCTCGGCTCGGCTCGGCTCGGCTCGGCTCGGCGCAGCTCGGCTCGGCTCGGCTCGGCTCGGCTCGGCGCGCCATGGTGCAGCTCGGGGGCGGCCGCCGAGCCCCACCGCCGGCCCCGGCCGCGCCACCGGCCTTCAGCATCGACAGCATCCTGCAGCCCGGCCCCCGCCGCCCGGCCCCGGAGCAGGGCAGAGCCCGCTGCGCGCTGCCGGAGGAGGAGGAGGAGGAGGAGGAAGAGGGGCCTGCGGAGCAAGACCCCAGTAAAGGCTCCAGCGACTCGGGTACAGAGCCGGCAGCCCGCCTCAGGCTGTCTCGCCCGTCGGGTCGCAGCTCGGCCCCCACCCAGGCGGTGGCCCCGGCCCGGCTCGCAGCCCAGCACCCGGCGGGGGTCTGCCCCGGGCCTCCCCAGCGCCGCCGGGCCGGGACCGCGCACACGCACACGCAGACATACACACATACACGCAGCCGCGGTGCCCACGCAGCCGGAGGAGGAACCGAGATGCCACCGGCACACGCACACACACACACACGCACCAACCTGCTCCCAGGGGCTTTTCCAGGGTGTTTTGCCCCCCTCCCGGCCTCCTCGGTTGTTTGTCCCGCGTCCGGGAGCCCCTGACTGCTCTGTCATATAGCTAGCAGAGAGATATCCTTAGATCTTTACTTCTCCCCCTGGAGGGGGGGGGGCCATGGCCAGCTATCGGCAACCCCCTCCCCATCCTACCCCCCACCCCCCCGGCCTCGGCCCCCTCCCTAGCGCTCCGCCGGGCCGTGCGTGCATGCGGGGCGGGGGCGGGGGCGGCGGCGGGGGGCTGATGCTGTGCTTTGCCCTTGCAGGCAGCGAGCCCCGCCGGCTCCGGGCGGAGGGGACGAGCCGAGGCCTCCGCCCGGAGGCCGAGGGCGGCGGCAGCGGTGTGGGCTCCCCGCTCCCCGCGGAGGGGCTGCGCGGCTCCCGGCATCCGTCGCCGCGGGAGGCCCGGGGCTGCGGCGGGGAGAGCGGCAGGTCGCCGGCGGCGGGCGGCAGGAAGAAGACGCGGACCATCTTCTCCAAGAGCCAGGTCTTCCAGCTGGAGTCCACCTTCGACGTGAAGCGCTACCTGAGCAGCTCGGAGCGGGCCGGGCTGGCCGCCTCGCTGCACCTCACCGAGACCCAGGTGAAGATCTGGTTCCAGAACCGGCGCAACAAGCTCAAGAGACAGATGTCGGCCGAGCCCGAGGGCCCGGGCCCGGCGCCGGCGGACCCCCCCGGGGAGTCACCGCCCCCCGCCGCGGCGGCTCTCTCCTTCCCGGCCCTTTACAAGGACAGCACCCTGCTCAGCCGCTGCTTGCTGCCGCTGCCCTTCCCCCTGCTCTACCCGGGCAGCGCCATCCCCTACCTCTGCCTCCCCGGGCCGGGCAAACACTTCAGCCTGGTGGACGGGGACGTATAGCCTCTCCCCCCGGCCCCCGACCTTCCTCTTGCCGGGAGCCGCCCCGATGTTATTTGTGCCCGCGCCGTGTTGGTGGGGTGTCCGCCTTCCCCGCAGCCGGCGACAGCCGCCCCCCCGCCCACGGAGGGGCCGCCCGGGCTCCCCCCACCCGTGTCCGTGGGCCGCCGACACGTTATTAAAGCTTCAAAGGGCGCTGCCAGCCCGCCCTGCCTCTTGCAGCGCTTTTCCTCTGGTCCGGACGGAGGAGATAACACGGAGCCACCAAAGAAACAGGGATGTGTTCTGCCTCCCTCCCTCCCAAATTATCCCGTGCCCATATTTCAGGGGAGCCGATGCTCTGGCTCAGCCCACGGGGACTGTGCCCCACGTCTGCCCCAGCGCCGTGGCCGTCGCTGTACCGTGAACCGAGTCACTTTTAATGCAGCTTGCTAAAAGCGAAGGCTGCGATGTGCTCCTCTATCTCAAACTCTCCACCTCCAATATCCCCCAGGTTAACTTCTCCCCATCTTTGACATTATCAAAATGTAGACACCTTTCCTCAGATCTGATTCTTAAACTGTGACTTCTCTGATTTTTTTTTCCTCTCCCGAAAAATTCCAAGCTCTCTCTCACGCTTTTTGTGCTAACCAGTTCTCAAACTGTGGCTCGTCTGATGTTTTTGCAGAGTAAGACAAGCTGTCTCTCGTACTTCTTGTGCTAACCGCGCCCCCCGAAATCTCGTGGGACCATTTTATCTGCTATCCTAGAGTAGAGAAGTGTTATTTTTTTTTCGTATATTTCCAAACGCATTTGTCGTCCTTTGGTTTCCAAGTTCACACGCTTTATATTCAGAGGTTGGAAATAAACCTTTTCAGAAAGCTGAAATGCATGCCTTTTCAATACAGTTACTACTAGGCAGTACCAAACGAAAGATATTGCCTAGAGTGCATCGATGGTTTTTATTCTAAAAATAAAGGTTAAAAACACAATCGTGGCATTACGAAATTCACCCGTGCGTGCGAAAACGGGCAACCTGTCGACTTTCCCAGTGGGAAAAGAAAAAAACCGATAGGTGTTTCGGCGAGATAAGAACCGTTTTTCTTTCCTTTTCCCACTCTTCTTCCATTTGTCCTTCCGTGGGCAATTAATACAGGTGTGCAACAACCTCCGTGCAGCTGCGTGGGCCAGCCCGCGGAGGAGACCCCGGCGCAAGCGGCAGCCCCGCGGCTCAGCGCCGCCGTTGCCATTTCCTTGGAGCCGGGAAAGCGCTGCGGCGGGGACCGCGGCGGGGGCGATGCTGCGGGGGCCGTGCCGAGGCAGTGCCTGCGCCAGCCCGGCTCTGGAAAACGGCTTCGGCGGCTGTGCGAAGTGTTCTCCCGGCTGCCGCGATCTGGGAGCGTTGTTTGACCTCTCCTCTCGCTTTTTAATCGGTCTCGAATTAGGGTCAAGTAGCAGGAGGAGTCTCACAGGGTGCCTTTGCTCTGGAACAACATAAATATCGTCGAGACTGTTGCAAGGATAGTACAACGAAGTGGAGACGCTGAAGGGGACCTGCCGGGTGCACTTCAGAGCTCAGGTTCCCCCAAACTGCAGCTCCCGGGAAGGTGCAGGAGGCGAATTAACGCTTTGGGTCACACGACCGACCCCTCTTTTCTGATCTGACTTTATAATGACGGTTAAAGAAATTAAGCTCTTCTGAGTCCGCGAGTTGTTCCGTGGCTAAAAACATTTGGAGACACATACAAGCAACGATGTCCTTATTTCCGAGGATGATGTGACATGGTTCGCGTGTGCCCATTTTTTCGTAACTGATCATCTATACCGGAACCTCCCTTTAGTTGTTACTTCTAATATTTCCAATGTCGATACGCCCTTACTCGATTACTGCCACGAGATTAATCAATACCGATAGAGGCAAAATCCGGCTTTTCCCCAATGCCTAGCAATGGAAGTTTGATCAGATGCAGCAGCTATACAGTAAGGTCCCTTTCTTTAGTTCTTTAATATGGAACTAATATTCATTTAAAGAAACTGCCCTTCCACATAACTGCAGACTCAGATGTGAAAAGATAATTATATAAAGAAGTCGCTATTCGGCAATTAATCTACTTTTCACGGCATTTATCAAGCCATTTTCAGTCTTATTCTTCTCTCTGTTTTTTTTTTTTCAATTTGCCGTCCAAATTGTTTCTGGAGTTACAGAGGCAACTGAAGGAAAATACGGACCTAAAATTCGGAGCGAGTTCTTTTACAATAAAAACAGCAGGAAGAGATCTGCATGCCGCAGTGCCAGTGCACAGTCCGATTTCACCACTTGCTGCCGACCAACTGCGAAGCTACGATCGTTAGGAGTTAACGTTGCCATCGGGGAATGCCTGAAACACCCGGGTAGCTGGGGAGAGTAAATAACCATCCCGAAACACTCATCCCCCATCAAGATATAACTGCTGGTATCGAGATCATTGGCCAAAAGTATTAACCGAACTGTTGCTACTCAGTGTAACACGGCCAGTGGCAAGGTGGCTTTCTTGAAGAAAACCAAGTTCACGACGTATCAGGATTCCCAGCTGAGCAGTCACTGCTGATCACACTGAATATTACTGACATTTCTTTTACAGCTTAAAACAATTGCATTTGCAATTATAAATCGTTCCTACTACAACAAGAGATTGCTACTAGCTACCGTACAGCAGGAGATTAGCACTGGATAGCCTGTTGATGGGATACTTTAAAAAATGAAACAAACGGCAACAAAACTAAACAAAAAACCCTCTGTGAGAGCTTGCAAACAGTTTGAGAAGAAGAAGAAGAAAAAAACCCCAACAAACCAAAAACCCAAACAGTGCTAGAACTGATTAGTTGCTGGAACTGAGATTTAAAAAATTGCTGTTAAAGTTTGACGTGATGAAAAGAGATAGTGCAGCTGGGGGAGAAGCGGGTGGAAGACATGATATGCTTCCATACTGAAGGGATTCCCTATTAAAAGCTCATACACAGTGCTGCAGTTTATTTTTTTTTTTGCATTAGAAGAATAGCTAGAGGCCCTACCTTTGCTGAGAGATGCCTTGTGTTAGGCATGGCACATATGTAATGACAGCCTACCCCAGAATACTCTATAAACTGACTAGAAAAGAAAGATAGGACTAAGACCTGGCCCCTGAACCTTCCAAAAGAAGGATCATAATCAAACACAACCTTTCTCAACAGGAAAATATATTTGAAAAGCAGTTGGAGACATACATAAATGCATTGGATACATACATAAATGCATTGCTTGTGAAACAGTGCAATACAAGGGCTTAAAAGAGCCGTTCCATCTCTCTCTCCTCCATCTTTTTGTAAAAGCCCCAGATGGCTGTTCCTAAGTGCAGCAGCTCCAGGAAACTTGATTTTCATCTCACCTGTGATGTTGTAAAATTCCCTGGGATTAGGATGGTCAGTCACACTGCTGCATGTGGCAGCTTTTCTTGTTCAAGACCATACCAAGAATTAGAAGATCCAATTATTTCTGCTGGAGAGTAAGTCTTCTCACTTGTCTGCTCTGTTGGAAGCTTTTGCAAAACTCCCCCAGGACTGGTTTCCCCCTGGAGTCTCCTCATCAGGAGGCTGAACCAGGCACTTTCTACGGTTTTGTTTTGCTTTGCTGTTTCTTTAATCAGTGCATACATAGACATCTTTATGGACCAGCACAAGGACATTGTGCCAGCCCTTCTTCTCATCTCCCCTGCTATTTGGACTTCTGCTCCTAATCAGGCTGGTGCTCACCTCCACAAGGTGAGAGAAGGTACGGTACAGACTATAGAGAGAAAAGTTACTCAGCATAGCTCTTTGGCCTTGCCAGGGGTTGATCTAGAGTACAGAAAACTCTCCTGCTTCTTCTTCCTTGCTCCTGGATTTGCTGTTTTTTTCTTTTTTATTTGGTTAACCTCAATGGTAGCTTGTCATTCCTTTTTTAAGGAAAGTATTGAACTTACTACACCATAGCAGAAGTAGGGCTTCATCTGCCTAGCGGAAGGCGTGCAGCGTTACCCCAAAATGTAGTATTCTTTCATGGAAGTCACCACAGATTTACATTACTGGAATTAGGAAGAGAAAGAAGAGTCATAGCCTTACCTTCCAGGAAAGACTCATTTGAATCTAGGCAAGATTAATCAAATTTAAGGAAGATAAGAATTCATCACAGCATCATGGAAAAGGCACAACATTGATCATCCAAAATCATCATGAACAAGAAAAAAACAGTTTGGAGTGAGACACAGTAAAAATGCTTTCTGTGCATCTTCTTACAGCAGAGGTCCAACTGCACTTTTTTCTTGAAAAGCCAGCAGTGTCCCTTCTCTGCTTCTTCATGTGAATGTATGCAGTGGGCTCATTTTGCAGGTTAAACTTGGGCTGGGCCTGATTCTGCTTTCCTTTACAAACACATGGTTAGAAGGCAAGGGTGTGACCTCTAGAATATGTCTAATTCAGAGCTGAATTTGTCAGATGGAGTCCTTAAGATCTTTTCCTTTTTAAAGTACGTGAAGTAGTAATATCCTCATAGTTATGATGTGAAATAGTAGCCATATTGAAAAAATCAGATATGGATTTACTAGAGAGGCTTGGAAAAGGATGAAACTCATTGCTCCATGCATCTACATTTGCCTTAACACTGATGTTGAACACGCTCTTACATCATGAGGTGTGATTGCCAACGAGTTCATCTGTCACTTTAAAGATCATACATAAATTGCTTAAAATAAAAACCCAGAAACTGTCTATTACTAAAAATAAAGGCCACCAAACAGTATAGTATCAGGAATATTCATCTTGTGTCCCATTTTGTGTTGCAGGTACCTGTGAAATGCTCTGCCCCTAAAAGCAGGAAGCCTTTTATTTCAGAGAATAATTTAACTCTAGAGCAGACAGTGTGTTCTGGCATGGGAAACAGTGATTGCAATATAATCAGTGCACAGAGAGGAGAATCATACCTGCCTCTTCTCTGCTCTCAACAAATCAATTACATTGGTACTGGCCTTCATATAACACCCAACAGAGACCAGAAAACATCACCAGACATTCTAAGAAAAATGAAATGTAAAGGAATGCCCAGTGTGAAACAGCACAACATTCCCAGCTGTATCATCAAAATCAAGTTATTTTGCACAAAAAGCCACTGAGAATACATAAGCAGAGGAGTCTGTAAGATCAGAAAATCTGCAGTAAGCTAGAAGGTACAAAGCAGGAGAGGAAGGCACAGACATGCTCGAAGGGGGCTCTAAAGAGGGACGAAGCATGGCAGTGGGTAACAGTTTTTCAAGTGAAATTTTGTTTCCAGCTGCGAGCTTTTTAGGACCTAGTGGACAACAGAGGCTGCTTTTACAAGCAGGTATGTGGTCAGAGGGTCAGGAGCCATACCTGGAGTCAGCAACCCAATATATCAGATACAAATCACGGGTCTACCGTGACAACTGGGTGTTGTGTCAGACCAGAATCGATGGGTGGGTTTGAGGGCAAAGGCAGAGCTTTGAGTAAAGACCTCATTGTACAGACCAATGTCTGGATTTCAGTTCTCCACGGTCTACTTCGGTCACATGTGTCCTTTGGGACAGCGATGTCTGAGTTGGTCTGGTTGGAGCAGAAGCCACCCTAGTTTGCTCAAACCTTTTTCATCAGGTGTTTGTGAATTGTTATACAGGAAGAAATGACACCTTGTTAAGCAACAGATACTTTCCCACAGGTTGGATTTTTTCATTACTTTCATACTCAGGTTTACAGAGGTCAGAAGTACGACCTTTACAAAGGATGCACCCATATGAGAGAACAACTGAGGAAGTTCTTCATGGTCTTCTTGTATCTTGGATTTAAATTATTGAACCACCATAGCTCTTCTCAGGTAGGGATGGCATCCGAGCAGTTGATGAAGATCACCACTGGATTGAATCTAGATCAGCTTTCATCCTACTCTCCTGCCCAAATCTGCCAGATCCAGCTCTCCAATTCTTTCAACGGCCATCTATAGGGCAGCTATAAGAACCTCTGTTCAGCCTGTAGATTTTCTCTAGGAACATTTCAAAGTTTTATTTGTGACCACCAGTGAGAAAAGTAAAGCTACTCAGACAGCCAACACAACTGGAAAGATTGGTGTGAACTCTAGCTCTTTCTAAGCATCATGAATAGATATATTACTGAAAAATAATCTCTATATGTGATTATTAAGTCTTTTTAAAGTAACATCAATATTCAAATCAGAAAGGAGATTTGGCTACCAGCTAACCATAATGTTCTCCAAGTTCCAGGCTTCTAGGAGACATATATCAGTATACACATGTAGAGACTATACTCACTATGAAGTATGTACTTCCTTAAGTTACTCCTGACAACATAAATGTTCCTTATTTCTCATTTTTGTAAATAAGTAGCAATTTTAGATCTATGTTGCAAATCAATAGCTGGGACTCCTGGACCAAAGTCTTTTATTCTTTCCTTAGGGTTGCAATGTCTACTCAATCTTTCACTGTTTGTTACTAAGTTGGAGTGAATCCTTTGGATGAACAGATATAGAGCTGAACATCCCCATGTTCTTCCATGCAGACTGAGATTTATATCTGTACACTGATTCCTAGTCATCAGCTGAGTAAATAACTGATGCTCATGTATTTTCAGATATATTTGTATGTGTTTTAGCAGACAATGGGACACTGAAAAATGCTAACTGGTTAAAAAAGTTTTATTTATAGCAATCTCTAATATTTTGTACATGTAGGATTGTTTGACAACTTCTCTGACGCATACTCTCTGTCTTTTTGTACAACACAAGTGAAGTAATCTAGAGCTGTTATGGTATATTACTGTGTAATTTCAATGTTTGCTTAGGCAGTCAATGTGAAATTACAGATGCAAAGAACTCTAATTACTCCGTAGGAAATGTTATGTGGTAGGATGTGCATGTGTTTTTAAAAGAGCCTGTAATTTGTGGATTTGTAACTAAATAGCTGCATTCAATTTCCATTATTAGATAATTACTTCACATATGTGTCTGCTTCCCCAGACCCCTAAACCTGACTTTTTAATGGATAAGGAGAATGGCACTAGTTATATATCTTTGTGCCAACAAGCCTTTGATAACCATGTGGTAAAAGTTGTAAAATAGAGATCCAGGCAAAACAGATGAAAAGATAGCAGCTAAATTAGAAAAGAAGTATGCTTAGCATCGTGAGCTTACAGACTGCGTCATGAAATCCGTGAAGAAGTACCTGGAAAATAAAGTTATATCTTCATATTAAGGAGCTCACAGAACTAAAAACATATCAAGCAACAACTATTTCTTAATGTTTCCATGGAATTATTTTGCTAGATGAATTTTATCCTAAAAGAATAATTATTTCCTTGAAAAGAAGATTTCTGATTTAGAAATGCAAAATAGTTTGAAAATAAGTATTAAAACTAGCAACTCAGTTATTAAGACAAATCCCACCTTTAATGAAGTCTCCCAATAACAGAAACTCGATCTCTCTTGCATGTGTCAAGAGAGACAGAGAATCTATAACCATCGCTGTCAGAAATAGCAGATGGCTGATACAGTTAGGACATCAGTCCACTTTGCCGTGTCATTGGACTCTGATCTAAATCAATGGGGAAATGTCCCTAATATGTCTACTTGTCCCTTTATTGTATAATCTTTTGCCTTGGGTCAGATGCCAGGATCAATGGATTCTCATGTTTTCCGTTGAATTCACCGACTTCATATTATGAAAGGGGCTACTTAGGATGGTGACAGTAATAGCAGGGGACTGCCCTTGATGAACTGAAAGCGCCTTCCACCATAAGTCTGGCTGGGGATTACTGTAAGCAAACACCAAGAAACATTGCAAGTGAAAGCAATTTGGGGAGAGGCTCTGGGAACTTCGGAAAGGCATGCATTCTTAAACCTATGGCTTTTCACTCTGAAGCTATGTTTTGGTGAAGCACTGTTGTCAGACTTGGTTAGATTACTCAACAGATCTGCTTGGAACCTGAGGAACACATCTAGCAAACCCATGGGGGCATGATACCAAAGTAAGTCAAGTGGCTTGGAAAGAGTCTCTTTTGACCAGGTCTTTCCTGAAGGAGAATCTGGGTGCTCCTCTGAATGAAAGTGGTGAGAAAACCATGGCTTAATTTACTGGAGGCAAGACCTGAGATGTGTCATACATCAAGCTCTTAGAAATGGCTAAAGAAAATGAGAAGCTATTGCATCTTGTGAAAGGCTGCATGCGCTAATTTTCCACTGCTGTTGTTGCTTTCTGCTACAAGCCCCAGAGGAACATACTGTTTATATTCTCAGATTGTTTTATATACTAGGATTATTCCAAGGTCTTTTTTATGAACATGTAAAAAACTACAATGAAATGTCAGATTCACAAGTCGAACATAACATTCTCCCAATATGAATGAAATGAAGGAACAGGGACTTCAGCAGACTTTGTAGGTCAAGTCCTTTTCCAGTGTCAGACAGCATCAACTTTGCAAAAATTAAAATTAACACAGTAATGTATAGGTCTGTGAAATGGGGTTGAGTTGTATTCCTAAATAGAATATATATGGCTTTTGACTATGTTTGAGAGTATGTACATTCCAGTTCATTTTTTAATAAAATTAATACTTGCACCTGGCACCACCATTTTCTAGTGGCGGTGGAACAGATCTATAATTGCAATTATTCTCCTCCTGGGTGATTTAGTTCAACTCCCTGCGTCATGCAGGATATTCCCCGACATTATTTCTACTACTTATCTAATCTATTATTGAATAGTTCTGGTGATTGTGCCTCAATTACCTCCATTACCTCTCTCCCAATGCTTAACTGCTCTGTCTGATATGATTCCCTCCCACCCTACAATGAATGGCTTGGATCATACGACGTGTAGTTTTAGGCTATATTCCTTGGTTTGATCACTTTCACATTGTTTGAAACCTCCACTTTGAAGAGGTTTACAGTGTCATCACAACTTGTGTAATCTCTTCCATACTCAGGCTTATGAACTGGGATCCCGTCCAATCCTTCTGCCATTGATGTGGCTTTTCTTTAGCCTTTCCTGAAGTCTTTATTGTGTGTGTTCTGCTTTGTTTTCTTCCCAAATGCATAGGCCAGAAATACTCATAATACAGTGAAGTAGTAGTTAAGCTGGTGATGTACAATCAAAGTTTAAAAAAGTTTGCTGTATCCCCTTTTCCTCATATTTAGTGACACAAGACACTGCAATACAATGACAATTTTCTGTATTCTTTTTTTTCGGGGTCAGTGTTTTAATATGTTGTTTAGTTTTATCTATAGGATGAATCCTTTTATCTACCCACCTATCTACCTATCTGTCTGTCTGTCAATACATCTCTCTCACTTCCACTTCCACTATGCAATCTAACCACAGTATGTCAATAACACCACATACTTTGCTCACAGAAGCAGATCTATGGCTCCTACCCTTATTTTCAAGTAAGCAGCACCTCTCTCAAGAGCATTCGCCAGTGACCCCACTGCCCTAAATATTATGTCCAAGGGAAAATGGTAAAGAAGAAGTATAATTTATTATGTATTTAGCATAGGAAAATGGGACCCATCCTGGCTATGATCTTAAGGCTGACAAATACAAGTGTGTTGCACATCAGCAATGATGCTGATGGTGTGGTTAGCGATCCTCTGCTGAGTAAACATGAAGTAACTTGAAATCTACTCTAGCTTTCTCACTGTCTGTGTGCTGGAGAACAGAGACAAGCTAGGGAGAGCCTGGATGTCACCAGATACAGGTAAGAGAAACAAAACCACCTTCCATCAGTGAAGATTTCTATGGTTACATATGTAATCTCTGTTACATCTGCATGCAACACATACACGAGCATTTTGCCTGTGCATCTTTGTTATGCGTGAACAGATGGGAATGACTGTAAAAGTAGCATAATTCCTTAGGGCAGAAGGTGGAAGGTAGATGTGAGGGGAGCATACATATCACGAGGGCTGTCTAATCTCTAGGAAAGGTATAGTGTGGACTCAGATTTGTGCCAATTTCCTTATATCACTGCTGTGGGAGAAATGGGCTATCAAATGTAAAGTGTATAACCTGTTCACCACTCTAGTAGGTTTTCAGAGCTGGTGCTGGTGTCCTCCCACCACTGTTGCTTCTGACCAGCAGATCTGATTGTCCCCGCTGGAACCGGGGGGCACTTTAGTGGCTCAATGGTCTAATTTGGCCCTAAATAATATATCTTGCCTTGCTATGCATTGTGTAGGTGATAGTGACCCAGGGATGAAAAAACTGAAAAAGGGACAATTAAAGGAGAGGGATAACTAATCACGCAGTTCAGGGTTATGTGGTTAATCTGTGACAGGGTGAGGATGAGACCCCAGGCCTACAGGAATCTGATATCCCCACAGGTGAAAAACGGTCTCAACGGCTATCATAACTAGAATCTCAAAGTTCATGTTTTCATTTTATTATTTCCCCTCAGACAGGAATACTGGCTGTAGATCTGGTAAGAAATTTTTCAGCAAAATATTTCTTTAATTGTAAATGCTAATTCATCCAAAACCCATAATGGGAAAGGGAGCATTTGGCTGAAATACTTGGCTTTTGGGCATTCTGGAAACACTGTAAAATAATCAGAATTTTTAGATGCAACATTTTCAAAATTACAAGTGCTAACTTTGTGATTTGAAATAATGCCTTTTTTTTTTTCTTAAAAGAGGAAAAAGAATTGCAAATCAACTGGATAAACTTTCAAATGTCTGAAGTAGAAATATTGACAAACTAGAGAAACTGATTTTCAAATATTTGTGGTTTTTTTCCATTTTTTGACAGCTTTATTTGGAATGCGAACATTTTTAAAATCACAGTATTTGTGGGGCTGGAAAATTATTTCATTAACAGAATAAAAGAATCAATAAGGATTAGAGAGGAGCAAAATTCAGATCCTTTTGAGTATTTTTCACTAATTTCACCATTCAAAGCTGTATTCGGTTCTTGGATTTAAGGCTGGCTTCTTGTCATGTTAGAGGCCAACCCAACCCAAAGTCATGCTTTGGGCTCTGAAGACACCTGGATATTCACAAAATCCAGACCGTCCCAGCCCCATTCTATTGCACAAGTTAATGCATACAGACTGTTCAAGCAGTATTTCCAATAACAATACAGTGAAATCAATACCATGGATTAGTTCACAACCAAAAGGTGAGGAGGAGTGCAACATTACGTGCGCGGGAGTAACAAACGGAGTCTGACATGACCAGCAAGAATTAGCTCTGAATAGCCCAGCTTTGTGCACTTTGACAAACTTCCACAACTGCTCTCTGGAGCATGAAATAAAAGTCTAAAGTGTGACTGCAGCTCTGCTAACTGTGTGCATGTTTCACCATACTTTCTTTACCATTCCCTGAAAAGAGTGAGAAATCATACCCTTCCTCCGTGACTTATGCAACCCTGTTGAAAAAGTAACACACACTCACATTTTTTATAAATAGTTGAGGTAATGCAAGCTCTTGAGAACTTAGAATACAGAAACTGAACTGAGCAGAAGTTGTCACACTCCTGGGGAGGAGACTGAAGCCTGTTTCAAAATGTTTCGGAATCTATAAGTATCAGATCAAGTACCATCTAAGTTCAATTTGTTGATCCTGAGAAGACAACACATTGCTGTTGGAAACAAGGTTCCTCATAATTAAGGGCTCGATTCTGCATGCTCTCCAGATGGAAAACTCCTGTTGGAGTAATTCTGAGAAAAATCTTCCAGAATCGGGACCCTACTTGCCTATAAAGCAAAATAAGACGTACCAATGACATGAAAAGTTACTATCAACAGTATAGTGATGTCCTGGTTTCAGCTGGGATAGAGTTAATTATCTATTGCGTGGTGCTTAGTTGCTAACTGGGGTTAAACCATGACAAGTGATTACACCAGAAACCAAGGAAATAATTGAGCCCTGAAAAAGAAGCCAGATATTCACATTTTTGATTGGCTTTGTAAGAATGGAAAGAGAACCCAAAGCGGGGCAAGGCAACAGCATAGCTATAGCATTTGGAGAATAAGGATTCAGTGAATGTTACCAGTCTGCAGAATTATGAGTGGCCTTTGTTTCTTGTTAGATTAAAACCTGTTTAAGTTACATTATACCGTATGTATTGGATATTACCAACGGTGAGATTCTGGTTTTAAATGAATATGATCAAAATGAGTTCATTAAACCACCATCAGAATAGACCTTTGTACAGAAAGTGTGGAGCAGGTCAAACTGGCTGAAAATGCGTGAAGTGGATTAAAGATGATCTCTTCTCAGTGTAGTGGATGACCACTTATGATCAGGTGCAAGGATATAAAGCTGTGATAACTTTAGTAAAGCTAATGTGTCTGTTCCTGAGTTATGGCAGAAGGATTCACACCAGAGTGCAGAGTTGCAGAGGACCCAAACTTCATTTCTTCAGGCTTCATGAACAAATGACAGAGCTATGAACTAGATCCTGTGTAAATGATTAAGTTTTACTGATAGCTTAGAAAATTTGTGACAATAGTTATAGATAATTTGGTGTCTATAATCTAATCCGATTTACTAATGAACTCTTGATTTAACGTCTCTTGTGATGTGATATGTCTGATAGTTTTAAGATTTCTGCTGAAGGAAGGATGAATACAAAAAATTAAGACAAGTGTTCATACCTATCTGCTTGTTTCACAGGCAAACAATTGATATAATCAGCCCCTAGACTCAGAGCTAATTTTTGCTGTAGGAAAGAGACTGTAAAGGTAATTTCATTGTCTGTCTGGGGACTTTCTGGTGAAAGAAGAAGATGTGGTCTGACTTTGTCCTTCAACGTGCTCCACCTCTTCGAAGTCTGAACTCAATAGAAATAAAGTTAGTTGTGAGGCTTCTCTAAGTAACGCTGCTGGAGATCTGGTCCTTGGTCACTTCTTGACTTATGTCAGTGAGGGCATAAGATTGACTAACACAGGTCCTGTTCTGCACAGGACTTGTTTACATCCAAAAATCTAGTTCTGTGAAAATATGTCTGATAAGATTCCTAGCTGAACCTTGCATTTGCCCAATTTATTCATTAAATCAACCAAGGAATACACACATGCATTTCTATAATTTATCCTTATAAAAGTCTTCAGTAAGTACTTACAGGGAAGAAAACCCTGCTGAGCTAGTTAATCATTATTTTGAGAGCAAAGAAAAAAAGAGAGCTAAACTATAATTATAACCTTGGTGATAATGTATGTAGGAATCTTTCTTAATCCAGGCTAATCTTGTTCCATGTTCTTACCTACTATAAAAATCTGAACGATTTTTGACAAGATCCAAAGTTTTGTCAGTTGTTAAGAATTAATTGAAAAAATTACTAGAGCACAGCAGCCATTTCAAAGGGACTGACCCAGAACCAATTAGAATTTTGTAACAATTGACCATTCACCACAAAACAGTTATCATGAGCTTTGGCCTCTGAAGTGTGGTGTTGGGGGTGGGGGAGAATCAGATTAAAGAAACTTTATTTTTTTTCCCCCTTTAACTAAAATATTGTTAGTAGCAGCTTTCTCAACACAACTATCAATCAACTTATTTGGGTTTTAAAGGCTATGCTCAGCTTGCAGGAACAGCAGTAGAGAGTATAATGGATGATTATCCCGTGGCTTTAGATGATACACAATATAGGTTACTATCTTGAAAAAACAGGTCAGACATAGGAACATTCTTTATCAAATTGCTGTTGACAGCCCAAACAAGAGATTGAAGAATACCACAAAAAGGTTCTTTCATCTAAAGACAACAGAGTTTATAATTGGTCATTCTTTCCTCCTTCATCCTCTCCTTCTCAGCAGAAAAAAGAAAATTCCTAGTGCAGTTTCTTGAACATGGTCAGCACGAGGGTAGGCTGGTGTGCACTGAGAAACAGATTCAGTGTTCAGTCTTTCCTCTTAATGTTCAAACTACTGAGGGGGGAGGAAAAGCCAACAGTGGTGTTAAATATTAAAAATAAATGAGAGCAAGGTAGAACTTTGTGCTGGATTATCAACATTTTGGGACAACAAATATGTAATTGCTTTGAAAGAGGAAAGAAAAATCAAAGGCATAAATATTTACCAGGTTATTCTATAATATGTGCAATATTCTGTCTCTTACCTTCAGTCCAAAGCAAATATATGTAGTAGGTACATAACTACATAGAAATATGTGTGTTATCACATCATATTTTTCACTATATACTGCATGTATGTGCACATATAGACATAAAAACATAAAGATATTAGCTAGATTGAAAAGGATGCTAGAGAGAGATATTTAGTGATGAAGACTTTTTCCAGAGGATCACTATGTTTAAGATGAAAAAGAGTACCCTGTTAGTCCGATTTTCTGCCTGTTTCAGGCTGTTGTATTTCAGCCAGTTACCTCTCAGTCGTCTTCAGGCTGGTTAAAGCATGTTTCCAGGAGATGCTTGCAAACTTAATTTGAAAATACCAGAGCTGGAAAATTTAGTAACTTCCTTGGTGGTTTCCTCTAGTAGTCAATCCTCCATGAAGAATAGCAAAAAAAAATTGAGATCAGAGCAATTAAATCACTGTCCCACAAACGCTTATGCTTTTGCTTACCCTGACACATGTGAGTAGCTCTACTGAACTCAATATAAAGAGAAATCAATAGAACTGCTCATGTGTATCAAGTTAAATATATGAATAAGTGTTTTTAGATCTGCAGCCTGAAATTGGCTTGGAAAAAGTCTACAATAAGATATTTACAGATTGTATAAATGAACGTCATCTTGAAGAAGAAGATTTATCCAGGAGATTCATAGCATGCATGAACTGATCCAACCATTGCCCTACAAAAATACTCAGCTCTGTTGATGTTTCTTTAGCTCTGGCTCAGTGTTCTGACTGGCAACAGCAGAAAAAAAGCCCCAAACTGCACAGGATAAAGCTTCATATAGATCCTCTATGCATGTTTCCCAAAAGAAGAAGCAACCATAATTGCTAAACGTCTGCAAGAAAGGCAAAGCCCTTGCAAATTCGTTATACATCTAAATAATCTTAAACTACCTCTGCAGGGACTGACTAGCATTTGTAGTAGCCATCTGATAAAAACACTTTTTTCGTGATTTAGAGAGGGGAAAAGGCTGTTGTGTGGTTTAGTGAAGTATAAAGGCCTTTGCTGACAGTGGCTTCTGTAGGGAAGTTTCCTCGGTAGGAAGCATAGGACTGTACAGCCTTGTTATTTCTGAGAGGTGAGCAAAGCTAGGTCCTGGGTGATGGAAAGTCTGCTGATGTAAAGCCTTGTTGAGGGTGAGTTACAGTGTGAGGTCTTTCAATCTCATGGCTGGAGGGTCCTTCATGCACACACAAAGTTGGTAGTTGCTACTTTGAAATAGCTAAATGGAGAAAGTTTGTGGCAAAGAAAGGAGTCTAAAGGAGCTTTACTTCTTTAGGTTTCTTGCATAAGACTTGGAAAGTTTGTGGGCTATGTTCTATGTTGTTTTACTGTACATGGCTTTGAGTAAAAACCATTTGAAGAGAGTAAAGAATCCTGTCATCTCCTTCCTGTGAAATTCAGGATTTTCAAAGGCAGGAGAGGAGATGAAGTCCCCTTTGAAGAATATACTTTGATGATGTTTACTGGCATAGCAGGGCCCAAAACTCTTATGGGGCAGAGAAAAAGGAGACTTGCAGAATAAGGACCTCTTGGCTTCCCTGCTTGTGCAAAGACACTATGGGGGAGACTCACTAGAGCTTGGTTTCTAGATGAGTGTAATTCCAGTCACTTCAGTGGATTTATTTTCAATTCACTTAATGTCATTGTGAAAGGAAACAGACACGAAGTTTGCTTTGGTGCTGCACATGGTGTTGCGTCACTGTCTAGCAAGCTTCCCATTGCACATTTTTTCAAATGGATGCATCTGCCAGCCCAATACCAACAAAAATAACTTCCATGCGTCTTATGTTAAAGCTGAATGAGAAATCACATTTTGATGCCAAATGTGTTGTCCATTCACCAATTAAAGCCCTAATATCTCATTAAAGACATCAGAGAAAGTGTATGCATGTTTTTTTCTTTCCCTATTAACGCATAAAGGATCGGATCAAGTCCTAAACAGCTTCTATTCAGATAACTTTTAGAAATCCCTTTATTTTTGCATGGCATCAAGATCCTTTTGTGCCATTTTGTCATATTCCTCTGTAAAACGTGATCTATCTTGGAACCATTTCTAGCCACCTTTTCACACAACTGGGTGGGTCACACAACGAGACAGATCCTGAAAGTTTCAGTTCACATGAGATCTGCGATGCTCCAGAGGCTGCGCAAACTCTAAAGATCTTGCTATGACTTAGATGCTCTTTTCCCTCTATTTTTCCTTCAATGTGGTTCACCCATTTATCCACCGACTAAATGTTCATTTTTCTGTTGCTCTGCTCTTCCTGTGTCTTAAACCCATTAGATGCTCTACACATTGACTTCCAGTCAAGCTTCCTAGAAAAAGTTATTTCATGTCCCCATGCTGGAAGCAGAGCGCAGTTTACAGGATTCCCTGGTTTTGCTCTCAGCCTATTCAGTGCAGCCCTGTTAATCCTGTCTTGAGCTCACACTCCTTCCATGTGCACTGGACTGTGCCCTCCGAGGCAGGCTAGTAGTTGCTTCCATACAAGTGTTTCAACTGGAAAATTGACTCAAAACTCAACCTACCACAATAAAGTGTGTTTTGTTTGGTTAATTTGTCTTCTGTGGCAACATCAATAAAGTGATAGCTTGGTGGCAGGCACCACTTCTGTCTATCTTTCTCTTAAATTAAAATTTGTTCTTTGTACAATGAAAATAACACTTACAAATAACTCAAAAAATAACAGCAAAATGGTTGGAGGCCTGCTATTGCTCCCAGAAGATGTTTCAGACAACAGCTACTGTTGCTGAGTTTTTTTGTTTTTGTTTTTTTTTTTTTCTCCCGCAGTTGAATAGAAGAGATTGCCTTTTTTCTTTTTTTTGTAAAGCACAGCAATGTGTTTGTATTATAGTGTATTTAAAGGCACTAGCCAGCCCAAGGGATCCATTGTGTGGCTTTGTGCTCACAGTATAAAACAGATTTTACTGCTCATTACTGTTGATCTAAATAAGTGAGACAAATAGTGCGTTTTCCTTAATCTGTAGGGTGGTGGGGAACAAAACAAATTTCTGCTGAAACTGAGTTGAAACAGGCCCAGTGAATACCAAGTTGTGCCTTAATCCCCAGCCCACCCTCATCCTTATATTTGTCATTTGTAGGTGGCTTTTTGCTTTTCATGAATGCAGGAGAATGCTCTTCATTTGGATTCCCCATCCTCTCTCACCTACCTTTTGCTGTGATTTATTATTCACCAGAAAGCTGAGAGGCTGTGATGGTCTGCATAACGCACATCTCAGCTGACGTTCTGGCCTCTCACTATGTCACACTTCGAGTCAAGGAGAAGATAAGAGCATGAAGGAACATGAGAGAGTTTATTCATAACAGAAAAGTTACAGTCTATGTCTCAAATTATCGTGTCCTTATCCACCTAGCAGCTTTTCCTGGTGCTAGTTTTTTATTAGGGATAGATGAGTCAAGCTATTACTGGAGCTGTTCAATAAGAGGTCAGTTTTTTCTCACGTTTGTCAGCCAAGACATTTTACCACCTTCATCAACTTCTCTCAATGACATATCTCCCATCTGTAATGCTGACCATAATAGCAATAGCAGCGGTGAATGACATATATATTTCTTATTGTGTTATGCTAAGGAAGTAATAAAACAGACAAGGCTTGTGGGTTGATGCAACTTGTAGCTGCCCTTACTACTTTCCCTTTTATAGTGTTCCCTTTTATTGTGGTTAATACTGAGTTTATACAATTTAGCAGTGCATGATAGAAAATTTTTCCCATCTGGCTCTGCTTCTGCAGGTTTGAATTATGGAATGAAGATGTAATGTGCTTTTAACACAATGTCCTCTTGATGTACTTCCAATTGTAACAGAGAGCAACTCACAAATAACTCAAGAGAGTTCACCATCTTTTTCCTTTAAGAGCAACGTCTAGAAAGGGACTATGATTTCCTCAATATTCATTGTAAGAAATCTGCTAGTCCCATCTAAATAAACAGTGTTTGGAGGTTTTTGGTTCGTGTGTTGTTCAGTCCACATGCACACAGTAATCCTCCATGGGATCTGTGCTGATCAGTGGTAATTGGTCAGGTGAGTAATGTAATATTGAGCCCATGGTTGTGTCCACCACTGAAGATTTATGAATGCAAATAGAAAACTTGGCTCCCACACACACTCATGGTGAGTCTCAGCATTCGTTTCCCCAGAGTGACTCTGCCCATGAAACCTGAAGGTGTAGATTGATTCTGAAATAGCTGGACAGAACCATATATGAATTTCCTACAGTGGAAGTGAATTCAGTGCAGTGACTGGAGTGCCATAGGAGACCAATGAAGATCCAGCTTGGTGGTCAACTGCAGAGGAAACATTGCTGCTGGAGATATGGTAGCTAGACCCAATTTTTTTGATCATACTGATACCCTTGTGAACTTTAAGGCCATTCAGAACCAAATGAAATGATAGGAGAAAAATGCTGAAATACCACCACCAAGAAAAGGAAATATAAAACCAAGCAGAAAAGGAGCTAACAGATCAGCACACAGATACCCAGAATATGAAATATTCTGAGGTTGCAGAATAACAGTAAAGCTGTGGTGCAAAGCATGGATGCTGCTAAGAATAGTTTGAAGCAGCTGAAGGTAGAAATTAAAAATGAGAAGGCTAAGTTTGGCAGCATGCTAAGACCACTGCAAAGGTGTTGAGCACCCTTAGCTCTTAACCTGTTTTATTCAAACTGCCCCAGGGCCATTTATGGCCTCACTGCCTCAGGTTCCCATAAAGGCCATATTCAACTTGTCACCAAGTGTGTGGTAGAGGTATAGACAGAGGATGATAGAGCAAGTTTGGATGAAAGAAACAAATCTGAGGGGCTTTCCTCCCAGTTGTTTTTCTTTACCCATGGTAAATATGAACACTGAATACTTTGAAGACTTTTTGTGCCACCAGGAAGAAAGGTATGACTTCGGCAGCTGGCACAGAGCTCCAGAGGTGAGAGGCTAGAGGCAAGTTCTGGCTTCGCTGCTGACTCACTACCCACTGTGGGGGAAGAGGACAAATTGCTCCACTCCTCACCTGCCTGTCCATAGGTGAATAGACACCCCATGGCAGTCCTCTGAAGCACCTCTCAGTCACTGGGGACAAGCTTTCCAAAGAGCTTGGACATCTGCACATTCTACCTTCCTGACTTCAGTCTGAATATCTGGTGTGAAATAACCCATATATGCATAATGGCTGGACTATAATTGCACAAATGTACCACAAAGCGATGGTGTTTGCTTCAAATTGCCTTTGATTTAAGCTTAAGTTGGAGGCTATGATGACAAACAGGTCAGAGAGAGGAACCAAAAAGCCAAGTTTGAAGAGCTAGAACAGAGCGAATGTTGCATATTTTGGTTGCTTTCAGTAACTGCAGATTGTTTGTCCCTGAATTTAATGACAGCAGCTGTCTGACATGTCCCTTGGTTTCTTAAGCATCATTTTAATAGCCTTCATTCTTGGATTGGGTTAATATTGGTCAAGAAGGGAGGGGTTGGCCTAGATGACCTTTAAAGGTCCTGTCCAACCCAAACTATTCTGTGATTCTAAGTATTTACCTTGGCTAAGGTATTGAGTGTAAGACTCACCGTTTTGAGGTAACAAAGCAATTTCCAGTTGACAATTATATGAGGATTAATTACCTATCTGAAATGCATTGATATTGACAGGTTTATTAAAAGGGAGTTGGTAAAACAGAAATGGAGAGGGAATGCACAGCAGAACGGTTGTGTTACCTTTCACTCCAAGGGTTTGTCTTAGATTTGGCCTGAGGTATGAAATTTTGCATGAGAAATGCACACAATTGGGGAATTTTGGAAGGAATTACCACTCCTGCGCGCGTAGGATGCTGTAACAGTGCACCCCAATGCTTGGCCCTGTGTCTCCATGGCCACCTGCACAAACAGGGATTCAGGATATGGTGTGCAGTTATGGAGCTGCATGGGAGAAGGAAAAATCAGGAGCACACAAGGGCAACCTGGAAGTTAGAAAGTGAGGTCAAAATGTTAAAAAGAGAAGACCAAAATAGATTCTATTCAATGACATAGGGATTTCTAGGTGAAAATGTTAAACCGTTTGAAACAGAATTATTATTCCCTGTACTCTCCCTCAAAAAAATGAGTTTTCTGCACTATAAATAAGAAGAGAGGGATCTGTAATTCTTTTTTATTTTTGATATAAGTGAAATAAGGATGTTTGGGGTGAATGACTTCAAGAACAGTATTTTTCCATACAACCTGGATTTCAGCAGAAAGAAAAAAAATATTTTAGCACTTTTTTTCCTGGGAAACACTTGCTTCAGTCAAGAGAACCGAGGTCGAAAGTTTGGTATGTCACTGACATAAACCAAGAAATTGTTGTCTTAGAAACTCAATTTCAGAAGGTGACTCAGCTGTATTTTCCACATCCAAATTAAAATATTTGGTGGCACCTTTGTTTCTTTCTTTGCTTGGCACAAAGGGCATAACTGTAAGCGCTATGATAATACAAATGAAACAAATTACGGATTTCTCATGTCACAGTTAGGAAATCTACTTCTAGATATAGTCAGGCTGAAGGGTTTGCTGAGAATTAGGAGACTTTAAAAAGGCTGAGTTGCCTTGGATGATGCAGCAGTTTAAGAAAGTAAAACATTTGATTAATATTATAAGAAAAAAAAGAAGTTGATCTCCCCCCCATCAATTATTTTTTGCATAAAGGAGAACAGAGTCTGGGGACGTGTGTAGCTGCAGTTTTGGCTGTCCTTGGGGCAGCTCTCCAACTCGACGTGGCAGCGGGAGCACCTCTCACACCCTTTGCTCCGAGGAGAGCAGCTGAAACAAACATGCTGCATCTCTGACTTGCAGTCAAATGTTGAGCAGTTATAAATACCTTTGATGTGCTTCTCTGAGTCTTTTGAAGCTTGTGGCTTTCTGGAAGCTCAGACGACCCTGTCCCTGGAGCCTGCGCCAGCTCTGAAGGGGCCAGGGGCCTCCGCTCTGGAGGAATGTCCATTGCTGTGCTGCTCCTTTCAACAGTCCCAGAAACCTATCCTTTGGGATGCTCTGTGGGTTAAAGAAGCCTTTCGTATTGTATTGCAGCTGCTTTCTCCAGTTTCTCCTTCATCAGGAATATGTTAAAAGGCATATACATGGATAGCAAGTTGGAAAAAAACCCAAACCAAATACAAATGCTTGTTAGGAACATTTTTACAGACCGTGAACTTGCACATTTGTAAACTGTCTGCACAGCACATGGATGGCAAAAAATGCAGACTTGCTCCCACATTTGCTCATTGTGTCTTAACAAGGCAACGTAACTTGCTGAAGTGAGTTTTCCTGTCACTTCCCCAGCTTTGTGCTATCTGCTGCTTTTTGATATCTGCTGCTTTTTCCTTTTACATGTTTTTTTCTATTTAGCTGGTATATGGTCAAGCAGGATGAGTTCAAGCAAGGTGAAGGCAATGCAAAACACCCGATTATATGGTTGCATGATATTACTAGCTTCCAGTTTTCTTGAATGTGTCAGAGCTATGAAGAGTTTGAACTCTCAAACTAATGTGCCAATGAGTATCAGCAAAGAAGGCTTCAGGAAGCAAAGGCTCCCTTCAATACTGTGGTTTGAACTAACATCATTATATTCTGGATTTATCTTCCTTTTCTAAATAAACTAGTTTAATCCCAATAAACTTTAATGTAAACTTTTTTTTCTTTTAAAATTCAGCTAAATTATTAATGTGGATGATATTAGGGTTCTTCATGTTAGGAAAATAGCTGATTAAGGTAATCTACTTCCCCTTTTACCTTAATTAGCTCAATGTGCATAAAAAGTCATCTGATACTTGAATCTACCAACTTTGGCTATTGTTTGCTTTTCTGGTGGAATTAGTGGGTACCTCAGAGATCTGAGAAAGGATTCAGTAAAATCAGCAGAATTAAATATCCTCTGGTATTTTAATCTAGCTATGGTGACCACTTTGTGGATTTCAAGCTCCAAATTCTGCTTCTTGGGGGCAACTGAGTTAAGTACTTCTTGTCTGAATGAGAAGGAAGAATGTGCTCCCGGTGCACTCTCTCCTTTTCAAAGAGAAATGTTCCAATCATCAGCTTCATTCCTGCTAGAAGCTTACAAAGCAGGTGAGTAGTCTGCCATGACCTATTTCTTATCTTCCCGCTGTGCCTAAAGGAAAGAGGAAAAGAGCTCTGGCTGCTCCCTTGCTTTCTTCCCTTCTTGCTTTCTGAAGCCCTGAACCAGCAGGCTTCCCGGACATTCCTAAGGAAAACATTCTCCATAAAGCTGTACAGCCTGCAATGCCAGCTGTGAGCCCAGAGCAACATTCGGAGGTGCAGGGAGAAAAAGATGGTGCCTTTCCTAATGAGCTTCCATTAATGGATAATTCATAGTGCAGATAATGAAAGTATTGATTTGGGCTCTTTAACTTTGAAATATTACATTTAGCTTGAGGCCATAAAGATTGTTGATTATAGCAGTGATAATGACACTGTGGAAGCAGCAATGCTTGTTGACATCTATGGGTTTCCACAAAAAATAGGGAAAAAGTATTTTCACAGGTCATCAAGGTATGGAGGGCAGGAGACTGATTTTCACAGGAGTGTAATGATGGTATTTCTACAGAAATCCCTTACTTGATCCCATTTGTGTCTGATACACATGGCAGACCTGAGCATCAAGGCTGTAGGTAATGGTACGGATATCCTCTGGTGAAGGCTGGCTTCTCATTTGGAAGAATCATTCCCATTTGTAGAGTATCCTGATTTAGAAATGAACGTTAGGATCTGAGGAGCCTCCAGAGCCCCAGCCTTGTGCTTGCCAGCAGACAGCTGGCTCTGCCAGGTACTTCACTGATTGGTACAAAAAGGGGGATGCCATAAGCTCAACTGCAGGCTGCTGTCTTTGGCAAAATGAATCCTTCTGCTTCTGTTTGCCAAAGAGCCATAAATATGTCTCTGATTTATCCTGAAAGGCTGCTGGGAAAGTGCATCCACTGATGTTTGTAAAATGATATGAAATAGAAGCAGCTGTGTTATTGCTATAGTTTGCATTAAACAAAAATGTTTCTATTAAACTTACTCATGTTTTCAGAAGATATATTTGAATTCTCAATGTTTTCTCTGCATAACATATAACCAACTGATCAGTCTTTTCCTGCCATCTTCAAAGCATTCAACAGTCTCTCACAGCCTGGGTATGAAATGCTGCAGCACCTGACACACTACTATGGTCCCACACCGGTGGAGAATGCTGAAGCAGACTGTACAGGGATAGAAATGGTGCTGGCTATTAAATGGGAATTGCTAGATTTATTTCCATCATTCAGTCTCCTAAAGTTTTGACAGCTTGATCAAACTAATGAACACAAAAGTGACAGACATATTGGTTCACTAATATTAGGTTACCAATCTTTGCCTTAAACCCCCATTAACGCTTCTTCCTTTGCCTGCTAATGCTAGGATAACAGATAGCAGCCAGACTTTCTGGCTCTACCCATGTGCAAAACTTCTAAACATTGGGCCATTTTTGTCTCCCACTGCACTTTGCTATAAAACCACAAGGTTAACACGACCTTCTGGCCCATTCCATTTTGTGTCTTGTTTTGAGCTGAGCTTTGTTAGGAACAAAAATCTATGTTATATTCCATCTGATCAAAGTACTTCAGATGAACACATGCCATCTGTATTCATTTAGCGATATCTAAGACTACAGAGCATTACAGTGGTATTTCGTACACAGTATTGATTGCCTTCATTTGTAGCTATTATAGACACCGGACACTGTTCACTTTTAAACCTGAGCGTCAGATTTCCCATCTGCAATCTCCAGGCGCTCTCTTCCCACCCCCCTGCTTCCACAGTAGCTTTCAAAGGCTCCGTTTGAGCAAGCTTCCTTTAAAATGATTGAAATAGTGTTGCATGTTATACAGTGCAGTTTTCTTCTCACAATTTCATATATTGTTATATTGCTAAGTGTCCCAACCCCCCAGTGGAGGAAAGGTGTTTAAATCTATAATTTCATTCACGTCTCCCAGATGAGTCTGTTTGCACTTGGTTGCTATTATTAGCGGAAGCTGTACGTTCTGCATCACTGTAGAGTGTTGTTATGGAGCAGATCTCTATTAGTTAAGCACTGTATTTTTGTTCGGCTCTTGTTCAGCTCCTGCTTCAGAGTTGGAAGCATGGTCACAGACCTGCCTACTCGCATCTTGGTATGAGTAGGTGCTCAAAGCCAGTGTAACTGACAAGTATTTAGATGAGTTCTGGCCATGGAAATATATGTCAGAGGTAGAGGAAAAGGTAATAACGCCACACTTTACAGATGAGCAGACCTGCTACCTGGGGTATTTTCAGCAGACATGGATTTTGCACTTAAGCATATCAGCTAAAAATGTAAACTGTTTTCCTAGTTAAGCCTAAGAAGATGAAACCAACTGGTTTTGGTAGAAATTGTTCAAAAATAAAAAAATTATAAAATTAATCAAAAGTTATTGATGGATTTTATTGTTGTTACCTTTTAGCAGAATTTTTTTGCAAGTGTTAATCAGAACCTGGCCCAGAAAAGTATTTAAGTGTAAACTCAGGTTTAGATCTGTGGATAGATTTATTTCTGTTCCAAAAAAGGCCATCACCCACACCAGGAGAAAACAGTTGTTAAGTCTATAAGGATGTATTTAAAGTTTCAAAATATCAAGATAAGAAATCTAGCATGAGGGCTGAGAATGGCAGCATCCATCTAATCACGGACAGGATTTCCGTCATTGTCATTGGGAGTGAGACACTACCTGAACCAGCAAAGACTTGGAAATTGCCACTGTAAGAGGTGCTTTACAAAACCAGGGGAAAACATAAACAATTCCCAATAGTAACAGGAACAAGCGGATGTCCTCAATGCACTTCAGAGCATTAACAAATCCCCCTTCCAAACCAGCAAAAGGAATACCGGTTTCCACACCCCTCTCTCTAGCCTTACTTTGGGGTAGCAGCTTTTTCATTCGTCTTCTCTTGTCATGCTCATGTACTACATGCACATCGCAAGGTGCAGTACTCTATATCTGGGGTGTGGAGGCAGGGAATAAGGCAGAGAAGAGAGAGCAGTTCAGAAAACTCTTTGATGATTGTGAACTCACACACTGGCACATGCAATAGGTTGGGGTTTTTTCAAGCAGCTGGAGTAAATGAAAACTTGCCCTGTGGTGGCAGCAGAAATGGAAGGTGTTTGTTCTCTTCATGTCTTCGGTAGAAGTGAGAGGACAACCATGCCTGTAAATCTGTTGCCTCTAATGAGACTCTGGGCAGTCACTTCTGGAGCATCTGTGGAAGACCTCATCCAAAAATGAACAGCGGACGTTGTACACAAAGTCTGTTTCTAGCACTGGCTCCTCACTGCCATTCATGGCTGATTAAAAACTCACTGGAGTATGAAGTAGAAATGGCAAGCCCTCCATTTTAATGTCTTGAATGAACTTCAGACTTAAACAGCTTAATTTTCAGAAAAAAGATGAAAAATCAACTGAAAGATTTAGTGAAGATTTGATTTATCACTTATCAGGCACCTGGCCTGTAAAATGAAATTTAGTGCAGGCAGCAACCAGATGCTTCAACTGGGTGAGCTGTTTGGGTCAAAGCCATATCTGCATAACAGAGAGCAGATTTTGTTCTCACTGCTGCTCTATAAAGGGGGATGGATGGCAGGAGGGTGACTTTACAGCAATAAGTCACTGCTACCAGTATGTGGTTTAATAACCTTTAACACAGTAATGACAAAACCAAGAAATAGATCTTCAAGTACCAATGAAAAGATTAGTTTTTCCCGTAGGTGTGCTGCATCATTCTGTAAAGAACAAAAATGCATAGGAATGGTTTGCAAGAGATTATTTTCTGCAAAAAGATAAAATTTATGAAAGAATCCCCAACAACAACCAAGCATCTATTTTGATACCGTTGATTCCAATAAAGCTTAAGTCATTGCAGAAATGTGAAAGTCTTCCTGGACAGATGACACTCCAGACTTGAGCTTGAACTAAAAATAGCACTCAACAAGTTGCCTGACACTGAAAGAACAAATCAGGCTACATATAATTTATTGGGGGGTTTCAGTAGTGATATTTTGCAGGCAAATGTCTTTTGGATTCATACAAACCATAGACAGCTGTGAAACCAGCCTCTCTTTCCATTTTCAGGTTTTTTTCTCCTTTTTTCCTGAATAAAGAAGTTTGCATTTCTATCAAGTGATGTTTTGCACTAGGGTAAAACTTCTAGCAAAAAATCTGGAGAAGTTGATAGTAAACAGCTGGGAGAAAAAACGCCTTACACAAGGATACCCTTGCAAATGGGAGTCCATGTTAGCAAATAAAGCATGCAGAGAAAAAACCCTTGTCCGTCAGTGCAGGTATTTGTACCAAAGGTCCAGCATTCAGTTCAAAACACGTCATGTCTAGCATATGGCCGCAAGAATTTTGTTTTCTGTCCATACAAAATCTGGCACAACCACAATTCCCATATGCAGGGGAGTACTGAAATAATGATATGATGGCACACTACTTGGACTCATACTTCCCCTGTGTTGACGACCAGGAAAAGACCACTTAAAAAAGCATTAAAAAGAAATGGCTGCTTCGTTTGGCAAAACGGAAGAATTAAACATGTTGGGAAAGTTATCTTCCCAAAAAAATAGACTCTAAGCCATCTCACAAACATCACTGCTTTGCTGAACATGTCTTTGACTTATGGCAGCGGAATTGCTCAGTTTTATCATAAGAAGGGTATACTGGTTGGCTCATCTATGATAAGCAAGATCTGGGCAGTGACATGGAGCAAGAGTAAGAACTAATACCTCAGTTCTGCGAGTGATACGGGAAAACAAAGCATGTAAGCTCATCTGCCAAATTCCACAATCTTAGTCTGTGTGTTTAAGGATTTTGTGACTTCTGGCAGACATGAAAGATAGCATTACCAACCTTTTTTTACTTTTTTTAAATCATGGAACTATGAAGATGCAAATTAGGAAATAACTTGTGAACAACTTTAAAAAAAATGCAGGCATTACATGGGAAAGTTACGTGTGGAATGAGTTGCGTGCACCACTGGGTGGTTAGGACTCAGTGATAGCACAGAGTGCAGTCTGTGGTCAGGAGTGATGCAATATTGCACCATGCCATTGACTTTTAGAGGATGAATGCATTTCTTGGTCTACAGCTTTGAGCAGCTGATTTACTCAGTACTTTTACATTCCTCAAACCTCGTATTTGATGAGATGATTGAGATCAAGAGTTTCTCATCAAGAAACTTTCCAGAGGCCTTTTAAAATTATATCCATGGCCTGTATGCTTCCAGTGCAGTGTCAGAGTAGTTTAAATGTCCAGGAAGGGACTATTGAAATGTCGAGTCATGTTCAAGACAAATCCAAACATGGGATGGGTGTTTGCAAGGCTTCAAACACAGGGAACTGGCCTTGGGAGTGTTTTCCACAGTGTATACGAAGTGATTGATAAAATGTCAAATAAATCTTGAATGAAGTAGATATATTGTATATTATGTGATTGTAATAGGTGTGGTCCAAAAAAGCACCTGAAAGAATTAGGACTGGAGAAAAAAATTACTGGAAATAATGTAGTTCTATTAAAATTTGCAAAGCTAGTTAATATCTATAATTCTGTCAGTATCAGCTGAGGATCTTGGATTTCCTGGTCCTCAGTGGTAAAACCTAATGGCCTTGTCTACAATGGATTTTACATTGGCCTTAAGAGAGATGGAATTGGGCCACCAGCGCTTCATTTATTGTGGTAGACACATTGTTATGGTAAGATGTGATATTTCTGTGTTTCTGTGGTGTGAGAAGAGTGTGAGCAGATGTTAAAGTGACAGAGAAATAGCAAGTCTCTGTTTTCCATGGTTCCTGTATGTTTGTATAAAACATTTGTGCACAGTGTGAGGAACAGCGCAGCACAGTCCCTGAACCTTTAAGAGCTTATCACCTCTTGGAACAGGAAAACCAACTGGGGAGGGTAGGTTTTGGCTTGAAATACCTTGCTTCTGAGTCTGATTCTCATCTTTGTCTAGTTCCCACAATGAAACTTCAGCGTCGTGATTATAATCACTCTACATGCACATTAATGTCAAATTATGGAGGAATTCTTTGCAGTGGACAGAACTGAGCAGCATGATTGCATGCTTCATCATCCAGCCTACAAGAGGGAGTGGCGGATGTTTAAAAATATGAGCAGTTAAAATGGATGGAAATGCTAATATGTAACTCTGGGAAGACAATAGGGGTGAAGACTAAGGATACCCTCTGTGTTAAGCAAGTTGGTTCAATGTTGTTGACCTACTTGAAAATGTAGTTGCACCTACCAGTAGAAAAAGAAAAAAACAAAACAAAAACCCCAAAGAAAATAGCATTTATCCGCCATCTAGTACCGTTTAGATAATGGAAAGAGGTCATCTGCTTTCACTTCACTGTTTCTTGTTTGTCATCATTGAGGGATCTTTAAAGATCTGGCTGAGAGCCAGTTTTCCAACAAAATGACAAATGAGAACAATTAAAAAATGGAAGCAGATGATTGCCTGTATGTTAAAAATCAAAAGGAAATTGAGAACCTCGTCTTTGAGTAATAACAAATATTTTGGCCAGGAGCATGGTATTTAACTTGGAGGAGACAGAAAGCCACTTCATCAACATTAGCTCAGTGCAGCGCTTTTGGCAATGACCTAACGAGTTATCAGCTGTTATCCTCTGTGGAGCTGGGGGGAAGGAAAAATTCCTCAGGATACAAGTTCATTTCTATATTGCCATAATACATGTCCTCTGTTTCTGATCTGTTTTCCATCTTTTTGCCTATTGACTAGTTAGAAATTGAGATGTGTGTAATAGGGTAAAACACAGCATTGAACTTCAGGCCTTTTCACCAGTTGCTTCAACTATTTGCATTCTGAGCCCGGTTCTTAGAGGCACTTTTTTGTACTGACACATGTATATAAATGACCCTTAGCACTGGAGGGAAGGGGGTTACAAACAGCACTCTTTAAAAATCTGGCCACACACTCATTATATTCACTGTACTTGGCATCATGTCACTTGTGATCTAGTGGGCTCCATTCAACTTCCATCCTAAGGCCTCTGCGTAAAGAGTCACTGTGATTGTTTTTAACGCTGTGGCAGGAACAGATGGCAAACATATTTTAAAGCACTAAAAATATGGAAGGGCGGTAGAAATCTACATGGCAGACATCTATTAAGCTCCCACAGCTGTGACCAATTTTTTTTTTAATAATAAATATATTATATGGAAGCCCAGTCCCTAGAAGGAAAGTCTCCTTTGAAATCAGTTGGCGTTTTGAATTTGCCTGGGCTACAGCAAAGGACAGAATAAACTTCCACTTCTAGTTTCCAGTTTGTCTCAGTCATACTAATGAAAAGAAACAAGTAAGTGTGGAGAAGGACAGCTGAACCCTGGCTCACCGCGGCAGAGCAGCATGTAGAGGGCAGCCCCTATAGATCACTGTCTCACGGACACCGTGTTTCATCACTCTGAACGGGCTCCTAACATGGGATTTTTATAGCCTTCACAGATGTTTCAAGTTTCTGTCCATCTATCACGCTCTGCGAGGATGATTTCTTTCAGAAGATGCCCTCTGGCTCAAGCAGCAATCTGTATGCGTAGCTGTCAGGCTGAAAAGGCTAACGCCCATCCGCTCTGTCACATGCTGTAATCTTACAAGTGCCAAGACAGGAACCTACAGAAAAAATACAGAATATTTCTTAATGAGTTGCTTGTCACTGGCTAATGACAAAGCCCAAGGAGGAGCCTGAAGGCCAGGGTATGTTTCTTAACTTTTGCTGAGGAGCTCTTTGCTAGAAGCCTGATATAACCAGGAAGAGGAGCATCTTGCCAGCGAGAGAGAGGTTATTCTTGATGAAGAGGCGATGTAGGGACGCTGCTCCTGTTCGCCCCAGTGCGAGCGAGGGGTGCCTGGTGGCTCATTTCTGAGCGGTGCTGTCACCCAGATGAACCTGGCTGCCCTCCCTGTGCCTTTAGACTTTGGGAGTGACAGCTTTTCCGCCCCTGCTGTGGCACAGCTACCAGGGCAGCGGTGCTGGTGCAAAAGCGGAGCAGCCCGGGGCGTGGGGCAGGTCAGTCTGCCCACAGACTGTGGGGTAGGCAGGGTGCTTCCCACAGGGGCAGACGTTGTCTCATTAAGCATTTTAATCCTAAAGAGCCAGGAGCACTCACCGCTCCATATGACCCAGTGCCCTGCTCCACTTGCACAAGCCAAAAAAGCCCTCCCAAAGCTGCATCCCCATGGCAGCACTGGTGTGCGGCAGGCAACACTGAGCGGAGCTCCTCTGGCCATGGCTTCCTGCTGGCAGCTCTTGGCACTCAGGTTGTTTAAGCCCCTGAGGAACAGCCATACGCAAATTGTCTCCTCCCAAAGCAGGACGGAAGGGTAACTGTCCTGACAGGCAGTGTACTGCCCCAGGGTGATGCAGCCCGCTGCGAAACTTTGCTGAAGAAGTTACATATCTATAAGATTTCAGGGCCTAATGCTTGCGCGTGGTGTTTGACACAGCCTAGTCTGTGCTCTCAGAAAGGCCCGTGCTGGAAATGGTTTTGGAAACAATCCCATGTAGGCCTTCGATTTGATGTGTACAGCCACCCGGGCCAGCCCCATGCTGCCTGAGGGTAATGATTTCCTCACAGCCAGGGATGCTGCTCAAAGCTCCTCACCCCACTGAGCTGGAGACATCGCTTGGGAAAGGGGTGGAAGATGCAGAGCCCAGCTGTGCTCCCCCAGCTGCACTCAGGACACGGCTGCAGGGTGCACCGTACCCCCTACAGATGTGCCTTGGGGAGCTGGGAGTATGGACCCTTCCAGTGCAGCCCCCCCAGTTTTTAGGGGACAAGATCGGGTGTGTCTGTGTTAGTACTCTTAAAAACTGGGGTATCAGAAAGCCTTCAAAATTCTGGTCTTTTTGGTCTTTAATGTCACATTCAGAGTTTCCTTCGTGTTACACGTGCTCCAGGGGGAACCAACAGCCACTTCTAATTAATTTCCTCTGTAGGAAATCGAGTCAGGAAGAGATTTTTTTTCCATGCGAGAAATAAAGAGGACAGGATGCAAAGAGGAGGTGGACTTTAAGGGGGAAATGATCTGAACAGGGTGTGCCAGACTGGGGCTTTAAACTGCTTCTGCCTGTTGCACACAGGCAGACACACATGCACACGTCGCGAGCTTGATTTAGTTTGGCTCAGCCGGTAGATCCCAACATGTACTTGAGGAACCCTCCCCAAACAAAAACGTGCTCCTATCAAAGCAGAAAACAGAACGCCTAGCCCAGGAAAAACTTTACAGCTATTAACATGTTATTTATAAGCAGCCTGAGCTAACAGCTAACATGTGGCGGCTTTGGCCCAGGGATGCTTGCTGGTCTCGGGGAAGGAATAGTACGAGCTAGACCTCATCATTCTCCAATGTCTGGAGGCAGGAGGCTTGCTGCGCCCGGTGACACAGCGGGTGACGATGAGCAGGGCAGGCAGACGGCCAGCATGCTGGATGTGATGGCTGGAAGGTCAATGGTAGCTGGAGGACTGTGACTTCTAGCAGGGCAAACCTGGGCCATCCTCAGAACCACAGAGTAGTGTAATGATATAATTAATAGGTATGCTACCCTAAGTCTTCAGTGGTATAATGTTAAGATGAAAAAATAATGATAATAGAGATGAGGTACTCTAGCTGAAGGCAAAATATAAAAAATTTATGTCACAGCTATTTCCAGTATAAGCTTTTCTTCTACCTTTAGACTCTGTTCTGCAAACACTTGACATAAGTATTTAATTTTGCATAGATATATAGTTCCACTGAATTTGGGGAGGTGTTTAAAATGAGCATGTGGGTAAGACTTTGACTACACTAAGAATGTTTTGCTGTACAGGAACACAAAATCACTGGGCAGGCAGAGCTCCTTTTCTGCAGATGCAGCTGTGGTAGAGTAAACCAGTCAGCACAGAAATGCTGGTAGAGTAAAAACACCCCTAAGAGCCAAACAAGCTCAATCATAAAGGCAATTTTTGCTAGCCCACGTTTATCTAAGCTATGGGGAAAATCTTAGAGGGATATTCTGGTCCGCGTTGCCTACTAGTTGTCTCTTTTTGTTTGCAGGTTCAAAGACATTATTCATTTCTTCTCTTGCCCCCTTGCTATGGCCCTGGCTATGGTGTCACAGCACTGCTCCTCGCAGCTCTGACCCATAGAGCAAAGTGGTCTGAAGTCTGCAAAAGTCTTGGTTATGGCTTTGCATACATACAGCATAGCCCCTTCATCTCACTACACAAAGAAAAGAAGGTGTATGGACAACATTAACTATATAGTCTTCACTGAAATTTCAGATAGGCACTCTCTGGATTTAGGGTATCTTTAGCCCAGATTTTTAGGGTGGAAGTTTCTTGGTCTGATTCTGATCTATGCAGTTCACAGAGTGAATTAGCTTTATAGTTTTCTGCTATGCAGACACACTACTAACCCATGTGGCTCCTTACATTTAGGGTGCTATCAAACCCTCATGTAGCACCTTAACACAAGCTGACAATGGTTTCAGTGCTGATGGCTTGTGTGCCATTTATTGATTAATTTAACCTAATGAAATGATTTCTGCATCTTAGAAATTTCGTAACTGAAGTCAGACATATTATTCAGACTGTGATATTGTTCCTTCTTCAGCTGCAATATTCAGCATTTACGTAGTATTTTTTTTCTGCCAGTGAACCCATTGGGAACAGCATGTGGGTAGCGTAGCCAAGACAGCGCTCAGAGACTTTAAACAATATGGCTGAAATCCAGACCCTGTTGAAGAAATGGCAACATTCCCATTGACTTCAGCAGGATCAGGATTTCACGGCTGTTGTGTGAAAAAGTTTTCCCAACACCCAGTATCTGCAGATTTAATTTATGATACAGCTTAAAAACTGCATTACGAGTACTGGGATCCTGTGACGCTTGGCTCAGATAAGGTGTTTAAAAATAACTTTAAACTTAATTGAAGACAAGATGAATCTCCCTTGTCTTTTCATTCAGGGTCAAAAGGCATGAATTTCATTCACTAAATTATCAACACTTAAAACTTTTTCTGCATGGTTAGATTATTACTAAGAGTCAGGACAGCAGAGATCCTCCCACTGCATTGACCTGTGAACTTTGTTAAATCTTTTGACAGGGGTCATTGTCTATAGCATGATAGTGAATGACTTTCCAAAACGGAGCCATTCTTTCAGTTGTAACATGAAGCTGGTGCTCTTTTCTAATGGGTTGAAAACGTTAATTTACATTGATGACATTTCTTGTCAATTTATGCGCCAGCTGAATTTGTTGATTAGTCACAAATGATGATGTGCTGCTTATGGACTGTTAGTATTGTACCTTTACAAAAAACTTCAGATACTTCAAATACTTTCAGAATTAGAAATCACTTCTTTTCTTCCATGTGCAAAATGTGTGCGAGACTTTAATCAGAAACTAATACTTAAAAGGACGTATTTAGCAAATTAATCCTCTGCAGAGTACCAAGTAAGTGGGAAGGTACCTAGGAGAACCTGTTTATCCCTTTCCTCAGAACAGGTATGCCACATTTCTAAAAGTTTTGTTATAGCTTAAATCTGTTGTATAGTATTTTTATGGAAACATAATTCTTTTAGGATTCCCACTGTTATGGTCTCCAAGCCCCTTAGTCTGAGCTGACAATTTGTAAGACGTGTTACCATCTCCAAACTCTTTCCCCAGTCCCAGTTTCCTTTCTTCTGTGGTATATATTTCAAATTTACTGGAAGTGTTTTGAAACTCTGATGGCAAAGGGCATGATGGCAAACACCAGTTAAATTGGACCTCTTTGGGATTCCAGGGTCCTTCTGTAAAATATGTGCCCAGTTACTGTCCTCCATATCAACCTTCCTTAAAACACTTGTTTTCACTGATGCATACAGGAGAAAAACTGCCATTGATTAGGTGGCTGATGTGCTGGGACTGTTTCTTCCCATGATCTTTCATAATGGTCTCAGCAGCCCCTTTAGTCAGTTGTGTCTTGATTTGTACACTGAAGATATTTGTGTACTTTGGGCACAAATATAAAACCAGTGTGCTTTTAGCTTACAACTTAGCTCTCCAATGATTTAAATGTCTGTTCTTACAGGCTGAGACTTGAAGGCAGTCTTAGCAAGCCAAATTCTGCTTTTATGTATATGGCCAAGAATCTGAGAAACTTTATAGCTTTCACAAGGTGTGAAGGCTGTTCTAGAGCACGAGCCCCTCTCCTCCTCTCAAACAAAAGGATGCGTTACAGCCAGCCATGGTTTTTGGATGCGTTAGTGGATGTTCATGCTGGTTACTTACCCAGGGATTCCTGGCCGATTTGTAATGAATTACTATGGTCTCTTCCTTTGTCAGTTCAGCTGTGTATGGGACTTAGCAGTATTATTTTGTAGATGGCCTCATTTAAATTATGGATGATTGCTATGTATTATTGAAGACTTGTCTGTCTTATGTTGTTATTGCTGACACAAGTAATAACTGACAATTTTGCTGATAAATGACATCAGGGCAACCAGGTTGCGGCCTGAAGTGTACATGGCGTTCAAACAGTTTGCATCAACCTGTGTGCCAGAATATATAATGTGACCCAGACAAAATCAGTTTGGGAAGTTTTCTTCTGCCCTCCAAGTCTACACCTTTGTGGAAACTTTCCTCTGTAAAGGCTGGGGAGGTAGAAATTTCATCCCTGCTGGTGCACACACAGCCCCAGCATGACCAGTAGGTAGAGCTAACATGGCATTGCCGGATAACTAGCATCCCCGATGAGGCTGCCATGGGACACAGCAGTGCCTCAGCTCAGCTGCACCCTGTGGCTGCAATGGGTCTCTCCTCCTGGCTCTCTGAGGTACAGGGCGTGTGTTTCATGGCCCTCAAACATATATGAATAGTTTTGATGATAGGGTCAAGAAATTTGATTGTTTTTTTCCTACAGGATTTAGGAACTGAGGAGTTAAAGTCTCTGTTATAACAAGCTAAATAAGGGGAAAACCTTCCCTCAGATAACCTGCAACAGTAGATCATGCTTGTGAAGTATTCTGTAGATCTTAACATTAGTAATCTATTAATTAAAAGCTAGTGGTCTTGTGCCTTTGCTGTATTTAGCAAATGCCAATAAATTTAAGCATGCCCTGGGATTGGCATCTGGGCATTAGAATGCAAATTTACATTAGTAAGTGGTTAAAATGGTCCATTCCACTCCTTGGGTATATGCTCTCAGTGCCAGCATATTTGTACATGAGTAAATATTGTTTTTAATCAGGATAAGTTTATGATCTGATTCCTATGGCTTCCAGCCCTGACTACAGATAGACACCCAAGTGTAGGAGAGAGGCTCAAGTCTCTTGTCAGCATTTCCTATATCCATTTGGGACTGCGGGGTTCCCCTGCAGATCCAGGTCCAGGTCCTTCAGCTGTGATTCAGAGTAGCGGATAGGGATTGTTTTCTTCCTGTAGAGACCTGTGCTTATTAGCTCTGCTTAAACTGGTATACTGTTACAGAAAGACTGGATACCTCAAAATGAAGGGTAATTTAAGAGTCACTGGTGATACGAGCAGTTAGCTTGTAGCGTAGTGTTAAGGGTGGTACAAGAAACTGCACCTGTACTGTTTGCAAAGTGAAGGGAATGGTGAATTCACCATTGTCTGGAGAACTAACAGGACTGTGGCTTAAGCATTTTGGTCCAAGACCAGAAGCAGTGATTGGGCAAGCAAAGATGAAGAGGATTTTGGCTGAAAGTGATGGAAATTACACCTACTAGGGAACAGATGCTCCACCAATCTGGGTTGAATAATGCTTTCAAATGTTGATGTTTTTGGATGTGGGTAGTAAACTTAATGCCAAAATCAAAACTGATGACATCCAGACCAACCTGATGCTAGTTCTCTTTCTTTTCAACTTCCTCTGTTGTTTCTCAAACTCTGTTTTGGACTTTTGGACTCAAATAAATCTCCCAGATATGTTTCTCAGTTGAAACTCTCTAGTTTCACTTGGACAGATCTGAAAAACTAAATATTTTTATACGGCTTCAATGTACAATAATAAGTCAGATTGACTTCTTTCAGAATTGAATTTATTCTTGTCCAAATTTTCTTGTGGATGTCAGTAACATTTTTGTCAAAGTTGTTGTGAGAATTAGATTAATATTCTTTCTCAGGTTTTAAAAAAGATAATGCTGAGCATGAGGGAGAGGTTAACAGATAAGTAGAATGGAGGAATAGATGTGGAAATTATTTTATTTGAGATATGAAAAAACCCTCAGTAAATATACCCATATAGAAGGAAACAATCTCAATTTCAGAATATAGAAGGGACTGGAATATTAAATTACGGGTCCAGTAAGAAGGACAGTAACTGAATCTATTAAATGGGATAACTGGAAATGCACAAACATAATGTAAAAAAGGGCAATTTTTGTGTGATCTCAATAGAGTACAGATTTTGGAAGGCATTTTAAAGAACTGCAGAAATGAGAAGCCAAATGGAAGGTGATTTAAATACAACATAAGTTTATAAGGAGATTAGTTGCCCATATTACCAGGCAACTTCATTTTTAGACAAGATTAATGCAGTAGATCTTATTTAGTTAGGCTAATACAATGCTTACACAAAAGAATACACAAATTGGAGGCAACTGGCACTAGAGGAAAAAAAAGTAACTTGGGAAAACCTTGCTAAAACTAAGGTGATTACAGACAGCCCTGTTTAGGCCACAGAATTCCTCAAAGAATGATCTTAAAATGGTCTTCTTTTAGTTACAAATTAAAAAAAATTAATTAATTAAAACAGTTAATTAACTTTGCTGATACTAAATGAAAGTTGCTTATAACCAAAAGTTGGGAGTTCTTATAAAAACAGAAGGAGAACAGGATGAATGGAATAACAATAAAGAACTGTAGAAATAAAAATGAGATGAAATACAATGGTATAAATTATGTAGTCTTAAGGGTTTATGAAGTTGATTTCGCTATCAGACAGGCACTTATCAGCTGAAAATGGCAGACATGAAGGAAGATTTTTGTCCATTAGCTGATTAGAGAGTCACCTATGAACAAGCAACATGATGGGCTAAGGAAAAGACAAATGCGACCTCAGGAAAGGTGTTTCTAGCAGAAACAAGGAAATTTTACATTTCTACAAAGTTGTTTGAATACTTCATCTGGCTTACTGTGCGCAATTGCCTCTGTTCCTCTGCATCATGTTCACAGAGGGGCTACCAAGGTGCTCATGGGAGAGTCCCCTGGCTTGTTTCCCATCGTGACACAAAGGTTGAGAGAGGATGTGCTTGTTCTGAGCAAACACCGCCGAAGAGGGGCAGAGGAACAACTGAAAAACAGTCTTGGCACAAGAAGAAATGGGTATAAAATGATTGCTAGTAAGTTCAAACTGGAAATAGGAGAAGGTTTCTGTGGCCTGGAGGGGTGTGTCCTAGGGGCGCTCTCCAGTAGAAGAACTGCAGCCAAGAGTCTGATTCATTTCATTGTAGAACTTCTTGCATCTATTATCTGTATTATGCAATTTCCTTTAGCAGCAGGGATGAAACTTCATGATGCAGTATGTTTTTGTTTAGTATTCCCTTTACACTAAGAGTATAAGAACGACTCTCATTAGAGTATTATTTTAGTCTAATACTTATTTTAATTTTAATCATTTTAAATCTTCCCAGGGAAGATAATAACATGATCAAATTCTGATATTTGGAAAAAAAGAACTTCAGCACATATACAGCCATCCTCCAAATCTCATTACCATGCTCCAAAACAGGTGTTAGACCTCTTCAAAGAAAATGTCACTCAAATTTATTGAAGAAGGACAAATGCTCATTTTGCTAATACGTATTTCCCCTCAGCCTCCTTCTCACAGATGTCTGAACTGCTTTGGTTAATTTTTTTCATAAAATTTTAAGGATTCTGATGACATCTGACATGGAAAATCTTGACTTTAGGCATTGAAACCTGTTCAAGCTGTAAGCAAATAAAACCAAAGTCTTGGAATAGGTGACATTAATCATAAGTGGTATTTCCAGCTCCTTCCTTCAATGCACTTATCTACATCTATGGATATAACTATTTGTATAATATTTTTAGAGATACATATTTTATATAAAAATATCAAGAATCCTTGCACAGTGTTCACATAAAGAGAAACACTGACTACAGGAATGTGTGCAGCATGATTCAGAATTAGAAAGTTTTCTTATAATTTTACACACTAAAGCTCCTGAGAAGACTTTACAAAGGACTGAGAGTTCACTGGATGATAGATAATTAAAGGGTTTTTCTTTAGAAGTAGCTATAGTCAAATAAAAAAAAACATAACTAGGATTTACTTTTAAAAGAACAATTAAAAAAAGAACAAGATGAGCATTTGGGCTTGCTCAGATATTTTATTTTTTTGTCCAGATCAATTTATTCATTGGTTATGTTTGGACTGTGGCCAGGAATTTATGAAAATGTTGGCAAATCATGGTGTTTTATGAACTTCAGAGATCACGTGAGACCTCATAAACAAGCAGAGAACATGTGAGAAAACCTGCTATCAATTTCCCAGAAGCTAAACTGGAAAAGTGAACTGGGAAAAATGAAATACAGAAAACATTCTTTCTCTAAAGCATACAAATAGTGCAATCTTAATTTGTGAATATGCAGTTCTTAATGCTCTATTGTTCATTATCTTCCTATTCTAAAATGTATTCATGAAGCAGCAATAGTAATATATGTCTCCTGGACAATCCTAGCTATAAACACTGGAACATATGGGGCAGGTTAGCAGTCCAAAGGATAAAAAAGTAGGGCAACCAGATCAGACCTTTACTTCTAACCATAACATTTTTAGGGTTCAGGTTTTGCGTGGAAATTTTTTAGTAAGTATCTTAGAAGATATTTTGGACAATGCTCCAATGCTTGTAATGAGCATTATCCATGCTGAACTATTTGATCAAATCTCTTGTCAAAATAACTAGTTTGACTTCAGAAATCCCAAGAACACTAGTCTACCCTGTGTTTGGCTACGGATACTCATTTGTGTGAACTGATTGTTTCCCTAGTGCTGTGTTTATCTACTCCACTGGAGGATCTAGAATACAGTATTTCATCTCAAAAAGTGGCTTCCACAGATAATATGGTATTGTTTTATACATATTTTAAAGAGAACAGTGTTAGGCATGTTTTAACTTCAGTGATTGTTTTTTGGCTTGTAGATTGGGAATAAGTGTTTGTGCACAGCCTCTCACAGACACACATGCCCAGATTGTTAAATGGCCTCATTCATAATAACGATAATACAAAAATCATCAGCTTTTGAAGTGATATGTGCAGCCCATTTTGACGCCATGCAATAAGGAAAATGGTTACCATAAACTCTTGCTCAATATAGAAAAAGAAATTCATACATGTATTTTATTCTTTATACATGTTTAAATAATAATAGTAGTAATAATAATAAAAGGACTTTGTACTATATTTACCCTCTTTGTATTATGTATTATTCTTTCAGCTGCAGAGAGGCTTGACCTGAGAGCAGGTTCTCATCCTGCCAGGCCAGCAGTGGCCAGTCTGTGGCTCTTGAGGAGTGGGGTTCTTGTGCCAGGACTAGGATTAGGGAAGAAGTTTTGCCTGGTATATGAGCAAGGTAAAGTAATATTTCAAAGCAATGCCTTCATGTTGTTCCAAGAGAGGAATCAGGGGTTTCTGAGCCCAGCTACCATCCCAGGGTCCTCAGCTGTAAGCCCAGGCCAGCCCCATATGACTTCTGAGGAACCATATTTGTTAATAAAAAATTACAAGTCAGTATAAGAGAAATTATGCCAAGCTTCCTCACTCTCCTGATTTAGATCTTCTTTCTTTTGGGGTGGTGGGAGGAGGAGGTCAGGTAGAAGAGAATTAAAATGTTACCATTGTCTGTTGTTTTTAAAATCAAAATCACCATAAATTTAGCTTTTGAAATGTCAATTTATACAAAAAATGTAAAATCAAGATTATATGGTTTTAGATTGGACAGGAAACAATTCAACTGAACCATTCTGAATTTTTGTGTAGATTATTGGTTAATTAAAAAGGTTGATTCAAAACAACAGAAGTGCAAGTAAGAAGACTTTGAAGGTCATCACCAATGATATAATTTACTATTTGTTGTAGCTTAGGTAGTATATAAGCATGTATCTAGCCATAAAATACCACTGCTTTGTGCTATCATACTTTATCCTCCCTCTGGCCATCTAGGAATTTGTCTAGAGTAGGAATAATTCTTCATTTTCCTACCTGTCGTGAGATGGAAGTTAACATGACAGAGCATGTTGGTGCTACTATGCAAAATAATCACATGCATGCAAATGAACACAGACTGCATTTCTAAAAAATCACATGCTTTATTTCAGCTTCCTGGAACCTCTGCTTAAGACAGTATCAATGAGATAATTTGCTATAAAAGGTACTGTGATCAAACCAGGACATCTGTTCACCTTACACCAGGCTAATTAAAAGGACTGATTTTTTTTCTGAATAGCTTTTACAAACCCAGCAATGAAAGCATATTTCTGCTTTGGACAAAAGCAAATTAGTCTGATGATGATCATCTTGTCTCCAAAATTTATTTATCTATTTGGGACCCAAGGACATTTTAAGGGCCATCTCCAAGAAAGTCTTGAAATAACACAACCAATTTTTATTAAAATATGTGAACTACTGTACAACATAAAGGAAAATTGTTCACATTATGTGAGTATGTCCAATGAAGCATCAAGTTGCTTAGCTGGGGTCTGGGACATGCTGCCTAGATTTCAGATACCAAGGTATTTAAACAAAGGTTGGCACCAATTTCTTTTATCCCTTTATGTGTATAAGTGTGCTCTTAACTCACAAAGCCAGATGAAGAACTAAATTAGCTAAGTTAAATAGGGAATTCCATCGTACTTCATTCAGTCTGTAACATAAAAAATCCATTTTTCTTATCATGACTGTAATTAGGATGTTGATTATGCACTTGTAAGACATCTAGGAAGTTATTAGAGAGATCTTGTTTCTGCTATGATGCTAGTTCAAAGGTGGCAATGGTTACATCTTTTTTATGGATGAAACAGATGCTTTACCAGCATAGTCGATGTGACAACAGTGGGATGATTTTGTCACATGAGGTGACTGGCAACTGGGGAAAATCAGTTCAAATCCTCATTCACAGCTTTCCTGTGTGACTTGGAATAAATCATTTAATCAGGTATCATCCCCCTACCTGTGCTAGAAGTCAGTAAGACCTCTCATCACATTATGTCTGTCCTGCAGATCTACTAAGAATGTAGATTCTTGTGTAGGAAGGGGATGAAGGGAATTCTCCAAATGAAGCCTCAATCCATGAAATTAGTGGGAGATTAATCTTTAAAGTATCCATAAGAACAATCTCACAAATTCAGGTGAACAATCATTACACACACAAACACTCTGCTGAAAATAAAGGGGTTGTATAGATGTACTCACTTTTATAGCTCAGTTGTCTATAGTTAAGCAGCTCAGGTGAGTAAGGATTTTTCATATAGATAAGCATCTGCCTCCCAGTCCCTCAGTTATACCCTTACCGCAATAGTGCTACAAAGACAACCTTTCCAACACATGTGAATGCCTCCTGTCAAATGAATCTTAAATACGATAATGATGCCCCTTACCTGAAAATGAAAGCTAATAATAAACAGCAGCGAGTATTTCAGGAACGCATGTTCCACATCACAACTTCATTTCAATGAGATCTTTAGGAGAAAGCACCAACAATCAAACTTGGAAAAACATACAGACTGAACTTACCCTTACCTGTGCCAAAAATAACAATGTAAAAGTTAACTAGGAAAAGTATTGAGCCTTATTCATTAAAAACAGAATGATTCTTAAGCATGATTAGAGCATCAGTTGCTAACTTGCAGTAGAAATAACTCAAAGCAGCTATTTTATGAAAAGTTAATCAGTTCCAAACTTTCATATGTGGCCTATCAAAATATGTGCATAAACATCTTTATTCCAGAAACGAAGTTTCTATTTCTCATTATTATATTTGACAAGTTTTGGAAACACAGATCATGCATTCTCTCACATTTAATGTAGAACAATCACTGCTCTATTTTTCTGTCAGATTAATTTTTTTGCTCCTAATAGCTTATGCACTTACGGGCTCTTCTGACAGCTATTTTTGCAGCAGAGCTGCTCTCTCCTCTGACCGCTGACATTTATTAATCAATTGATCAATAAGTCATTTGAACCCCCCTTGGGAATGTTGAAATAGTCGTTGTCCCTCTCAGATTGCAGAACTAAATGATTGTGTTGTTGTTTGTGTTGTAATGGGGAGTGTTATGGAGCTCTTGTTACAAACGGAGTATGAAATCTAAAGCACACTGGAGGGCTATCAGTCGCTTTCCTACTGATGCAGAAAAGATGATTTGTTCTTGAGAAACTGCCTCTTCTTGCAAATACATCTGTATGAGCTTAACTTACGCATACCAATAGTTCAAGAGACCTCAGAGGGTGTGAAACACGCATGAAAACCTAGGCACATGAAAAAGTGTTTTTAAGATGGGTCCCAGAACGATATCTATTTATTCTATTTCTTCCTGTCCAACCTTTATCTTACTTGCAAAAGTCCATGAAAGGGCTGCTCAAGGAAGAGCAAGTTGGGCTTCTTTTTACTTTGAAGTTTTGGCATGAGTTGTTATTGAGTATAAATTGATTTAGCTCCACGGAGGTTGCTTACTCGCCCCACAGTGAATATCTGGCCTTTATACTTTCTGAAGTATAATGCATGTTCATTTTCCATTTAAGTAAAAATTCTATTCCCCCTACAGAGAAGACTCAGCTGCTATTTCATTGCAAGAAGTGGTGGATGCCAGATAAGTCCATACTGTAAGGATCATAACATAGGCAAGCGGGATATGTTTGTGGTAGAAACTCCAACAGAGAGACAGAAACATTGTAGATTCCTGATCAAAAACGAACTTCAAGTTGGAATGGTGCTGTGCTACTCTTACATTTTGAAACATAGTGGCAAAATTAAAATTATTACTTTTTTTTCCTGTGTCTTGTTGCAGATCTAACAATTTGTTAGATCTGCAACAAGACACAGAGCAGGAGGACAGCTCTATCTGGTTTGCTTGTCCTGAAGTCTAGTGCAGATTATTTATGAATGGAGCAAAGGCACATTTGAGAGTCTCTGTCTTGTTCCTGGGGCACTTCAGAAATTCATCATTTTAGTGGCATTGTGCCACTAAATGCCACTCCTGACTTTGCCACTGTCATAATGAGCAGAACACTCTAAATATGGCAGTGGCTGGAATATCGACAGATCCAGAGAAGACTCTGATCCTGCACTTGCTGACAGCTTCTTGCTGCTTTTAATGAGAATAGAGGTGGAACTGCAAGACATTTAAGGAAACATTATTTCTCTGTCTGACCTACAGATGAAGTTGGACCATGGAAAGAAGGTGCTTAGGTAGGTTAGAGGACTGGGCAGTGTGAATCTTCACATGTCCTTGGATGGCTGATCCCTAGGCAAGTCCCTCACATCTGTAAATAACATGTGCTACTGTTAGTGACTGAGGAATTATGTGTCCTGGTGCAGCACAAACAGAAACTCTAAAACAAGGAGGAAACGAGCACTGGAAAAAAATAATAGGAAGGAAAAACAAGTAGTAGGCACTCCTTAGGAGGTATCTCTGGAGTCTCCAAATAGAAAAGTCTGTCTCAGGTAACACCACAAAAGATGTTACACCATACAGTCCCTCTGAGTGGTAGAGGTCTCTAGAAGCTGAGATATTAATTATTGGAGAAATTTCTTCTATTCCCATTAGTAAGATCTCACACAGAAATGTTGTATACCAGGAACATTAGAGTTTTCCACCAAAAGGGTAAAAAAGGAGGAAGATCATGGTGAAGTTCTCTTAAAAGCCAGAGACACTGGCTGTGAAACCTCCTTCCTGGGAACAGTGTGACTACAGACCTCAGTATTTCAATCAAATGAGACTATCTACTGTAGATAGTATTTGTTAGCTGCAGACTGTATCTACAGTAGATAGATACAGTCTGTAGACTGTATCTACAGTAGATAGTAGAGACTATCTACTGCCCGGCTTTCCTTTAATTAAAAAAAAAAAAAAGAGGGCAGGGGTCATCTCAGTCATGTAAAAACTTCAACTTTTGTTGTTGGAGCTATTTGTATGCTTTAAACATTAAGTATATGCAGGTCTGTGAGGGCTGAGACAGACTGTTGCTTTGCTTCCACTTGTTTCTGTGTGCCAACTAACAGTCGCTTCCTTCCAATAAAGCACAGGCAGCTGAGATGTCTGGCAAACACATCAGGAGAAGCTTGGCCTGGAGAAAGATATTTCTGGGATTGCACTGCCTCTGTTTAGACTTGTCTTGTAAAACAAATCCCACAAATGAACCCTTAAAAAATCAGATTGCAAGGACATTGAGTGATCCTTCAGTTGTGTTAAGTACTACTTCCACTTGCAATAAAATAATCTTGGCCAGAAGGAAAGGTAATAAAACTCATCGGGAAGCCTAATGTCTGGCCCTCTAGCAGAAATCACATGTTAGTGTCCTCTGCTGACCTTTGCAAATACATGTGTGCAAATTGACTGCGTGTATTCTTTAAAATCAATAGTACTAGCTGATAATACAGAAATGTGAGACTAATGGATGAAGAATTAAAATGCCAAACCAAAGAGTTAAAATTCATATTAATATGGACAGCTAAGGCCAAGTCATTCTGCAGAAATGAGGGCAGCGGGTCACTTTGACAGTTTGTCCATAGTTAATGGAAGTTTATTGACCCAACTGTGTGAAACCACAGTGAATATTGCATATCACTTTGTCATACGGAAAAGCCACATTTATGGATTTCTGTTTCATCAGCTAGAGTGAAAAATCTTTTTTGACCCCCCTCCTTTTTATTTTTTCAGATCAATGTGGCGTCTTCATAAACTCCTACTGCCAAGCATCTCAGTATATCTCCTGGTCTTAGAGATTTGGAGGTTTTTCTCATTTTAGAGAGGCCCAGATCACGAGACCACCTCCATAGGACCTCACATAAATCAGCCCAGCAAGGAGCTGAGTCTGTGCAATACAAAATGTAGCTCCAAACCCTGTCCAGGGGAACTTTCCATTGCTGCCATCCCACCCCACCAAGATATTGTTTGGCTGCATTCAGTGCTTTTGTACATTGCAATCTGTTATTTTTCATGCATTAACACCCTTGTGCTTGGTGATACACAAAAGACCAACGGTTTGTCTCTGCTGGTGAACTTTCATTGTAAAAGGTAAGCAGGACAGGTGATATATAGTGGTTTTATATAAATATCACAATAAGTTTCCATAGTTAGAACATGGTGTTCCTAGTTTCCCGTGTTGCACAAACGTAGCATAACAGAAAAATCCTTTGGTGAAAGAATGGTAACAATAATAATTAAACAAGAGACAGGAATGTTTTGACTTCCTGTATAATCTGGATCAAGATTAGTCTATCTTCCACATTTTTACAGAATCAGTCTGAAGTGTAGGAACTTACATTCTAACGCCACCAACTTGTGTATAGATTCAAGGAAAACATTTGGAAATCTGGAATTTCTGATGCGATATTTTTTTAAAATTTTCAGGTTTTAAACCAGACAAACTAAGAAAATTGGAATAGCCATAATGACCTGTTAAAGATCAACAGAACAACTGAAGTCACTGAAATGTTCCATTTAAATTTTACAGTCTATGAATTTAGTTTTAATTTTTAAAAAAATATATATTTTAAGCATGTTATTAATTTTGATCTATTGTAATAGTGAAAGACAATGAAAAGCTTCCACTTTTCCCCACCAAAAATTGCACTACATTCCTGAAAATAATGTTAAATTAAAACACTTATTTTTGGTAAAGAACTCTTCCGCTGAACATTTTTGCCTCTCTTTTCTTGGAATTATTTATATAATGTTCCAAATTCTCAAGTTTGGTCTGCAAAGGCTAAATATGTGTGGGGGTACATGGAAAAGAAGCAGTTTTTAATTTAGGAGAATTAGCCACAGTAGGACAAGGCTCTGCTCACTTCAACAGCTGCAGACACTGGCATACACTGAGGTAAACATGTTTAAATTACATAATTTCCAGACCACTGATTTTTTTGCAACTAACTCCAGGGCAGTTCCCTTGAAAGAAAATCTCAAGGACAGATTTGTGATGCAACATTACTATATCTGTTAAAATATGCCAGAAACATTCTGCTCTGGCTCTGCATTAAACATACTGTCCTAATATGTGATTCATACAAGTCTTCTGCTCCCTCCAACTGGGCTGAATGGTGGCAGGCACTAATAGCCTGGGCTAACAATAGATGCATTTTCTTTGAATGTAGCATGTTTGTTTGTGGCTTTTTTACTACCAGAAATTATCTGATGTTTTTTGGGTGGTTTATTTCTCTTTCATTTTCTGGCCTGACATGGAGAACAAAACCAGTGAGTCAGTGCAGAAGCCATTAATCTGCAGTATTGACAAGTGCATGAAGTAGCAAAGGAAGTTAAAGATTTTTATCAACTTAAACATAAAGTCAAATCCCACCATTTCTGCTTATTTTTTAAAGGATGTGTTGATCTCCACGCATGCTCTCCTTGCTTCCTTCACAACTTATGTCTCCTCAAAATGGAGAAAGCATCAGATTAACAGAAGGGGATTATCTCAGGGCCAGTTTCTGGCAGCCTCACTTCTCTTGGAGAGCGTCTGCCTTTTGGGTAGTCCTTCGGAAAGAAGTCATGTTGACTGAAGAGGAAGCAATATCCTAATTGTGTAAAGGTGTTGGGCCGGTGAGGTATTTGTGAGGAATGCTTCTCAGCTAATTGTTTAGAATAGTCAATGTAGAAGAAATGTTGGTGGTCAGTGAGGTGGAAAACAGGATAGGAAAGGACAAAAGGATTTTTAAATTCAAAATCTAGGCAGCATAGAAAGATACAATCCTGGATTGATAGCTGGCATTATTATTTCAATTGTACCGTAAGTTTCTTCAAATAAAAAATGAAATATAGCACAGAACCTCTTCCAACATCACTATGACCCCCACCCCATAAGTTGTTCATAGACAAAATGTGAACTGTGAGTATATTTGTCTTTGATTACCTGAACTTGGGATCTCTTGAATTACAAGTGATAGCTCTGCTTGGTGAGGACACATATATTGACTTGCAAATAAGGTAAGTCAGCTGAAAGGGAGGAAACAATTTAGATTTCCTAAGGTGGTTGAAATACTACTCGGTAGTTGAAATACGGAAAACAAAATAATTTTGGAGTTTATTTCACCAGTAGCATTCTCAGAATGTGGCACGGTAGCTTTACTACTTCCACGGTATCAGTTTGCCATGGACGCAATCTCTTGACTTTTAAAAGCATGAATCAGTTGCAGTCTCCTGATTGCAAAAAGGAGTAACTCAGAGGCTGATGCTGGTGCTAGGCTTACCAATGAGCTTCCACAAACGAGAAGGGATGTGGACCTCTTCCCTCCTGTGCTTGGCCAGTGAGCAATTTCCTCCTGGAAGAGACTTTTTAGGAGGCAGCAAGGCAGGAGCATTTTTGGGGGCAAGAACAAGAATCCAGGGCTCTGTTTGTCCTCCTTCATATGCTGTGAGCATAGCTCAAGCTGATATAATGTTAAGAGGTTTTACAACACGATTAATTCCCTAATATGTAAAGTGGGCATTCTTTTGTGACTCACCAGTACTTTAAGTAGTGCTTGGCTATAGCAGAAACACCCCTGAGATAATAAAAAAGGATTGAAAGAATTGCACCTTTTGCCCTCTAATAACTTGTTCTTAAGCTGCTGGGTGATCATATTCTCTGCTTCAGAGGGAGAGTACCACAATGAACTTACATTGAGTGAGAAAACACTGTGGGACTCCTTCAAGAAAGCAACTTTTAGTCTCACGCTTCTGGTATTTTATGAAGTATTAGCTTAAATAAAGCAAGATTTAGCAGAAAATCAAGATGCACCACTCAGGGCCACAGAAGATATGGGCAATAATGGAAGAATATTGGAGTACTGAATGAAATGAAACACCAATTCCAGTATTATTTTTTTCTATCAATCAGCTCTGTTACTGGTGAAAGTGAAAATACCAATGGCAATAGTGAGACAAGAGTTGCCCTTGTGGAGGTTTACGTTGTCTAATGTTACTTGCCAAGAGGACATTTCCAGTCCCATTTTCAGATGGTAGAGCTTGTCAAAACAGTCTGAATAATTCCCCAAAGATGCATCATTTTCCTTTAAGTGTCATGACAGCTTTGTGATAGATGCCTTTATTTTCATATAATAGTCAAAAAGAGAAGAACATTTTTTATTTCTTCTCAATGAGCATGAGACTTTAAAAAGCCTTTGGTGTCCTGAAACTGCTCCAATTAAATTCAAGATGTTTTCTGACTAGTTTAAATGGAAGAAAGAAGTTAGGGCCACTAAGAGCACTTTGGAAAATCCTACACTTCTTTTTCATGCATTATTCAATCCCTTTATGTGCTTATGCAAGCTCAAAGGGTGCAATACAAAATGCTCATATCCACACCCTTGTCAAAGAGTACTTAACAGCTAACAATCTGCCAAAAAAATCTGAACTATGGCTTAATTTAAAGAACCATTCAATTTTGTCATATTTTCTTACGGTAATTTTTAACAAAAGTAAATCACTACCGACAAACACCCCTTTAACAATGGTCTATTAATTGAATTAAGATGGAGAATAAAGGAGAAATTATAGGCAGTTAAGTGTGAGAAAGCATGTTCGACACTGAATAATTAATTTTCATTCCAAGATAAAAATGTTGCCCATCGATTTACAACCCCTTCTGGCTATAAAGCCTTTTGGTGGAAACCTGATTCTTAATTATTGTCACAGGAATGCTAAGCTTGTCAAAAAGCTATTTCCATCGTGATGATCAGCCTTAACTGCTTGCAGCAATTTTTGTGCCATACTTAACAGCTGCTTCATCATTTGTTATCTTTTCAATTAAGCACTCTATTCCTACATGGCTCATAATCTCTACTGAAGAAAGGAACACACATGCAAACACACACATGCTTACATACAAGTACATACTCTCCTCCGCATAAAACCTCAACAGCTGCCTGTCTCTGTTTTTCTTTATTATGCAGCAAAGAGTTCAAACATTTCTGTGAAACACTAGTGGAATATTTGGCCTGTTATGCAGCGTGTACAGATACTCTCAAAATAACACAGAAGAAGGCATCAAAGCACCACGTCAGCATTTTCAGTTTATATAGTTCTGTCTATGTCCCACCCTATTTCTGTCTGCTAAATTAGCTCTGCTCCTTTCAGTGACAGAACTGAAAATAGACTGATTACGCCATTAAAAAGAGTAAGCAGAAACATGCTTCTCCCCCAAAACATTATAGTGGTGCGTTTACTGTTCTGAAACTAGATGTTTGTATATGGTCCTTTCCTTGGTATAGATTTTGTTTTTTCTAGGTAGCTATTTTATTTGGAGATTTTGTGAGATTGAGTGCTTTTTGCCTGGATGAGTTTAGCAGAAAGTGGAGAGGGAGGGATGTCAGCTGTCTTTTTCTCCTACAAAATGTGAAGGCAAAACAAACGAGGAAATTGGTCTTCCTCATCTGATGGTCTTAATTGCCAGGGTGACAGTATCTCCTGTAAGTATTTTAGTTCTGCACACGCAAATGCACACAAGAAAATTTGCTGGTTCATTGGTTCACGATGTAAATCAATTCAAACTTAATTTGAGATACTTCATTTAGACTTCTTGTTTGAACCACTGATCTGTGGCAAATCTTGTTTGTGCAAAAGCAGAAACGGAAGTTAATACGTATAGGGTGCCAAATTATGTTGCCAGACCAACCACTTGAAGTTTTTTACCTGCAGATTTGACTAATAATCAAGGACGTTTGTAGAAAGGTATCTTGACAAGGTATTTAAATATTATTTGCTGTCAAGTGAAAACATGAACGTGCCTTCGTGAATTTGCTAAATTGAGAGTTGTGTGCATATGTGAGAGAACTCTGTTATCTGAGTGCAGTTTGGAAGCTTTTCAGGGGATACTTGTTTATTACCAACAGAATCTGGCATTTATGATAAGATTATAAGCAACTGTTCTTCATTAGAAATCTGATCTATCAACGAAGCACATGCTTAGCTCTATTGCTGGAACTATTCCTTTTTTTTTAAATTGTAATTTAAATGAATTTTTATGAAGAATTTTATATTGTACGTGTACCTTCTGAGATCAAAATAGTGTCATCAGGTTTATTTGGGCAGGACATGATGGTGGAATGGGACAGGAAAATTCAAATCCTTTTTGCATATATTGTGTATAGGAAAGTCCTTCTTTACAGTTACAATGATGGTAGGCTAACCACAAAAGCATTTGTATCGTATTTTTAGGTTTTAAGAGTTCCATATGGAGAAAAGCATCCTTTTGAGCTAGGCAGTTTAAAAACACATAGCTCCACAAGAACCTGAATGGTACTTCTAACAACGTAGGCACTCTTGTTAATTTTTACTTTAACGTCATCAGCCTGTATGCAGAAAGAAACACATTTTCTGCAGCCCTTCTGATGATTCACTGTACAGGCATACCAGCTGTGTCTAACAGTCCAGAGTTTCTCCACTACAAATTCAAAACAGACATATCTAAATTATTTTCTTTCAGCTTACTTAACCTAAATAACTTAATTCTAAATGTATTTGAGGAATCTGAATGCACTTGAACATTAAAATATCCAGTACTGAATACTGAAAGGATAAAGAACTCAAATAAAATAAGTGTATTTTTGGTCAGCCTTTTGTGCCCATCACTGAGACAGAAGATGTCTAAGGCTAACTGGTGGGATTCACTAGTGGAAAACTGGCATTGCACAAAGACCACAACTGTTTGGGGTTGGCCTAGAGGCTCAGTGAGCCTAAAACATTTGCAAGACTTCTTCAAGGCCATTTCGCAATCTGCACTGAGTCACAGGCCAAGGCGAAAGCTGCCGTGTGTTCTCACTGGATGGCAACAGGAGGTCCCACCCTGAGCACTCGGACCAGGGAGTGGCAGGTCTCAGCCCTGCCAGCAACTGCTGTTGCAGGGGAAAGAGGTCATCCACAGCAGTGGAGTGAAAGAGAAGTACCAGAGAGATGTACAGAGACAAAGACCAACGAGGGAACAAGATAATCCATATAGCCATTGGGGCTTTTTACGTTTTTTGTTTGGTTTTTTTTTTTTTTTTTCTGGGCAATGATCTAAGGGAGAGAATGGGTTTGGTTTGACACTGGGGCCAGGCAAGCAGTGTGGCACTGTGGGAGCACCTCAGGGCTCTGCTTCAAGATGCGGACTCAGCTGGCGTTTTCTGTAGTTACAGACTAGACGGGTTGAGCTCTGCTTGCCTCTTGTTCTGCGTTTCCTGCCAAGAGGTTATTTTACTTGGGACAAGATGCACTGGGTGCTGGTCACCATGCTTGTTGTAAGGGGTGAAATGGTCCAGGGACCACTCTCTGACCCTGGGACAAGCTGACTGGGCTCCTCTCCCAAACTCTGTCTGGGCATGTTCTCTGTCCTGCCCTGCCAGGTTGTTGTTAATCTTCAGACATGCTCTTCCTTTTGCTAAATAGAAAAGCTTTCCCCATTCTTTAGGATAGCTGGCAAGAGGACTAAGCTCTTAGTTCTCTGCTCAGAAAATAGTTTTCCATTGTAACTCCTTTTTTTAATGATTTTACATTAATCTCCAGTTCTCTAACTGATTGTTATGAGCAACTGTAGTCCTGAGCTCAAGTTTCAGTCTGTCTTTGTTTCTTTTAGGTTTGATTACAGCATGCACCGCTTCTTTAAAGGGTTTAATGTTATTACCCTGCAAAAGACAACAAGTTGCATGTGAGTTATTTACAGAATTGGGACAAGGGGCTAAAAACATTCCTATTCATTTGGTCAAATCTGAGTCTATTAATATACTTGAGCCACAGAGGACTCCATCACATAATGTGTTTGTACACATCACATGGGGTGCTGTAAGCAAAAAAAAAAAAAAAGAAAAAAAGAAAAGGTTTTTGTTTAGAGGGCTCATCTGACTTAAAGCGTTTCTGTCATGCTTTGAAATGCTGAACCTGAGGCTTGTGTGCTGAGTCCAGCTGAGGATCCGCCCCAGCATTTGGCATCTGTGGGAGATGGTAGAAAAAACAGTGAGTGAGAGTCTCCAGTTCTTGAATGCCTCTGGTCGGACACTGCTGTCAGCTATTACACATGTAACATACTGAAATCCATGGATTTACTTGCTAGCCCCAGAGAACGATAGAGGCATTCAAGTGTTGCCGTATACGGGCAAAATGCATAGCCCACACTCTTAGTTGTGTGTGTAACCACATAAATGTTTTCTGTGTATTTCTCCACAATACACAGCAGGTGCTATTATTCAGTAGTACTTTTTACTTAATATGAAAATAAAATATAAAATAAAATTCTAGACTACAAATAATTTTGATTCAATGGAATAAGAAAAAAAGCTCAAAATAGATTTCTTCTTGAAAAATGTCTCCCTACATATTATTTCACATCCACTGAAAAGTGAGATTAAGAGCACAAAAAACATTTACGGCGTCAAGAAGTCAAGGAATTCAAACATGAAGTCCTGCAGGATTGGAATAACAGATGTGTTGAGATAATCCATATGTGTGGAATACTCATGTAAAGGGATTTAGCTTGTCCTGAGATATTAGGCAGGGAAATATGGAAGAAGGTGTTGCCTTGTACATCTCTTTCTCTCAGCATATATGCACACAAAATAATTTGGGGCTGATGTATATGTAGAGATAAAGGGAGAAGGGAGGAAGGTGTGACCTGTCTTTTTTAGGATTTACAATAAGATAACAAATGAGAAGATCAGGTGGATGGGGCTCTTTGGAAAGTATCTATCAGAGTCATCCCAAATACAGGAGTTGGTAGGAAGAAGGGATTTTAACTGTGTAGGCGTCTGCCAGGAGAGTAATGTGTCAGGATGCACTGAATGTCTGCCAGGTTCTTGGAATGCATTTTGTCAATATTTTGATAAGGCAACCAGAGATACATGCCTAGGTTTGGGAGGAATGGCTAAAAGGTTGCTGAGAAGGGCGAAACTGTGAAATAATAAAGATTGCAAGTTGTAGTAAAGGAGCATAAAATAACAGTAAGAAAAGAAATATTATTTCAGGAAGGAAATGTCAATATTGCAGAGAATTGGAAGGCTGGTCTAAAGGAAAAAAGAATCAAAGATTGAAAAATGGTTTTGAGAAAACAAATACAAACCATCTCCTTGTGGAGGAAAGGTAGTGAATTTAGTGAGAAGATGAGTGCGTTAATATGTTGCTTATGAGACAAAAGATGTGGGCGATTTGGAGAGACATCCCTAAGAAAAACGTCTCAGCTGTGGGAGGAATAACAAAACTGAAACACAGTAATTTCTGAGACTTCTCTATGAGCACATTTCTATCTGTACCCTTAAGTTTATTTTCTAGCAGTGTTCTTTGTCTAGGCTCCAATCCTGGAAAAAATTAATTGAAATAAAATCTCAAATTACATAATAAGAAGATTTTTAGCTGAAGGTTATGGCTTTTTCTCATAGGACTTCTTCTCTTGCCTGACCCAGAGCTGACATTGTCCTTGACATCAAAGACTGTTAGATACTACATCACCTTCACATCTGTCCCCAGGCCACCTTCTTTAACTGACTTTCTCTAATACAAATACAGAAACACTTAGGTCTGCCCAGGCAAGTGTTCCTTTTCTGTGTTTTAGAGTCCCAGCTGGGAAGATATTTTATAAGTTCAGCTCAGGCTGGGGTGGTGGAAATCCCTGCCAAGAGCCACCATTCTGCTTTGCCTCCATGAAGGCAGCCTGGGTTGGAAAGGGCTGGCATTACCATCGCAAAAACAGAGACTGAGACCTACAGCACCCAAAAGCAGAGTCTTGTCACTGCATGGCACAACCAGGCACCAGCACCTAGTTGTTCCTGTCTTTCTGCTGGAAATATGAGGCAGCATATCTACAAAGTTTGCCAAAACTGAACATTAAAGTGTATGTGTTTCTTCCTTGAGGAGAGAATGAGGAGGAGGCTACAGGACTTATGAAAGGTTTTGTTCACGTTATCTAATACACTCCTGAAAGGTGCTTATATGCTGCAGTAAAAAAGAAAATAGAATTGTTATTTCTTAGGATTGTATTACATGCATGTACTTATTTATTCTTATTTTGACTTTTTATCAGAGCTCAGTTTGTCTCCCAGTTTTTGCCCGTAATCTTTTCTCTCTCCCCTTCTCTTCTAATTGCTAAGACCTTTATGCTGCTGAATCTTTCTTTAAAAAGCCTTTAATGTAATGTAACCTGAGAGGTCAGCCACAATGTTCAGTGTTAAGGATTTTTTTTCAGCAAAGGTGCCAAGCCATTGCTTCTTTTGGATTTCTCCCTTCCTTTTCTTTATTTAATTGTAGGGTGAAATACCATACTTACAGAAATGGAAATAAAAGACTCCTGATTGTAAATGGCTTGATACGTGTCTTTCTCTGTACTAGAAAATATGTTGTCTGCTAATACAAAGGGTGAATTTGCCTCAGTAAAAGCAATGTAATTTCTGGGATCTCAACTCAACTTACTGCTGTCTTTTGGCTCCCATCCAGGGAAGCACTAAGGAATATGCTTAATTGTAAGCACGTGAACAAATGAGAAGTCCTATTGATTTGCTTATGGTTTGGGTTGTGCCTAAGTGCTGTGTTTGGCCAGTGCTTTAATTCTACTTTTAAAAAGGACAGTTTCTCCTTTCTGCTAGGTGTTAGACACAACAGGCAAAATCCTCAGTACGAAGCAAATGCTCACTGGCCAGGACAGCCTCATTAGTGGGTGCTGAATTGGGCTGGCAAAAAGAAGTACAGAGACAGAAAGGAGAAAATTATTAAAAAATACAACAAGGAGTGACAGGAGGTCAGGGAGAAAGTGAGGAGGGAGATGGAGTCTTGAACAGTCATCTACTACCTGACTCTGCTAGTATACCCTGGCAGGTCCCACTGCAGGGGGATTGTATAGCAGTGACCACATAAGTCCTGGAAGTCCCCTATGTGCAACAGCAATAGAAAGGCAATGACATCCTTTGGAAGGGAATCAGCTGTTTTTAAGGCTCACCTTATCTGAGAGCTGCCACAGGGCTGCAACAAGCTCTGCCAGGCTTGCCTTAAGTACCTGGTGTTGGAGGTACTTGTTTCCATTATAACATTTGAAAAACCTGGTAATAGGAGGGTTGGGGCAAAAGGGCCACAATAGGCGTAATTTAATAACTTGCACATATTTTGGGGGCCTTATAGGGAGCCTCCTAAACCCGAAGGAGGTAAACCAAGCCTCTACACATGCAGTGAGGAATGTTATGGATTACAGTTACCATGCATACTGAAATCTGCGTAGGTCCTGTGCAGATCTGCTCAGCTGCACAACCTCAATGGCATGTACCACAAAGGGATATTAGCAATTTCAAGAAGATAAACTCAGACCATCCAAACCCAATATAGAATATTTGTCACTGCTGCAGTCTAATTTGAACTGTCCCTTGTATAGCTGAATTAGCTAAGGGCTGGGTATACAGTGTTATTAAGAACTACACAGAATAAACCTTTGCTGAGATTGCCTCGAGCCTTTAGATAAATGAAACAGTGTGCAAAGCTGATAATCAAGACGCTAGGCCTGTTAAACCAGAAAAAATAGAGTATAATATCCAAAAGGAGGAATTTTCATGGGAAAACCTTACAGGAAATTTCCTCTCCATGTCCCACTTCTCCCTCATTTTATAACCCAAACCCAAACAGCTACCATATTTTTTCATAAGCCAGTGGCATCTTGCTATCTTCCCACACATTTCTTTTAATATTATCCTTATGTAAGGTCATTGCCCCTTGACACTAAAGTCTATTCAAACATAATAATAACCAGTTTAATTGTACACTCGCATTCTCTGCCTAGGTGATAATAATTTTTAATATTTCAGGAGTGAATGGAAGTGTTAGCTAACAAACACCAGCATCCATGTTTCTGAGTGATACACAAACACACCTAGATGTAGATTCATTGTTTTTGAATTATTGCACCCAAAACAAAGCATGGGAGAAAGGACAGCAGCATAATACTGTAAACTCAAAACACAAATAAATGTGTTACTTTGCACAAGTGCAAGTGGACAGCAGAGATGGGAATGGGTTCTCTCAGTAATTTTGACCAAAAGGGTTTTGAAGATTTGGCTGAAGAAACTCAGTTGTAGGCATTAGTTTTTAGTGAATCTTGGAACACTGTTGAAATTTCAGAAAATGGGAAAAATATTAATTTTGAACCAATATTTAAAAAAGATAAGTGGGAAATCTTGATCACTGATGGGTATTTAGCCCAGCGTTAGTCTCAGGGAAAACAGTGAAAATGCTGATGTAAAATGTAATCAATGAATGATAAAGGAAAGGAGTATAATCAATGATAGTCAACACTGTTTTGTGGAAATAGGTCCTGAGAGATGCACCATTTTGTCAAGTTTAAACATACACGTGTGATCAACCACTGTTAAGATGAGTATACTCTGATTTTTAAAGGCATTTGATTTAGTAAAGCATGATGTTCTGATTAAAACCAAAAAATCTATAGAAATTATAAAGTAGGAACTAAATGGACTGTGAACTAACAGGTCACAAAAAGTGAGTGTCAAATGAAAAGGAGGAACGACTATATTGAGTCTCTAAAACTGGAAGAAACTTTGATTTGGTTTAACATTTTGTCAGGGTAAATATAGATATAGAATGATTGTTGAAAACATTTGTGGATCATGCAAAGATTGACAAAATGGAAAAGAAATTAATTAGGACAGAGAAACGTAGACTGGTAGTTTGCCCTGCATCACCTGGTAAAATGACTCATACAAGAGACCTTTAAATCAAGTCAAAAGCAAAACTAGGAACTGGAATGCAAGATACAGGGCAGGAGACTGTCCTAGAAAGGCATGATTATTGAGATTAGAGGGCAAAGTTAGTCTGAATCAAGAGGTATAAGCCAAAGATGGTGAGCAAGGGTTGGGAGACTGCTTCCCTGGGTGATTTCAGTGAAACTAGTTCTGGTGGAATACCGCATCTTGTTCCAGCATCCTCACTTTAAAGAAGATTTTGAAAAATTCGGGCATGATTTTTTTTAAAGAAAAGGACCATAGAAATGATTCTAGGGATGAAAAGATTATGTTACAATGAAAGGTTTAGAGTATATTGTCAAAAATAAAATTTAGAAGTGATCTGACTGCAATTTCTAAGAAACTACGTGAGTTGATATTGTTGCTTTCTAGGTGATTTTTTTATTTGGTAACAAGATCAGAAGCAGACAAATCTAAAAAACTAGTATTTTTTTAACAGTAAAGAAAAATAAAACATGAAGTAAACTGATCACAGAAAGCAATGACCATGGCAAAAAGATGGAGTTCACAGCTCTGAGTATTCAAATTGAGATCTGTCCTAAAATGCCCAGTTCTTTAACCAAATGCAAATAATTGGGTAACTAGTTGCAAATTTGGTAACCAAATGCAAACAATTGTGTGGAAACAAATGGTATGTAACATATGGTCCAAAATATATCCTTTTATTGGCCATGAGTGCTAGTGCAATGGCACTGTTTTACTTGAATATGACAGTAGATCTCTTTTTAAATTTAGAAAGATAATAAATTTAGAAGATAATTTAGAAAGATACTCATTTCCATTTTGAGTGAAATTTAAAACACTCTGGAATATTTGTGAAAAGCCCTATTTCAGTGTTTATTCTTAACATCAAATATCTAATCTCTTCTATTAGTTGATATTGATAATGTTATTGATATTGACCTTATTTCATTTCTAGCTGGGAACCTAAGGCTACGTATCCGAATTCTTTTGGGGTATATTGCTTTAAGATGAAATATTTTTTTCTAACAGCAGCTTCCTTTCAACAGTGTAATCTCTTAACCAAGGAGACAGACTCCTCTTAAATTAGAGCATCTGATTTGCAGGGTGAAGTTCCTGTTGTCTGTAGAAGATATGGCAAGTGATCGGTACCTCTATAACTGGCCTGGAGATAGAGCTAATACAATCATTTGCCTTTCTTTGGTCTTTTAAATGCTATCTTAATGTGAGCACAGGCACAACAAACACAACCTCTGGGCTTGTGAATACTAGAAGTGTTTTAACAACCAGATATTTTTCATTCTGAACAGCTATCTAACTTTAGTCTGAGGTCTATTTGCCCAGCTGAAGATTTTGCTTTTTTATCAGAAGGATAAATCTTGTGTCAGTGTAATGGGCTGTGTCAAATGTGGTCTGACACACACTAAGTAAGGAATAATACTCTCCAGGGCATGCCTCCAGCACCTGAGAAATAGGATATATTGTAGGAAACATGCCCTGAAGTATAGGATTTTAATCACAGACAAAAGATAAATTTTCTGAAAAAAATCAAAGGTGAATGAAATGGTTGAATGTTTTTAAAATCCTACTTTGGGATAAATGAAAACGTCTTTCATCCTTTCCAGGTCAGAGACTCATTTGGTTGAGAATCAGCTTAACTTCACTTGAATCAGTAAGACTGTGCCAGTTTTCATCAGATGATAACCTCGATTGTCTTTTTCATTGATTGAATTTGGTTTCATATATGAAAGGAGCCAAACTGGTAACTGAAAATTCACCTCTTTTTGGTCCTGAGTTTTAAATTAATTTACAGGAAGATCAAAAATGTTCAATTAGATTTAAGCTCAACTCAAGAATGTAGAATCATAGAATCATAGAATCATACAATGCTTTGGATTGGAAGAGACCTTTACAGGTCATCTAGTCCAACCCCCCTGCAAGAGCAGGGACATCTTTAACTAGATCAGGTCGCTCAGAGCCCCGTCCAGCCTGACCTTGAATGTTTCCAGGGATGGGGCCTCCACTACCGCTCTGGACAACCTGTTCCAGTGCCTCACCACCCTCATTGTAAAAAAATTCTTTCTTAAATCAAGTCTAAATCTGCCCTCCCTTAGTTTAAAACCATTGCTCCAGGTCCTGTCACAACAGGCCTTGCTAAAAAGTCTGTCCCCATCTTTCCTATAGGCTCCTTTTAAGTACTGGAAGGCTGCTCTAAGGTCTCCCCGCAGCCTTCTCTTCTCCAGGCTGAACAATCCCCACTCTCTCAGCCTGTCCTCGTAGGAGAAGTGCTCCAGCCCTCGGATCATGTTTTTGGTCCTCCTCTGGACCTGCTCCAACAGCTCCATGTCCTTCTTGTGCTGAGGACTCCAGAGCTGGACGCAGTACTCCAGGTGGGGTCTCACCAGAGCAGAGTAGACAGGCAGAATCACCTCCCTTGACCTGCTGGCCATGCTTCTTTTGACGCATCCCAGGATATGGTTGGCCTTCTAGGCTGCGAGCGCACATTGTTGGCTCATGTCCAGCTTTTCGTCCATCAGTACCCCCAAGTCCTTTTCCACAGGGCTGCTCTCAATCACATCATCCCCCAGCCTGTATTGAAACAGACGATTGCCCTGACCCAGGTGCAAGACCTTGCACTTGGCCTTGTTGAACCTCATGAGGTTCACACAGGCCTAGTTCTCCAGCTTGTCCAGGTCCCTCTGGATGACATCCCATCCTTCTGGCATGTCAACTGCACCACTCAGCTTGGTGTCATCAATGTAGTTCTGCATGTCTCAGTCGAAGGGCCAGATTGCCCAAGGCTGATTGCTCAAGATGACCAAAATCTGTGAATTTTGAAAGAACCGTAACAAACTCTTCTCTACAGGAATGAGACACTTACCTTGCCTTGACAACATTCTCTATCCTACTTCCTAGGTATCTGTATCTTAATTTTCCTGAACGCCTTTGAAAAATGTTGTCCCAAGGATATTTCTTAAAAAGATTTAAGTACCCACTTCTTAACTTTTATTTCTGTGTTTTTTACCATTCTAAAATAAAAATAAAAATGTGTAGTTCAACAGTTAGGGTCTGAGAATAAATATTTAGGGCACAAAGTTTTAACTATACTTTAGGACTTAGATGGACACCTAAATCCTGAAGACTTTCATGAGGTTTAGCACCTTACTCATCTAGGCTTCATTGAAAATCTTCACCCCAGGGAAAAAAGTATTAAATAATGTTATGTTTAATTAGGAAACCACCAGCTGGAGAATGGACTGAAATCACAACTCATCTCACCTGTAGTTCTTTCAAGATGCTGAAGACCAGTTAAAGCTTTCAATGGCACCTGTTGCTAAAGAACCCTTTTTCTACTGTCCTGACCTGCTGTCTTCAACTACTAATTTTGGCTATTATCTTTTTCATGAAATATAAACATCCTTTATTTCCCTCGGGTTTTCTAAATAACAATACCATTTTCCTGTATCAAATTCTTGTTTCGTACATTGTAGCCATTTACATTAAATCTGCCAATAACTTTGTTATACTTTCACTGGTGTTAATTTACATGGGGGGTAGCTAGTTACAGCTATACAGCTATTAGGACAAATGAGCATCATGCTGTATGTGCTGTCCTCGGAGAGGTCTTTGACAGTGCTGGGAATTGCAGAATTGAGTGTGAAGCAGAATTCTTTCTCAGAGATATTGATTTGTTTGCTGTGAAATCTTTTAAATTGCTAAATGCAAAGTGCTTATAGCCACAGAGCCACAAGTAACCCTAATTTTCTACCTGTTGATATGGCAATACCTGTTCCTGTGAAGTTCATATTGCACAGACCACCTAAGTCAGCCTTGCAGCATACCTTTCACTTAAACTGCCCCATACAGCAGAGTGCAACCAACCTTTGATGGATTTTCAACACATTATACTTCTTTTGGGATAGTTCGTGGCCAAGATGTGTGTATATGAAGGGTTGCTTTTAAGCACCCACCCTGAAAAACTACAGGCTGGTTGTTGACATCCACAGCCCTAAATGTTGTGTGTCTGGCTGTGTCCCTATGTGGTGGTGACTTGACCAGTCATTCTGGCTCTGAACTGACCCCAGGTTCAGAGCCTCTGCTTTCAGTTGGGCGGTTCTGGCCAGAGGGTACCAATACACTCCCATGGAGGAGGAATGGGCTGGTGTTTCCAGCCCAGGACCATGGAACAGGCTGTGAGAGGGAGCCTGGAGACTTCAGGGCTGCTCCAAACCGCCCAGTGAGCTCCTGTCCCCGTGCTGCCACGGCGGCACTGGGCATTTCTGGCTTGGTGGGAACCTGTGTGGTTCCAGTCCTGCACTGAGACAGTGGATGATGAGGACTAGGGCAGCAAGTGCAAAAGCATCCTAAAGCTTCTTCTCCTTTCTCCTCTCACAGATTTCTTTCCTGACCTTGAAACTGATTTAGAAGCTTTTAAGATCAGTAATTAACAGTATCTATCCAATAACTTGCATCATATTTCTCAGTGTCCAATGCATACCTCACTCTAACATTTGTTTTCAGTCTTCAAGGTATGTCTCACAACACTCAAAAATCTTTTACTTCTTTCCAGTGATCCTGTTTTACCAAATGAGGGGCAGAAACATCTGTATTAAGTGCACTGCCAGCACAGGAGGAGTCAGGTATGGAGATAACGAGGCCCTTTCCATCTATGTCTTCTTTCATCAGATGATGTTATAGACTTTCCACACGAAACTTGCCTGATACATTCTAAAAACATGCTCCCCCAAATGAAATAATGAAGAATTCAAAATGAGCTGTACGTATCATTTGCATTCAGGAAAATCTTTAGTGAAAATCGCCTACAGCTTTCTCTCTCTTTGAGCACCACACTAACGTGATCGAAAAGGAGTGTCTTAATTATGGTAATTATAGGATTTAAAATTCATTAAATAAAATATTGAGGCTATTCAAACTCAGATTTTTGAAGGATTATAGTGTTTGACAACACTATGAAAGGTTTAAGTGTGTAGTTTAACTGCCAGAATTGGTTTGTGTTTTGCCCTCATTACTCAGCATGAAAAACATGTTTTAAGTGGAATCTGCAGCCCACTTTCAACTGTCAGTCCAAATATGTCTATTCGCAAGCTGAGAAATTAGCACAGCGCATGATGCTCTGGTGACACCCATCAAGCAAGAACAACTCGTTGGTTTCGGCATGACTATTTTCACTCCATCTCACATCCAATTCATCGCTTTCTATGGTTTACTTTTAAAAAAACAAAGAGGAGCCCTGTTGTGAAGGGTGGATAGTTAAATGACTAAAGTCAGAAGTAAAAGATAGTGTCTGGCTTTCAGAATCTGCCTTTCTGGCCACTGACTGTGTTACAGTGGAGTGGGGCTGGTAGGAGGCAGGTATTGGCTTTTCCTCACCTGTATGCCCAGGCAGCTTCTAGCCAGTACAAAGGCATTGTATTTGCACAGTTCCTGGTGTTTGTTAGGCAAAATCGGGGGAAAGAGAGAAAAGCAAAAATCCCTCTGTTCTTAAGTAATTTCCCAGAGCAGTCTCTTGTTCACAAAGAAAATAACCCTCAGAGGTGGGTGATGTGCTCCAAGAGGGACAGTTCAGTGCTGAGAATTGGTTTATCCTTAATGTCACAGGTGTGCACTGAGAAGTCCAGGGAAACGCTCTGCTTTCCCGATTCTCCTGTAAGGCAAAGCAGCTCTGTTCATGGCTTTGTACAAACTGCATGCTTCTGCCCTTAATGTTTCAGCCTCTCCCCTCCACTCAGTGCTGCTCTTCCATGCCTCAGCTCTGACTCACTGTAAAATACCCACGTTCAGCTTGCAAAGGGAAAGTTTGACCTCGGTGGCACTGGTATTCCAATGCCTAAGGACCTTTTCAATTATTCCGGCTGCTCTGTGCTTTGTTTCATTGAAGTGTATATGGTGCCCATGCACATCAAGAAACCAATGAGTAAGTCCATTGATGTAAATGGAACCATGCTGATATAAAACTGGTGTATATAAGACCAGAATTAGGATCTTAACTCTCAACAATAGAACAATAGGGTTACATTTACCATAGACATCTTTGTGGTGAAAGAGGTTTTATTTCTTTGCAGTACTTATCCATCACAATAGCCACAGACAGAGCGATGCTAGATCTGATTTATGACCACTATATTTAAGATCAGCCCATCTTTCCCAGATAGAGTGCAAGAAGCAAATTTTTTAGTACCTACCTTCAGGTTACTTTGCAACACAAAGCTAAGTCTGTAAGGACAGCTCATATTCGGAAGGGTGCCTTAAAATGTCTTGTGTCCTCCCATCAAAGTCTCTTCATTTAAGGCTTGAGTATTACAGCTCGGGTCCCAGACCTCCAGGAGTTCTAGACATGCACTGAAGACCAGAGTCTTCTTGGATACTGTGTGGGTATAAAAAGCAACAGGTTTGAAATCCGCCGCTAAGCCTCTGATGACAATAATGTCCACATGAAAGCCACTCCTGGGAACTAAACGTATGTTAACAATGTATGGCACCAGCTGCATAGGTGTGGCACAACTGCAGACATACAAATTGAGCATGCTTGGAAAATGCAAGTTATCACAAGAACGGTATGGCATGTCGACATAAACAGAGCCAAAGCATGACAATGGCTAGAAAATAAGGAACAGAAAGCAGTCTTGAATGTTTTTACAGATTTTTAGCCAAGTATACCATCAAACTTATTGAAAAATAAATTATTTCTTCCAGAAAAATCCAAAAGAATGATGAATTTCAGTAGGATATGCAGAAACAGCTCTTCAAAATGAACACTGCACTACCACCTTTTTGTAGGTTGATGAACTGTCCTTAAATCGTTTGTCATGTATATAATGCTGTGCTTATTTCTGTGAAGGCATCTAGAGAAAGGAAGTTGCTCATTAGGATATTGTCTCAGCACTTTTCCAAAGAGGAGTCCACATAAGAAGAAAAAAAATAGAGGTTCTGTCTCTAACGGTCTCTGTCTACAGCGTTCCCATAGGTCACGTGTGGGCTCGAGCTTGTTTGCAGCACTATGTGGTTTGGTCCAACTGTGTCCATCCACTCTATTGGTGGCATCTGGGTTCCCTTCCCTGCTCCTGAGTTTCTTCGAGTAACAAACTCACCCCTGCCCTGATCCAGAGGGTGGCCAGCATGAAGGTGATGTGAGTGATCGGGGTGCGTGATCATGGTGTGAGCCCAGCCATGGAGCTGACGCAAGCACCAGGAGGCATGGAAGAAATGGGAAATACTCTTCTCCAACCAGGAGAGGGCAGAAACTTCATTGTGCAGTAGTATGAAATCATATGTGCACATCCATGGACAAAACCCACGCCTGATTTCCTGAAACCCTTAACATTTACCGCATGTATAAGTAATGGAGGACCCTTTTTCTGGTAATCCTCATGTTCAGTGGAATACTTTCCTGAAAGACTGCAACCAGAGATCCACTCTCCTGCTCTTCATTTTCACATCTATTCCATGCCAGGTACCTTTTATAATCCATCTGCTTCTCACCAGATCAGTAATTTTGTTTTCTTTTCTGGCAGACAGGTTCTCAGAAGCCTTGCCAAAAATACCCTAAGTCCCAAATTATTTTTAAAAGGTGCAAAAGTGGAGAAAAATCAAAGTGAATCCAAGGTAAGTAGTTTGCATTCCTTTCTAATTTCAAATTCTGTAATAGCTCAATAGTAGGGTAAAAATCTTGAAAGTTAATGAGAGTTCAGAGTAGACATTTTCCATTTGAAAATAAATAAAAGAAAGAAACTATTTGAAATTGCCTCATTTCAGGAAGGAGCAGAAGGCCAAGCTTCTTTCCAAAATATCAAGGACAGTCCTTCATTGTATTGGCATCTTAAGAGGAGAACAGAGAGAGGGCATGAGCTTTTGTAGCTGGCATTGAAATACTAGTTTCAGTTTATAAGTTGCCATGCTGAACTCAAACCCAACTGAATTGCTGCTAATGGGTGGAATGACAGTCTCTTCAGTTTGCAGTAGACAGATGTCAACGTTGCAGCTGGAACTAATCATAAGTTGTCATCATGACTGGAAGTAACTGAAACTTTTCTTGAATGTAGATAGCTAGGACTGAACGGACATGAAAACTAATTCATCTTCTCACAGTTAATATCTCATTTCTCCAAGCAAATGAGAAAGAGGGCAGAAGTTCCATTTCACAGGATATTGGGCAATTTTGACATTTGTCTTCAAGTGGATTACAAACAGAACTTGAAAATGTCAACATTTTCAGTGTAAACAAAATAAATCATTTGCTCTCAATTGAAATGTTTCATTTTGACAAAATCTAAACATTCAAATTCTTTTTCACTCCTTTTCAGTTATACAGGAAAAGTATTGGGATACAGTATCATTCATATGTTTTATCCCTATGATGAAAACCAGAACTATTTCCTTCTGAGTATATTGAAAAATGAACTTCCTCCCTCTTCCTGCCTTCAAATAAACCTCTGCTGAAGTTAATGCAACTTCAGGGGTGTTTTGACTTATCCAAGCAGAATTCTCTTGATAGAAAATGTCTCTATCAATATTTTCCAGACTGCAAATCTCCTTTGAGGAAGTTTAGCAGTGCTCCATGGGCAGGTATGTAAGGATGCCATTTATAGCACCATTTATGCTACTTCGAGACCTGTGGGTAGATCACCACTTTGGTTTCCAGTTCTTCTTGATGAACGGACAATTCAAACACATTAAAGAATCCTTCCCAAAAGCCCAGTTACAGTTATAAGTTGTAGATTTTTGAAGCCATCCAAACAAATAATGTGGTTAATTATTTTAAATTTTAGTTATCTTTAATATGCTTGGGATACTTTGGATAGGTTGTATACTGCTTACACGCCACCTGCTCACTCTGTACAAGCATGGGCTACACTCCTGCCTTTCTATGTTCCTTGCACTCACTTTTAAAGGTTAGTCCTTGAAAAAACAAAAGCTTTAGGAAACAATTAAAACTGTTTTGCCCTCACTGGAAAAGAAAGTAAATTTTATGAGTATTGAAAACATCAGACATTCAAAAACCAGAGAAAGACTCTCTAAAACAAATTTCTGTGGGAAGAAATTTCAAATTTACTCAGACTGACTAGCTTTGAGACCTGACTAAGCAGTATGAAATGGACAGAGGGATTCTCCTCAAAGTACCTGCTTAGTGGTTGCAAAATCAAACATGATCACATTATTTCAATGGTGTATCTATTAGGGTTCATGCTGTGATAATGTGGTTTAGCCCGGATGGTCTAAGGATATAAATAAGAGAAGCTGCTTAAGGAAAGATCACACATTCATTACTCTAATTGCTATTGTTTGGAAAAGGATGCTTGTTGATGCCGAATACAAACCTTTGGGATCTGAAGAAGGGACAGTATGTTGTGCGACTTGTCTGTTTTTTTCCATCTGTGTTTGGTAAAAGAAAAACCAAGTCTCTCTCCCGACAGACCTACCTTACCAACACCCTTCATATGACTTTAATCAAAATGTGGATTTTTAAGAACAGTCTAACTAGTTGCATTTGTGACTGCTACTCATATGAAAATGAGAGTACGTTTTGATTTAAGGAATAATTTGCGGTGGTGATTATTATGAACTTTATACCACCATTGATACCAAAGAATATGACTTCTTTGTTTGAAAGTATACATCAGAATAAAAAGTGCATGAGGATTTTTTTCTTTGTCTTTTGTCTGGCTCTGTGTTGTAGCTTGGGGAGCTCTGGAGAAAAATCACAAATGAAATTTTGATTTTATCAGCGGAATGGGAGATTTACAATGTACCTCCCTGAGGATAAAATTCTATCTCTTTTAAAAGGAAATTAATTTTTTCCTAGGGCTTTTAAAAACTATTATTGCCTACTCAAGCTTCCGTTCAGGCAATAGCAAAAGAAGGCTAAATATGGTCTAGAGTCTTCAAATCTAAGTGCTCCAATGTCTCTTCTCTCAAGCTGCCTTTCAATAAGTGGCATTTCTACCACTTTGCCAAGCAGACCAATGCAGAGAGAGTCTGCAGACATATAAAGATATTGTGCACTTGCCAGGTGGTTTGATTTTGTTACTCTTAGTGACACAGCCCCTCCCTGTTTAAAGTCCTGGGAGCCACTGGTGGGGAATAATACAATTCATTTTGGTAATGATATCAGGGTTTGGACTGGAATCTGCTCAGGGACTACACGTACAAATATCTTCATAAGTCTGTGAGCTTTTTCTTTCAGTCTCACAACAATTCTTTGTATCTCTTACAATGACAAGCAAAAAGGCAGAAATGTCAAAGAGCTCTCCATGAGCAGTTTTATATGACTTCCATGGCCTCAAAGTCTCTTCTCCCTCCACGTGTAAGTTAAATAAGAAATTTAAAAGGAAGAGGAAAAGGAGCACTTACAAATGCCCTGTTGAGGCTCAGTTTAGGTTTTTTCCTCTCTCATCTGCCTTTTCCAGAATGATTCCTGAGGGGAAAAAAGCACTTAAAATACACTCTTGGTCCTGACCCAAGTCCCAGTGCTTCCTCATTCCTCCGATGATCAAGACAAAAAGCACTTAAACGGGCTCTTTGGGACAATTCATGCATCTCCTTTCTCTCATCTACCTTTATGCTCCAGGAGGTAAAGGTGCTTGAAAGGAACGGTTTTGTTGACACTCAGCTCAGTTTCCCTCTCTCTGCCCTGCTCTTGTTTTCAGCTGATTGGGTTTTGCAAGTCTCCTCCTCCCCGACAAAATAAATCTCACAGCATATGATATCATGCTAAAGATCTTGAACTGAATGTTACCTTATGGCTTCCATTGCATTAACGATTGCTGCATGGGGGAGATACGGATTTTGCAATGACCCGGTATAGTAGCTGGCATGTCATTTTCTGTTTCCTATTTATAGCAAAGATATATCAGGATATTCAAAATATTTAGACTTACTCCTTGCTATGCACTGAACCATTGGCCAAGAGCAAGTTCAAATTTGTGAAATTATATAAAGGCCAAGATTTTTTCAGCAGTCTGCTGTAGTGGTGGTGAAAGGTGAAGCAAACAGCACAACACAGAGGTTGGTCGCAGGACTCTTGGGCTCCCTTCAGTTGCTGAAGCAAAGTCATCTGCTACCGCTGAAGTGCCTTCAGGTATTCTGCACCCTGTCCAGCTGCCAGTCCAAAAGAGTCCAGGACTCCATAGGTCTGCATCCCATCAGCCGGCACATCGCACGTCCCAGATACTCTTGGGGCATGTAGGGGCATAAGATGTTTGAGCAATCTCACTGAACTCTGAGCTGTTTCCATCTGTCTCCGCAGCATCCAACTCTTCTTTGCAAGAGAGATCTTGAATAAATATGGCTAAGAAGTAAGAAGAAATCTCACTGTCTCCTGCTTATTGTTACATAGGAAAAAGGGGAGAGCAAATTAGGAAATACCACCAGAAATAAAGCTTTGCAGTAAAATTGTATTGTCAGCCATTGGCAGTAGAAAGAGAATATGTTCAGTCAATTTTGTCCATTTCATTACAGTATTTTTAAGCAAAACTCTTTTTTTTTTACTTAAAAAACCAGTTGCAGACAATTTCCAATCTAATCAAAATCAGAATCAATCTAATCCAATTTAATCAATAAACAGAAATGTTCCACATCAAATTCATGTCCCTGAAAATTCCTGTTTTATTAGTGTTTTCACTGAAAACAGTGTTTTAGAACCAGCTCTACCAAAGAGAGCATGTCAGTGCCAGTCTGCCTCACTGGAAGGAGGCAGATCTGAAGGAAACTGCATGCGAGAGAAACATCTCTGTGGAAGGGAGAGACTAGACAACAGGGAACCATGCTGTGGGAGTGAGACTTAAACAGCCACGAGCCCTTTCTCTGAGAGACGTGCAACGTGGCACTGTGATCAACACAGGATCAGGGTGGTTCAACACCAAACTGTCCTCCCTTATGGCTTCAATTAAGGAATTAACATTGCTAGCTGGTTGGAAGGGTAGATTTTTATTCTCAGTATAGAGCACCTCTAACAGAAGAATACAAGACAGCTTGCTAGAGCTCCAAGGAAAACTTGCCACGGTCACATACTCCTGTGAGTACGGGTCCCCAGAGCAATCTTTGGGGCATATGCTCAGGTAAGATACGTGCACTGCACAACTAAGCACAGCCACTGCATCCCAGCTTTCTGTTGCTACAACAGGCAGAACAAAATAGCTCTCATTGATTTTAACAGAGCCAGTTGGGGTCCTAATGAGTATATCTAGCACAGCAGCTCTGGCTCGGTACCAGCAATGTGAATGTTAAGAATTATGCATATGTGAAGGAGGGTAGTTTGTCATATATTTCTGGAAAGCAGTTTAAAAACTTGGCTTTAATAATGGGCATGTTGACAGCAACTGGGCTTTGCTGGCCAAGTTCCTCAGATATCAACCACTCTAGCATCAGAACTATTTTGACGTCAAAACAAAACAGGCTATTTACTTTTTGAAGTTAAATTAAATCCAGAGAGTATGATGCCATTAGAGAGCTGGAGTCCTAGGCCATTTCATCCAAATGAGCTGAGCAAGGTATAAGTTATGAACAACTCCATAAAAAGCAGGGGCCAGGTTTCATTCCTGTGGAAATCAAGAGCAATAATCAGTTAAAAAAAGAGTGTGTCAGGCCAGTGATGCTAGAGAAGAGCAGCACTAGAGAATTTATGATGCAGAATACATTTCAAACTTATTTCCTTTTCACTCCTCATCATTGCAAATGGGATTGTTGGCAAATAATTAATTCTTCAGCTATTGGTGTAATAAAAGATGATACTTTACAGTGATTTAAATCAGTTAAATAACACTGACCCAAGTTTAGGTGCGGGGATTCTCCTGCCCTGTGGTGGGCTCAGAAAGTTTCCTTGGGGATCCCCAAGAGATTCTGGGAAAAGAAAGTACCCTGGAGAGGAAGAGCCATGGCAGATGTCCTGCTGCTTCTGTTCCCCTTCCCAGAGGGTCTTCCTCTTCCTCACCTGATGGAGGCATCAACCCTCCTGTCCCTATGCTGTTCATTTGTTCCCCATCCAGGCGCTCTCCCCACTCGCTTTCGTGAAGCTGTCCCAGGTCCCCTGTATCCTGAAATGTTGGCACATCCCCTGGCACATGGACCTCTGCTGGACTGCCTGGCAGGGCCCTCGGCTTCCCTGGGGTCTGTTCTTCCTGGAGAAACATGCTGAGTTTATACAAGGTGATTGCTTGGCAGCCTGATCTTCTCACTTGGCCCGATCCTAGCATACAGGCGAGTGTGCAGTGGTCAACTGCATCGACTGAGCATATCTACTGCAGGGGCCCATGTGGTGAGAACCAGAGGAGCTCTGGACCCCAGCTGGCTCCAGGAACGTGCTGTTTGTGCCATTGCTCCTCTGCTTAGGCAGAGCGAATCCCCTCAGACAGCTCCTGGGATCCATCTCTCATCCTCCCCATGCGCAGAAATTTCTCCTCTGAACCTGCTCCCCTCTTGAGATGGACAAAGTTTCCTCAGAGGGCTCTGAGACTCCATCTTGAACCAGCTCCCCCTGGGAAATGGAGGTCTTTCTTCTTGGTGGAGACTGAGGAGGGGGGTCCCGCTGCCAGCGAGGAAGGAGTGCTCTGGTGTTTCCTTGGCACGGGGCAGACACAGCCAATGGGGATTTGTTATCCTGGGATTTGGACTGCCCTGAATCCATCCTGCAAAGCTGTCCCTAATACAGATCATTTGTGAATCAGTATGTGACATTAGAAAAGGCTGACTATTTCCTTAAAAAATTAAATTTAAGAGAAAATTATAATCCTTGTGCCCTTCAGAAAGGGTAAAATAAGCAATTTAAAAATTAGTGCAAATGAATCTTCTTGGCTCTTCTCTGAGCTCTACAGAGAGTCACAACAGTTCCCAGTGTTAGGTTTATTTATGCAGAACATGCTTGTGTTAGCTGGTACGCAAAGTAAAGGAGAAAAGTAGCTAAATTAGCAGGCAGATCGAACCCAGCCAGCTTGCTGTGTGTCACCAAAAGTTCACATTGTAACAGCTGCTGGAAAAGCCTTCTTCCATCTGCAGCTGTCCAGGAGACGCTACAGTCCCTTCTGCAAACTGCAGACCTGAACTCAGTAATTTATGCTTTTTTGATCTCACGCTTGGCTACTGTAGCACAAGCAAGAGCTTTGGGAAAAGTACTGCTCAGCCAGATTAAGAAATTCCCTTGCTAGATAGCTAACTCACAATAATTCATGACTTCAAGACTCCATTCAGACCAAAATATTGTCTCCATAGCAGTGTATATAGGCACAGTGCAGGACATTATGAGAATATGCACTTACAGAAGAGTTTCTTCCTCTCCTGCCTAAAGTAATGGAAGCCAATCGGCCTTGAAACCAAAAATACTTGCATATTCAAGCCAAAGGTATTTTAAGACAGTCTTCCCAGAATTAAAAACACTAGTATAAATCTTCCTAAATGTGTGCTTTTGGAAAGAGACAAAAAGAACAAATGAGGAAAACTAGAGAAAATGCACTGACTTCACAGAAATGTTATAGAGTGCTCATGTACCATTCAGCGCCAAGAAGTGTACGTACCAAGTTTATTTATTTCATGTAGTTTCTGTATCACCGTGATGGCCATTGTGGAGTCATGGAACAATGACAGGTAAATAACATGTTTCATGCTTTGAATTGGTGATAAATGCCTCTCAGAAGATGGGGTCTCCACACTGGGGTGACTACCAATGGTCTCTTGCAGGGCTACTGCTCTTCTCCCATCTGCCCAATCTTGTCTGTGCAGAATGGGAAATCTCAGACTTTCTTTATGTTTCTGCCCTGGAGTTTCCAACCTTACCTGGGATTGCTAAATACTAATAGTATATGAAAACTTACAATTAAGTGATAGAGTCCTGATTCTTTAAAAACATGCTCATGGCTTCCTGCATGCACAGATCTGGTGGAACCAGTTCTGAGTATAAAGCTCTTGGATGGTAAGTGATGCAAGAATAGGTCCTGTAGCTCTTTCATTAGTCCTTTCATGTACTCTGTAAGGCTTCCAGCAACCTTTATGGGTTGCATTTTTAAGCTTTGACAGGGTTTCAACTTAAGGAAACCCAGTCTCATAGTCTTGTGATAAATAAATGCTTATTCTCTGTGTAAGCACAGGAGAAAAATGCACATGACAGTATTTTATAATCATGCCATGAAAAGCTGTTTTGTAGGTTAGAGCAGAGAAGTTAAATTTTGCAGTATTCAGTCCCAATTGCAGAATAACAAAAGATGATAGTTGAACAAAAATGCTATTGTTTCACTGGGAAGCAATTAGGCTGGTGATGGCAGGTCTCAAGTGAGAATGTAGTTCCTCAATGAGCTATAATTACCTGCTATTTGCCAAAATTGCCATTAGAATAAGAACACTGTCATGATTGAAAACCCTAATTACCTAGGATTTGGAGTTTTGTGGAAACAGTTGTGCTTTTAAAGGGCTAACTATGCTATTAATACAGGTTTTAAATTGGAACTAGATTGAAGCATCCCACAAGTTCTATGTGACGTTGTACTACCATTGCTTAAGATGTTGAAGTGTTGGATTTTTTTTAATAAAGTCTTGATCATAATGGAATCATTTTTCTGGCTGAATTGGACCCACATTGCACTGTTTTCTTTCTCTTCCAAGGGCCATATGCTTTCACACCAAGAACAAATTTCTCCCTTTACATGGGACAGATCATGAATAAAAATGAAGTGTTGGAGAAAGAAAAAGAGATGTGGATATGATTATACCATGTTTATGTCCACAATGGACAGATGAAAGCAATAACACAAGGCTGTTATTTTAGTAATTATAAAACCAGAATTTGTAATGATTTAAAGGCTAACTTAATAAGAAATAAAAGGGCAATGTGCTCTAGAGAATGTTTCAATGGAAGAATCGAAAACTGAGATTAACTTTCAGTTTCCTGAAATTGCCTGAGATGAGGCTTTTATTTTGTGAAATTCAGGGACCCAAAACTGTGGTTGATCTGAATACTTAAGCCACACTCACACCTCTGGTACTTGAACACTCAGCTTGTGATTTGAATTCAATTCCTTGTGTACCCATGGGTGAAGGAAATAGTTGTGTTATTTACACACTTAGAGATGGAGAAAGGCCCATAGGCTTCAAGAGCACTAAATGGTCCTGAATATAAAATAAATAACATGTTCATAACCTGTTAGATTATAATGTAATGTTAACACAGGCAGTTAGGCAGGCACAATAAAAAATAGGTCTGAAGAGGTGAATGGTATGTTTCAAAAAGTACTAAAAAACTTTTAGCAGCTGTTTACCAGGTTTAGTAGAATGAAACAGGTAAACTATGTAAGAGAAGAAACATCTTTCCTCTTAATAGACTTTTAAAGAGACTTTTTTTTTGGCTTAGGAAGATGCATGAAGTGATGAAAATGTAGCTTTTTGAGATGAGGTTCTTATTTCTTAACTTACCAACCATGACAGAAAATTAATGTAGCAATCCTTGTTGTGAGAGCTGCCCTGGGGATGTCTAAAAGTTGCTTGAAATTTAATGACAAGGCTGAGCAGAGAGGAGACGCGGAAAGTGGGATGAGTGGGAAATGAGGGAGATGAGAGGAAAACCCGCTGCAGAAATGATGATAATGTGGATGGATTTGTGAAGGTTGATGTACAGAGAATGGGAGGAGGAGGAGGCTGACACCATTTGAATGAAGACAGTCCGACTCTCCTCTCTTGTACTGGGATCTCAGCAGATTTATACCTCTGCAATTCTATTAGAAAAGAAACTATGCTTTTTGAAGTGTGGGAGGGGGGTTTTGATAGTCACTGGCACAATTTTATGAGTGTCGTAGGGAAGTCCTCACTAACAGAGATTTCTAAATCAAAACTGAATGCCTTTTTTTAAAATGAGGCATTTGTTCATTGAGGAGCTCCTGGGCTCGGTGCATGGATCAGTAGACAGGATGCCATGGTTTGTGTCATGGGAAAGACCGGACTGGCTTATCACAGACTTTCTTTCTGGCCTTACATTTCCACTGGTGAATGTGCAAAACCTGCCAGCTCCTGAATCTTAAGTTCTTTATTTATATATTCGTAGAGTGAACTAGTAAAAACTGTTTGTAGTAAATGAAAATATAAACTGAAGAGCTGAAAAAATAAATTATGAGAAGTTAAAACAAAATTCTTCTAGGCTTTTGACTTTTGTCTCCCTTCACAGTCATACTGGGGGAATAACATAAGGGCTACTATAAATCGCATCTTCTGATAAAGTTCATTAACACTGTCATCTCCACTACCAGACAGTACTTTTGTCTCTAAAAATGTACAACATTAGCTGTAAGAAAGTATGTAATCAGTTGTCTCCTGTGGATTTATATCTGTGTCACTTTGAAAACAGTTTGGTCTATATTCAGTTTTAGAACCACTGGACATAATAAGTGGAAGATCAAAACTCTGCCTTAATAATCTGCACTAAACCACTTCCTCAGCTCATCAGCTTCACCTTCTAATTATAGTAATTAATTGTTTATTAATAACACATTATGACTATATTAACTTTTTATTGTGTTGCTTAGTATTCGTATAATTAAAAATTGATAGCCTTATTAATGATTTTATTAATTAAAGTTTAATTATATATTTGGTTTTTAATAATTTCTTAGTGCAGATAGGAATAACGTTTCTTTAGGCTGTGGGGTCAGAAGGACTGAACTTCTTCCTAGGCTCCAGTAACCAAAAGAATCCACTTTTCTGTCACAGGGACAAATATCTTTTCTATGGCAGTTAGTTGAGATTAGACTGGGGAAACTTTTTTAGGGAATGATCAGACACACGGTAGGGTATTGATGTCTACAACAATGGGCTTTTGTGAGTAGCACTGGGGGAACACAGTGAGTATGAGTATCTCTTACTTGAAACGTTCACAGGGAAAGATTTTGAAAATTGAAAATTAGACTATTTTTATGCTAGTCTAGCAGAAGGCGCAGGGGAAAAACAAAAGAAGTACTGAGCAGAAGACTCATATTTCCCTCCTGTACAAAAGCCTTGCTGAATAGGAAGGGTCAGTAGTAAATCTAATACTTTTTAAGGTGGTGTGGACCTGAAAAGAAAATTTAGTAATAGACTTGTGTACAGAGGTGTGAGGGCATCCATATAGCACAACAGTGATTTAAGAGAATGATACTGTACAAAAGAAGCACAGTATAGGTCATTAATTTTCAAGATAATATGAAGGAGAAGAATATTTAGTTTTCATATTGAATGCAGAAAAAAACGACCATTACTTTGTAAAGGACATTGTCGTTTTCTCCTGCATGTTCCCTTTTGCACTCAGCCTGAGCTGTCACCTGCCAGCTTCTGCCAGCGTGGTCCTATAGACCCACTGAGGTCTGTAGGAAGGACAGATGAATGCAGCATAACTCTGAAACATGTTTTATGTGGTAGCAAAAAAGACCTCCAAAACCCAAGCAAACAACTCGCAAGGAAACTTGTTATATGTTGTCTCGATTGTCACTGGATACCTTTGCTGCATTGCGCACTGCCACTGATGGTCACTATCAAGACAGACCATCAAAGACGTGTTTTGGGGAGGCTCGTAAAGGTCCAGTAGGCATGTGCCCCACTGTCCCCAAGGTAAAAGTCATCCTGGGAAGAGCAAATTTCTATGCTTCTCTAGCTGTCAGTAAAACAGATTCCCACCTGAATGTCTAGCTGGATGGTGAAGAAAACATGAAAAAAACCTACTCAGATGTGGGTCAGAGTAGGTATGGAGCAGAACAGTGTATGACAGTCCAAACATGGGCTGCAAATGCAGACAAAATGTATGCATAAGGGGCACCTGGCACATCTTAAGCATGTCTCCAAACCTAGCTGTGAGAGCTGGAAAGGTTTGCAATGATAAAGACCTGACTACCCAGAGAGCATCAGCCCCAAAGTCCCACCCAGCAGCCGTGATGTTGAACCAGATCTCTTGGCTTCAGCTGAGCTGGGCTGGGGAATTTTTCAGAAAGACATATACTCTGAATTTTAAGCACATCATAGGAGTAGCCATGACCAGAAAAAAGCTTTAATTTTAGACAAAAATGTTATTTCAATGAAGCCATGAAGGTACTCTTTTCTTGTATTTTTACTTTTCTATGAGCTAATAACTTCCATGTACCAAATACTGCCATAGAGGTGAAACTAAATAGAGTCATGAGGAAAAAGAATGAGGGATTTCCTGAACCAAACAGAAACAGGCTAAAAGAATGCCAAATGTGATTTTTTAGGAATTTTTCACTATGTTGTACTGAGCACAGTCTACAAGTAATGTCAAGTGAGATATTTTCCTGGCAAGTAATATGCTGGACTGCAACCCTGAGTTCGATAATTGCTTGTACCTCTTGATGATGAAACATCTTGGCTTTCTTTGAAAATAAATACGGCTTTCTGCTGTGTAGAGAGAGACAGAGGTTCCTGAACTTCAGTGTCTGAGGCAGAAACATTGGAATATTAAAAGCTTGTCTGAGAGCCTCAGTCCCTCCTGATTGTGTCTGTCTCCCACTTCTGCCTCGGGGAGAGTGGCAGATGGGAGAGACCAGGGAACAAACTGCTGGAAAATATCTCACCAGTGCCAGTGATGTAGAAAAGAAAGATGGGGGAAATGACTAATCACTGTAGTCGAAAGGGGCCAAGTAGAGTTCCTACAAGGTGGTGTAACTATGGCATCACACAACTGACATATAATCTGGCAGTCCCAGAAGGATCGTATTCCTGTGGCTTATGATCGATGGTTTGTTGTTTGATGTGGTGAAGTGTTGCAAGGTGGTACTTGGGCAATAGCAGCCTCTGAAAAGATAACAACAAATACCTTTATTAGTTTAAAAAAGAAGAGCTGAATTCCATTGTCAGTCACCTTAGGAAAAAAATGCTTGGAAGTAGTCAAATTTGACTGGTATGACTAACAGTGCTAACCATAGCAATAAACTAGCCTTTCAGAAGTCAGTAAAATTTTCAGAGCAAGTCTCCATTCAAAGACTGTGTACATTATGTGTGGAGCAGCAACATGGTGAGGGTCTATTAACCAGTGCTTAACTAATGCTAAATAACAATGACATTCACAGGACTACATCATGAATTTATTATGATATGGGCTATTACAGAGAATACAAAATGAAACTGTAATGAAGGGACATATAAGCCTTTATTCTAATTTTTCTACATGCACAAATATTTTTTCTGGAGATCAGCTTCTGCATGGCAGAACAATGTGTTGGCTGGCTGAAACTGCTAAAAGGACCCTTGAAAAACAGATGACAAGCAATTGTCCTCCAAGCAGGGCTCTGCAGTGCACACACTTAGGTTTGAGTTTCAGAAACAAGCTGAGGGATTTTCTCAGTTTCTGCTCAGAAATGACAGCTACATGCAGAACAGCCCAGGCAGCATGATGAGTTTATATAACATCCTGGAAATACAGGATTTGGTGATTGCATCATACGGGGAAATTTGGTTGTTTCTATTTTATAAACTAAAAAAAACCCCACACCAGCTTAATGCAGAGTGGTGTAATCCACATCTCACAAAAGTCATCGTGCACCCTTTCTTTCCATACAAGGAACTTTAGATTAGACCAATTATACAGATGTGAAAAGTGAGATTTGAGGGGCCAGCTTTGGGATTTCAATGCCTGGAAGTAGGTGTCCAGCTCTAGTAAACGTATTAGGCAAGTAGGTCCCTTGCAGAGCAGAGCATGGCCTGGGACCTTCTCACAGGCTGGGCTGACATGGCAGGTGCTAGCTCAGTATAAGCAGAAGATGTGTGTTTTCTGTTGTGACTTACCCTGGCATCACACAGGAGTGGAGCCATGGGTGAGGAGGGCAAGAGAAGCAGCTACACTAGATTATGGGACATTTCACAGCTTTGCTTCAATGAGAATCTGGAGAGGCGGGCAGGTGATGTAGAAGAAAAACCTGTATTTCACATTGCTTTGGAGTCCTCAGGTCCAGGTGTTTGTTCCATCACCAGCTCCTCACCAAGATGAGACCTGACCTTCGGTCAGGTGTCTTGCTGCTTTCACTACCATGGGAAGGAGAACGAGATATGCAGCCCAGATGGGAACAGGAGCGTGATCTGGGAATGGAAAGTCATGGCACAAGAGCTTGGAGCATCCCTCTGCCACCAGCCAGGGTTGCAGGCTGAATCACCATAGTGAATGAAAGAAATAGGGAGAAATTTCAGAATCTGGATTCACTGTGGTCCACTCTGTTCTGAGGAGTTCCTGAGGTGGTATGAGACTACCTGAGATTTCTTATGTAATCAATATTTTTTATTAAAACCAGAAACGGTCTCTTAGTATGTTGAACTTCTCAGTCGCTTAAAAAACAAAAAAAACCCCCAACCCAAAATCCAGACAGTGGAGTCACAGTAAGGAGAGTGAACTGTCTTTTATTCCACTCATCTTCTCAGATAATCAAAAGGACAAAGGTAGCAGAAATAGATAAGCTTAAAGACACAATGGGGTTTTCTTTGCTTTGCCCACATTGCGACTGTGTAACAGCAACTGACAGAAAGAGCTGAAAGTCCCTGAGAGCAGAAAGAGCAAAACGCTCTCCAGTTTGTAAGCTGGAGTTTGTAAACTCCAAAAGCCACAGTTTGTAAACTGAGAGGAGAAAAATATCAGTGCAACTAAACTTTAGATCTACTGTAGGTGATACTTAAAAAGACAAAGGAAATCATTAAAATAAGAAACATATTTGATAACTAAAGAACAGATGTGGTCATTATCTTCAAAGACCATAAAATTATAGGAAAAAAAGAGGAGGGAAGAATTTGAATTCAGAATTAATGTATAAAAGACGACAGGCATGTTATGTGGGATGGATGAAGGAAGGATAGCAGTGAATGGAGGGATAGAAATAAAAACAATATGAATATCTACAAATATTTCGTTCTCGGTTCATCCATCATGGCTGTCAGTGATCACCCAGCCTTGACAGGCAACAGAGTAGGCTTTGCTACAGGAAGAAAAGAAGCAAATCCTTCAGTTAAATGCTCTTCTTGCCGCTGCTATTGCTACAGCCCCATTCATTTTAATTCGGAAATTGTTAAGTCTTCTAGACAAGATGAAAATATACTCCTGTGATCCAATTACTATGAATTTTCAGGTGATCAGCCCCCTAAGAATATAAGCTGGAGCAGACCATAAAGCTGTCAGGTGACCTTTGAATTAGGTGCTATGAAGCAAATGCACAACTGCCTTATTTGCTCTTTGAAGTTTGCTCTCCGAGTACAGTCCTCCTTGGAGGAAAATGCACTAAATCCAGAGTTGAGGTAATAGACACACACTGAGCTGTCACCAAGCAGTCTGTCATAGGAGAACAGAGCAACTTCTTATGTCCAAGTAGCTGGGGAAAAGGTGCTCCTTGAGCCTTTGTTCGCTGGACACCAGGTGCAGCATTTTCTATAAGAGCCTCATGTTGGAAATGTGTGCAACAAGTGGGAGAGGAACACTTTGCAGGGGAGGAGCAGATGCAGGTGCCTAAAGCTTTGCAGGTGCCCAGAGCTGAGTTAAGCCTTTAGAAAATGTCAGTCTTGACCAGCACTGGTAGACAGTATCCATTCGTACCCTACTCGGTGATGTGTGGGTTATTATACTGAATGGGCTCGACTCGATGGGAAAATTACGTTAAGCTGCTTTTCATCAATACATAGCACAATCACAGATCCTATTTTTTTCCAGCCTCTTAAAAAAAAAAAGCTACAACATGAATTGGTGGTTGCTTAGGTAAATAATACAATGGCAGGAAGGGAAGGCTTGCAAAGTGCTATGACATTTCCTGACTGCTTTATTAATTCCAAGTTAAGCACACGCTTAAGTGCTTCACAGAAGTGGGGTCAGTGGCACTGACAATTTGCAACACTGAACCTTGAGGCAGTGATGCAGAAAGGTTGAGGCACAAGACTTTTTTTCCCCCTTAAGCTGTGGCGTGCTGCATGCTAGCAATGCTTTCCTCATGGCAGGCCCTCCTCCATCGGTGCTTCTGCTTCACGGTAAGGATCACTGTTTTGTAGGATGTGTTGTTTTTTGGATTACTTGCAAAACAGAGGTCATGACCATGTCTGGTCATTAAGAATCCCCAGGCGCTCTTTGCTAGCAGAGTGACAACTTTAGTACCCTGGCCAAAGTCCAAGAAAGGATATAAATTCTACCTAGTCTACCTTAAATTCCCTTAGCATTTCAGTTAGACACTTTATTCCTTGCTTCTTAGCCTCAGAATGAGATTTAGGATTGCTGCTACAAAATGGCTACACCAGAAATGTCTCCTCTCTGACTCCAGCATTTGCAGAGCCTTCTGGATTGACAGCACTGTATGACTAGAAGGCATCACTGAATTAATTGATTAATTGGCTTATTACTGCATATTCATATTCTTCACTCTTCACACTTTCTGGAGGATGTTGAGTAATTTTCCTTGTTTGTTTCCAAGGGATTTATTAAAATACACTCAAGAATACGCCACCAAGGAGAGAGGGAGGGAAAAGATCCTCCCCAGCTATAAGCTATTCTGACTGGTACCAATGTAGCATATAATTGAATGTTATTTCCATACATTCCAGCCAAATGTAGCCTTCTATAAGAAACAAAAGCATCTCTTAAGACTTTAGATTGTTCTTGAATGTAAAAGAATTTATTTCTCATAGATAGTTTTCAAACTGGGAGGAATATTATTGCTAAATTATATTTTAATAGCTAGCTTGTTGTTTCTGTTTCTGAAGCCATCATAAAGCATCCATAAAGTGGTATTTCTCTTGCATTTTACATGACTCCAGGGCTTGCTGTTCTCGCCTGTCAGGTCTTTTCAAATCACTTAACGTTTACTGGAACAATTCTACACTGCAAGATTTGCTGCTCATCCAGCGTGGTGTTTGTATCACAGCTGCTACACCATTGCCATCTCAATAAAAGGAAGCATTTCTCACCACTTCATTAGTATATAGCAGCATGAAAATAATAATTTCCTTTGAAAATAAAATCCACAAACCTTTCATCTGGAAAAAATCAAGCAAGGAGTAATCTTGGTTTTATTTGGAAATGTTTGTGGTCATTAAGGTAAACTTACAACCCGTAGTTACTTTAATAAAAATGTGGCATAATTGTCCTAGGCTGTGATATTGTTGTACTTTTTTTTTTTTTTTCTTCAAGAGCAGATTAGAATATTCAGACATATTGAATAATGAAAGAGTTGAGTATTAAGGACATATAATGGAAAGCTTTCAGTGTCATGCCTGGCAGGGCATTATCTAACCCATTATAAATAGTGAAGAAAATATAGAAAGAGAGTTATTTATTATCATTCAATCATAAAAGTAATTCTGGCTTATTGACATATTATTTATTTTGTTGTTCATAGTTCACAGACAATTTGCAGACACCAGAATATGCACAAACAAGAGGAAAGCACAATGTTTCACTCATGTCTTACGAAAAACAGTTTTAAGGGCAGTCACATTTTCAGGCTTTGTAGTAGAATGTGGTATTTTATTCATTAGCTTTTTCACTGGAGGATAATAGTTTTTACAAACCTCATAAGCTGACCATCTTTACTCATAGAGAGTAACATTTCACTCCCAGACCGATCTCCCTTAATTCAATGAAGCAGATTAAGACTCTTTTCTTCTTCCCTGCATACTAATAATAAATCCCTTGCTTTAGCATTATGAATTAGGGAGAAGATGTAGTGCCTGTATCTTAAATGTTATCACAATGAATTCTTCAAGTTGTGTTTTATGGCTTTTGCAGAATTCCCTTTACTTGCCTGGAGATCTGTGCAGGGAAACCATTGAAAACCATCATCCTGAAGCATTTGAAAGCCATATTCTTCCCTGATACTTTTCGCTGCAACTCCCAGGACGTAACACAGTAACAAAGGTGTTCAGTAAAATGTGTGCTAATGTCACAGCTCAGAAGAAATAAAGTGCATGCAGGAAACCTCTGCCCGAGTTTCCCTTCTCAATCCAGTTATATTCACCTCACTGTATATTTAATTTGAAGTGCATATCTAATTAAAAGTTAATACATCATTAAAATGATTTGTAATAATTATATTCAACTCCATGTGGGCATGATATGCTCATTATCAAGTCCAGACTGTAAGTGGGATCCTTCACAACGAAGAAAATAATTATTCATAACAACTACCTTTCTGGTGACATTCGTTCCATACATAAATGTGATCTAAATGTTTGATCTTTTAAATGATTTTAACATTTATGGGGACTTGCTGCTGAATAATTTTTTTCTTGGATGGTATCTGTCGTTAAGAGGACTATTCCTTTAAATGGGTTTGACTGTGTTTTTTCAAGAGAAGAAAATAAGCCTTCTACAGAATTAATGAAGCTGGCTTTTTAGCCTAGGGTAAAAAGCTGGCTAATGAAGTCATTCATAGTGACAGCCCATGATCTGAATTATATGAATTATTGCTTATTAATGGGATTAATTGCTTCTCATGCTATAATACAAAATTTATGCACTTGTCCAAAATCTAGGTCTATAATCTGAAACAGAAAGAGGGAAGAAAGGCTGTATTAATTATACGTCATGTCTACATCTCTGACTGTACATATTATAACAGAGACTGAATGTAAGTAATTTTATTAAGAAATGACATGAAGTGAAAACTATAAAATGTGGATAAGAAAGGTAATGATAAGTTCTGCTCAGCTGAGGCAGTATGTCAGATTGCATTGCTTTACTAAGGGCTTCCATTATCTTTAAACTCTCTTTCAATGTGTAATAAAAGGAAAATTTATTTCTTTACACATAACATAATTCTATACTAAGAATACACAGTGCACCTGAGAAATCGTTAGAAAAATGTAACATTCAAGATCACATAAAACCAAGATCAAATTAAAATTGTATTCAACAGACATTTTCATTTCTCAAACATGATGCTTTGTATTATTGTGATTATTTGCTATTTGCATTGCACATGTGCACAGAGGACTTTGTCTGGAACTAGAAGCCTGACTGCACTGTTCCTCGACAAGACATAGCAGGAAAATGGGCTCTTATGCCCAGAATTTCTTATGTGATGAAATGGGGAGGAGGGGTGAGGAAAATAAGAGATCTGAGTTTTGATCATTCAGAAATGCCATGTCAACTGAATCTGTTTTACCTGACTCTGTGTGTATCAAAGATATTTACATTCAGGTGGTCCTACTTGCCATGGTATCTGGGAGCCACATTTAAAGGTATTTGAGGACCTAATCCTAAATTAGATCAAATCCACATCTCCCAATTACCAGGAAAGTCACAATTAGCTAAAATAGCCAAGCCCTTTGGCAGAAAACTGGGAAATCTCTTTAGACTGAAGAAGCAATCAAACCTAGCTCTCCTATGTTCTGGCTTGGTGCTCTCAAAACTTTGTTTTATACAGAAGATCCCTACAGACCAAGGCACTGCTGCAAAATAGAATATTTCTTCTTTTGCTAAAGGGAACCTTACAACAGGAGCTCTCTTGCGATCCTGATTACACATGGGAACATCTAGTTCATTGAGACCTTTCTTCCACTTTCCCAGAGCTGCTAGGACCATCAATATTACTTCAGTAATATCTCTCTGTGTGTTTTCCAGTTCCTCTCTTAACGGCACATTGGAGAGCATAGCACTAGTGCCAATGGTAATGATATTTTTCTAGATATGATCCTGAGGTCTTCTTAATGAAAGCGACCTTTAGGCTTGCACCACTACAACTCAGCTTCAAATTGAATCCCACAGGGATCATCACTATCTTATTTTCTTTCACTGTTTCTTCCCATCCCTGACTCTGAAGGCAGTGGGTGGTCCTGGCCACAGAGATCCCAGAGAGCAGTGGCCATTGCCTTACAGCTTCCTTGGTACATATCTTAGGTCAGAATAGATGAGTTCTGTCATTATTATTTATGAGGGGTTTTTGTGGTTGTAGTTGTGGGTTTGTTTTTTTTTTAATAATTACCAGTATTGAAGACTAATTTTGTTTGGCACTGTACAAATAAAACAAATGAGACTTTTTAATTTCCAAAGTATTTTCTGCATAACTACAAAAGACATACAAAGTCCAAGCAAGAACAGTAACATACAAGAGTGATGGTCTACATGCATTGTAGCAGTGCTATACTTGTGATTAAAGGGGGAAGTTTTTTTACTCTGCCTTTTACAGTCACTAGTTGCTTTGCATGTCCCATAGAAAGGTGGCAAACGGGAAGAATAGATATGACTATTTAACAGGATAGGCAAAAATAAAGTGGTTGAAGGTAAAGCAGTGGGCGGTTTGGAGAGGAACAGAGAGGGCATCTGAGTAAGACTGAAGAGCAGAAACAATTAACCTAGGTACAAATAACAGCAAAGGAAAAAGAATAGATTACCTCCTTGGATGGGTGATGTTCTGTGTAGGTAAAAGAAACAACCCTTTTTTTTTTTTACATATGCTTCTGTCTTATCCCTCGGGAATACTCTATTACCTTCTTGGAAATATTCCTACAGCACATGCTGGGACTCTTTCTGGAGAACACCCTTTGTGTAGCCCAGGAACCACAGCCCTCCTCAAGAGCGATGGATATGTTGGAGTACGCCTTCACCACTTCGTTTTTCCGATTTAAATAGATCAGTAGAATTTTGGAAGTAATTTCTTTCATCTTAAAATTTTGGAAATATTATATATATAGGGTAAAAAAGGTATTTTTTGATGTCAAAGTTATGGAAGAGCTTTGATTTTGTTTCTGATGCATCAAAGCCCTATCTTTTTCTTCCTTTCTCATTCTTAAAATGCTTAGGCAACTGAGAAAGTAACCAGAGCACAGAGCTACATTTTTTAATGTATATTATATGTATCTGTCATTTATTTTATATAAATTAGCTATATCCATTAGATATATAGATATCTAGATGTAACTATTAGACATATTATATATCTTATAGAAATATTAGGTATATCTGCTGTTTCTAGATTTTCTGTTCAGGTTCTTGTGCCCATTTCCAAATGTCCACTTCCCTGTGTAGCTAATGAGACTGGCTGAAGTCCATGAAGTGGTACTCTTTAACCCCTTATTTAATTTCATCTCAGTCAGCTACTTGCCTCTTTTTCACATCCTTACTGCTGTTTCAGTTGTGTGGGGGACTACGAGACACACAACCGAAGCCAATGCATTTCCTCAACAGCCAGCAGCTGGCAGCAAGAAGGGATTGCGCTAACTGGGGTGCCTTGCCAAGGCACAGAGCTTGGCTCTAGAGCTCTGTAGCTTTGCTCTATAGTTTACAGGTGAATCAGTATTTCTGGGAAGTACCTCATGACCACAGTAAAGAAATCATTAGAGAGTAGGGAGGGGTAAAAAAGTGTCATAGTCATTGATTGTAATTAATAATATAATTGAGTCTGCACCAAATACGTTTAGTTCATATTTCACATACTATTTGCAATTCCTACTTTTCCTGCTTCCTTTTTTTGCTGGGTATTAAGCACTAGAAAAAGACCTAGTCTAGAAAAAAACTCTTGGGATTGGGTATGTTTTATATATCTGCCTGCCTTTAAAAATCATACCATTTGACATAATAAAAGGCTTCATAGAGTTAATAAGTACATTTCAGAGTAGTAACACTTTTCAGTTTTATTAGTCAAAAAGAATTAGTTTCAAAGCTTGGGCCACTGTGAAAATCCTCAGTTGACTGCAGCTACTAATATTTCCATGAAACAGTTTTACTGCTAACACAGAGTTTTCATTGTCTGGGAACACATAAAACATAGCCCAATGCTGTGGACTCTTTGGGTATGAATGATGAAGTAAATGCAGGCAAACCTAATAAACAGCTTTCTTCCAACAAACTGGCTTAGATTCCTATCAAAACTTGTTGTTTTTAGGGACTGGAGTAAGTTCGATCAACCTTCTTGACCCTATAAACTGCACCCAATAATCTTCCCCTGGCAGCCAGCCAGCCAGATTCAACACATCAGCAAACTGCGCTGGGGGGAAATGTTGGGAATGGCTCACTGGCAAGAGAAGAAAAGTGCTTTTAGGTAGTGTCCAGTCTCCATTGGGAAACGGCATTGAACTGCGCGTGAAACTGCCAGGACAAACCACTGATGTTGCCATGACCTTGTGCATCCCCATGGGAGGTCTTGGCTACCCAGCATCTCAATGCCAATGCAGCCCCTCTTCCACACGTGACACAGGGTCTGCCTTTGTGCCACACGTTTTCCAGCCACTTTGAACTTGAATTTAGAAATGAAGGACCTTTTACTTGAAAAGTAATTGCAAAGAAAAAGAAATTCAGAATATTCACACATTCTCATCATTCTGGCTTGGGTACACAAGAGAGCTTTCAAAACAGTCTTCCAACTATCCTTCAATTAATGGGTCAAATCCCTCAATCAGAAAAAGTGAGAGGAACTCCCAGCATAAGGTGTTAATGCTGTGCTCATTCCCACCAGCTGAAGATCCAATCACCTTCACGTGAGCATCAGGTAGATGCTGAACACTCAACCTGCACTTGTTCCTTTTGCATATGGAAAAGTTTCCACTTTTTTTGTGGAAAGCTTCCAGAGGGCTGTGCTGAAAATTTGATTCAACTTGAAGAGAAGCTAGAAAACATTATTCCAACACAGTTTTCTTTAAGAAAAAGACATCAGGCTGAGTTTCTTAGTTTGGTAGAACAATCTGTAACAATACCATTATTAAAGTTTCATAAAAATGTGTTCCTTTAAACACAGGCTTATATCTGGCTTCCAGAGAGCAATTACAGTAACTATAATGTGACTCTTGTGGTAAAAAGTGACATGCACAGTGCAGTGAGGCTTTTGAATTTTTAAATCAGTAAGAGCAGCCACTGAGAATATACTTCAAATTTCACCATCAAGGCATACGGAGACATGTGCTGAGACCAACTTACACTCTAGTTCGTGTTTCACTTAGAAGTTTGAATTTTGTACTGGTTCCTAAGCCTTAGTCCGCTGCTGCAAAGGAGCTGCCTCCGGCTTAAAATATGGCAATCATTCACGGGCTGTGTCACTTTCCTTAGCTTTCTTTATGTTGCTGTGGAAAAAGTTAGCCCATGGTAAAATGCAATCTTTCATTAAAGAGTAATCTGATATCGTTTGCTTTTTAAGAAGTTTTAGGCTCTTTAGAGCAAGGAGAAAAAAAAAAATCTGTAAATAAATTTTTAACTGAATTTGCTTTACTTCATACATTTTCCATGTTTTGCTAAAATGAATGCTAAACTCATATGATAATATGAGTAAATAATATTAAAGAATGAGGATGGAAAACAGAAACAAAGTTCTCTTCTGTGGTATCATACAAAAAAAAAAAAGACTGAAATTTTTTTTCAGTCTATCAGGAAACATAAAAACTTGCCAACAATTCAGCAACACAGCCGAAATTTCAGGTATGAGGTAAATGAAAATTGAAAAAAACTGTGTGAACTAAGTCCAAGGACCAAATGAACACATGGAAAAAAACCCTTACATATTCAACAAAATTATCCAAACAGTAAAAGAAGCAATATTTGTCACATATTTTCATTATTAGAAATTATTCAATCAGCAGTATTTTTTCAAAGAATCCTGAAAACAAATACAGCAGCTTTGAAAACATATTTCTCTTGTTTGTAGGCCAGTGGCTAGCTTCATAACTTTGGGTTTGGCCAGTATATTTATAATGGCCTCCAAGTTTTTAATTTGCCTTTTTTGCAGGTGGGGTTGGGGATTTAAGGAAAACTATTCTATTCATGGAGAAAAAACAGTTATAAAGATAGTTATGCCAAAACCTACAAATGCATCTTTAGGAAGTAGGGTATTTTTTCCTTAGGAGGTCTGGGTTCATTTTCTAGTTCTGTGGCAAGTAACAGGATGGGACTGGTTGAAGCACGTAGGGTGACTTTTTAAATAATATCAGAAATAGGTTGTCCAAATCTCACTGGCAGCCAACATTTGGGTATATAAGAGTTACAACTCACATCAGGTTTAGGTGAGTTGGGAAAGTCAATGGCTAAGTCTCAAGCCTAAGTGACAGCAGGGAGTCAGAAAATGTGGTTGGGTTTTGGGCACCATGGCTGGATTTGCCTTCAGAGCTCTCCCAAGGGCTTGGTGCCAGCACCTTATTTTGAGAGTATGGGACACCTGAAAGTACACATGGTATGTCTGTGGCATCACAGTGTTTTGCTGGAAATCAAAATATTTAGTCTGGGTGGGTCAATTCTACTACGTCTTTTGATGGAAAGTGGGCTATTTTGTGATGGGAACCTGCCTGAGATCTATCTCTTCCACTTTGGCTCCCCAGTCGGCAAGGCCATCAGAGAAAAGAATGCTCCAGGCCAGCAGCTCAAATACTCTGGAGAATCAAAGACTTTTGGAGATGGTGGGGTTTTTTTGTTCATTGCCTTGGTTAGTTACCTGTTTCCCCAAAAAAACCTAGAAATGCGTGGGCTGGCTGGCTGGTATCATAGATCATAGGAAATAGCAGCACCTTTTTCACCGCTGGCCACCTCTCGAGAAGCCCCCTGACCAGCCAGCTCTGTGACTCACAGCTTCTCTGAGCTCACCTGGCAACCTAGAAAAACTATTTTTGGAGTTTTCAATGCAATTAGAGTAGGAAACTTAAAAATGGCAATACTTTATTCACAAGAAAAGCTCCCCTCTAATCATCACTGATCATAATGAGGTCCTTTAAAAGCCATTCTGCTGCTTATGGTGCAAAACAATTGAATTTTCTGAGAAAAACACCATCTTCCCTCAATTAAAAAATTATAAATAATAAGCCTTTTGAAAATGTTACTCTTCATTTCTCTCTCATAATTTTTTCCATAAGTATGGTACTTCCTCACCTTACCAGTGAGGCAGATTGTCCCTTCTTTTTTTTCTGAATGTATTAAAAAAACTTAATTAAATAGCAGAGTCTTTGAGACCAAAATCTTCTATGCCTCAATGGGAACTATGTTTGGTCTAATTCTTCATTTGAAAATAACAGCATTATTTCTGGGAAAATGATGCTTAACCAGCTTCTTGTGGCTAAAAAAAAAAAAAAATATAGCACCTCTGACTAGCAATTAAGCAGGCTCCTGGTTTCCAGCAAATAGGTATCAGCACAACATCATGCCTACACACTTGTACACAGCCTCCTGCTCTTCCAGGAGACACACAACTATGAGGTAAATAGAATTTCAATGACTAGGACCTCCTGCTTCAGGCAACATTATGACAACTTGTTTTCTTCCCAATGCTCACTCAGGAGTTTTAGAGTATTGACAGCAGAGTTGAAGTGACCAAGTTTCTTATCTGCCATCTCCAGCATTTTTTCTATAGCATGATGAAATTTAACAAGTCATTTTGTGTGGAGAATTATACTCAGTAGGTGTATGTGGCAAGTGGCATTTTGTTTGAAATCATATACCTACAGTGCAGGGTATGGGGGAGATATCTACAAGAGGGTTTGGATAACCACAGTATTACTATCACAGTGTTCCCTGGCAAAAAAGGTTAATGGACCTTCTACCTAAGTATGCTAAAAATTCAGGACCATGGGTTGTTCCACTGAGAGATACAGGAGAAGGTCAAGGAAGTCAGTTTTCATGCTCAGAGGCAAATTTTGGCCAAAATCCTGTGAGTATTTCCAACATTCTTCCTAGAAAGCTGAGACACGTAATCCACACCGCAGTCTGCATGCACCTGGGAGGGACTGCTACCCTTTCCATTGCCACACAACTGAACAATCCTATTTCATTGCATAGGGAAGGAAAAGGCACAGAAAGCATGACACAAGTCTACACCCAATGCTGAGCACAGGTTAAAGACACAAAATCAAGGTTTCTCTCTGATCCTCAAAATACCTGGTTAGGAGTTTCAGCACTCAGTCTGTTGATATCTGGTAGTAGTAGTAGTTCCCAAGGTGTTGTCTGTGGCAAAGGAAATAGCTAAGAAAAACCATTCTTGCCCTGTCAGTGTCTCAGAAAAAACAACTACACAGGGATGGCTGTTTAGGCTACAGTTCTGCTTATTTAAGAATTTGATTTCAACTAATCTGGTTGCAGGCCACCTGGCAGGTATCAGCCTGGGCTCATTCATTCCAGCCCCACTAAGCCTTCCTTTCAGCAGGTGCCTTTTGAAGCTGCAAATTGGCCTGAATTAATCTGAGCAGGAAGTTCGTGCTGAGGGAAGAGCTGCTCCTCTCCAAGTTCTTTAGAATAAGTTGTCTCTGTCCCCTAATAAAGCGGAGTTGTTTAGAGCTGATAAAATGAATAATCACCGTCAGAGCATCCTTCCCGTTCTTCCAGCTCCCAGCCAAGACAGGGAATCAATACAAATGCAGTTCCCAAGGTAGCATTATGTGTTTTTTCAAATAAATTGTGTCTTAAAGCCCATGATCTTCTATGAAAATTTTCGTATTCATAACTTCCAACAATAGGCCAATAGAAACACATTTCTTTTGATCAGAGAACATATATTTGGTTTAAATTGTTCAATGTCCTACTTGTGCTGGGATGCTCTGCAGAGTGTACGAAGCATAAGGTGGTTTTGTATCTAGGAATATCCACTGCCTTACATCACTGCATATCATGCTCAAAGATTTTGATAGTTTTTTGTGATAATCAGTACCGTGTTGGTTTTGTAGATACCCTTTTACGGAGAGGTACCATTATTTCCACACTTAAGTTTTCTTTCAACTCCTATCAAAAATGTCATAAACACTTGGGCTGGCAAACTGACAATTATTTTTAAATCTGGAGGGAAAAGTGTCTGTTTCTGTACAACTGAGGAATATATGCCAAATAGTTTTTCTGTGGTACAATAATTTCCCTGGCTTTGTTTGTCTGTCTGATGTATTTTTGATTTTGCCAGCCAGATGAATCACCTCCAGAACATACGTGATACCAGGGCTGCATGCAGCTGGGCTGTGGATAAGGAAAATGCACAACCCATCCCTCCCCTGTTGGGTACACGGTAAATCTGTCCTGTTGTGCAAGTAAGAAGTGATCTGAATGATTTTTCTTGGGAATTGTTTTGACCTCAGTTCTTTTTCCAAACCCTTCATTCTCATGGAAAACGTGGATGTGGTTCTGCTCACACTGAGGCCAGTGAGATGAGGGATAACAGCAAAATTTTCAAGATGGTCCAAAGCTTGGGCGATCTTGAAACCGTCATGGGCCTGTTTTGAGTTTTGCTGGGGAAAAAACACAGCAGAAATACCAAATTTTAGAACAGGTTTGTGAAGAACATGACATGGGGCAGCAGGAGAAACCTCACCTGAGAACATCCTTCCCCAGCAACTCACTCACTCTTATATTTTTCCTGATAACCCTGAGAAGCAAACCCAGTGGAGCCCCTGGAGTGGTGAGCATGAGGATCACTACTTCCTTCTTAAGTGGCCAGTGTCCTGATTTGCAGTCCTCTTCTTGGGTTTAATATTTCCTATTACTAATCAGAAGAGGACAATGTCTGTTGTGGAAGGCCTGGGACTCCACAGTGCATATAACCTTTTCTGAATAAGGAGTGCCCCGCTGCCTGCACCAAACAATTTTGAGTGGCTGTGCCAGAACATCTTTCTGTAGTAGATGCACTAATGATGTGGCAAATTTACATCAGTTATTAAATATCAGACCATTAATACTGATTGCTTTGTTAATGAAATAGTTTCACATTACATTTTTAGAAATGTGATTTTCAAATGCAGAATGATTTAGTATGTCTTAGGACTATGATTTCTGTTAAGTATAATTTGAGTGATTTTATAGTTCAAAAACATTTGATGCATGAGTCAATCTAAACATAATATAGCTAATATACCTTAATCTGTGGTGCATGGTTCTGTAGAAATTTTGGCAGACTCTGGAGATTAAGTTTGCCTATCTGATGTGTCAAGTAAACTCAGTCTTAGTTTAGGATACAGATCTTCCAAAGACACACATCATTATAGCTCCACCGAAAAAAAATGGACTTGCCAATTTATACTCACATAGGAAAAAGTTTCAGGAAATTTTACTGACAATGAAGGCCAGTTTATTCTCAATTTTTGCATAGTGTTTGGAGAGTTGTATGTTCCCTAAATTCCTCTTTATGTGACTTCCTTTTTAAAGCAGCGAGAAATAAAATCAGTCTAGGAAAAATGTTCTTCTCATCCCTACTTGATTAGACATGCTTATGACAATAGCCCCCATGTGTCCCCAGGATAAAGACCTGTTAAGCTAGATATAGAGGGGAGACAGGCAGTGCTCCATGTTAAAGAGGTGAGGAGAAAAAACAGGAACACAGATATGATTCACCCAGGATCACACAGGAGATCACCAGCAAAAATGGGCTCAGAAATCAGTCTCCTATCTACCAGCTCAATACCTTAGGTCAAGGTCCTTCTGAGTCAGTAATGACTTAAAATATTGCCAAGGTGAAGAAGTATCTCACAGATATTATAGGGGTTTCTCATAAGAAGTATATTAAATTATAACAAGGACAGCATTAGCCTTTATTCCTTCAGCTGACTATATGAAGTGGCACTTCATTGATTCTGTGCTTTGAAACCAGTGCTACCCTGAGAGTCTTTCTGAGACCATCGTGGAGGACCTGCACTGAGGCAGAAGAGGGTTGTAAAGAGTAGGACGGATGGATACACATACTGTGATGCACCAAATTGACCATCCCTTTACTGCAGGAGTTGCCAGTTTTAGACTTTTTAGTTTTTCTGTTGTCCTGACACTGCACTTGAGAAAATGCATAGATATTTAGGCTATAGTATCATCTAATGAGAACTGTAAAGGGACTAAGTAGATTCACTCTGAACTTTTGGGATGCCACTGATGGTTGTTTCAATGGGGTGTATCATCCACAGTGTGGGCAGAGAGTGAAGATCACAGGGGGACTGAGGTGTTCTTCTTCCACCCATTTTCATAGGAACCGCATGTGTAAAGCCCTAACCAGGGTAGAAGCCTCAGACATTAAAGTTCTCTGATATGCAACCATTTTGAGACATTAAAAATAACGGTGATTCATGATTAAACATATAGATGGCTTTCTGTCACTTTAGTGTGTTTTTAGTCAACACACAGATTTAGATGGTTTGTTCACGTCTCGAATTTTCCCATTAGCATTATCCCCAAACGCTTGGTTCTCACTCAGTCAACACTACCACCGACAGCAATGCCAGGTAGGGCTGCAGGGCAAGGACCAATAGGTAAGATCTGAGTACAAGACAAATTCATTAGACTAACTAAATAATTTAGGCACATTTGAAAAGCAAACGAATGTAGAGGTGTTCCCTTATGATTATTGCTCACATAGATTTTTCTTTAAGAGGAAAAACATAAATTAATAAAGGCCAGAATGTCTTTAATGACAATATTAGCGGCTGCCCTGTGGCTATTAAGACATGCACTCATTGTAAACTATATTGATTTTTCCATTGGATAAAATTCTCTGGTTAAATTGTTATTTGCAGCTATAATCCAGACTGGCTCTGTTGGTCATTATCATTATAAAATGTGGTCAGAAAGTTTTTCATTGAAGCTCTGACCACATATTTTCAGAAAGACCCCTTAATAACATCAGGGAGAGTCAGATGCAATCTACAAGCACAATAGTCACTGCTCTTGTGAAGGTGATGATGCTATTGATTAATGGAATGAGTTACAGGCTTTAAAAGACTATACAAATTCTGTGAATCATGCTACATGTATTCACAGCAAAATTAATGGCCTAACTTTTCAAAACTGATTGTGCCTCTGGATGCCACCATTACCACCACTTTCTGTAGAAAGACTCTAAAGGGTACCTTAAAGATTGCCTACTGAGAAAATTCCAAACCTTGACATTCCAAAACTTTTATGATGGGCAGGGCACATGAATTTAAGGGACTTTCAGAGCATTGAGAGTCCATTTCAGAGATTGGTAGCAGCTACCGAATTCCTGTAAAAGATCAGCGTGAACCAAACTTGTGTATGTTTGTGGCTTTCAGTCAGTGGCTTTCCTCTATGTTTCACTAACAAGGAGTAATCTTGCCCTAGCAAGACTTGAACAGAAATGATTTTTTGCCACCTCACATGACCATGCTCGCTTTCCAGCTAGTTAAGTCTGGCTTGTTGTGCAGTGAATCTTATTTGAAAGCTCTCTCTTCGTACATCTGTTCAACTAAGGGGTATAACCACAGCCTGGGAACCTTAACCTTTCCCTGGTCATCCTGAGGCTTCCCTCTCTTTTGCAAGATGAGGAATGTGATTGTGGCATTCCTATAAAAGAGGCTCCTCCCTGACCCTCAGATGAAATATTTTATCTTAGAACTACTAGTTCTTTGCCTCATGCACTGTGAGAATTTACTGCATTTGCAAATTAAACGCCTGACCCAGTGAACATTCACATGAGTAGTTTTACAGAGTTCAGCCAAAAATCCTCATACATGTACAAAAAGGGTTTGACCTTCTGTAAGAGGAGAGCTTTGGTCTTGGCAGTTTGCTGCTTTATTCAGGAGGAAATGGCCAGTTAAGACTGACGGGGTTTGTTCTGCCCATATGTGGCCCTGATTTTTTCTTGAAAGAGTTATGTGAAGGAAGATAAGTTTTTAGAGATTTAAAGGTCATATATGGATGACTAGAACAACTGTTGATAGGAGATAAGAAAATTAAAGAGAAGCTGAAAAATGTGGATGCAAAAAGCCTTTTGCATTTTCTCCGTAACCAGCCGATACTGTACAGGAACAAGTTTTGTTATGCTATTTTGAGTCAGAACATTACAATTCATAATGGCTGCTCTAAAGTGACCCTAAAATATTGGGTTGAACATCTTTTCCTTTTATGTGTCACCATCTGCTACCAACCATAAAGAATATGAGACACAGTTTGCATTTCGCTCATCCTATTTCAAGGACAGACTAGGTCACATCTAAAGCTTTCTCCTAGTTCGATATTCTCAGACTGTCTGAGGTCTTCAAACCCTTTTCTTCATTGCTGAAGCAGGAAGGAAATCAAAGTCCAGAGCTGTGGGAAAGAATTTTGCCCTAACTGGACTCTGTGCATGTGCAATAACCTGTTTCCTGAAACAGTATTTTTCCTGTGAGTATTTCACTGCATACCTAATGTTACACCACAGGGGAAGTTTGGGCACAGAGTTGTGTCCTATGGGACCCAAGACACATCTCACAAGGCAGTGATTTATTCTCTTGCACAGAAACGCCACAAGATGCCTGAGATACCATTAAATGCACTACACTAAAGTAAAACTTAGAGCTATCAGCAATTATTCAGAAATGGAGGTGGCATGTTCTGTTTACAAGAGTTACGTTTTCATATGAATCATGAGAGGGAGGGCAGAATGCATCATCAATTCTTCAGATAAATTCAAAGACCCTTCACTAGGAATATGGGGCTCCTTTTCTATTGATCTCTGCAATTTAATACTGCTTTTCTTCCTCCTCTTTTTTGGTCTTTGAGGGGCTGAGAACCTCCAGGACAGGACTGAGCATTTCAGCGTTTTTTGGGGCAAGCTCCCAGCAGTTTCTAACTCGAGCTGCTTCTTACCTTTCAAGAATGTAGCTTGGTATTGCCTAAATTCCAATTATTCCTGCTTAGCAGCAGAGCAATGGCGGGTGGCTTGGCTTGGGGCCAGGGCACAGACTGAAGTAGTGACTACTGTCTCTGCACGAGCTATTCTCTGCAACCTTGCTCCAACCACCCATGCACACAACACACCCATGAAGACCAAGTGTAGTGGCAGAAGAATCCTGCCTTGTGGCTCCAGTCCCGGCTTTCTTATTGCCTTCTTGGATCGCTCAGCCATGCAATCAGATTTTTAAAAGTATTTGTATCTCCCATCTGAGATGCCTCAAACTTTTGAAAATTTAGCCATTAAATCAAGTTTTCTTAATCTAAGAGTTGTTGGGAAGGTATATACATGATGTTTTGGTAGGCATTCAAATTCTACAGTAATAGGGGTCTAATATGTACTGAAGAGGAAGAGGTACAGTGACTTTTGATGCTCATACAGATCTTGCCTACCAGGAGGATAAATGAGAATTAATGTACAAAGAAAGTCAGGAAGAGCTGCTTAAGAGTTTGCTGAACAGAGATGTCTTTTTTGATAAATTCTTCATGTCAAACGCCGACAAGCTTAAAAAAGGAAAGAGTGCTGTAATTGTGATATCCTGTTCAGGTTACACTACCCTCAGGGAAACTGCTACTAATGACTGAATTAATTAATGAGAAATTGTTCTATGTGTTACAGAATTTAAAACCAGCCCCCTGCCCCAATTTCCCTGTCTGCTTATTTTTGCACCAGTGTGAACAAAGAAGCCATTTGCCAATGCTTTGTTAACCTGTTACTCTTGCTAAGCATCTATGTGTAACGCTGTGGAACGCGGGGTTGTGCGTATTACAGCTGGGAGCAATGTCTCCTTGTATCAGATACTCTGCAATCATTGTGTAGAAAAGTGTAAAACAAGTACCTTCAGAATCCATAATAGCAGTTTTAGGCATTATAACCACTTCTTTCTAAGCTTGTCTACAAGATTTGTGCTGTGGCACTGTGGGAACAGATATGAAGAGATAAATTCAGTGATGCAGCTTCCTATTTAACTTCATACTTTTAGAACACCTTGGAAATGTGATTGCTGGTGCATAATTTATATCACAGGTTTTTTTGTTGTTTCACTTAAGCATCTTCTGGGTACATCTCTTGAGCAGATGAATGTCATGAGGGGCAAGTTTTTCCTGTAATTCTTACTCCTTTGGGATGATATGATTATCCTTTCATGCTAAAATTGTTTTATCTTCACAACTATTTATGGGTGTATGCTGCTATTACCTAAACTATAAAAATGGACTGTGCAAAAGTACTAGCTCATTTATGTGTAAGATAGTGCGGTTTTATTGGAAAGGGCTTGAGTTGAATAAGCAACCCTGTTTTTAACAGGATTATGTGACAGATGGGGTAGATATAGATAAGGCCGTACAATGCATCTTCAGTCTCTCTCTAACAAACAGAAAGACAGCTCCTTTTCAGCTCAAAATTGCAGGCACATTTTGTTCTATTTTGAAAGAATGCAAGAAATATTTTCTTGATTTTTATCTGCTTTTAATTAAGCTTCTTCAACAAAGAAAGCATTTGTTACATTTTTCAAGCAAAACAACAAAAAAATGCTCTTCATTCAGATACAGACTTGCCTCGAGTGGGAACAGCTAAACTAATGTGCCTTTTAATCATCTCTATCTCTGATAATGGTAGCGCTAAGTGTGTTTACAGTTACAAGATTTTGCATAAAAGAAATTATTAAATTTTGTTTGGCAATTTTATAGGCAAAGTGATATATATTAGCTTTCTTCCTCAAAGCTGCGTCATGACACTGAAGTATTGCCTCTGTGTGCCTGTACAGACGAATGTGTGTAGATGCACACCTGTGCATTCACCATGGCTCTCAAACTATTATCTGGCCCACATACGAGGAGAAATCCCTAATGTTAACCCTACCTGCTACCACCTCACCTATCCAAAGGCTGATTTGGAAATGAGGAACTCTTAACAGCACATTTGCTCTTCAGCCATCGCAACTTCTTCTTGCTGTTCCCTGCTCGGGGGTGTACATTGCTCCTGCCATGGACTCGGGGGCCACCAGTCTCGTTATCTATCTCTATGTCTTCATGACATAGAAAAATAACATCACACATAGAAAAATACCAAAATCCCCCATTATCTATCAGAAACTGGAAAAGAGGGAGAATCTTAAAGTAAAATCTTGGCCCCCATTGAAATCAACAATAAGCTCCACTTTGGCTTCCCACTGGCTAGAATTTCAGCCCAGGTTTGTATAGTTTCATTTCTTTTGGAGGCAGAAAATTGGACTGATGTATAATTACAGAAGTTATACTTTAATAAGGTATTTTCCCCCTCCTGTCTATGAATGCAGGTGTTTCTATTACCAGAAGATCAATGATACAAATCCATAAATTTCTATACATGTGATTCTCTCAGAACACCCCAAAACTGAGATCTAGTACCTTGAGAAAATCTAGTGTTCATTGTACTGAAAGAATCCTTCTGGGAAAAATAAAACCTCATACATAAAATTTGGTCTTTGGTCTTCCTGATGGGTAGGATTTTGTTTTCAAATCCAGAATTTTTGGGGATTTGGTAGGCTTGAATGTTCCTCTGCCTGGACCATTTGATGGCATCATTTTCATGGAAAAAAATATGCTTTGGTTGAAGAAGAAGAGATGTTTCACTTCTGGACTAATGTGTAAAAACATCCTTTTTGAAGCTGCGGGAGTTCTGTAACATTAATATTATTTGTGTACAGTTGTTTATATGTACAGCTTATACATACTATTCTTATGTAAACAAAACACTTTTAAAAGGTAGAGTATCTTAGGTCTTACATATTTAGTCTAGAATGAAAGATGTGTTGTTACAACACAAATCTGAATTTTAAATTGTGAGATTTAAACAATTGCAAAAATCTGCATGGACTCTGAGGCACCAGCTTTGCAAGCAAATGATGACACTGTGCATCAGCTGAGCCCATGTAAAAATCTGTACACACATTTAGCAAGTGCAAGACAAAGGACATTGTCATCTGTCTATTTTCAGTGGTTTAAAAAATTATTGTTCTTCTGCTGCTAATTTCTATCCTTCAGCTGGAAATTAGTGTTCCTCAACCATGATTTGGTATTTCAATGCAAAGTAAAACTAGTGAGTTTATGCCACAAAATCCGGCTTATTTGAATTTAAATATTCTACTAGAACTGTGTTTATTCTGGTACTGACTTAATGAGAGCAGTTTAAGGCCAAGGCTAAAAAGGAAACTAAATTATTGCAGAGTAATTCCCCTTAGGCTTCTGAACACACTGTGAACTGGACTAAACCTCACTTATTCTGGACTAGAGTATCTATACATGCACAGCAGAGAGCTTTCCTGGGACAATCTCTTCCACTCGAGTTACTCCAGTTAATTACTTTGTACTGTTGAGTCTTGAAAGTCAGTTCTGCCTTTAGCATTGAAGCATTATCAGAAATACCATGAATTTTCTTGAAACAACTTTACCACGAAATAGCACATTAGAAGAAACAGTTGGGATTGTGAAGCATTAGTCTGTGTTGTGAAAACTTTCCTTCCCTTGGCTGTTGGCTTAATACATACAGTGCCAGCCCATCCCACAGCCAAAACTAAAAGTGTGCTGATTTGCAGCATAGATGGGTTTGGTCCCATGTTTGCTGTTACAGATGTTTGCCCAAAAAAGGCCCCCATGCTGCTCACAGTGATGTATGTGGTTTTTACCCATAAGCAATGCTATTGAACTCATAGGGACTTGCCTGAGTAAAATGCACATGCAAGTTGTTCGCTGATTTGGGGCCAAAGCATGCAAATGCTAACTGAGCATTGCCCTGTGCACAATTCACACAGTCTGTAGATGCAAAGAGATGTATATTCGGGTGTCTTACTGGATCATATGCTATGTCTCTCTCTGAGGCTTCTCCCTCATTGTTGGGGAGCCTTGTTAAATTAATATGGGGCAGCAGTGATATTAGCAAAACAACAGCTTGATCCAATCTGAGTCTGTTTCTTTGCTCATACAGCTGCTGGCTGTGAGCCTCAAGAGTTAATGGAAATTGGCAAAAACGAGTATGTCCCACCAAAGGCAGCTCATGGCATTAAACAATTATGCAAGAATTTTTCATTGGAAGCGATGAAGGATGATGACATTGCTCTTAATATTTGACCTTCCCAGTTTCAACTGCTCAATACTTCTTACTGTACACAGAAATTGCCAAAAACCCACCTAATGAGCTGAAAAATGACACATGACAGATCTGATGGCTAACTGCAGCTAGAAGAATAAAGACTGCTAAAGAACAAAAATTCCCAATCTCGCTCCTATTTCTCTATTTTTTCCAATTATACTGAGTGTTTAAATATATAATTTGAAGGCACAGATAATTAAAAACTTCATTCAAAGCAAGCTGAAGTCAGGCAAAGTTCTGTTGTTTTTAATGTCTTTTTGGCTCAAATCTGCAGTATGTTTACGAAATTATTGGGTACTCATAGGATTTCAGGGTTTTTTTCTTTCTGGGAAAGCTGTTTTGGTCTTATTCCAAGGGGCACTGTTTCATTTCCCTTTATTCCTGGGAGATTTACACCCAGTTAACTCTTTTGACTTCAGGCAAAGGGAATGGTTCCTGAATTAAACTGGAATAAGAATATTACTAAGAATAAGAGGATCATGAGTGCAGCCGGCTGTACCATTGAGTCAATGAATAAGGATCACAGTGTGTTTATAAACGATGTCATTGGCTCTTTTCTCTCCTGCATTATTTAAGTTTCATCTTAAAAGAGCAGCACTAAAACTGCTATAATTACACCAGGAGTGGAAAATAATTTTCAGCAGCTCCAGTCCTGTTTCAGCCAGACAAAACTCATGTCCTGCCTTTGATAAGAAACAGTGGAGGTGAACAAGTGAAGCTTTAAGTATTGGTTGATTTTCCTATGCAGCCCCATAGCCTCACGTTGCAGAGACCTTGGCATCTCTCACTTCAAATAACATCAGTCTGAAAGAATATGTTGCCAAAGGAATGAAATTGAAGACTCTTATGAAGTTGTTTCTATAGGGAACCCCTCCTATTGTAACCAGTGATATAATATAGGAACTTGACCTAAACTCTACAAACTTTGTGCATTTTCTAAGGGACGTGAATAAATAGTATCAGGTTAGGTTTAGCAAATGAATGGTATGCATATAGCCCTGGGAAAGAGTCTTAGTTTCTCTGTTCTTCATCACTTGTGTTCTTAAACAAGTTTATTAGGACTATTTTTTTTCCGTTCTAATTTCCTACTTCATTGACATAAGATGTTTTGGAGAGGGTTTTTGATGCATTGTCATGTTTTTATGGAAAAACCCCAGATATTATCACTTCTACTATCACTATGTGGTAAATCTTGATTACTTTAACAGGATATTTATAGGGAGTGAAAACACTGTGCGTGTCTTTGGGGCAAGGGTAGACATATGATGTTTTATCCTACAGCATCTGAAGTCAAAAACTTGGCCAACGAGGATGACAGAGTATGTCATCTTCAGCAGTCTAAGTATAGTAGAGTATCGAAAGGGTATCTCTCTCCCTCTTCCCGTCAGGCACTTAATTAAATTTCTCTGTTCTCTCCTTAGAAGGCAGAGAGGAGGAAATAGCAAAGAAATCCATGATTTTAGGAGGTTACAGATGAGGCAAAAAGAGCTGGTCTCAATCCTGACTTTTGAAACAGACAATTTTTCAGGTATACAGAACAAAAAAGCACCGCTTTACAAGACTGATTTTTTTTAGTGTTGTTAAGCTGCACCCAAATAGCTTTTGGATTCCTACACAAGAAATAAAATGTTTTCAAATTATATACTGGTTGAGCCAAATTAAGAGATGAGATTAAATCTCTTCATGTCCTTACAATCTTTTAGATTTTCTTAAAGAATGTATGTGATTGAGGCTTAAGATGTCTAAACTGGCATGACATACGAAGGGAGGGGCTGAGAAGGTTTCAAAGGCTGAATTTAAGCAGGCTACTTCAAGTTGCTGAAGATAAAAGATGAGGAGGGTTTAGAGTTCAAGTACTGACATCCAGCTAAAGGCAACCACATGGTATTTGTGGACTTGAATTTGGGCAAAATGTGTTTAAATCCACATACAAAACAATATTTATACAAATCTTTAAAATCTTATATAGCTCAGTATGTATAACTAAAAAGTCCAAGTTATTTATGGGCCAGTGTATGCTGGGCAAGCATAGGATATGAGCTTCACACAAATTTTTTTGGTATATTTTTCAGTTTCTATGGTTCTAATTTTACTGTGGTTAAATCATAAAACAGAGCCATTTGGAAGAATACCTGGATGTTTCATGTGGGGTTTTCAGAGTGGAGTTGCTGGCTGTACTAGCAAAGAGCACAAAATAGCACCCCAGGAAGTGTGGCTCCAACACAGATGAAAAGGGCTCTAAAATCTAGAGGTGTGTGTTGTGTAGCATACACACACACACACACACACACACACACACACACACATATGCATGCACACACACACAAACTTACACTGAGTTTTTGCTGGTTTGGGAGGGAAATCTGCTTTCAAATTGATTAAGAGGGCACACCTAATTAGAAACATTTATCACATGTACACTCACAATTGCTTTTTTGTTTTTGCTCTTCATTTGGAATTGTATAAATCACAGGAAAATAAGTATCTCATATCCAAAATGTCCATCTCTTTGTTCTTTTTTATTTGATTGCAGTCAGATGAAAAGCGCTGCTTTGAAATAGAGGCAATGGCCAGAGGCCCACTGATTGCCTGTAAACAGAAACAAAAAAGGGGCACTGGTAACATTTAGAATGGTTTATCAGTGATCAAAGCACAGGAGGTGCTGTCTAGACAGCCTAGGTGTGGACTAGCAAATGGCTTTCATTAAGGGTCCTCTACTCTGGTGCCATTGTTTCAGCTCTGCTCTTCTTCAGGCCAATCTGTGATTGATTTCCAGAGAGGTGCCCAAGTGCCTGTGGCAATGGGATAAAGCTTACAGGATTTTGCTTGTTCTGACAAGGCAGAGTAGCTGCCTATCACATTAGCGCAAAATGACACTTTCATTTACTTCCACAGTGCTTTGAAACAAATACTTTCAGCTATAACAATTGCTCTTTGCAGCTTGAGCTCTGGAGTCAACTTCTTGTGTTCCAGAGAGTAAAAGCTTGTGAAATAATTTCTGAAGTATCCTATAGCTAAAAAAGGTCATATTCTGACCTCTCTGACAGCACTGTACTTTCCTCTTCTTGCAGCTTTTGCTTTAAGAGCTTTTGCTTTAAGGCTGTATTTTATTTATAATGTTGCTGAAGTTGTTTTTTAGGACTGAGGAGAACAGCTTCTCTTTTTACCCATACGAATTCCTGTACACATCCCATGTGTGCTGTGCCTGTCTGTAAGGATACTTGGCACTCATGAACTGGTGTACTAAATCATGGGACTCAGATTATTCAAATGGTTTCACTACAACCCCTAATGTGAAAATGCAGGACTAAGTTAATTTAGAAAAAGACCTCATGTTCAGCTGGTGCAAATTACCAAATTACTATAAACTACCAAATTACCAATGCGCAAGAGCTGCAGATGTGGTCCATGTTGTCTCAGCCTTTCCACTTTGTGCTTGCTTTGTTTCATAGGTGACCCAATTCCACTGCTCAGCTGCAGCTGCCCCTAGATAAACTCATAGGGAAGAGGGCAGAGATATGTGGCAATCCTGCCTGTGTTGATGTCTTCTGTGTTATTTCCTCAGGATCACTTTTTTTGTCTGGCAGATCCCACAAGTTCTACCGAGGTTGTGGACCTCTCCATAACGACAATATAAGACAAGCCTCAGAAGGCTCCTGTTACTGCTAACAGAAGAAATATATGGACCTCTGAGGCTGAAATCAGTGCTCCATCCCCAGCACTGAGATGCCAGAAGACCTCATGACCTCTACGCCAGAACTACCCCAGGCACAGTGTGCTTGGGCAGGGAGCTCTGAGCAGGATGACTCCCTCCAAGGCCTCCATGGGCTCCTTATGTTATTTTGATGAAGCTAGAAAATATTGAGCAGCAGAAATCCAAAATGCAGGAGCAGGCAGTGCAATTGTTTGGGCAGTTGCTGAATGAATTAAACACCATTGGTTTTTTGGGGGGTTTATTCTTTTTTAATGTTATGGAGCTATTACCGTGACTGTTGCCATCCAAAAAAAGTCTTTGTGAGGCTACATATACTACTGCTAGTAAGATCTCTATTAATACCCTCCAGACTAGGGATAATAGAAGGCATTTACTTTATAGATAAAATTTTGACCAGTGCTTTGGCTTCAAGTGGAAAAGCCACTTTTTTCAGACTTCTTGAGGAGGATCCTGAAAAACAGAAGAAAGAGATCCAGAAAAGAAGAAAACTGGAGAAACCAGCCAGGTGGTAGCAGGGGTCAAAGAGGACATTGAAGACAAATGGGCTGTAGCTTGAGTAAGACACAAAAAGGTTTCACTCAGCTCCAGATGCTGGTAAAATAAAAAGAACTGGTTTTAGGATGGTGATTTTGCTAAGGGATCTCTATCTATGCAATATTAAGGGAAGAGCAACACAGTGTTAAAGGCATGTGCAAAGTCTGTGTGCCATGTGTGTGCCTGTCATGTAGCTCCTGGAGAGCTAAGCTATAAACCGAAAGACTCATATCATTGGCCCTGGAAACAGTATTTTAAGTCCCAGGCTCATAACTAACCCAGGCTGGATGTAGAGCTGGTGTTCAGGTGTCACCTCTCAGGACAGCGGTCTGACAGCAAATTGAGGTGAAGCTGGACTCTCCTTGGACTCCAGAGGCTTTGAGGACTCCTTGGATTCAGCAGATGTAGTCACTCATATTATTTCAGTCAATAATCAGTACAGTTCAGTTAAAGGAAATTGCGCAATGATTTTTTTCCCCTAGCATTTCAGCTTATTTTCTAATTTACATTTTTTATTACAGAAGACAGAGACAAGGTTGAAGAGGAAAATCTCCTGCAAATATCTGAGTTCTGCTCACCATTTTCATGATTGCTTGGGTTTGCTCACACCAAATGTGTGGGTCATTCACACTTGGGATATAAATGTATGCACCCAAACATAATTTTTACAAACCTCAAACCATTGTGAATTTTTGCACAGGCCTATGTTACGGAAATTTCATGATATATTATTGCTATTACCTCTCTGGTAAAAGCTTAATATTATGATTGGCATTGTTGAAGGCTGAGGTTAAATAAAAGGTTAAACCAAAAATTTTGCAATCCTAACTAAATGGCATGAACCAGGAAAACTGTTAAAGTTTCTAAAAATGTGTTCCTCTCTTTCTCACTCCCACTCATTCTGTTTTAACCCATTTCATTTCTAGTCCATTGCAGATATGGATTCACTTTGGGTTTAGAACCATTACAGGAAAATTTTTAGGTGATAGTTGAAAAAGCAAGTGCTGAAGACTGTGGGGTGTAGAAAAGTTAATAAAACATTTTTACAAGCCTGTGTCTAGGTCGATTATGCAGAAGAAGGAAAACTCATACTGAAGGAGTCTCCACATTCTTTTCTTGTAAATTTAGTGACCAGAAATGGCCACTTCTTTGGTCTGATTTATTGATTTCCTCAACAATTCACTGGTGAAGTGAGTGTAAGCTGAACTGGGAAACTCTTCAAGCCATTTTGACTAATTATCTGCTATTTTTACTGGAAGATCTTTCCCAAATGAAATCTTCAGAATTAACACATTCCCAAATTAGTAGTTTTATGCATCACTTCCTCACCATCATGAATGAAATGGGGGTGATACCACAAAAGCAGTCAGTGAATTAATTTGTAACAGGCTTTCACTGGCCCAGTGAAAAGTGTAAAGATAACTTTCTTAGAAAAGGTGTTTCTAACTTTTTAAGAAAAGATGTTCTAACTTTCTTAGAAGTTATCTTTATACTCCAGTTTTTGAAAAAAATTATGTTTATGTAAATACTGCTTCTTATTGAGAGAAGAAAGTGTTTTTCCAAGGAATTACTCTTTTGAATGGTAAAACTGTGTGAATGCTCCTCAAAAAGGCACATTAGTAACATTTTGGTTGCAGTTACCATTCCCTATCAGCAGTGCTGTGCCTCGTTTAGATTTAGACTGTTTCAATGTTTCTAAGTGTCCCTGTGCTCAAGTCAACTTTATCATGACTTAGACAGATCTCATCAAAGCCAAAGCTTCGTACTTGCTACAGTAGATCATGCCTGCCTATACTGACCTTTTCAAACATTTCAGACACAACTTTTTAACAAACACATCCTAATGAAATGTCATAGATCTTATCCAGTCAACTTCTCTGAGACCACAATTTGCCAGGCATTTGCTTGGAAATGTCCAACAATGTTTTGCAACAGCAAATTACGTGCCTGCAGCTGAGGTTTGTCCAGTGGTGCAAGCTCTGAGTGCAAAGCTCTTCACGCTGTTGCCAAGAGCTGGCTTTCCATCATATCTGATGCAGTTTTCCACTGACTTTTGGACAGGTCTTTGACAGCGTTCAGTTAGCCCCTTCCTACTTCAGTGAGTGGCATGGTGGCTACCACATTAGCAGACCTGCCCCATTTTTGAGCTATGGTGTTATTTGGATCAATCTTTGCCTCTTTCCTTCTCTCATTACCTCTTTTCCTTTGCTTCTTTTGGCCAGAATAAAATATTAAGATACTCCATCATCTGCAATGCTCTGGATTACTTCCCTCCTTCCCTCTGTCTGGCCTGTTACTGTTCAGGCTGAACTACCTCATACTGTGTGTAGCCCCTAAGCAAATGTGAAACTTAAATAACCTTGATAAATCTCATCCCTTGCTCTGGCATCTGGGTGTTTTACGAGACCTGTAATGAGATGTTCAGGGTCTCAGCCACTGTGAGATTCCTTTTGCTGCCTGCAGCTCTCACAGTCAGCTGGGAAAGGTTAAGAAATGCTAAGCGAACAGGTGTGTCATTTTTTCACTCCTGTGCTCACTTCTCAGTGCCACAATTAACAGGGCAGTTCCTGGCCCCAAGACATTACTTATTTTTTAATACAAAGTAGCACGTCCAAATACATGTTTTTCCTGGGTATCCCCTCTGCTTTCTGACTGTCTGGAATTTTTCTTTTAGAAAAACAATGTCACATTGAATCAGAAAGGTCTATTTGAATGTAGTCTCCAACCTCACCCAGTTCCTCTTTCTCTTGGCTTCTTTCGCAGAAAATAAATCTTTCCTTCTTACATGAGATTTATTTCTTTATCACTCTGTGGAGGGCAACTTTCCTTTATAGTTTTAACAAAACAATGTCACTCTCATTCTTTGCATTCCAGAACTTTGGATTAGTTGATTTAACAGTGATTAATTGTGCTAAATGTTACCAAATATTGATCTTCACATAAAAAAGCCAAATGCCCTACAATATGAACCAATGAAAAAGTTATAATTTCAGAAATCTTATTAAAAACCCAAACTCAAATATAAGTCTATGGTTATTAATGATAAAAATAATACACCATATAATTTATAATACCAGTTATTCACTGCTTGTTGACTGCTATTAATGTAATAAAGCTTTATTCCAATCACCTTTCCTGTAAAATAAGTGACAGCTATTACAAACCAAAGTAACAGTCTTACTCTGATATAAGCCAGATCCTTCAGTGATGTAAATGGAGACAATTAACATTAGCTAGGGATCTGAATCCTTCTTCTTAATTAGGATTCATTTAGAATTCACCTGGAAAATTCTTTAATAACCCTTTCTTCTTAACAAAGAAGCATGTGGTGGAATTTTAATGGCTCCATTATGTTAACAAAACACAATGTGATTATAGTGATGATGGGAATTTGGCTGTACTGCTTGAAGAACATCTGGTTTAAAATAAATATGCAAATTTCTTCATATATGTGTTAATCTGTCAAATCCAAAGGATGCCAGAGTTTAGTGAGACCAAACACTGAAGTGTAGTAATCAAATAGAAGTGGTTGGCAACAACTTAGGTTTACATCATGTAGATCTATTCATTCATATTTACCTTGAACGTTGTTGAAAAAGGCACAGTAGGATATACATCCTATACACTGGCGATATATACAAGTACACCAGTAACAGAAACCTTGATGTTCATTCTGATGTTTTTTACACCAGGTTAATCCTTGTGTAATGTAACTGGTGAAAGTCAGTGCAATGTAACCAAGGTCAATGCAGCTATACTGATTTAATCCTGTCTCACACACAAACTGATTGACTTCAATGGCATTGATCCTATTCATCAAAGCAATGAGTTTGAAATCAACCTTCATATTACTAATTCCTTTATTAGGGGAACCATTATTATTATATGTCATTGGAGTCCTTTCCACTTTCAAAAACTTCCTGAAACATCAGTCATACTATTTTTGTGTGACTCTAAATCAGGAAAAAGTTCTTTGTTGCAAATTTGGAGGACTTAGTCTACAGCTCCCCAAAATGCAAGCAAAAAACCATTTTTTCTATGGATTTGTTAAAGTGAAGTGTCTTTTCTCAAAATGCTGAGCTATCAATGGTGACTGTTATGACCATTGTCTGGCTTCTTTCTTGTCACCTCTTATTTCATGATGGGCATATTAGTCTATAGAGAGTGTTGGAAAGTAAATTCTTTTCAAAAAGAGCCTTTTCATGGGAAATTATGTTGGAGGTCCCAGAAAACAGTGTAGCATCCTTCTGAGTTTCCTCTCCACAACTGCGGTGGCCCAGCTGAATGTCCTTGGAAACAGTGATCACTGTTGCTGTGGACCGTCCTCAGTGAGATTTGCTGGGTAAACCTCTCTGACCTCTGGCAGGGCCGGTGCTGAAGTCCTGATCCACCATGCTGACTAGATGCTGGGCAGGTAGTTGGAGATCAGCAAGCTGGTGACATTCCCTTGGTGACAGATGTCCCACAACACAACACAGTGGACAAGTGGCATGTGTACAATGATGGGGCTTTGTCAGTCCTGAAGTAGGTGGGCCACTTCCCACTTTCCTTGTGGGAAGTCTTGCCTATTGTGAACCTGCAGGTGATATCCTTGGTTTGTGTAATTCCCAGTAACGGTCAAGAACCAAAACTGTATCGAGATGTTCTTGGTTAGAGAAAGGAATTTTTTAATTGTTTGAGGTTATCACTAGGAATTGAGAAACATCTCAGATCCCAAGTTTCCTCTTTGGTCACACATGTATTGACATTTTTAGTTTAATTGCCTCAAATTATGTGTCTTCATGAGATACCTGTTTTTCAGTAGCTGTTGAATACCTAGTTTTTCTCCAGGCTATATTATACAGAAAGATGCTGCTTGCTTTTAAAGAGCATGAGGTAGGGCTGGTTCTAAAAAAAAAAACCACACACACACAGTAGAAAATATTAATTTCTACAACTAATTCAGGAAAAATTTATTGTGCCAGCCCTGAGCTATACTTCAAATGGATTTCTCAGATCTCCAAAGAGAATAGAAAGAGGTCAGTCTCCTTTACACTGTCCATGCTAGCATGCGAGCATGTGGTTATATTACATCCTATGAAGAGTCATTAGATCTGTTCAGAAAACCCTGTGAGTCAGTCAAAATATCTCCAGATGGGAAGTGCAGCTCTGTCTAGCCTACAGCACCATGCTGTGATTTAAAACCATGATGAAGCCCCTTGTGAGTGGGAGCCTATACACTTAGTTTAGCCTGCGTACTTAGTTTTCAGGATGTTTGCAGTCCCAATGAAATTAAATTTTCAAGGTCTGAGCTTGTCTTCATTTTTATTTAATGGTTATCAGCTGGCTTCTTTAGGTGCTAGACATGATTTACATTATCAGGACCTAGTTCAATAAAATATTTCCGAAAGCTTTCTGTAAACAGAGTTTATTAAAAGAACTAAAATTTGTTCTACTGACAGACACACATAAAGTTGAAAGATTAGCATAAGGATGCTTTGTAAGTGTAATCTGGCATAAAACCATTCATATTAATGTATATATTATTTGTATGGTGGTCTACAATGTTTTTAGCAATTTTCCTTAGTGAGGTTGAAATGGCTCTTTCTTCAAAGGTGTAACAGTGGTGTCTTCAGTGGAATTATCCCAGGAAAGAGAAACAGTCGATGAAATCTGTAATGCTAACTTTAGTAACAATTTAAAATGTACATTTTTCTGGTAATAACCATGAATTGGTTGTCTTGAAATGTAGACAAATGTTAAATATTAAAGCACCTTCAGGTATGGGAAAATGAGTACGTTATGATTTATGTTTCCTTCATTCCTATCACCTTAAATAAGAAAAATGTTAGTTCTCAATTGCCAAATAGCTGTATCTGGTATTTGTTAGATTATGATTAACAATAACCATTGACAGCTAGCACCTCAGAGCAAGCCAGCTTTTCTCATTGAACTGATAATTCAGACAAGATTTAATCAAACAATAAAAATATACAACATTTATCTTAGCTACTATGCAGGTCTTCACAGATTGAAGTTTGTTTGTACAGATAGGCAATCAAACATAAGAAACGTTCTGGGTGACCCCCAAAAAACAGGTGCAAACCTAGCTTTAATGGGCATCTTAATAGGCATCTTACTTTGGTTGGCAATAGCCTCATAAAGGGCCCCTTTGCCTGTTGGTTTTTTTTTTTTTTTTCTGCCAAGAGTGGGAATAATTTGTGCAGATGGAAAGGATGATAGAAGTATTGTTTCTAGGGCCACGTTTCTGAGTGGGATCTCTTTCCAAGCCACTCACAGAGTGGCTTCTGCAACCCTAAGCAACAGCAGCTAGCCAGAGAGAAGGAATAACTTCACCTCCTTACTCTTCTCCTTATCCTTTTGTATTTTGGCTGACACCTGCAATGTATTAATCAGTCAGAGTCTGGCCTGCAACATAATGTGCGAGAAAGCAACTTACATTCTATTGAGTGACCATAATGTTTCACTGCACTAAACATGCTCATTAAAAACAGGCAAACCCATTAAGTTAATATAAAGTAAGAACCGTTCCAAATATTTAAAACTGGAATTGCAGCCAAAATTCCCTCAAAATTGGAAATGATTAAGCTATGTTCTGTATTTAGTACATACGAACACACGTGAGAATGTGAACACATTCATACCGAAGGAAATGTATATGCAGTTTGGAAGCACAGCCTGTGCTTCCCAGTTGCAAAGGGCTAGGAAGTGTTGCTATCACAGGGAAAAGTGTTCTGTGATGTTTCTGGTCCTATGGGAGCCCTGACCTAAGAAATGAGTATTTTTACGTTGGCTCCACTGTTCCCTTTTCTTCCTTTTACCACAGAAAATAAAACAAATTTTTTGCTGTCTTCTAAGAAAGGAATATATAGTGTCCAGAATGAGTGACAGCAGAATTAGGACCACTACTAATGAGTTAAAGGAATGAGTCTTTGAGTTAGACTTAGCAGCAGTTGCTAAAGGACACAAATGTCTATGAAATGAGCAAGTGCCCTGGGAAAATGTTCCACTGCCCACACTAGGCTTACAATGATGGAAAAGAGTAAATTATAAATCCATTTTATGATCTCTAGGTGTAGATACATTTCTGCTGCATTTACTCCAAATTCCAGAGTGCTTCCCGTGGCTCCTTCATTGAGTTTCTCATCACGACAGCTGGGTCCTCCTGTAGTGGGAGGAATTGCACAGGAAAGATCTCATCCAAAGCCTGATCAAAGCATCTAAGGAAGTCAATGGGAAAAAATTCTGACTTTAATGGTTAGTAGGAGGCAATAGCAACACTAGCCTATATAAGCATCACAGAAGATCTGCATTTAAATAGAGCCACACCTCATAAATGCTAACAGCTTATATATTCACTTAATATAACAATTCTGAACCACTCCTGAGGAGACTCTTGTGACCCTTGTTAAGAGACATAGCGCTCCCCAGACGAAGAGTTTTAGAAGTATGTTGCTGTGGACATATATAATTACAAATGATCCGCAGAATAAATAGTAAAGAGATTTGACGACCAAAGCCATGAAGAAGTGTCACCTGTGAATATACCAAAGTATTAGCAACATGCAAGTTGAAAATCCTCACGCATCTGTAGAGTATCCTCATGCAGTGCACAGAGGCTTGGCCATGGTTATAACTAGGCAACAAACCTCATTTGTGTGCTGCAATTGCAAGTGAGATGTCCCACAGGAACTTGCACGCCAAACAGGAAGGAATGGTGTTGGTTAACTCTCTCAAAGCAATATAAGTTCAAGATTTCAAGTTTTAGAAATGCTTAGGAGCACCCAGTCTTGGCAACAGGAGTAGAGGGCTTGCCTGTCCTCCAGCAGCAGTGCTTTCTTAGTCTTTCTTTGGCTGTATCATGGAGTTCAGCTCTGAGTGAGCTTTCTGTGGCTACTTACTTCACCACCAGCTCTGTTCAATAAAACAGCAGTGGGGATTTTAAAGGGATAATTAATAGAAAAAAGTAATTCTGATTGAAGTAATATTAGTCTTTACCAGTTTTACAAAGAAACCAACAACTCAGCAGTTATAGCCTTATTAAAAACATGGGTTAGAGTTGTATTTTGTTTTCCAAAAAACTGCTACCTGCTGTTGTTGGGCTGAGGAAAAAACAGGCAAGAGGCCTAAATGGGTAACTGGTGACTGTAGTATGATGAGGCCAGAACTTTCTCTGACTTATAAATAGTCCAGCCAAAATCTGGGATGAAGTGTGCTGGGGTCATACAAAGTACTCATGGTACATGCCAGAATTGCACAATCTCATAATTGTAATCCTTGCTTTCACCCTTTCATTTATTAACTGCAATATTTCTTGTGCCAAGTCTGTAGTTAAACTACACATTCTCTGGGAAGCAAATGTGTTGTCTTTATATTCAACAAGGTGCCTGAAACACTTTTGGGAGCCACAATTATTGTAGTATAGGTCTATACATTGCTATAAGTATTCATTTCCCAAAGAACCTTTCTGACACATCAGTTACCGTATTTTCCTCCCCTCTCCTTTCTTTTTTCTTTTTTTTTTTCATGCAAAAAGTGAAGAGCATAATGTCAGATGTATCAAACTGCTGGGTTTACAATCTGCTTAGCAGCACAAGCAGCCTCACTGACAATGATCCCATCGAGAGGAAACATTTCACAATAAAGCCATTAGCCATGATGTGGTCTGAAGTTCCAGATGCATGTCTCTAAAAGTTGACTTTTTTTTTGCCTACCTGATTTTATATGAAAATCCCTGAGAAGTCTGTGCTGCTATATGCACATGTACCATTTCTATTGGCCCATGTATATTGGGAATGATATGCCTATAGTTGGTGCCTGCAAAAGTACTCCTGAACACTTCGGAGAGCATGTGGAGCTCATTTGCATTTCTTTCTTAAAGCTGGGGGAAAAGTATCTATTTTGTGAAAACAGACATTTCCTTGTGAAAAATATGTAATTTTTGGTTTCCCTCATAGTATTTCAGAGAGAAGAAAAACATACAGCCTTTCCCACTTCCCAATTCTCTGTATTAACTTTACATATCTGGCAGAAGAAATGTTCCTCAAAATGTCTTCCATATGACCCATTTCAGCTAATCTTATTCTGAATATCCAATTAATCTGAATCATATCTACTGAGATCTTTAAGGGCCTGATTACATTAGAGAAATGTGTAGCTGTCTAATATTACATCACTGATCTGATGATACCAAATGATGATCCATATCAGTAAGTAGCTGTGAATCACAGGCGTACATGCAACCAAGTATTTAATTTACAGACTATGTACTTAAGTCCACACAGCTAACATATATATACTCTGAAGGTGTCATTACTTAAATATTCTGTCTCTTGATTTGACTTCTATATTTCACAACAGTTTTTTGAATCAGTGAATATTGTAGTATGTGATTTTAGGGAAATACGACTGAAAAACCCTCTAAGCCATTAAAGCAGTGCAACAGATGACAGTTTAGGAGGGTCACAATATGTTTCCCTGGCTTCCAAACAAAATTGAGATCTACAGTAGAAGACCAAAAGCTGTAGTGATACTGTGATTCAGGAAGAGAGCAAAAAAGAACCACGTCCATGTCTTGGGATGCAGCAACAGCAAGAAACTTTGTTACTTAAGGATGCCACTGCTATGAGGGGAATTACACGCAGAACAGGCTCTCCTCAGCATGAATAAGGCAGGGTGAATTGTTTGATAGGCAATGGGTTTGTTAGAAAACAAAATTCCAGGAAGACTGCATCTCATTTTTTCTCAATCAGTCTAAGAAAAGATAGCTTAAAATAAGACCAGACTACAATAATTCTTTGAGATTTTATTGAAAGATAAGAAAAGAATAAACTAATTTTAAATCTTTCAAAACTGATTAAAAACATGAATCCATTTTAGGAATGAGATAGTTTTAATGGAATAAGTATTTTAGCTATATTTAGGATTTATGACAGTTTTCTAAACAAAGCTGCCAAGTAAGAATAAAATTTTACTTGGCAAATTTAAGCTATGTTTTGTTTCAAAACATATGGTGTAGAAATTTGGGAAACTCATTTCATTATACTTGAATTCTCCCCTTAACTTCCCTTTGCCATTATATCAGCTTAGAGATGCACAGTATATTTTACCTGAATCTACCAGCTCTTTGTCACAAACCCATCCTCCCAACACTCTGCTTTTTCTTCTAAGACCTGCTGCCCCATTCTTGTCTCCTTCTGCCTTCATAAATAATTTTTAATTGGTAAAAGCTACCATAAATCTCTCCCCCCCCCCTTTCTTTTATTTGGCTTCTTTTCCTACCTTTCTCTCTGCATTATTTAGTGTCTATTTTTCCCTAGGCTGCTGCAATTTGCCATTATCCAACTTTTTCTGCATCCCACCTTGGATTCCCCAAATCTAATTCCCCAACTGATGGATTGTTAGAAAACTAACAGAAGAAATGCCACCACTTTCTTTAAAGAAACCAGGCTGAATGTCGAAGGGGGATTACTTCAAACTCTAATATAATTATGGTTTTTCTTAATTTAAGGTGAAATTATTTCTTCTGGAAAAACTGTGAAAAAGCCCCTACGTATTGTTATGTAATTCCTTTAAATTCAGCCTTGCATAGAGCTACCAATATTATTGTGGAGAACAGGGAATATTTTATTCACAAGGAAGAAACTTATCCCAATAGTGTCTTCATATTACATCCTTCAGTAATCAGGGCATGGCTACTAGCTGTTTACATTTTCTAACATCATTGCCTATTGTTAATACTAGCTTTTATTGCCATGCTTCAAATGAACATATGCCCAGCAGTTTGTGCTTTACGTTGTAATATGCTGTAATTTAATTTTGCCACATTCTATAAATAACCAATTTACAGAGCTCAGAAAATCTCAGCTGCTAGAAATCTTGTTGCTTCCTTGTGCAAGAGATTAGCTCCAGTTTGCCAAATCAACAGTGCATCATTTAATTCTTGTTTGTATTTACTTCTTCTATAATCTGTGAAACTATGTATAATATATGGGATATCAGAAGTGATACATATTGGAAATATTCTTTATAAATCTGAATCAATTCTTCAGGTTTTCTTATATTCACAGCACATTAAAAAATCTTTAGTTAAATTTTTTTTTTTTTTTCCTCAGCAACACGTTAGCTCTGGTCCTGGTATTAACGACATGGAATTTTTTAAATAAGTAAGAATTCATTGTCACTGTCTTTTATCTAATTCAGCAGAAGCTTTGTAACCACTATACTCCATCGGTGGTGGTATCCTGGTATGACTTGGAGCCTTCACAGAAGATCCTTTGTGCTCTCTAAATACCAGTGGCTGGTGATGAAGGGTGTCCAGGGAACACCAAGTTCAGGCTTGGGTGTAGCCATTTACAGTCTAGATATCTTCAGTTGCCAGATGGCTTGTTGGGAACTTGTTTCAAAAAACAGCACCGATGCTTAACCATCTTTTATTTTTGTTATAATTTATTATAAATAAAGCTGTGGCTTTATTTTTTCTCTCAAGTGCTTAAATCTGGTTTTGCTCCCTTAGAAATCAACCAAAATGTCAACATCTTGTGGCGTCCCACAGATTATAGTTCCTTTTTTCCATTTAATATTGCAAGAGGCAGTGTCCTGAACAGTAATGCATCGTTATGTTTCCCTGTTGTTTGTCATGCTGAGGTGTTGGTTGTCTCTTGTCTTTCACTTCCATTGCAAGTTATTTTGGGCAAGGGCCAGATGCTTGTTCTTTGCTCACTGCCCAACACAGTGTAGTGGCAGAAGACTGGTAAAAGCAATTCTGATGTGTGCTTATGTGCAAATATCCAGTTTGGACAGTTTTTATTCTTGATAAACAGGTTTCTGGAATTATTATTTATCCTCCTGTTTGTATATGCTTTGCAGAGGTGGGACATGACACTGGTGACATGGGTGAGCACGCTATAGACATTCATCTACAATGTTACAACGAGGCAAAGGAGCTGTTTGGTTAAAATTAACAACTTCATTGCAAATTTAATTGATAAAAAAAGGAAAAAGATATGTCATTTATCAATCTATAAGCTATTCAGAGATGGGAAATATAATTAACATTTTCAGTCACTTTTAAAGAACAAAATCTGTATATTCATTAAATCCTTGTACCATACTGAATTTGGCTGCAAAGCTCCCAAGTTCAGTAAAATCATGGTTTCATTATGTTTTTGTCATGCTTACTGTAATGCAAGAATTTCTTCATTGTTAAAGAATGAAAGCAGAAAACAAAAGAAAATAAACTATATATTATGTTTCTGCAAAGAAAAGCAAGCAGAGCTGTTTAAGCAAACCAGCCTTTATGTTATATTGGGAATATAATGATGCACGAAGTCAAGGTCTCCATTAGAAATATTTGTGTGTGTGTGTGTGTATGCATCTGCAGCCACATCCAAACACAAAGCCTCAACTGATTCTGCAGGAGGCTGTGGGGATTTTCTCTATCTAAAGGTGAAGCTCCCAGCAAAGAAAGCTTAAGGGTACAAGCTGCACATTTAAGGTTCCTCAGTGTTGTATGGGAACATACCAGAGTGTAAATATCAGTCATTCCTTTATGCTCCTGATTTAGCACTTTCTATTGATTTATTTTGTTTTGCTTTTGCTTAGCAAAATCCCCAGCTTTTCAAGTTTTGTCCATGCGAGAAGCAAGGGAGCTTTTACATAGCTAATGTTTATTAGTGAACTAATTGACTAGTTCCCCTCCCCAGTCCTTAAGTGTTCTCACATTTTAGACAATCACTCTGTGTCTAATTTGTCCACTTTCCAAATCACTTTCCCAACTTTCGCTGATGAAGTCAATAGGTTGTAAGACCACCATGACTGCTTCTGCCGAGAGCTCGGCATTAGGAGAGCATTGCGTGTTTCAGCCTTGATAGCCTGGAGTAACTATTAGTTCTAATTGTTGAATGGTTGAACGCTTTGAAGGACAAACGTATGTCCTAAGGCTGTGGCCCTGATGAATGCAAGGGTTTCTTTCACTTGTCATTAGTAATTGAGGGTAAATTAATATTTACTAAGCAGAGTTTCACAGAAAAGGGAGTTCATGAGAAATCTAAAGAAAAAAATGCCACAGGAGAAAAAGTTGGTTCCTTTAACACTTTGAACTCAGTTAACAGCAATTAAAAAACAGCTAGTGGAAACTTGGGATAAGCTTAATAATTTTATCACTTTTCCCCCCTTATTATAACAATCATTTTCTCTCCCTTGGTATATAAACATTATAAATGTTCCCGATGCATAATATATATAATTAATGGGTGATACCCTGCTAGCTAGAACTGTAGAACTGCTGATTTTTACAAAATACATTTTATTCACAATATGTGAAAATCCATCATGTCTGTATGTGTGTTTACAGAGGAGATAAATAGGCACCCACTCCTATGTAGCATTCTATTTATTTAATAAATCTGAAAATGCTACAGAGATATAGCTTGTCAGACCAAACTGTGACCATTAAACATCAGAGGTTCTTGTCATATGATCTGTGTATACATACACATTCACACTTTTGTTTGGTTGTTAAAGCATTGTTTGGTTGTTAAAGCTAAAGCATTGTTAAAGCCCTGAAGTGTTCCATATGTAGACTGAATACTTAACGCTGATTGAATTAAATATGGAGTAGGCACTACTCAGTGCAACTCTTCCTAGTCAGCTCCATAAGAGGATATCTTTTCAGTGTTCAGCTATTCAGTAGCACCAAATGGAAGTACAGAACTAAAACTGGCAGAGTGTCCACCCCAACAGAGCAACAGACATAAAACAGTGTGTAAGATAGCAAAGGGGTTTCTTGGAATGGGATCAAATCCTAGATTTGCAGATGACACCAAGTTGTGTGGGAGTGTTATTCTGCTTGAGGGTAGGAAGGCTCTGCAGAGGGACCTGGACAGGCTGGATCCATGGGCCGAGGTCAATTGTATAAGATTTAACAAGGCCAAGTGCCAGGTCCTGCACTTGGGCCACAGCAACCCCATGCAACGCTACAGGCTTGGGGAAGAGTGGCTGGAAAGCTGCCAGGCAGAAAAGGACCTGGGGGTGTTGGTTGACAGCCCCCTGAATATGAGCCAGCAGTGTGCCCAGGCGGCCAAGAAAGCCAATGGCATCCTGGCTTGTATCAAAAATAGCGTGGCCAGCAGGACTAGGGAAGTGATCGTGCCCCTGTACTCAGCACTGGTGAGGCCGCACCTTGAATCCTGTGTTCAGTTTTGGGCTCCCCACTACAAGAGAGACATTGAGGTACTGGAGCGTGTCCAGAGAAGGGCAACGAAGCTGATGAAGGGTCTGGAGCACAAGTCTGATGAGGAGCGGCTGAGGGAACTGGGGTTGTTTAGCCTGGAGAAAAGGAGGCTGAGGGGAGACCTCATCGCTCTCTACAACTACCTGAAAGGAGGTTGTAGAGAGGTGGGGGTCGGTCTCTTCTCCCAGGTAACAAGTGATAGGACAAGAGGAAATGGCCTCAAGTTGCAGCAGGGGAGGTTTAGACTGGATATTAGGAAATTTTACTTCACTGAAAGGGTTATCAAGCATTGGAACAGGCTGCCCAGGGAAGTGGTTGAGTCGCCATCCCTGGAGGTATTAAAAGACGTTTGGATGAGGTGCTTAGGGACATGGTGTAGTGGTGGTCTTGGCAGTGTTAGGTTTACGGTTGGACTCGATGATCTTAAAGGTCTTTTCCAACCTATATGATTCTGTGATTCTGTGATTCTGTGATTATTCAGTTGACTCAAAGTCTTGACTCTACTACCAAGCCTCTGCCATTCAGCTTTGCTGACTGAGCCGGCGCAGACACCCCTCGCGGGGGCACGCTGTGTTTGCAGGAACAGTTTTCTGCTGGTGGAACGACCTCTCCTCTGGACAGACACCAGCTTGGATGCTTTCTCTTGCTAGGGCCTCATCACACAAGGAGCTGGGCTGAAAAGTGATAATAGGGGATTTTCCGTGCTCAGACACAGCTATTTTAGACAAGTTTCACAGTACAGACCTACTGTAAAATAAGGTGGGCTACACTCTTGTGAAGAGAGGAAAGGAAACTTTGTGTAACCAGTACTTTCCCCCAGCCCTTGCAATGAGAGGAGCTAATACGTCCCTGGCATCATAGACAATGAACCATAGGCTCCTCTATCTTAATTGAAGTGTCAAAGACATGGGGATATTCTGGCACCTGCCAATCCATGCATTTACTTATCTTTATGGTCACATCCTAATATCCCTTGACAAATGGAGCAGAATTGAAGCTTTATCGAAGGAAAAGATGCTTTCAGATGAAAGAAATCTAGCCTGGCCAGTTAAACCAGATTTAAGGCTGCTATTGCTAAGAAAGCCACATGAAACATCCTTACTGGACCTTAAAAGCCCCACATTAAATGTCATTATACAGCACATACATTGGATTCATCTGTCTAAAGTTCTTTGGAATAAAGCAAAAACAGTTTTTTGGTATATGTATTTGAGAAGAAAATTTTTTGACAAAGCTGGCGTGACATTGACTCTTTACTGTGGAAACAGCAAAAGTCACTGTTAAGACTGTGTGAAATCTCAGCTTAATCCTCTTTAGTCATACAAATCTGTTCCTCATCTCGAGACATTTCTGCTTTTAAGTAAAATGTTTTCACAGGTAGCCCTGCTAGAACTCCACTTCCAAACATGAAAACATGAAATATTCATTTTTTTCCTGCAATATATGACTCCTTGTGGAAGATACTCCCTAGGTTCCTCTAGATTAGAAAGAAAAATACAAAACCACCCTCTAAAGTACCAGTGGAAACTCATTAGACACCAATATGTCCTGCTCTTTAACAAAACAAATGTTATATGGGAAGCAGTGAAATTTACACCCGGGCTGCTGCCGGCTCCCGCGCTGCCCTGCCTGCAGCGCTCCGAGCTGGCTTCCTCACCCATCAAGAAGTCACATCTGATTGCCAGTATGGTATATGTCTTTCTGCTCGCAACAAGTGATCTGTTTTTTTCCTTCTGATATTGTAAATCTTTTTCTTTAAAAGGGGAAATGTTTCCAAGGGCTTAATTAATTTAATATAACAAGAAATTAGTCCAAAATGAGGGGAAAAAAAAACCCCAACAAAAACCCTTCTCATGTTAACTCCTGACACTGTGCTATACAATTTCAAAGAAAGCATGTCTTACTAGGGGCTTTAAGAGCTCAAATTCCCATTAACACCACTAATAAAAATGTAATTAGAAATGTAGTTTCATTTTCTCCCTCCAGCAGAGCATTACTGCATTCCTCCCCTGCACAGGCTCAGCGTTTTGGAGGTTGTAGTTAGCAGCCAGCAAGATGTGTCCTTTTGGCGGAACTTACCACTTTATGAAAGATGTGGTCAAGATCCCGAGGAACTGTATTGATACCAGATGTAGTCTTGTCACTAAGTCTTAAACGAAGACTCTCATGAATCTTAAGTTTCCATTTTCTCTCTCTGCGCTGTTACAAGGAAAAGAGTCTAAGTGAATTACTGTCTATGTTGCTAGCAGAAGCAGTTTTTATTTGAAAATAGACGTCATCGTGGGAAAACGTTATACAAGAAACTATGTCGAAACACATTTTTACTAAATTAGGCAAGCTGAAATTGTCATGGCTTAATTAAATGAATGCTTGCGTAAATATATTAGTATCTCTAGTCAGAATCGGTAGTCCTCAAAGTCAATGCTGCATTGCCAATTTAGTTTCTAGACAATAAAGGCACATGCTTTTTAACATTAGTGCTGTATGTGTTGCAAAACAAAAGAGAAACAATTCTCATTGGTGAAGGATTTCAATAAACTTTAATAATATCCACATGTACAATAAATATTTCTGGGCCCTCAAGCACTTATATTTCCTTTTGAACTTGTGAACAAAAATTGATTCAAGGTGACAAATTTGTAATCCATTATGATGGATGGAGCTGCCTTTTAAAAAAAGATAATGGTATATCATTTATATTTTCTCTGTGAGAACATTTGAAAAAAAATATCTAAAAGAAAGCCAGCTGTAATGAAATAAAGTAAATAGATTCAACTATAATACTAGTTTTCATTAAAGCAAGTGCCACTTAATTAGAAATTCAAAGAAAGGCAAATTATACAAATATTATTTTTGGCTACCACAACTATCCTTGTGGCCACTTGGACTAAATGAATATATTAATTACATATCTAACATTAATTAAGTAAATTATGATCTTGGAATTAAATTTTCAAGCTGGAAAAACAAGTGTCGTAAGATTAAACAGAAACATGTGTGAATATTTCTGAACATATTTGCAAAGTACAGCTTTCCTATTAAAAGCTCAGATGTTATAGTTTTGCAATACATAACAGAAAGCAACTGTTGCACGTGTGGTATAATAGCAAAAGTTGATTTCTTAATAGTATTTAGTGTATTTACATATCTATTCCCCATTGCCTTGTAGTTTTATTAAATCCTCTTCCATTAAAATTCAAAACATCATATTAGCAGATTCTGAAGGCAGACAAGATTGTAGTCAGAGCTCATGGTCAGGGTACACACAACATGGTGTTGAAAGCCCTGCAAGGAAAAAAGGACATACTAAAGATATCCACAGGGTGACAAGGGAATAGTAACTTTCAGCCTACCTCTCCTTTTTAGCCTGAAGTGAGACTGAGTGCACGTCGTGTTGGAGTAAAGAGAGGCAGAGTTTGGCCACAGGTTTGAGAGGAGGCACGTTCTGCCCTGTACTTATTTGTTTATAAGAGAATAATAATGAACCTGTGCTAAGGTGACTAGAATGGATACCTGTCAACATAACATACTTTTGCTCAAAGAAGAGAGGAGGCTTTATGGGAAAAGGCACATGAATTAAAGGGTGTTTGCCAGGTAAATGCCACTGGCTTGCTGCACCCTCTCGCTCTATGTCAATAGCAGACATAAGAGAGAGGGCTTTTCCTTTATCTGGGTTCCATAATATAATATCCAAAATAAAAAGAGAAGATAGTCGCAGACTGTGTTTTTAACTAAGTTATGAGAGGTGCCACACAGTGGTGATCTGAAGGAAATGTATACTTTCCCCATTCTGTAAGGTTTTTACAGGCCTTATGTGAAATATAAGAGAAAGATGTAAAACCAACAATTGTGTGTAGCTAATAAGAGCTAAGAAAAGCATAACAAAAGTATGCAATAAGTAGTCAGTGATATAAACCATTACAATGAGCCCTTCTTATATATCCGAAGCCAGATGCTGTTCCAAATTACATCATTGTAAATCCAGAATAGTTCCACTGAAGCCAATGAATCTAATCCAGATGAGAGAAGAATTTTGTCTGCGATCTATTCACTTCAGATCAGTTCATATCCATATGTCCATAGTTTACTGTAGTATTCTTTTAAATGAAGAAAATACCTGAAATGATCCAGTGATCCCCAGCAGAGTGTTTGTCTGAAAAAGCAAGCTTCTCTAACAGGTGAGTTTCTGCCTACCACATTACTGTGAGTTTATCGACTGAAATCAACAGACTACGTTCATGTTGAAGGGGGAAGAATGATAAACCATCTCTTCTAATTTCACATATACAGTGGCTTGAAAGCAGTAACCAGAATGGGCTACTTAAAAGGCCTGCCTGTTACACATAGTTGTCAGAGTACAGCAGAAATTAGAGAAGGTTACGGCAAGTCACAGCCCTCTACCTTGCACGTGCAGTGCATTTAGATCTACAAAGCCGGTGCGATTGCACCAGATCTGCTCTGTAAGGGCAGGTACATGAATGATGGGCAATCGCAGGACTTCATAGATGCCAGGGGCTCCCTTTTACATCACTTTTGTGGCACAGTAGGAATTCGTCATCACAGAAAATTGCAGACTTTATTTCCTCTAGAGAAAATAATAAGAAATAGGGTACAGAGCACAGAAACTCAACTACTTTTCAAGTATACCTGCAGCATACCTGATGGTGAGTGATGTCACGTTCTGTGTATGTTAACAAAATTATTTTCCCCCTGATTTGCTCATAATGCCACTGCATTACAGAAAGTAATTTGCTTTGTGTTAACTCAGCAGATGAGACAGTTTAGTAGGAGCAAAGACATAGCAGGGGCATTTAGAGTGCTTAGCTAAGGCACCTTTCTCTCCTGCATGATTGATTAATAGTCAGATGTCTCCAAAGGGCGAAGGGCTTGTCAAGAAAAAGCAAAAATTGCAGGGGTGTTTCTCATCTCTTCCTTAAGGGAATTCAGACTTCTGATTCAAGACTGTAAATGTATAGCTTTTACCCACTCAAAACATCAGCTCATCTTGTGAATATAGCTATCTAACTGAGCAAGAATCACCATTTCTAAGACCCACTCAGATTAGTAAATGTTGCTTTTTGCTCAAGAATGCAGGTATTTGAATGTAGGTGTTTGAATATGTGCATGGGAAATGGAAAACATGAGTAAGATTCCTTGCTTCTCCAGGGGTAATTCGAATTCACAGCCTCCTGTTACCAGCAGGAAGACAACTGGCCATGCCAGCCCCTGTTCAACCTCCCACCCCTGTTTAACCATTAGAGTTGAAGACCTCTGCCTCTTTCATGGACAGCATTTTTCCTCCCTGCTCTTGAAGGTACCCCACCCTGTAGCCAAGGGGCAGTCCTCACCAAACCAGGAGAAGAATAAGCGGGAAGGACTCTGTTTCTACAATACAGTGTCAGGGGCCTAATGTGGAAGAGGAATACCAGATCTTTTGTCCTGCTTGCCCTTGACCTTGGGCTGTTTGATGGTTTTTCAGCTGCTCTGCGATGCTGGCTACATTTTAGAGCTGCATAACGTGAACGGGAATAGTCCTGGGAGCAGAGCCAGTTCCATCTTTCCAACTGAGTATCAAAACCATGAGGCTGTGCAGTCCAATGCCCTTTAGCTTGCTCTCCTGCTGATGCTTTGACTTTTGCACACCAGAGGAAACAATGGTTTGACTTCAGCAGGAGGGCTAACAGTCCCTGTCCTGCTGCCCAGTCCAGCCAATAGCCTGGGGGTTTGCCTCTTTCTCTCAAAAAGTGGCCTTGGATTTCCTCAGGGTGAGAAGGTTCCTGACCCTTTGTAACTCTCTGGATTAAAGCTGTTTGGCAAATGTGAGCTCTTCTAGAGAGATTTCCGAGGGAACGTGCCCATAGCTGCTGCCTTTGGTGCTGATCTCAGTACTGGCCATGTGTGAATTTGCTCAGGATATGCCAGACCTTGGATCCCTTCCAGGACATGGGTCCTTATGTCACAGGGTTGTACCATGAAATCCTAAGCACCTCCCCGTCTCAGGTCTCTAGGCACCTGCCGACACAGACTGAAGCGCATGTTTCCGCACGAGGATCCGAGGCCTGAGCAGCTGATGTACTCACCAGTCTAACATGGAAGCGTTGAGCAAAGGTAAGCATTTCTGGGATTATGGATTGCTAAAGACTATGAGTTCAGTTGCTCGCAGTACCTGCACGGCACAGAAACGGTGCTGTGGTGGTCTCCAGGGTGTGCATTCAGGTGCACTCCTGACTTGCGAGCTGCAGGTGCAGACTCCAAGTACTTCTAGCTGACGTATCATCTGAGGAAGCACTGACCACCTCCTGCTCCCTGGTTTCCACGGGAAGACAACTGATAACTATAGCTCAGGCGGGAGCTTTGGTGCACTTTGGCGGTTAAGTGTCAGAGAAGGAGGATGACTGTTCCAGCTGACTTCTGAGCATTTAAACAGGAGTTAAAGAGAGTTACTGGGTCCACTTCCCTAGTGGTATTAAGTAGAGGTTGTTCCCCTGATCTCTGAACAAGATGATTGTCTAAGCTGAATTTTCTACAAGAGATCCATTTTTATTATGGTACTATAATATGAGATGGACTTCAGAGAGAGTTGTGCACAACCGCAGATATTATCTTAAGCATGGGCTGTTACTTTTCCTTTCCATTGTTTTGCAGTTTGCAAGGCTCACAGTCAGTTTATCTCCCTGCAGAGCACAGATAATTCCCTTTGGTTTCAGGGGAGTTATATGTAACATATACAGGAGAATAGGACCTTCACATCTTCTTTTAAAAGCGACCAAAGAAATTGCTGAACAGAGGTTTCAGTTTTACGCTGAAAATTAACTGAATCGTGGACTTGTTCAGCAAAGAATGAGACAACACTCCTAAAGCTGTGATAAACCCTTTTCTCGTGGTTCTACTATTAGACTGAAAATTATAGGATTCTTAAAAACTCACATACAAAACACAGCTTATGCACTTCTCTGTTGTGCAAAGTTGTGCTGCTGAACGTCATCTTTGTGTCGACACGTGGCAACAAGATCTTACAGTGGAGAAAATAATCTTGAATGCTGCTGTTGAAACAGAGTCTACTCATGGTGTTGACTCCAGTTGGAATTCTGGTGGAGCCCTGCAACATTGCTACCGAGCAACACCTCTGTGTATTGATTTTCATCGGAGTTTTACATGCTGTAAAATTCAGCTTCAAATTTATCCTCATCTCTGTCAGAACAGTGATTTTTTTTCCTACTGGGCTGCTAACTATAGGGAGCAAAGATAAGGTAAGTGAAATTATCTCCTTAAAACTCTGTAAATGTCTTTTTAGAATAAATACAAAGAATGAAGATAATGCATGAGTCTTAAATCACATAGAGCCTAATGTAACTACCAGTGACAGCTGAAACGCATATGCTCTATTATATGATGCTATTAAATAGCAGGAGAAAATTCCAAATTTTTAAGAGTTATAAAAGTTAGAGAAGCCAGAAAGTCCTTCAGGGAAGAACTTCTAAATATTTTAAGGGTGTATTAGAAATCAGACTGATGAAGGAGAAAGTGGAGGAAGGAGCACAGCACATTTTTGCAGTGCATTGGAAAGTCTTTTTCTCTTAGGGGATATTTTTATCTTTCTTTTAAACAATATTTTCTATCCTAAGTAATCTAGGATAGTGTTTGTTTGCTTAAATATTTCACTGCACATATACTTCAGCATTACCTTTCCCTATGTATTACCTGCCTGATGAAAAAAACAACCATTGACCTTGTGGCTGGAGGCAAGGGTGAAAAAATGACTACATGTAGATTAAAAATATTTTTCTGAAGCACACTGAGGTCATGCATTTTAAGTAACTTCACATTTCAGAGCAAAATCCGTTTTATTTTCTTCCAGAGTTTTGTGCAGAACACCTACATATAAGTAAACCCTAAACTAAAACTATATTGGCTTGAAGTTAAACAGCTTGGCTCTCCAACCAATGTGACCACAGTGCAGTAAAGTATTTGGTGGCGAAACGATGTTTTTTAGCTGATCCTTGGCCATTTTTATTTCTGTATGTTTTAACTGTCATAGCTATAAGATGTCCATGATGCTTACGTTAAGTTCAGTTTAAAGACAAACACACTCATTTTCTTCATTAAAGATCATGGAACCATTTTTTTTTCCTAAAGGAAATTTGTATAGATGATGCAATCTGGAGGACAGTCTTGGCTTTGGGTCTGATTGATTAGGAGTATAACTGATGTGCACAGCTATGAGCATCCATTTCATGTGCTTTGAGTTTTAAATCTCTTTGGAGAGCATTGTGCCTGTTGCCTATGCAACAGGGTGCTCATTCTCTCACTTTTTCTCAGAGTGTATGTGGATTGTTAATAAATCAGCTGATAAATTGTGCTCAGTAATATGCAGAATATATCCTGGGCTGGCAAGATCAGTCATACTTTTGGAGGTGAACTGAAAACAGTTTTCTGTGGTTGGTCTATTGGAGCACATCTGGGGTGTTCAAACACAGGGAATTACTGTCATTTCAGGCATGGTCATTTCAGGTAGGGTATGCTGGCTGCCCTCCAGACGGACACGTCCTAGATAACACAAAGCATCCAACAATGTTGTAGGTGCATATGCTTGGTAAATCCTGCACTTAAGCATCTCTAAGTCAGCCCTGACTCAGACTAAGACACCCTTATGGAAAGCAGAGGCAAATGATGATTTGGAAATCATGCATCATCCCTTGGTGTGGTGACTTAGCCAGGTCAACAGATGCCTACACAAAAGGCCCTTCTTTTCCACCCTTGTTGGAAAGTGACTGAGAAGCTGATTTTGTCTTCTTGTAAGCATCTATGGCTACTGCATGAAGCATTGAATAGAATAGAGTAGAATAGAATAGAATAGCATAGAATATTTCAATTGGAAGGGACCTACAATGATCATCTAGTCCAACTGCCTGACCAGTTCAGGGCTGACGAAAAGTTAAAGCATATTATTAAAGGCATTGTCCAAATGCCTCTTAAACACTGACAGGCTTGGGGCATCGACCACCTCACTAGGATGCCTGTTCCAGTGCTTGACCATCTTCTTGGTAAAGAAATGCTCCCTAATGTCCACTCTAAACCTCCCTGGGCACAGCTTTGAACCATGCCCATGCATCCTATCACTGGATACTAGGGAGAAGACCTCAGCACCTCCTCTTCACTTCCCTTCCTCAGGAAGCTGTGAGGAGACCAATGAGGTCACCCTCAAGATGATCAGATATTTCCTGGTGTTTCACCTGGTGAAGTGGCAAAGAATCTGCCACAATCTTTTTCTTACTAAGGATGTCCAAAATGCATTGTATTGTATTTTGGGACTTTTCAATAAAGGGATTTCAAGTAAGAAAATGTAAACAGAATTTATCATGAGATGATAACACCAAAGGGAATAGCTGTGAACAGACTGGAAGATAATTTATGTATGTGACATTGTCTACTCGTATCTGGCACATATTGTAATCATCATTATTTGAATTATTCCTTTCCTTTCTACTCAACAGGCCTATCCATTATGAAAATTGTTATTGTTTCAATGAGAATACAAGTTGTTCTGAATTTTGGGAAGCAGATTAGAGCTATTGTTGCCAGTTCCTAAAATGCCTGTTGGGCATTACTATTTTATTCAGTAAATAAAGAGTTTAAAAGAATAATTGTTATTTGTTAGAATGAACATATTTGAATCCTTCTTCTTGCCCCTTCAGTGTAAGGCCTTTCAGTTAGCATTTTCTATTTCTAGGTGTTCTTGATGGAAATACTACTGGCATTTGCAAGCTGAAAATGCTTTAGCAGCTGGGATATGAAAATGAGGGATGCCATAAGTCAGCGATGAAGGAATAGTTCATTTGGAACTACTATTATTTTCATTATCTGTAAAGAACATATGTAGAATTTGTAAGAACCAAACCACCAGTACTGAAATTAAAGGCTAAACTCTTTAAAGTAGGAACGGAAGCAGCCATCTCCTCTGCAGATCAGGCATATGGGGTTGTTGGTAATGTATACTATTGAAGATAGTATTGGTAACAGTATCACCTGTTTTAGCCTAGATTGTCACTCCTGTGTGTACCCAGCTCTCCTTGATACTGGTGGGAACTAGGCACCATAATACCTTTGAGTATTTCAGTACTTAGGGATTTCCACTCAAGCTTGTAAGCCCTCTGGGCAGACCTCTTGCCACGGTCTGAGGAAGTTCCTTACATAAGAAGTGTGACTTGCCAGACCTTTGAATTCTTTCTGTTTTTAAAGACAGCAAACATTTGTTCTTTGGAGTCATTCAAGGGATCTTCCCTTCCCTTCCCTTCCCTTCCCTTCCCTTCCCTTCCCTTCCCTTCCCTTCCCTTCCCTTCCCTTCCCTTCCCTTCCCTTCCCTTCCCTTCCCTTCCCTTCCCTTCCCTTCCCTTCCCTTCCCTTCCCTTCCCTTCCCTTCCCTTCCCTTCCCTTCCCTTCCCTTCCCTTCCCTTCCCTTCCCTTCCCTTCCCTTCCCTTCCCTTCCCTTCCCTTCCCTTCCCTTCCCTTCCCTTCCCTTCCCTTCCCTTCCCTTCCCTTCCCTTCCCTTCCCTTCCCTTCCCTTCCCTTCCCTTCCCTTCCCTTCCCTTCCCTTCCCTTCCCTTCTCTTCTCTTCTCTTCTCTTCTCTTCTCTTCTCTTCTCTTCTCTTCTCTTCTCTTCTCTTCTCTTCTCTTCTCTTCTCTTCTCTTCTCTTCTCTTCTTCTTTCATGATTAAGTAAGCCATTCAAACAGAATTAGAGGGAATAAATTGCACATGGTATTAAACTGCATGAGGCCAGCTCAAAGAATTTCCATTTTTAATTTAAAACCTGGGAAAACCTTAATCTTCTTCTGTATGTATGACACTATTTTACCTTACTTTCCTTTTCTTCTACAAGTGGGATAAGCAAAATAGCTGTCCTTAGTGTCAATTGAAATGAATCTTAGCCATGGAAAATGGATTTCTGGTCTCTCATTGGCAATCCTCTAGGAGGAAGACAGAGCAAAAATCGTTCTGCAGAACACTATTTCCAATGTAGTGTGCCTATGCATGAAAATAAATATTTTACTATACTTATAGCTCTTGTGCTCAGAGCAGTATTTTAAGAATAACAATATCAGTTTTAAGAGACTTTTTTTGATATAGAGAAAACCATCTCAAATATCTCCATATGCATATGGACGCAGTTTTTCTACCCATTCACACTCAGTAGCACTCTACTTCATAAATGCTCCTTTTATCTAGTTAAAGAATAGTGAAATACTGTTTGTCATGAGTAGGGGTAACACCATCTAACATGTATAACCCCTGCTCAGACCACAATATTTCCGTGTAAGTGTGTACTACAACTAGTCTTCCATTTCTGTTTTCACTTTTTGTGGGTGGGGTGGGAGGTTGTTTGGTTTTGGGAGTGGTTTTCATACGCTGTATTTTCAATGCAAATGTTTTCCACAATCTAGTTTAAATATTTTGTCCTGCACTGAATATACGTGAAGTAAATTTACCTCAGAATATTTTATTAGTTACGAGTTAAGTATACTGACAACAAAAAATAAATACAGGGCTTGTCATTAACCTACTTCCAGACAAAAATGTGAAAATGAATGTATTTATCAATTTCTTTAGAAAGAAGGCTTTAGCAGTATTTCTACCTCAACACAAGTTTGCTTCAATGTACTTTGCAGTCAGAAAACTGCAGCTGTTAAAAACTGAAGCATCATAAAATCATATTAGGAAAAATATTTTCCATACAGAAAAGGTTGCTTGAATTTTTTGAATCAACTGGATGAAAGCAACCAAGCAGGGATTTATAGAATCTGTGGTATCACAATTCTATCTATCATCTGCTGTGTTTCTACTACGGAAAAGATGACATAAGTACTTCATAAGTTACATTTAATTCCAGTGTACAATATCAGTTAAAGCTTCTCACAGATTGCAGTGAAGCAGGAACTGGGATAGAATATGTCAGGAAAATATCAGGGGAAATACATTTCTCTGTTGTTATTGGTATCAGCTGTTGGCAGTGTGAAATCCTCAGGGGATGATGTACCCTCAAGGTCTCATTCTGTATTATTGCACACAACATACAGGTACATTAGTTACACTGTCTTTCTTCAACACACACCATGTGGTATTCGAATACCAATTAGCATTCTACATTAAGCAGATACCATCCTGGGGCTGCCTGTATTTAATTATTTTAGTGTGCCATTCTCTCTGATTATACATCTAGCTGTTCAATTTACCTTGTGACATATTCTGTATGCAATGGTTAGTGAAGGTGATCTTCAAATTAAACACCATCCCTGTGGGTAACTGTACCGTAATGTGAATGACAGGAGTAGATATCAAAATTTCCTACATGACCCTACTCTTTTAGCAGGCATGCTTCTGAATACTCACACTTTCCTTGTGTCATTTCTGTATTTCTCTGCTCATGTCTCCTCGCCGGGTATTTGTTCAGTTGGAGTCTTCTGGTTTTACTTTTCCCCAAATTGCGTGTAGTAATAGAGCCTTGTGCTGGTACACCTTCTCCACTACCTCTCTCAGGACTGATACATTAAGATCAGTTTAGTACCTCTGAAGCTTCATCATGGGCTTCAGCTTTAGGAGGATCAGATGCATTACAGATGCACCAGGTTACAGTGCCCTCTTTGCCCTTGTGCTGGGGGTGTAGCACCTGCGACACAGTGCCAGCACATTGGAGCTGCAGATGCTGCCAGCTGCAGATGGACATACAGAGAAAATAACACCAAGAAAGTAAATGAGAAAAGATTCATGGAACAATACCGGAGAGAGGATGAATTAGGCTCTTCTCGTTTAGAAGAAAGAAATGTAATCTCTAATTAGAGATGATCTTCACATTAGCCTAATAAATACCTTTCCCTAAAGGACTTTAGCATGTAGGTTGGAAAAATTCTCAACAGTTGGCAGGGGAAAATGCCAGTGCTCAGTAGCACCTCTGAAAGACGGTCCTTAGGGACATGTCTCCATTGATGTCAGGCTTATTAAGCCTGTGCTCAGAGCAAGCTGGATGCTGCGTAGCTGCAGCTCAGGCACCAGCATCACCAACTCGTGCTGCAGTGGGGGATGAAGGTGACCACAGAGGATGGGTCCATGTTGACCTCCTCTGAGCCACGCAGCCTCACCCCCAGGGCCCCAAGGATGCTTTTGTATTGGAACGTTTCTCCAGCTCATCCAAATTTGTGGGAACATTATAATTCCGACAAAACATGCCTCGGTTCCTTTCTGCCACCTTCCCAACACCACCTATCCTCTCCCTTCCTTGGCAGGCTGGTTATGGAGCTGGGGGCCCCAGACTCCCAAGTTTCCAAAGCCTGGCAACCAGGAGCATCAGTAAGTACATCCTATATTCCTTGGGGAATGCAATCAGAAGCATCACCATGCAGATCCCATATTCCTGGAGGCATTCCTGATGCCTGGAGAACAATTTTTAGTTTAACAATGACATACTTTTTGTGAGGAGGAACATTTTGATTTTTTTTTTTAAATAAAATGTTATAGAATGTCAATTCCATAATAGAAATAAGGGGTTTATTCCTTCTTCCCTCCCTCCCCTGTCCCCAGTTTGAAAAGAGAATTGTTCCAAACTCTTAAATGTGTTTGTAGAGGTAATTGTACAGCATCGACAGTTTGCCATCTGTTCCCATTTTGTTGGGCCCATAGTCTATGTTCTAACGGACAGAGGACTGTTCCATTGTGATTTAATCCCAGCGCAATGATGGGGTATATGGTGTATACCGAAGCATTGTGTATTGTCAACACAAAAGCTGTGGCTTTACTGTCGGTGGGGTCATAAGTGAAATTAACTAGATGCCACCACGTCTGGAGATCCTTTTTGAATTGAGTCGCATTATTCCAAATTACCTTTCGAATCTCAGTGGGCAAGGTGCCCTCATCAACTTCCCTTATAGGTGCTGTTACAGTAGATTGCACCTACAGCTGAGAAGCATGTATGGTGCAGAACATACTATAGTTACCGTACTGATTAGCATGAATAAAAGAACTGAGGTTCTCCACCCTGTGGGTCGAGCTTGTTGATGTGTGAACCAAATTTCGTTCATGCTGGCGATGATTACTCCTGCGATAAGGATAAGCAATCCTTCGATGGTTAAACCGATCTCCAGGGGAGGTGTGCTGGTTATCATTCCCAGTATTGTTCCTGGAAAGGGAAAACAATACAAATCTTGGTGGGGTTTTCCCAGATGGGTTACCCCTTAGTGGCTCAACTTGTTTAACTGCTCAGACTAAAGACAAAAGTCCCTTTACCCATTCGGAATATCTCTGTTCTGTCTCTTTAAATGCAGTTGAGCTAAACATTAAAGGCCTCTTTGGCTCGCTCTGCCCGGTCTGGACTAGATTGCAATGAGCACCATCTTCTGCAAAACCCCATTCTGCTATAATAGCGTCGTGGGGGTGTACTGGCCCCAGTGACTGATTTGTCTTTAATTCCTGTATTAGAGTCTTCACTGCTTCTTCATGTTTTGGGTTCCATTTCCACAGTTTTCCCTTTCATAAAAGTGAGTACAGTGGGTGAGCAATGATAGAAAATCATTGGTGTTTCGTCCAGTACTTTAGAGTACCTATACGCTGTTGTAATTCTTTCCTAGATTGGGGCATCTGCAATTGTTCTATTTTACTTAGGGTGTCCAGTAGGATTGCTGCACTACCTGCAATCTACCAAGTACCTAAAAATTTTACTTCTCTACTCAGTCCCTGACATTTTTCAGGTGAAACGTCAACTTCTGCTTTGTATAGTGCCTGCCACACTGCTGCTGCTGCTTCTTCCACTTTTTCAGGGGAGGTCCCTCTGATTAGAATATCATCTATATACTGGTACAGTTTCACATCTTGAGGGAGTGAGACTGTAAAAGTTCAGCAAGTGCAGCATGAGCAATCATGGGTGAATGTTTATATCCCTGTGGGAGCCTGTTAAAGGTGTATTGTATACCTTCCCAAGTAAAAGCCAATTTCTCTTTATCCTCTTCTCCAAGGGAACCATAAGGAACATATCTGTGACATCTGGCACTGCCATCCATGGATGTGCACCTGCTTGTGATGTGCCTGTTAAAGTTGCAATATTGGGTACCGCATCCGTTAGTGGAGCTATGTTGGCATTTAGGCGCAGATAATCAATTGCCAGACGCCATCTCCCATCTTGCTTTCAGACTGGCCAGAGGGGTGAATTGTATGGGGAGTGGGTTCTGGAAATAATGTGCCATTTCTCCAAGTCTGCTATTACATCAGAAATTCCATTTTGTTCCGCAGCAGAAATTGGATACTGTGGTACATTGGTAATTTTTGAATTGGGGAGTGCAGGGGCTGCGCAGAGTACATGCACTGTAGCCTCCCAATTTCTACTGGGGTTGGGGTCAGTACTTGTACCAAATAGCACCCCAATAGCACCCCAATCATTGCAGTGGTTGTGAGCCCATTCTGAGCATTTGGGACTCGGACTTATTCCATGCTTCCCTAAGTAATCAGTGATACTACTTGCCATCCTGCCAACTACGGCAATTTGTCACGAATGGGTGATTTAGATCGCTTAAAAAACCACTGTCAAAGGTATTAGCAAAAGTGGTTTTAATATGACGTAAAAGTGCAACTTAACAAAGTTCGATGGCAAGGTTCACTCTATTACTGTACGGCACAGTCATTTGAACAATGATTCAAAACTACCAAGACAAAATCAAAGTTATGAAGACACAAATCGAAGTTACCAAGGCACAAATTAAAGTTACCAAGATAAAATCAAAGTTACCAAGTAAGTCACAAATCAAAGTTACCAAGACAAAATCAAAGTTACCATACTACAAGGTTATGCGTGGTATTGGTTGCTTACCAAAGATCTGCTGTTGGTAAAAGGTCTCTGCCTCGAGGAACAACCTTGAGAGGTGTCCCAGCTCAAGGGGAGATCACCGCCATGCAGCCGCGCTGTCTAGCAGGGAGAGCTCAAAGAAGGCTCACTTAGGCTGTGTCATATTTATAGATAAAGTGGTTGGCTCATAGTCAAATTACATGAGATAGGAAAGATATGCATGAGGCTCCTTGTATCCACAACTTACTTTCTTCCTTGATAAAGGAGTCTTGGAAAAGCCACCCGCTATTCATGTGTCAATCACATGATCGGTGTTCCAAACTCGTAGGCACCGATGCTCACTGTGTCATTCTTCTGCTTTGTGGGTTTTCAGAGAACAGGTTGGAACTAGAGGAGTTCTTGGCCCGGCCATGGCTCAGGCCTTTACCTCCTTTGGAGCCCGTACCAAAATACTGTTAGTTTGGTTAAGGGGTCAAGTGCATCCGTCACACAGGTCTTTGTGGCTGATTTGATGTTTATACTGATTCCATCACTGGAGGTGACATGAAAGCTCCCATGCATCTGAGTGAGGCGGAAGTGAGGCACGCAGCAATTTTACAGCATTGAATATATGGCCTGAGAAAGTGAGTTCTGGCAGACTGAGATTGAGTGAGGATGCTGATCCCTTCTTTTCTTCTGGCAAAACCTTTCCTTTACAACCAAAGCAGACAATGAACAAACCAATTACTCATACCATAGGAATAATGCTTAGGTGGCATAAATTTCTGTCCTAAACCTAGACATCTTATGGTTAAAGGGAAGATAATGATATTATACCATTAGTCAGCACTATGGAAAAACAATGAAGCACTGGAAAGTCTCCACAGACTAATCTCACCAGAGTAATTTTTGGTTTCCATTTCTTATAAAAGCAAAATCCCCATTATTGAAAAATTGGCAATATGCTAAAAACTTCCTTTTTTTTTCCAAATTTTCCCATGTTGTTTTATTCACTTTTGATTATTATTATTATTTCATAAAAGTGCATTTTTAGTGGTAGTTAAAAGAATCCTAAAAGCTCTTTGGATGAAGGTTTTGGCTAAAAATTGTAGAAAAGATAATGAAAAAATAAAATCTCACAAAACAAACTGGATTCACTTTAATTTTTGCAAAACATAAATGCCTTCAAATCTTCTCCCAAAATATTTTCCATACCTTGGCCTATTTTAGTGATGATGATAGTCAGCTCTGTGTCAGCTTTTCATTTAACTCAGATTAAACCATTCTTGTAGACTTCCTTGTACTGTCTCCTTTTTTGTACTTTGGTAGAAAAATAGGGATACAGAAATATAAATAGCTATAGGAAATACAATATAGCTACAAATGCTTGTTGACCAACTGCTTGAGATATGTCTGATCAGACACACAAAACCTGGTCCAGGACAGCAGCCCTTTTCAGCTGGTAGCAGGTACTCGTCCCACCAGGATTCATTTTGGGATCAGGCAATTCACCCTCAGCTTTGCCTCAGTCTGAACCGACTGGCAGCGTTTCTCACTAAACTTGGAATATTACTAAAACATTAGGTTGCATTGTACAGTTCCTGTCCTTAATTTCTCATTAGAATTTCTTTCTTCCCATTCTGCTCCTTTGCCCACAGTTTGTCTACATTTGTTTCTACTTCTGAGCCATTTTGTGCATGTTCAGCCCAGAAATGCAAGCTCAATATTATTTTAGTTGAACATAAAAAAACAACATAGTTTCAGCAAACTTGAAACTGGGACCCTGCTTCCCCAGCTGCATGAGCTGTACGAGAACTGAGAGCTGCAAGAGAAGTAATTCAGCAAAGAGCTCTGAGCTTCGAGCAAGACACAATGTCCTTTTTCACCTTTTTGACTTTCTAAGATTTTCTATCACCTCAGTACTTTCCCCAGCTTGCCAGGGCATTTATATTTTACAGGTTTTCCCACAGAGTTATTTACTAAGTAATGTTTTCACTGAAGACATTTAACTTTAAGTCATAAATGGAGACTTGTTGTTTTTATTATTCTGTAAAAGCCTTTTGTCCACTTTGCTTAGCATCACGAGCCTTTGCCTACAGTGAATTCCACTAGCACTACAACTAAAGTATCACAGCCAACAGCTCACATTATACGTGAGCCTTGAATAAGGCTGTGGACTAAGCCATGCAAAGAATCAGTGAGTGGTGTTCTTCCCTCTGTTGCTTGCCAGCATTCTTTAAAAACGGTGCCAGAGCATTTTTCACTTAAACCCTATAAATATAGCTCTTTGAACATGTTCTGTTGTTGATTTGAAATTTAAACATTTCATTTAGCTTCCCATTAAAACGAAATCTCACAGGCTCCTCTGAAATGTAACATTCTCTGAGGCAGCTTTCCATTGTGAGAGAGAGTAATAGCTAAAAGAGAAGATTTTTTTTCTAAATTGAGATTTGGAAATTATTTTAAATGGCATTGTTTAGTGTAGTGAATAAGTAAGAGCACTAAAAGGATGGTTCTGCATTCAATATACTCTGGCAACTTCTGCTTTAAGGGTTTTTTTTTCTGAATCACTGAAATGAAGGACAGGATTGCTACTGATTGAAAAATGAGTGGTACCATGCGCTAAGAGCCTGTCCCAGAGCCTGCTGAAGCCGTTGGAAAACTTAACACTGGCAGCGATGGCAAAAGAGATGTGCCTCCGCTAGATCATTGTGGAAATGCATCTGGAGAAGGGCACTGAAATCTGCTGGGAAGGTCCTCGAAGGGGATGAAGGTCTGCTCCTCTACAAATAGCGTGGGAGGAACCAGGGCAGTAAGGGAATTTGGATCAAGGCCACGAGGCAGAACAAAGACCTCTGCCAGGTTTGTCTTCCTCCTGTGGTATGCTCTTGTTGCCTTTTCCAGAGTGCTCTCATTCTTCTTCATAAAATATAAATAAGCTGCATTGAACATATTGGGTCGGTTTTGTACTGAAACAATTCCAAATCCTGCATCTCTTCTTTTTCCCTTCAAAACAGAGCCATCACAATTTGAAACTCACCAACCTTAAAGAATAGGCAGGAATTTCTTAGATCTAGTAATCTCCTTTTCAAAATAGGTGTTCACTTATGGCTGTTATTATTTGCCTAATTTCCCTATTCCCAGAACAATTTATATATCCATCTTGTGTGCCAAGATACAGTGAATGAGCAACTGCTTATGCTTTAATGAGTACAAATGAAATTAAAAACCTACATGCTGCATCTTGTTTCAAATTATATCGTGAGCAGAGACCGTGTCTTTCTGTATTGGGAGTCCTTCTGCCAACTCGAACCCAGCTCCTAGTGAATTTGAGGTTGCAGTGTTAGGAACTCAAGCAAGAAATTGTGTAGGAAAATTACTATTTGAAATAAAAGAATGTGAGACTGTGTAAATCACTGAATAAGACTCTGTCTTCTTCAGTAAGTAGCTCACTAACAAGTACTGGTGAATGATGAAGCCATGTATCTCTATGTTTTATGTTGAAAAAAAATTAGGATTTAGGATATTTCTGCTATAACTACAGTCTGATTTTCAGAATTACAATGCTTCCAGAATGGAATTTGTTAAGATGAATTCAACCAAATTTGAGACATCTAAAAAGCTTCTATGTCAGCTACCATTTCTCACACAAATGCTTCTTCCATTTGTCCTTCAGAAAAAGTTCTTAGAATGACAAAAAAGTCCTTATAGTTTTTTATTAATTATAGAATTGTATGACAAGGATTTTACACAGCCCTGTTATGCAGCTTCACCCTGGAGAAATACTAAAAAGCCTTTTGACAACATTTCCCACAGAACTGGGTCAGAAAAATGACCACAGTAACAGTAGTTGATATGGAGAAAGACAGCTCATCCACCTCAAAATAAATGGAAAGCATTTATTGCAAAGCAGGAGGGGTCAACTTGGTTTGAAATTCAGCTGTGGGTTCAAGAACTCCTACACCTAGCTGCTCCTACACATAGCTGGAAAAATAAAAATAACTATTTCACATTTGTAATTAGGTACAACGAGTTCAGGAGCTCTTGACAATTGCCAGGTCTTGCAGTTGAACCATTGGCATGGACATACCTGCCCAGGGTCCTGAGAAGCTGAGCTCAGCCTGCACAGTTAATCTAATGTTAAAATTTGCTTGGCCCTGTTTAGTTTAGAAGTCAAAGTATTTTCATCTCTGATTAAAGCAGGAGAGGGAGGAGGCAGAAGTGGAGAGGGCATTTGGTGGTAGATACTTCTTGTGTTCTACAGTCTTTTCTTCTAATACAGACCAGGTTGGTGGTTTCAGGAACACGAAGTCTTGAGAATTACTGCTTTGCATACATATTACTTAATAAATTGCTCAGATGGACTAAATGCCTACAAATGTTTACAAATATTTATGTGCACCTGGTGTATAAAACCAAACGTATTTAATCCCAAATATTTTGGAGCACACTGAGGCTGTCATTAGCAGTGACATTTCTATTAAAGCAAAATAATATGTAATTATCCAGTCAAATCTAACCTGCTCACCCTCATGTACAGTTTTCTTCTGCCGAAGAGCTAAAACCTAAACGATAGTTCCCCTATGCTGCAGAGCTGGAAACACACTGTGTTTTTAAACAGCCAGCCATCGCAGACATGGTGAATCTAACAGTTCAAATTCACAGAGCACATGACTTGCCGCCCTGAAGATAAGCGTCCGCCGGAGGAAGTCCTCATTTGAGAACAAGTCATGGGCTGAGAAATCCCCCCGGCGCAGGGTCGCCTGCGTGACTGCCTCGCGGGGTCACAGGCAGGAGGGGGCGCGGGGCGGCGGGCACACCTTTCCCTGCTCCCCCTGCAGCAGCTGTCATGGGAATGATCAGCTGCCTATTACATGCATGCATGCACTTCCCTGCCTCACGGCACACAGCCGTAATGCGCTCTGCTCACAGGGAAAAATATATATCCCCAGTTTGGCGCAGAAGGGCAGTACCCCCTTGCCAGGCAGCCCCTGCGACCGCCAGGCAATTAATTGAGTAATTTTCCCTGCTTTGTTGAGGGCAGTGGGGAGGGAAGGGCAAAATCTACACCATCAGCAGCAAATTTATTGCAGGATGAATTAAGAAGCACAACCAGCCCTCAGGGATTACCATGTTCACGTGAGTGTCAACAAACCAGGGTCCACCAGGCTCCCTAGTCATCCCGAGCAGTGGAGAAAAGCATTTTGTTCACGAGCTACTTCCTCAAAGTAGGAAAAAGCCTCCTACCCCTCTTCTTTTTCTTTTTTCCCTCTATGACCTCCTTAGCAGTATTTCATGCCATATAAAGAGGAGGGGGCCTTTTAGGGGTAGTGAGTTTTTTGCAGTAACCTTATGAGACAGAGCTGTTAAAAGGATGCAGCGTGCGCGGAGGCCCCCAGTAATGAATGACAACTGAGAAAAAATGGCTTGAGTGGGAAGTTATTTGGAAAGCAGTGAAAGGGGGATATTCCTTTCCTCTGTGAACTGAGATGTCCTGGGGGCCTATGAAACTTTGGAAAATAATCCCTTTTCATAAAGCAATGCTGCTTAACTCAAATCGAAAACAGATATAGGTGTACAGTAACACAGATCTGCCCTCCAAAGGACGTGGCCCGAAGACAAAAAATGGTGATCAAAGAAATCAGCTGGGCATCTCCAGTGGCAGGCGCGCACCCTGCCAGGTATCTGCTGTCATGAAGTGTGCTGGATGGTGACCATACATCGTGGGTTAAGGCCCATAAACTATCGTCAGTGTAGGAAATTGAGCAGAACATGTTTAAACTGCAAAACCAGATGATATTTATGCTACTACAAACTCTGTTTGCACAGTCTAAACTGTTTTTTTTTTTTTTTTGAAAGCAGAGTCATCTTGTTGGCCTTTTAAGTATTAGAAAAATATGGCCAAGTATGTACCTTGCACTTACTGGATGGTAGGACTTTGACCTTTCCAGGGATGGGTAATCGCTTGATTCACCATCCTGTATAACCATTTTATTTAAATTGCATCAACATGAGCAGTCTCCATGATCAATAGGCAGCCTTCTCTTTCCATATATAGTTTTAAAATCAAACAAACCTTCCTGGGCTCTGTTCACATATTTCTATTGGTTTCAGGAGAACACTAATAATTTTCCTTACCGGAGAGCTGGCTTTCATGCCATTCTGTAGCTTCAGAAAGCTGTGAGACAAAGACAAGGCAAAAATTGTATCAGTCTTACACTTTGTCCTCGTAGTTTATTTCCATAAGAGTGCGCATAGCATTGATACAACCTGCTTTTCCAGGGAAAATGAGAGTTACAGGTGTGTGTGTTACATGACAGTTGTTAAAGTTGTGAACTAAGTACAGCTGTAAATCCTAAGTTTAAAAAATATCATGTTCTTTTTTGGGGGGACAAAATGCATAGACTATTCAGTGCCTGACTATTCCTGCGCACACTTTTCTTAACGATCGTAGTCCCAGCTCTGTAGATTACAGTGATCTCAAACAACTCAGAGTTAGCAAAATAGCATAATCCTCCACTAAAAGGGTTCAAATCTGGTGAGAAAGGAAAATTTGTGATCTTGGCTTCCCTCGATTTTTTTGCTGTTAGTCCAGAGCCGGAAGAACGAGCAGAGCAGCAGTCTCAAAGCCCAGAGTAACATGTGGTTTCTGTCTACCACGATAAGGGACAGACCAGTCATGGCCTGTTCTTATCACCTTTGAAATTTGAAGGGGTTGACTTTGGTTCAAATGAATCCCTGTTTTTTGTAGGAAAGTATTTCTTTTTTTTTTACCCCAGTTGCTCAAAAGTAGTTGGCAAATGCTGCTGTTACAGCAAAGCAATATGGGACCACATGTTTTGGGGTCTGGTCCTGGAGCCAGGGATTTGCCAGGTGCTTGAAGTTATCATTCGTGTAATATACACGGCTGATGTGTATGGTTGATTTTGACAAAACCTCAGAGCTGTTGAATTTTTTCTCAGGAACCAGGTAGAGCTTTTTCTTATGGAGCACCAGGAAGCTCTGGCCAGGTAGAAGTTTCCTCTGGTCCCCCAGTCCTATGGACTGGTCCCAGAACCAGGGCAGGACACTCTCAAAGGGATCAGTGGCCACAGTCAGAAATGACCAGCCCACTCTTGGTGATTCCCTAGTTCAGACTTCTTTGGTCTGCAAAATCTGGCAGCTAACTGCGTGCAGTCTGGCAAGCAAGTCTGCTGCAACCTCCTGCCCAGCTGGGAACAGGCAACATGGAAAACAGCAAGAAAAGACATTTCTGGGGATCAAGTCCTGCCACTTGTTTCTTGGTGCTCCCAATACTCTTCCACTCTGATTCAGGAAAAGCAAACCAAGCAAACCCCCAAACTCTCAAGAGGCATTTCAGGAAGGGAGAACACTTCGGCATCCACAAACTGCCTCTCATTGCATAGTGATCTTTAGGCAGATAAATATGAGACAGATAAATACGAGACAGACCGTGGCTGTTTCTTGCTCAGTTCCCCACTTTTGTCCTGGGGCACAGACATTAGCACAGCAGAACATAGAATCACAGAATCATAGAATCATTTAGGTTGGAAAAGACCTTTAAGATCATCAAGTCCAACCGTTAGCCTAGCACTGCCAAGTCCACCATGGAACCATGTCCCTAAGCACCACATCTACACGTCTTTTAAATACCTCCAGGGATGGTGACTCCACCACTTCCCTGGGCAGCCTGTTCCAACGCTTGACAACCCTTTCAGTGAAGAAATTGTTCCTAATATCCAGTCTAAACCTCCCCTGGCGCAACTTGAGGCCATTTCCTCTTGTCCTATTTCCATTCCTATTCCTGGTCTTGAAGAAATCATAGGTTCCCTTGAAGAAATAATTGCTTCCATGGAAAATCTCCACATGCAGACCAACTGCTTGATGTTACCAAGGCACAGAAAAACTTCAAATATGTACAACTTAAATTCACTCTTTATTCAGCAAACACACTGGAAAATACTGATACAAATATTAACGATTACTCTTTGGAGACTGTTCAGCAGGAAAAAAAGCATATCTTATAATTTAATTTTTCTCAAAACCAGTTTTAACAAAGCGTGGAGAAAGATATATGTCAGTTATATTTTATTTAAAAAGATGCTTACCTGGGCCTAACACTGAACAACCTCATGTGGCTACATTTATTCAGAGAGGGCTTGACTACCTTTACGCAGACTTTTGAATTCTGCTAATGTGTCTAAACAAGATATTTTTAGCAGTCCCCAACCTCAGGTCCAGAGCTGCAGGTTTTATGTCCTACGAATTGATCCCAGGCTGCAAAATTTAATTTGGGGCCTGGAGTCTGTGATATTAGAAATGTAACTTACAGAATTTGCACCTGGAACTACAAGCAGATTTTGAAGGTCATCTACCTCTCCTTTCCCTCATTTCTAAAATCTTAAAGAAGAGGGATGTTCTAGCTTACGACGTAATTTGGGAAGATTTGACCCCAGGTGACCTTTGCCAGATACTGTTAAAGAGTAAACGGGGCAGAAAGGCAGAAATGGTTTGTTGCACAAAAATGGTGACTCTGTGCTAAGCTTCATAGGTTGGAAGGAGCATTTTGAAAGTCCAGGCAAAAATGTGACAAGAAGCCAGTTTAAATACGAGCACATAGGTGTGATATGTTCTGAGGGCCAGGTGTGACTTGGGAGCCTGGCAGCTTTGTGCACATTATAACTTTGACATCATGGATGAAGAGAGACAGGCTAACAAAAATTACGGATAATAAAGTCATGAAAAGGTATGACTCACAGTGTTACTGCTCCTATGAGACTCGGCGAACAAATGCACTATGAAGGGTTACTTGTGTAAAAGGCAAGAGCATTATTTGTGGCATAGCCATGAGCAGTTTACAAATGCACTTATTTTGTCTTAGTACATCTTTACTTGTAAGCATTTACCTTGTAATAACCAGCTCTGAATAATGCTCCATCCTCCTGTTTTTGTGCATGAGAAAGAGGGCGAAAGACAGAAAACAATAACCATCTTTCTCTTCCTCTTCTGCAATTGGTTGCTGCTGTTATAATTTGGTCTTAAAGAGGCTGTAAGCACAAACACAACCTTAAGGATCATGAAGATAAATATTCTTATGTGAAAATATATGTGGGAGGCATACATTTTTAAAACCCAGATCTGTGGCTTATAACCAGACCAAGTGGCTAAGTGGTTTCTTACTGGCTCCACAGTAAGAAAACCAGTGCAAATTCGGCTGTACAAATCCTCATTTTCTTTGCCAGTCATAGAAAAGTGATGTAGTATCCACCTTTGTTACTTCCCTGAAACAAAAATCCCTGACGGCATAAGTGCATGAGAAGTTGAGGGTATATCTGAGAGGAGCATCTGTTTCTCATGGTAATATTTCCCATGAAAAGCATTATCAAAAAAATTTGCAGTATATATGTGTGTGCGCAGTGTGTGCATTTTCACTTTCCCTTCTATCAGCCCTCCTCCACTCTTGTCTGTGTTCAAATAAGTCCTTACAGCAAGGGAGGGCTTTGTCTTGCTTAGCCATTGATTTGGAAAAGTTAGGTGTCAAACCTAAGATAGCTATTTAGGCTCTCTCCCATAGTCAGTGGACCATAAATAAGTGCCTAGAAGACGCTGGAGTAATTGTCCTCTGCAAGTAATTTTGCTGGCTGCAGAGGGAGCTTAGATAACCTGCGAGAGGAGGAATGTATGTAGTAGTCAGCAGAAGACAGGGGAGCTCAAAGTCTGCTCAGAGAGGCTCGACTGGTATTCTGGTTATAGGTACAAATACCCAAGTGCATACAGATGACTAGAAGAGCTTTTTGCTGCAAACCTTCTCTGTGCATAGAGCTTAGCTTCATAAAACAACTAAAAATTACTATGAATATATCAAAATCTTTGACCATACTATATGTCATTTTTGATGTCTGCAGAGGAAAAAAAACCCCTCAAACCTATAAGTGTAATTTAGTGAAAAGCTATTTAAAGTTTGACACATAAGCAAATATCACTCATTTTCCTAAATACTGCAGTGATTTTAATATAGTACATCGTCCAAAATCTAGAATATGTTCATTAGAGTTAGGTTAAGTACATACAGCTCTACCATTGCATACAATTTCCAGTGCTGTAATATATAACATTTATAAATCCATATAGCATTAAATATATATATTTAACTAAATATGTTTTATCCATATGCAAACAGTTGATTGGTCAAGCAGTAATGACCAGCATGAGAAAATGAATTCCAGAAGATCACTACGCGGTGCATTTCTAAAAGGACTACATTAAGGGAAAAAACACAGGGTTATAAAACACTGAGACATTCCTCCTTTGTCCCGGTCCGCGCGCCCCATGCGAGGCCCCCGGGCACCCCGCAGTGTGACCGCACGCAGGTCTGGCAGTGGGATTATCAACGTGCAGCACGTGCTCGCTTGGGCTGGGTCACCCAGGCATCCCTGGGTAAACAGCTCCTAGGTGTGCAGAAGAGGGTTCTAAGGTCTGCTCTCAGTGCTATAGGCCGGAGTGGTCCTATTAATTGCAGCGCGCACAGAATCAGGGCCCAGGATTTGGCATGGAACGCAGGCTTTAATTTTTGGTGTGAGTGTGTGCACGAAGAAGAAAAAAACCCAACAACCCAGCTTACTCAATACATCTGTGCATATCGAGCTCTTTTTTGCAGACTGCTTTTTCATGCTTCAGAAATTCCTGTTCTTTATAAATTCCATTCCATTTTACATGATCTTAAATTCCTCTTTGGCCATCTTCTAGTTTTTATAATGCAAAGCAATGTTTGGTGACTGCATGTTTCACATCACTAAGTATATTTCATTTGACACTTCTTTTTCTCTGCAGTTCCTTACATGCCTTAACATGTTGCTCCCTCCCTCCTGGTGTTCTTCTCTGTCTGCTTAATGCTCTTTTCTGCTCCTTCCTGGAGCTTTCTTAATTGATGCATTTGGCTATTTGTTGCATTAAAAAAAAAAGAGCTTTGACTTACCAATTTACAGCACTTCCATTGTCTCATGTTGTGCGGTATTGTCCACTGCTTTCTTTCCTCAAAGAAAAATGGAGTGAAATTAAAATGTGTCTCTTTATCAGACACTAATGTGATTTCCTTAAGCATGGCTATTCTGCATAAACTTTCTGAGGGGTCACCACCAGCTTCAAAGGATTTCTTAATAAGCACACAAAAAAAGTCTGTCTGGGTTCAGTTCCTGTCATGTTGGAAAAAGATGTGATCAGTGTTGAATTCATGAAGCAATATTTGCTTTTAGATTAAAGATGTGTTTAGATTGGAAGTAATTTCTCTTCAGCCCATGAATAGCGGGCAACAAACACCACAGTTACTGTGAGTTATTTGGAAGAGCTCTGAATTTGGGCAATGCCTTGGAAAAAAGGACTCAATTCATGAGTGCACTCTTCCAATCCTACTAATAATCAGCATTATTCATAATGAACTTTAATCCTTTAAAAAAAAGGCAGTGGTTTCCTCAAGCATCTGGAGGATGGCTCCCCCAGACAGATTGCAGTGGAGAGGCAGCAGCTGGAAACCGGAGGATGAGCCTGCTCTTAACCTGCAAACCTGAGACGGAGCGAAGCAGCGGGCATTCGCCCAAAGATGCGAATTAGCTCCTGGGCCAAAGCTCTGGCCAAAATTCCTAGACAGGATTGCCCGTGCCTGGTGGGGACTCCCCAGACACATGTCCCCAGTCCCAGCAAGGAGCGCTGCGGGGATGGGGAAGAGGAGAAGACAGGGGAACAAAGACGGTGCCACAGCAAACTTAGCCTTTTCGTTTCTCTCAGCTGGGTTAAGAGAGGAAAGCTAAAAACCCCACAAAACCCAAACAAGCCCACGCTGCTTCCCCTGAGTGGGTGTGCTGCTCAGCGGGCTGTTGTGGGTGGGCTGCCCTGGCACAGATGGGATGGAGCAGACTTGCCCTCAATCCCAGTTAATTCTGCATCACAAGATGCAGCTAAAAAAGAGCCTGTAGTCCAGGATCCAGCCCTGCAGCATGCGGAGGCTGGCCAGTACTGCAAGGCTGGGGGCAAGCGGGGTTTGGGGATCCCTGGCTTCAGCGCAGGCTGGGGTAAGCTGGCATCTGCATCCCAGGGGAAGGCTGCGAGGGTCACGGTCAGGGAGAGCTTGGGCAGAGCCAGTGTGTGGACACTGCTCCTCTCTCCTGGAGATGCTCAGACCCGCAAGACTCACTTGAGATACCACCAAGCCCAGGTTTCCCTCTTCAGCTGGCCCCAGATTGCTGCAAAGCGGGACTGCATGCCTGCACGCACACGCTGCCCCACGCGTGGGCAGACCTCGGCCTGGGGCCGCTTGCCCATGTAGGATGCTGAGGATGCCCCACAAAAACCCTGCAAGCAGAGGGGCTGTGATTGCCGGGCGGAGGACAGCACCGTGATAGAACGAGTGTTTCCTGGGTGGGTTTGGTAGCCTTGCCGTCTGTGCTTTTTCCTCCTATCTTGTTGTTTACTATTCTCTTTTCTTTAATATAATCCTCACCTTTCTGTGTCATCATGCTGCAGAGCCATCGGGCCCAGGGCTGCTGCCGATGAGCGTACCCAGCCCATCCAAAGGGATCTCACAGGGGGAAAATTCCCAAACGCCTGCTTCCATGGCTGCCCCAGTTGTTTGCAGAAATCCTCTGCAAAATCCAAGAATGCCTTGAAAAAAACAGAAACAAATTTTAAACCACAGTTTTACCCCTCAGTTCTAAGCTACCTGCTTTAATTGTACTCATGCATCCATATTAAATCTTTCTTGCCAAAAATCCCTTGTAGGTCAGTTTTCCTCGCTTGATCCTTAAGGCACTCAAAGATTTCTGTCATAGTTATTGGACAGGACCTAGAGTACCGCATTCTGCTTGGTTTTAAGATCTCTTTCTGATTGTCTTTGTAGATCACCATGATTTAAGCAGCTTTTGGTAACGACACATCAATACTAGATTATTTTTATTATAACATGAAATAGAAATACACTACCCTGTCCGTATGTACGGTATTGGGGGATCTTCGTTAAATTTGTTTATCTGTTGGGACTGCACTCCTGTTACTGTGATTTTGTGGTGTTTAAGGAAAAAATGAACTCCATTTGCACACTTAATTTTAAGGGCAAGAAAATGGAAGCTGTGCTCATATGTCAATAGTGGCATTTTATCCAAGTACAGAAAAGATGGCTCTGGAATATGTTTGTATGAACTCATATGGATTGTTTGAAAATATTAGTAGCCTGTGTTTAAAAACATACAGCTAAACTCCTCCAGCGTGAAATACTCCTCTAGAAAAATACAAGGCATTTTTTACATGTTTAGGTTAGATTTTTAATCTCATTTCTAGGTTTCCCTAACATTAACGTCAACCACATGTCACTTACGTAGTCCATTTACATTTTAATTTAGTGTCTGCATATCGAATGTATAATGTACAGCTGGACTCAGCACAATATTTTGTATGAAATGCGAAAGGAGCTATTATCCAATAAGAAATACATCTGGCTTTGCTGTAGCAGAGCTTTTCCAAAGGCAGAGAAATTGCTGCAATAATTAAACTTGAGACCCAGAGAAGGACGGGATTCCTGCTGGAGTATTAGACCTTGCATGAGGTACTGGGATCCCAGTGAGAGGTTTTTTATGGCTAACAATCTATTGTATATTACTAAAATACTTAAGAAAAAGTTCAGCCAATTATTTGCAGCTGTCACTTGGTGACTGTGTCTAGGTATTAGACAACCTCTTGCAAACCAGCTTAGGGATCTGTCATATTTTTGCTTACAGTCAACTGAGTCCTGAGCAGATGAATGTGCTAAGCTGTGTGCCCTAGTGCTTCCATACAAAAGGCTTTTAAATTAAAGTAAAAATTCATTTTAACAGTGAGGTTATGTTTTCCCTTGAGGTTTCTAACACTGTTCACTCTCATTGTGGAGGATGTTTCCGCCTTCATGGTAAAAGCTTTTCTTTTTGTTATCCTCGCAGCCCTTGTTAGATTGAATAAGTCAAGGTGCTAGTGCCTTCGTATCGCTGAAGGGCCCGATCCCACCGCCCTTGTGCCTGGCTGTGTAAGGCAGCAGGGGAGCTGTGTGTTAGAGGGGGCCACAGGTAAAATGAGAGAGAAATAAATAGGAAAGACAAGTGGTTTATTTGTCTGCAACTTGTTTGTTGTCACCTATAGCTTCCTCTTAGTGAGTTGATGGCTTTCTTCTTAAAGCAACAAAGGCTTCTCTGGAAAAACTAAAATACTTACGTGATTTTGCTCTCTAATTTAATATGCAAGAAATGTTAGTTTCTTCTCTCAAACACCAGCAGACAGATGGCAGAAAAAATACAGTAGACTCTGGACTCCCACTGAAAGCTGACCTAGACTCACCCGTGGCTTTATTGTTTTTCTTTCATAATTAGCTTTTGCTCAGCTTTGTCATTTTCATAAGCCTCGATATTCTTCAATTAACAAAACAGAACAAGAACAACAAGAGCTTAGGCAGCTCATGAGGTCACTTCTTGCAGGGGCTGGATTATGGCACCAAAAGAAGCCTGAAAAGCATGTATTGATCCAGTCTGACAGTTCCTGCCACATTAAGCCTCACCACAGCTGTGATATAAAGGCGCTTAGAGCTGTTATCATAAATACCATCCACTATCTTTAAAGATCATCAGAATTGCTTCACATTGTATAAGAGTTATTGTCATATAATTTGGTCAATGCATTTTAACAGCATAAATTGGTTTAGCATTTTAATACTAGCTTAAAGGTCAAATGTAGATAATTTAAACCAACATTTATCCTATGAAAGTTATCACATAAGCTCAATTTACTGAATGTGTGGAATGAAAAACAGTCATCTTTATTATTTCCTTCATTTATCCAAAAACTAAATATATCCAATAAAATTTGGTTTTAAGTGTTAAGGCACTTTCATTTAAACTGAAAAGAACATATTTGTGATTATTTTGTGAATGCCTATAATATTTAGAATATGGTCTTAAAAGCAAAATAAACTTCCTATATTTCTTTCTGTAGTAAGATGATTATAAGAGAGGCATATTTATAATCAGGAATGGAAAAATACAGCTATAGCTTTTATGATGATCTGAAGATATTAGGAACAAACATGCCTATGATCTCTTAACCCAACCTACAGCCAGGCCTCTGCCCATCCATAGTCCTGCTGTGCACAGAAAACTCCCTTCCAACTTGTGGCTCATTGAACCAATAAAACATGAAAGAAAAATGACTGTTTGAGAGAGAGAAAAAAAATTGATGACCGTATGGGTGGAAGGCAATATAGTCAATAGCATCAGCAAAGACAAGCAGGCAAAGTCTTGTTGTAAAAAACCCTTTCCCAAGGGGATCTCCTGGAGTTTTTCTGCTGTAAGCGAGAGGTACAAGACACTGGTATGGCCTATAATAAAATGTTCACTCAACACAGGTGGAACAGCTCTCAGGTCCCGGAGGAAACCTCTGGTCACATCCTGAATGTTGTTGTGGAAGAGCCAGTGGCCTCCTGGTCACACTGTTCTGGGGGGATGGGGTAGACCAAGACCACATCTGCTGAAGCTGATCTGAAGCACAGTCAAACTTTACACTTTTGCTGCCAGGGGTTTGTCCTAGAGATGTGGTTTATTCCGGGGTCTTCCCTATTCTTAGAGTTGTTCTGTTTGTGTAAACAAGTGTTTGGTGGAGCAGAAACTGGAGCAGAGGTTTCCAGCATCGTAACGGGCTTCTCTAGTCATTAGGTTACAGAGATCATTTCTCAAATGACATAGGTCATCTGCGTACCTATGTTTTTTACTTCATGCTTGGGGCAGAAGGCGGTAGAGCTGTGAGGTGAACCCACATTCATTAACTCTCATAAGACTTCTGAAGCCAATATACAATTTCTTGGATGGCTCTGACTGCATTTTCTTTGGTTGCAGTTTCTAGAGCCAAGATATCTGCCCAGTGCATGTCTACATCTGCAGTGCCCTTTAGTTTTCAGGACTGATTGATAGTCAGCACTGGCCCTTGAGCTGGTATCCCCACAGCCCCCCACAGCCTTGTGGCACCCCTCTGCCCATCTCATCCTCACTGGGAGGGGATGTGGAGACTGCCCCAGGTCCCAGGACCTGCCTTCTAGGGTCATCACTAAGCTCCTGCCCTCTCGCTCCTTGTTGGGGGTCAAGAAGCATGTGCGCAAGCATCCAGAGCACTAACATCTATTTACCGTGAGGTGGGGCAAAGACCAAAACCAGATGCTTCAAGAAGAGTAAGAAAACAGTAAAGCCCGCAGTGATGATGCCCTGAGTACTCGCTCAGCCTCTGATGATTTGCAGCTCAGGGCTTTTCCCAGCCAGAGGCGTTCCCCAGGCAGCGGACGAGGGTAAGGGCATGGCTGCTGGGCACGGGCTGGAGGAGCAAGTGCCAATGCATAGCAATCCCTCTTGGAAGGCTCCTTTGCTTCTTGTTTTGTCTGGTTAGCCCCAGTTTCCTTCAATCTGCACAGAGATTTTAATTTACTTTCTAATCTTTTTCCTTCACTGTTTGAACAGTCTAATCTGGTGAGACAACTCCTAATCTAGTCTTAACTCTTCCATGCTTTTTCAAACCTGATATTTGTGAGCATTTCTAAAAAGCTTCTAACTGTACAAATTAGCTAGCTTAGTAAGTACTATAAAAGAGCATAATTGTCTGTATTACCAGAGGACTTGTTGGTTATGATATGGTGAGACAAAAGATTGAGTGCATATATCATTTGTAAAAACAAATTTTATTCATTTTTCTATTCATGAACAGTCCAGAAAGCAAGCTAGTTATGTTAAATGATTGTATAATTGGAATTCTTTAGATTTTTTCCTACTTCTTTTTGGTTTTATTCTTCTGGAAACACAGGGGTGGAGGGAATCACTTTCTTGTTTGTCTGTTTTCTTTTTTCCCCCCACTTATTAGAGAAAAAGGAAACTTTAAAAAATGAAAAACCCACCCCCACTTTAAAAGTAGCTCCCACCTTTAAATTTCAGTCTCAGTGATAAAACAATAACAAAAAAATAACACTTTTACCTCTTTATCTAGAAGTAATAACAAAAGGATTGAAGATTTTTATCTCATTGGATAAATAATTCACAGTACTGTTCCTCTTTTTTATTGTCAGAGGAAACTTTTGGTATTGTTCCTTTGGTGTGATTCACAGATAGAATCAGCATTTTTCTAAGGATATGTAATATTTGCCAATATTCAAGTTCATTGAAAAGTCCTTATTTGGTAGAATATTTGTGGAATGCAAATATAAAAGGAAGGGTCAGATAAATTCAACTTAAAAAATAACCAGCCCATTTTTATAATGTTTTTAGTTTCCATATGGAAAACAAACAAACAAATTGGGCTTAATCTAAGGGAAAAAAAAAGATTTATTAAGCTGTGGAATGTTCCAAGAGAAAAGGAAGACCCATTACCTGGAACTTCTAAAATTAGATTAGACAAGGCAATGAAGGATACCATAAGACAATGGATTTTTGTGTCAAAAGAAACTTTTCTGGCACACTAATAATTCTGTATTCTGAGATGCCTAAAATGTAACTTAAGGGTGACGTTATCATCTTTTCAAAATACAGATAGCAAACTTTTTTGAGATAAGCTTTTGTAAGATGATTCCAGTTAATGGCAGATTTGCCATAATTTGTTGTAAAGGAGTAAAGAAGAATAACTGGAAAAACTGAGTAGAAATAACAAATTAAAATAGATAGTATAAACACAATTAATGTCAGTACTGTTTCACCAGCTTAACAATTACCGCCCATCAGCAAAACCAAATTCCCGGTTGCTGCACATGCTCTTTGCCAAAGCCAATGGTGAGATCGCCTTCATTTTCACTGGCTGTGTACCTATGCTGCCTCCGTAATTTGCTGCAGGATAGGAACCCTTTTCCTCGGCCAGCTGACCTGGAGTGGCCCATATGCACGCGGAGTGCTGTGCCTGCTTCCGTGGTGCAGAGCATTTTAACAGTTCCTGGCTCTGCATCTGACCCACACGCCTTGGCATCTCCTGAGCACCAGGACTGTATCACCTACAATACATGCCTGCTCTATACTCCTCACACAACCACACCAGCTCTCCTTGTAGGTTATATTTCATTTTAAGATGCGAAGAGCTGTCTGCGTTGTCTATTTGAGCAGAATCACAAGCTGAGTCTCTGAACCACCCATGAATTTCATTGTGTTTTGTTGCACTCCAGAAGGTGTGTTGGGAACGACCTAACATGCACGAGGGTTACGATGACCACCTCATTTTTAGCAATTGCTGGTGGAAAAAAACACACCTGACTTCTTGCAAAGGAAGAAATAGTAGTAAGCATAAGAATTACTGCTGGTCTACTACTTTTTTTGTGTATAATATTAGTTTTTACATGAAAGGCAGTGTTACCTTTTTTATTAGCATTTTTCCTCCTACATCTCAGAAATGGTAACACCTCTGAAATCACCAGAATTCTGCATGGGAGAGGATTATGAGATACGGAGTAAGATGCCAAGCCCTAGTTTCCTTTTCGTCTGTGTGAACTTCTGTAAGAAGTTCATGAGTCTTAGTAGAGTTAATCTGATTCATTGAGGTGTAAAAGCGCTCTGTCTTTAGAAGCCAAAATCAGCTTTGTAAACAGCAGATACTGAGAATAATCTGAAGGGGTTTCTGTCTTAGCAAATATAATCTCTTCTATTTAGAAACACTACTGGTCTAGATGTGTTACTACCGCTGTATTGCTATCACTGCAGCGGTAATCCTAAAAGGAACTTGTCTTACATGAAATCCCTTAGGAGTTTCACTTTGCTCTGGTAGGATGTTTTCATATTATTTGCATTTCTAAACATGAGAAAATCAGAAGCAACGGCACACTGAAGAGATGGATTCACCCATGCGCTCTCTTCCTACTGCACAGTGGGTGTTCAGAATTGAGGGAAGCTCAGCCTGTTGAACTCACACAAATGCCAAATGCTACTGACACAGACCTTAAAATTTCAGTCAGGATTGGACCTTACAGCTCACTACTACATTGATTACAGAATGACTGAATGGTTGAGGTTGGAAGGGATGTCTGGAGGTCATCTGGTCCAACCCCTCTGCTCAAGCAGGAAAGTAATCTAAGCAATCAAATCATTGCTTCATAATTTGGAAATCTTACGAATGTCAGCTACACTACTTACTGTTAGAAATCAGGTGAAAATAGCCCATATGCAACCAGAGATTTAAGGAAAGAAGTTCAAACCCTGTATCTTTCCTTATAATACCTATGGTTGTAACAACAGGTGAACATTTTGCATGTTTTCACACCCCCCATGCCTTAGAAATACATATGTATGTACACACAACTCCATACAGCAATTCCCTGAGACAGAATGCAGCTTTGACCATCTATGTGCATTCTTACCTACGCCCCATATGTTCAGCTGTCACGTCGCCTACGGCACAGTCCGACATGCAAGGATGAGAGATAGAAGGAGAATGCTTTGAAGCTACTCTGTCAATGTTTGAGAGTGAAAGATTATCCAACTGTTCTCAATAGTGCAACCAGCTGCAATGTATTCTCACTTAGATGTTCTTGAAAGCAAAGGGGTCTGGTCATCTGGAAAGGTGAAATATCCCATCATTTTACTCGCTCACTGAGGGGACACTAAGACTGTGATTGATATGAAAAGAGTCCTAAATGAGAGGTCCCAGATGATCTTCGAGGTCCCTGTTTTTTTTTTCCCCAGCTTTGTTGACCTAGGAATGTAGGTGTTTTATAACTGAAACAAAGACCCCTACACAAGTTATTCATATTTCAGGGGTATAGCAAGAGTACCATGGTTTGGCAGGAAATGTGAGATTTAATTAATAATTTGCACTTTGTTGTTTTGTTGCCTTTATCTTGTAAACTTTTCATAAGAAATAGGTAGAAATTTTACTAATTTGTTTGTCTCCAGCCTTTTAGGAGTAAAAGGAACAGACCAGATTGGGCTATTTACCCAAGAAAAAATTATTGCAAAAGATAGTGATTGTCATTTGGGATACTGCCACCTCAGGAAAAAATTACAGCAATATGACTAAATTTTTTCTCTCTCTAGGGTTTCTGTCAAGGTCAAAGTCATTTACACAATGTGTGGGATTAAAAGACATGATTTTAATACACAAGGTATTAAAGAAGGAGGTGACCCAGAGTGATGTTTCAGAGTGATGGATCCCTCACACAAAAGACATCTCCAGACTCATCACTCCTCCATCCTCTTGCAGTGCTCTTTTAAGCACACCCCAAGCATTTCTTATGCTGCTTCCTTGAGCTATTTCAATTTTTCATCTCCCCCTGCCCTTGCTTTCCTTACATCTTCCCCCAGCCTCCTTTCATCTGTCCAGCTCTCTGGCTCAAGGTCTTATACCAAATAAATGATAAAACACAACAAAAAAATATATATAAAAGAGCAGACACTGACTGCAAGCATAGAGCAAATGTGATGTGTGTATTACAAATTGGTGACCTCAGGAAATTATTTTGTGTAATCCTTGACCTCTCCTTTGCTATTCCAGTCATGCTTGTTTCTGTCCTGGATGTTAAATCATGACTGCCACATGGGGGGGGGGGGGGGGGGGGGGCATTTTAATTATTGTTTTTAGCCTTTCTGATCTTTTATTCTGGCTCACATTTACAGTGATGATAATGTATCATTGCTCCTTCTGACACAAATATCCCATTCTGACAAAAGTGTCTCTCCACAGAGCAACAACGTAAGCCTGAGGCCCTGTAAGTCAGCTTTGCAGGGAAAGAGAAACCAGTGACACAATGTCTGGGTATATTCTAAGTATAAATTGTTTTGTTTACATATATAAACCAGGCCTGGTAGTAGAATTGGTAAAGCAGCACTTTGGGCAATTATTTCTTTAAGGAATATTTACTTAACACCCGTGTTTAGTTGTCAGAGAATAATTATCCCAATTATAAATATTTAATCAGAGAAGAAAGGACATAACAAATACCAGGGTCCTCTACCTTTTTGCAGACCCTCATTCTAAAAAGGCAACATTACGTGCCTTCTCGAATTGAAAATTTGCACACGTGCTAGGAACTTGAAAAGCTAAATGTAAAAGTAGCACCTAGAAACACTTGCCACAATAGAATTTTCTTCTTTAACCAATATTCCAGGGTATTTCTTGCTTGTCATTACTTCAAACTATTGGACTTTGAGCCTCCTTTGAAGTCTGTGGCATATGCTGAAAATTAAGCAAGTTCTTAAGTGTTTAGAGGATTGGTTTCACTTAGAAATAGTCAGTACATTTAACTTCCAGGGCTAATTCTAAACTTCTGTCTTCAGCAAACTGTGTCTCTAGATGACATTAAGTGCACCCATGCTGTAATGCCGTGACTTCTTACAGTCAGTTATGTCTTCTGCTTTGACTGAGATTGTACCCAAAGTGGCTTATGATCAAAGCACATGGTTGTGCAAAGCCACGGCACAAAATGTGGTGCCACCTTGAGCTGCCAGCTTCCAAGCTTTTAGAGGAGCATGGAGACCAGAGTATAAAGCGAATTACAGCTTTGGTCTGATAATAAATGCGTGCGATTAGCCAAGAACTAATATGTGTGGATTAAAACTGATTTCTTAGAAGTATCTGATAGGAATCAAGATTTGTGATTAGAATTCTTGGCAGAATTGAAAATCACAGTCCGAAAACAATGTGGGGAAGATTGGGATCATTTAGCACTCATTGTTTCAGAGTTTCTTTGGCAGAATGATAATTGTTGTTCTTCTTTATCCCCTAAACCCCTCCAGCCCTGGAAGATCTCACATCAGGTTTTTGCAGGAGAGTTTCTTTACCTACGGAGACAGATGGGGAGCCCGCTTCCTTACCCTAATGGGTTTCTGCTGAGCTGAGATCCTGCTTATCTATAGAAATAATTGAGGGTATGGGGCAGAGGAGGAAGCAGCAAACAGTCTGCACTGATTACCTACATAAATTTTCTCAGGGATGAGCACAAAGGATGGGTGATGGCTTTCCGGATAAATATTTTTACCTTCTTTATTGTCCCCTTTACTGTCATTTCCATCTCTGTGGTACAGAAGATGGATTAAGCCTTAACGGAGGGACTTCAGCCAAAGTGGTAGAAGCAGACTGGAGGATTCCTTATTCCTTGTGCTCAGGGATTTTTTCCATACAAGGATACAATCAGAAATGGAAGACCTAAACTGCAAGCTGCAAACTTAATTTTCTAGTGTGATGCATCCCCGTATTATTACATATTAACACAATACTCATACAGAGACCTTGCAGTTGCCTTTAGTGGCTGGACAGTTTAGTTTTATGGGACTTGTTGGAAAGTCTGAAGTCTGTTTGTCCAGGTATAAGTTGCCATCAACATGCACTCAAATCCTGCTCTCCAGATTGGTATATCCCATTTTAAAACAAACTGTTTTCCTCCATGTAGTCACACACCAGCTGAAGAAGACAGTGGGTCATAAATAGTGAGTTGCATGTCAACATGCCAGAGTGTCCTAAGCAGAATACAATGATATGGGAGACAATACAATGATTGCAAAATCCTTAAATCTTTTCCTAACATTAAGCCTGAAATTATCCCACTGACTTAATGGGACTGCTGTCATAATTGAAGTCAGGCATTGCTTAGTTATCTTCATGTTCATCACTCATAACAGATAAGACAGTTATTAGTTACCTTGAAAAATACACTGCATTTTATTAGAAATTTCCTGCTCTTTTGCTGTGTGGTAGGGTTTGAAGAAAAAAAAAAATCTAGCAGAAGTTTTTACTCACTTGAAAAGCCCAAGTCAGCCTCAAGCTTTGAGTAGCTCTTCTGTGTACAGATAAGAAATATCTGCTTTTGGAGACAACATGCACAGAGGAGCAAAGTGATTGGTGTCACACCTGGAGGCCTTCCATTTCTTGTCCTCAGCGACCTGTGCCCTTCATACAGCTGGCCATATGGGCACCTGTCCGGAGCTATGCTTAAGATGCCTGAATGTATAACAGGTTGTCTTACCCACTGTAGCACTGCACCTCCTCCTCTTGGGCAGGTTTCAGCAAAAGCATCACAAGGTACAAGAGTTGCTCCAGAACCAGCCATTTCATGAGTTGTTTCATTCTCATTTTGGCAAGTTGAATACTTCAAATGAGTTATTTAAGTTGAATATCGTAAATTGCCTTAATTATCTTAAATAATGCACACCACCCAAAATACAGAAGATCCGGTGTTGAGGTTATAAGAGGTTTCTATTGAGATGCATATTTATTCAGTTACTGGGTAAGTTTTCCTATGAGCACGGCCTCTCCTCTAGTCAGGGAGATCAGCAACAAATTTCCACACAGAGTTCACTGCGCTATAGAGGTCTGTTAATGACTTCTGCTGAAGGCTGGGAAATGAAAGATGTCTTAGACAATAAAATCTCCCTTAGTTCTATTTACATTGAAAGTATGCTTTTTTCAGCACCGCAATACTCCACCTAGGTTTCATTTCAGATGGGTTAATGACGGATTTTTTTTGTTTTGTGACCACATCAGAAAAAAGCTGATTCATGTCAGAATCACAATGGCTTTTGGTTGCACACAGAGCAACAATGAACTGCAAACCAATAAAAAGGAATTATGAACCAAGTAAAACTGTTTTGCTCCACCTAAGCCCTAACTGTTTTTCATTTTCTTTTATATTTTAGGTCTGTTTGAAAGCCAAAAGAAAGCCACTTGAACTAAAAGATAATCTTTAGATACTAAGAACAAAATAATTGGGTTTTTTTAAGTTAATGCTTCTGTATTTTCCAGTTCTTCCATCCCTCTTATTTCCCTGACTGAAATGAGTTTCAGTGTTTAGCTGTTTTAGTATTTTAATTAAGTGTTAATTTCTGCTGCTTGTCTCACTCCAAAATTCCATTTCTGGGAGGATATTACTTGTTAACAACCTCCTTGTCAGCTCTCAATAGGAAATGACATGTAAAACGTGAAGAAAACACTCTGAAAATGATAGATTTCATATGAGTAGCAGGAATAACTGAGACGTGTTTTTGTGAACTGGGCACTCTTATCTTGTGAGTAGTAGGTGAATGGTAATTTTATTAAGTAACCTAAAACCTAAAATCAAGGAGGAAATTAGGAGACTTAGAAGGCCTTCCACCTTTGACAGAACAGCCAAGTACTAGGACCTGACAGGTACAATAAAGAGCTTAGATGTTCTTCTGATATTGTTCTTAGCCATAAGCCCCCAGGCTTTGTTCTACATGCTTAGTTAAACTGTTTTTATCTTACATAAATCCTGGTAAGCTACTTTAAGACCCATCAGACTACCTCAATTGCCGTTTAAGTGTTTTTTTCTGCACTAACTGCTTCTTGTTAAATAGTTTGACATTTATGTGTCTAGACTTGGGTTGTTTTGATATTGATTTTGTACAGAATGATAATGGAGCATAGTGGCAATATTACTTTTGCTGTCATACCTAGTAGCAATATATCTCTCTGAACTTCTTATGTTGGGAGCAAAATCTACACATATGTAGGTCTAAATTTAGTCAGTTTTTCAAAGCTAGGATTCTGCTTTGCTTATTTTTCTGCTGAAACTAACATTTCCTTCCTTATAGTGCCAAGAATCTTTATTTTGAGGGAAATCTGTCAAAATGTGGAGCTTCCAGCTCAGTGTCTGCACAGGAAAGATGATTGTGGTATCAGCTAACTCTCTCCCTCCCTCTCTCCCTCCCTCACTAATGACCTTACTGTGGGTATGGAAAGCTGCTTTCTGTAGATGCTTAAAGTATCCATAATAAGCCAATCACTTTTAAGATAGTTACTGCTATCTGTTAAATGAGATGAGCTTTATGTTGCCTTTTTTTTCCCCCCATATGTTTTGCTGTTTGCCTACCTTTGATCAAAATACTGGAAAGAGTCTCATTTGTCTGGCCATGATTTAAATAGTTACATAGTGTACAACTCGGACAAAGATTTTTAGGCAGAAATTAATTAAGAAGTCACCAATTTTCAGTAAAAACATGAGGTAGGAAATTTTATACTATGATATGCAGGCCAGTAAAGAGAAAGTCAACTGTCAACATTTTAGGACCAAAATAGCTTTACTCTGAGGCATTCACATTAAATATTGTACTAATTTTGTATGCTAAAATCTTCAGAGCCAAGCTGATGACAGTGTTGACCTTTAAAACTGCCCGGGTGTTTGCCTCAGCATTTGTTTCAAGCCTTTGATAGTGCAAAGATCTGGAAGTCATCTTTTGTGAGTGGAAGGAAAGAGATTTCACCTGGAAACAACCGCGTTGGACTTTTTCATGCCTTTTCTTCCTCTGCCCCTTCCACTTTCCTTCCCCACACTGCTGATAACTGGGGCAGTGGAAGCACGTGGGGATGTGCGCGTGGGGATGGCAGCTCAGCTGCTCGCCTGCAGCCGAGACTCCCGATGTCCTCAGGTACACAGTTTTCCAAGGTGCAGTTTGTTACAGCTCTGCCTTCCTGCCAGTAAGTAGATAGGAGCAATTTCAAAAAGGGCATTTCTGGTCTAAGCCAATAGATCCTGAACAAGCCAGCAAAAAAATCCACCAATATTAAATACATAAGTTGAGAACATGTAAGGTAATAGTTTCATATCATTTCCTGAAAGTGAAGAAAATCACATATAATCTGCCTTTTTCTGTATACCTCCATTCGTATTAACTGGGAAACATCTCTGTCCAAGATTCTCATTATTCTTCTTTTTCAGCACTTGTGCATTTAGAGCTTTTTATCGTAAGGAAATGAAAATACTGGCTGATGGATGAGGTCTGGCCAACCTTGCTGCAGTGATTTAGGACATTTCACATTCTTGGGCTTGAGGTTGCTGCCTCACAGTGTGATGGGCAGGAGGGAAATGGCCCTGTGAAGCAGCCATCCGAGGTGACTTCAACAGGAGTTGCCAAACTTCACTCTCAAGAAATGGAGCGAAGTTTAATTCAAAAGTACTGAGTGCTGCTCAGCCATGTATTTACCCTCAGAAGATGGTTAAGTACTTCAAACCCCATGTTTTTATCAGTATGAAAATATAAGAAGCACCAGACCATTTTTATATTTATTTAAGAACTTGCCAGTAAGCCTTGGTTAACGATTCCACCCGCCGTGACACTATCACTCTTAGTGGGTAGGTGTCCAGTTTGTAAATTATGTGTTTGTAACTGAAAAGAAAATCTCATGGGTATTTATCTCATTTGACAATGGAAATATATGGCTTACAGTCAGTTCCAGCTAAAGCTAGCTTAAATAAGCAAATCAAACCCGTTAAACGCATGGACTAAGGCCAAAGCCTCCATGTCTATTTGCGCATATTAACACGCCGTTTTTGTTGAAACCTGTGATACATATAGAGCTACCTTCGGATTTCACCGTAGTGATGTAAAATGACTATCCCAATAATCTTCATGGCCACTGGGAATTTAGTTTCCCACTAATTCTAACAACATTTTAGGGTTTAAGGACCCTTCAATTATTTATTACTTTCCTTCTCTCAAATATTTTGTGTAGAGTGACAGCCAAGTTCACTGAACATTTTTACATAGTTGTACTTCAGACTGAAGGCTTGACTATTTAAAATAGGAATAAAATTTCCAGGGAAATATATCTATTCCAGGTGTTCTGGTGACTACTTCAGTTTCCTGTAATCCTTGTGTAAACTTGATGGTTTTGACTTCTAGCTGTAATTTCTTTTACAGAGGGAAATGCTCATTGCCTCTAGCTTTAGCCCAGCAAATCTTACCTTTGTCCAGGGCTGTCCAGCAATTCTGGTCCTCTCTGATTTCTTCTTAGATAAAAATTTCATGCCTGTGAACTTCAGTACTCTTTATAACTTCAAAATCACAGGACTTTCTTGTGATGAACACGACAGAGCAATACCATAGGTAGCAAACACATGCAGAAATGTTTCTGTAAGTCATGTTTGAGGGCCATATTGAGACACTGAGGCTAAAAAAGAGCTGTGTGTATATATATATGTATATATATATATGTATATAATGTCACTCTACATAGTAGGAAATATCCCCTTTTGATACAGTTATTTAACTTTGTGCAGCTCTGTACATATACAAATCTTTTTTTCTTTTACCAACCAACAAGTGCGTCCACTTGTTCTGGGGTCCCCAGGACTGCAAAGGGATCCAGCCCCTCTTGCAGCTCTGCCCCCAGGGGAAGGCAGCCTCCCATCCACCCACATTTTCCTGACTCCTGCCTTTTCTGAGCTTTCCCTGAAACTGTTTATGAGAAAGCTTCTGTATATTGCACAACTTAGAATGATAACTTAAAATACACCCTAGACATCATGTTTTTTTCTAAATTAGGTGTCTAACCAAGCTAGTTGTCCGGGCTTGCACTATACTCAGCGAGAGATGGGAGCTTCTAGAGGGCTGTTTCACTCTGCTGAAACTAGGTGGCTAAGACAGTGGCTGAATTACCGTCTGGAAATGCATCTTTTAAATGGCTATCAAGAAAATTTGGACAACTAACGTAGAATAAATGCGTATCAGCAAAAATTAATTGAAAGGAATCCCTTTCTCAATTAAAATATAAGATACTGTGTCTTTCAGTAGTCTGGGCTCTCTGGAGTGCATTCAACTTGCCTAAATTTAGCCCTTCACTGTAAATTTCCATTACAGTCTGTTAGGTGAAATGGGCATTTCAAGGATCTTTTTCACCTGCTTTAGACAGCTATATTTAATCCCACCTACCAGTTTTAAAAGTTAAGTCACTGCTCGCACTACCATTTGATTTAATTCTTTGCTAATGAGAGAAAAGTCACCTACAACTGATCAATCTGCCCTACATGATAAGAGATTACGCATTTAAATATTAATGTCAGTGTGACTCGATGCTCTACTCTTTCAGTCATTTGTCTGGAGCATGTCTGTCAGTGCAGATGGGACACCTTCCTCATGCATGATGAGCAAATGTGAATGCTCCTCAGTGTCTTTTCAGCTTGCCTGGGTAAACAGCGAGCTCCATACCTGAAGCTGTATAGTTATGCCGACAAAGGACAAAGCCCAAATCTTAAAAAACAAGTGAGAAGCAGACTATAGTAAATGGGACATAGTCCTTTGAGTCAGAATAAGCTCAGGGGCAACATAAACCCATGTCTGTTTAGAGCCTAACACATAGATATCTTTACTGCATGGATAATGGTCTGTTACTGGGGAGTAGTAGATGAATAAGTTTTATCATCATCCCTAATTCTGGGCAAAATCTTAGAGTGGTTGCTGGTTGTAATAATTGTGATATTTTATACAGTTGTGTGACTAATTTGACCTCAAATTGTTTTAGCTTAAGTAGTTTTGTTTTCATTGCATTATGGTTTTTTTTTTTTCTATTTAGTTGCTTAATGTAGTTAACAAAATAGATACAAATGGAAACCTTCATGGACCAGATGTTTCTTTCCTAGACTGCAAAGACCGCAGGGTACATTAGAGACAACTTAATAAGCCTAATAACACAGTGGTGGTCCACAGAACCTGCCCATTTTAGTTCTCATAAAGTCCTGTTAAAAGGCCTAGTCCCATAGGCTTCACTGTAAAGCTCAGACTTGTACTTCTAGTCCATAAAATTGCTAAAATATTTTGGAACTTTTGAAGCTGCTTTGTAAACACTTGTGAAATCAGATGAATGCAGAAACTAGAACAGAGTAAGCAATTTAAAATGGGCTGCCATTTCTGTGGCTGAAAATACAGCTGTATCACAACCTGTAGGCTTGCTGCAGCATCTAAAGGTCACCTTACACTTTTCCGTATAGGAACTGACATGGTATTGAAGCAGCCACACATTGCCAACCACTTTGGTAGAGCTTGCAATATAGAGCTGTGATGAGCATGGTAGCAGGAAAGAGTAGACCAGTGAAGAACGGTACGTTTCCTAACAGCTCATGTGGTGGTCATGTGGAGAACTGGGTGTTCTCAGGGGCTGGGACTATCCTGGTGTCAGGATACCTTGTAGGTCCTTGAACTGTCCACTCTCACGCAATCAGTATGTTATGTGGCACCATTATAACATGGTCATGGACTATCCCTGCCTTGGAGGCATCTGCCTACCATCTGCCCCAGCAAGCAATAGGAGGAGCTTGGGAGCTTGCAGGTGCTATAGCCTGGGATCAGCTGAGGTCTTGAATACAGCTGCAACTGGAAGCAGGTTTGGAGAGGCAATGATAGCTTCGGGGGAAGAGACACTTGAGGGTGGGACACTGGACAGAGGAAGAAGGAAAAGAAGGCAGGCAGAAGCCAGAGATATCAGCTCAGGGGTACATCAGAAAAGGACCAGTAAACAGAAATGCAACATGAAGGTGATACCTACTGTGAAATAAAAATGGAAACGGCAGAGGAAGGTAGAAATTTGGAAAGAGGGGGTAGACAGATGTAAAAAAAAAATGTGGGGAGGGACATACATGATAGAGAAGACCAAGAAAAAATGGTATTGTTCAAGTCAATGCTAGCCAGAGTGAGCAAAGGCTATGGCAATAGGGCTTTGCCCAGAATATACCGACTGGGTGTCATGGTTCAGCTTCAGTTGGCAACTAAGCACCACACGGCGGCTTGCTCCCCCCCCCCCCCGCCTTGGTGGGATGGGGAGAGAATCTGAAGAGCAAAAGTAAGAAAACTTGTGGGATGACATAAGAACAGTTTAATAATTGAAAAAATTATTATTATTATTATTATTAATGATAATGATAAATTGTAATGAAAAGGAAAATCTATCCCAGCCAAAACCAGGACAGTGGGTTTTAAGAACGGCTATTTGTCTTCAAAGGAGAATTTGGATTCTAGCTGCCTTTGATGTCTGAATGATCATGCACTGTCTAAGTGAGCCTCAGGAACGTGCCAGGGAGATTTTACAACCCAGGAATTGGACAACCATTCCGGCTTTTTAATGTCATAGAGATAAACAAGTATCAAGTGTGGGAATAATTAAATAATAATAAAAAGGAGATGAAGAATATGGTACACGTTCCCTTCTCCTATAAAAAAAAAATTTCTCTTTGTTGGAAAGTAGACTTTTTCCAGCAGACTGCAATGATAAATAGGAATGGGTGTAGATAAAATAAAAATAGCTATAAGAATAGCAGTTCTGGTTCTTTGTAGTCCAGTTGGAAACCACTCTAATTTGAAAACTGGACACATGACAATGGCAAAATACACTAACTTGATAACTCGCAGGCTCTACAGGTGGACCAACTATGGAGTTATAAGACCCAATAAAAATAATGGTTGGACAGATATCGAGTCCATAAAATGATGGCAGCCAGGCACACAGTATAATATGGTACAGATGTAGGTGTATCACTCTGAATAGTTTGCACTCTGTTTCAACAATAAAAATGTGTGATGTTTCCAGTACCCGCCACCAGCCATATGAAAGAATAAGTTATCCAGCTGTTTTCAATACAAAACACACCATCCTACAATCAATTGATATTTCATACTCTTTGTATTCTTCTTTCCTGCACATGCAGGAAGCATTAATGGTGACATGATTGTATGTTACTGTAGTTTAACAAAATGATCAGGAAGACAAGCTATGTTAGCAACATTATTCAGACATTTAATAGCATTTATCCTTTTAACTTCATTATAGTGCAATGCCCCAAGGGAGTTATTTTTAACATGACTTCAGACAGAAAGGAGTAACTTCTTATATGGACATGCACTGGCCTCTTTATAGAGATATATTACCAAGGCTCCAGGGTACAAAAATAAGAGGCTGCCACTTCTGTCTCGCCTCTGCCCTCACTCTTCCTTGCAACCACTCCATGTGGTCAGTACTCTCCGGTTTCTCCCTAAGGTCAGAAACAAAAGTCCCTGGCCCTGAGGCTTTCACAGCTGTTACCACTCTCCAGATGTCAGCACTCGCCTTGTCCCTCCTTCCTCCTCCAAAAAAACCCCCAAATCTATTTAAGCTTGCACCTTTTCCCATTTCCACCTTCAGAACACAGTACAAGCCACCCTGAGAAACTGAGCACGTGTGTGTGTGTGTATGTGTATGTGTATGTGTATATGCATGTGCAAGAAAAACAATCTTTTTCCCAGTGAGAATCCCCTCTCCCCTCCCAAAAGGGGAGGAGAGGGGATGAAGAGAAGGAAGGAGGGACCTTGTTCCCTCTTGCACACAGCAGAGCCATTGGATGCCATCAGATGCTGTTGATCCTGTTAGTACCACATGGTACAGTGGTACAGTGCCCCATGTTACACTCCCCCCAACCAGCCCCACCATTACCATTCCTCACTTCTATGAGAGCAAAGCTTACACACAGCAGAGTTACTGCTCTGGAGCAAACTACGGATAATATTTAATCATGTTTATAGATCTGATTGCATACTGCCTTGTTCTATTTTTGTTTCTCTTCTCCCCTTTACTCATTTAATTTGCTATGTTTTTTCCCTTCTGTCTCCTCTACATTTCTTCATCACCCTTTGAGTTTTTCAAACCTTTGCCCCTCAGTTCCTGTTCTCCTGTTTTCCTTTACTCAACTACTCTGTTGCCTCAACCATATTTTTTCTTTCATCTCCTCCTTCACTTCTCTTCCCTACGTCCATCCTTAATCTTTGTTTATTTATTTGGTGCTGAGGTTGTCTGATGACATTTCTGTAACCACAACCACCAGTCCCAGCAGTTACTCTTTTGCTCTTGCATCTTTTCCTACTTCTTAACTTCTTTTCCTCTTGAAATGCAAATTTCAGTACTGATATATTTACACCTTTTCACCTCCTGGATGAGATAAAGGAGATATGCTTCTCTGCTCTCAAAACAGCCACTGTCTATTTTCTCCTTTGTCTCTATAATGACATTCACTCTTGCTGGACTCTTCTTTCATTTCTGTAATGCAAAGGACAAAGAGCGAAGCCCATCTCAGTATTGCTATTCATGGACACTTTTCTTGCTTGTTTTTTCTTTCAGGGATCTGCACTGGGTTATCCACTGTCCGTGCAAAGAACTCAGAACCTTGTATGGTAGCGAAACACCATACATGTTGCTCACAGACCTATCTCCCCCCATTCTACTATGATTCTCCTGTATGGATTTCTCAGCTATTTCCCAGATTATACTTTGCTAAATCTGTAATTTTCATCATTTCTCTCAGGGCATCCATATTGTTCCTGGTTTTGTCCATCTTCTCACACAGTTCTTCCATGGACTCAACCAGTGTCATATCCATTGTGCCACTTTATAGCTAACAGTCTTTTCCCTAACATCTAGGTTAGCATTAGGTGCAGTTGCATAGCCTTCTACAGCTGTTTTCTAGCCTCATCCCTTCCTACTTCTATGTGTTCAATGCACTTCAAGTAAAACAATCTTAGTGTCTATCGCTTTGCTCAGGTCACCCTCATCTCCCCTCCAGCCTCCATCCTGTTAAGGTTTATCCCCCTCTTATTAAATATAAAAGGTGGTGTTGTGGTTTGGTTTTTTTTTTTTTTTTTTTTTTAAGGATCTCATAACCTTTTAAAACCCTATGTCAATCCTCTTCTAGAAAAAAGGAAAATACCGAATGCCGCAAAGTCCCTCTAATCCTGCAACACACAGTCAATTGGCTAGTGCACCAATCAATTTATATTTTCAACATACAACACTCCCTTATTCTTCCAGTTCTGCACAAGTATTTTTAATAAAAATTACCCTTGACACTATAAGCTGTTCACCTTGTACATTCATACTAAATTCCCATTTCAGCTATTGGGAGACATACACATACCTGCTAGCTGATCTCAATACCATAATATCCCATTTTTTATTACAATAGTGCCATAGTATTATTTAAAAAATCACTGTGCTGAACTGATGAGCCAGGGAAGGAAGAAATCCCCAGAAGGTCAGGATGCCAACCTCTTCCATAAACTAGGACTGACCTTTCTCAGATCGCTCCACAAACTCCAGCACTGGCAGGGTTGCTGAGGGATGGGAGCACTTTTTCAAGCAGGCAAACCTTCAGCCAGTTCTGTACTGTATGAGCTAGTCTGACAGAGTCAAGGATATATGTATGAGGTTCTATCACTCTGTCTTCTACTTTTTTTCCCTTTGGCTATTATGAGTAATGACCTCTGGTCTTCTCCCCAGCTCTTGTTAAAACCTGAACACTTCAAATTCTTTGACATAGTCTCCTTGGCTGGGATTCACCACGCCTAATTCTGGCCATGTAAAAATATTTACTAATTAGTGATTAACATGATGCATTATGTATAAAAATAGCTATTACACAAGAAGAGTGAACATTACAAAAATGTTAAATAATCCAAACAATTAACTTTGACTATTCCAAAAATACATATATTGTCCCTCAAAACTTGCTACACAATATTGTTTCATGTTCATATCAAGAAATCACTTTAAAAGAAAATTATAAATGTGTAAGAACAAAGGATTAACAGAGGATCATTCCGCTGATTTTCATGCAACAATAAACAATAGAGGCAACAATATGGTGGGAATAATATGCCAAGTTGGCAGAATTTTACTGGTAAGTGTCCAAAAGAGAAGGTGGGGGTTTTCACCCTCTTCTTATCTTCTGTTCTAACTGGGAGGTCACGTATCATGACCCTAACAGCCTACACTGCTTGTTTTGGTAAAAGCATTGCAGCATGTTGTCCTCGGGCTTCCGTCGTACGTTTGTGCCCAGCCAAGGCAGGTTGTTGTAGGAGCTCCCTGCACACCTCTGCTCTTTCCCTCCCAGCTGAATCAGAGAAGTGCATGCATTGCCCACAATGAGGACAACAGCACAACGGGCTGAAGGAGGAAGGAGAAGGCGAGGAGGATAGCTGAGGACCCTGCTGTACAGAACCCCAAGAAAAAGTGCTGCAAAGGGCATCAGAGACCACCACATCACTGTGGTGCGCAATAATGCTGAGGAAATGAGAGGACGAAATATAACTCATGAGTGGGAAATAGCAGATGTTCTTCCTCAAGGGCATAAGCAGAACTGTAATTACAGAAAGCAATGACATCCTATCAAGCAGAAGAGCATTAGCTGTGCAGCTGAGAATGCCACAAATAAATTGACAAGTATTATTATTTGCCTTTGCATAAAGTAAGTAAAGAAAAACAACACAGGGGCATCCCCAGACACAAAGAAATAGGCAGAGGGCAGACAGAAAGGGCTAAGAGCACAAAAGGAGAGAACATTTTCTTTACAAGGATACAAGATGTCCAATAGCATATCAATAGTAAAATTGTACATGGTGTACTTTAGACAGAAGAAAACTTCATACACACTTCATCAGACCCCAGTGAATTAGTCACAGTCTACCCAAATCACATTTTATGTGACAGTAACCACCAGGTAACAGATGTGTCAGTGCAGTCTCACTGCATTCAGTGGGAACATGCCTGTATGAGAGGCTACTTGGATGTATTTTAAAAGGATTAATTTCCAAGACTACAGTAAGCTGCAGTGTTAATGTATTCAAGCACCTACCCCTATCTCAGCTAACCAAGAAAAAAACCCTCCATGATAAATTAACCTGATGTGAAACTGTATAGTTTCATTTTCATCATTCTTTGAATAACACATTGTTTTCACAAAGAAACTAATTCAAAAGGCACTCTTCCACCAGGATTCAGTATATCTATAAACATTTGAAAGTAATTTATTTAATCTCATTTTTTATCAGAGTCCCCTTTTGGTATCAAAATACTGATATGAGACTGAAGTGGTACAATTCAGAGTGAAGCTGTCCTCACTTCTTTAGCCCCACTTCAGCTTTGGTGTAGATAGATCAGAGGTGGGCTCAAGCCCAAGGGTGCTCAAGGTAGTCCCTGCTAGATCCATAATTAGGAAGATGTGCATCCACCCTTTCCTACTCTAAAGCTTATTCAGTAGAAGAAACCAAAATCTTTTATGAATCATCATCTACAGAACTGTTTAGTAAGTTCCAGTCAGTTACAACAGTGATATCCTACCAAACACAATGGACATCTGTGCCACAGAAGGTATTCTCTGAAATTAGTAGAGTTACCCGGGTAAAACTGTTTATCCTGTAGAACCCTCTTTCCTGATATTAATATTGGGAAAACAAAATGTATCTTAACATTTAAAGCTGTCTTTGTTTGCAAGATGAGCATTACTTGCAAACCAAGAAAATTTGATACGGAGCCATTGAAGTCAGAGAAAAAAATTACTTGAAGATCTGATTCCAGTAGGAAAACTGATGATGTTTGTACAAAAGGCATCAACTAACTGAACAGATCTGCCTCTTTGGTGTATTTGGAGTCATACCTGCAAAATTCCATAGGAAAAGCTTGGTTTGTTTATGTTTTATTCTTTGTTGCATTGCAGGCTCAGCATAACCATGGGAGAGGAAACTTGGCTGTTTCACCCATCTTGCAAGGCGTAAGGTAGTGCTGAGCTAAAAGGGTGGCCAGATGGCAAATGGGAACCAGGACCCTGAGTCTGACCAGCTGCTGCTGCTCCAAGAAAGCAGTGCTGTTGGTGAGGGATAGGAAGCCATGATGGCTGGGGCTGGAGGAGCCTGGACACCAAACTTGTGCGAAGTCCCATGGACTGAGTACTTGTGGCAGTAATGCCACGTGCTGGGCTGTATTCTGTTCTCTGTATGTGTGTGTGCACTACTGGTCACCCCAGAGTGATCGGGACACTCACTGTTTGGGTGCAACCTCTCAGCTGCATAAGATGCAAAGGGCATCAACACATGCTCACAAAAACTTTGCCGGTGTATAAAACAGACAACGACCAAGTGGACTGATAGACCTTGTCACAAAATGATGGACTAACCAATAGAAAATTATGTACATGTTTCTAGGCAAATATACAGCCTTTAAATACGATAAACAGGTAAGCCCGTTATGCTGCTTTACAGTCACACTTCAGAATAGACTTTTTTGACTATAAGATACAAAACCAGGTAATAACACTGAGGTCAGCTGAGTTGTATGGGAGCATTGGCCAAATGTCCTTAAGAACTGATGAAGGCTGCGACTGTGCTCTGTTAACCTTCATGTACAAAAACATCCCCCAACAGCCCAAGGAGAAAAACAAACCTGGAGCTGTTGTTTACATTTCACTTCCCTGTCTATCCACCCTATTTTGATGTGCAATTGACAAGTGCAACCCCCACCCCTCAAAAAATATCCATACAGACAAAAGAAAAATCTCTAGTTCCATAAAGTATTAAATCGGCAAAGATTATCAAAACAATATCCTAAGGGGGAGAGAAATTTTCACTGGCATGCTGTCAGCTGTCAATCATACACTTTTATTATCCTTGTCTGGCCTCTATAATTTGCCCTCTATGTGGGTTAGGAGAGAAACTTTACTCCTTTTACTTCCTTTTTTGTTTATTTGTGAAATGGAAATTTTGCTATCAGCATCCATGTGATGATCCCTATGCACCTGAAATGCGGCAGCACATAATGCAGTAGGACAGAAAAGCAAACAAAGCATCCTCAATCTAGAATGGTTCTCAGGTACAAGCACACTCAAAAGGTTCAAAAATGTCCTGTACTCTGCAGTTACTCATTGTACTTCTTCAGAAACCTCTATCCACCGATTGCTAAACTCACTTTAAGAATCCCTGTTTCTCACTTCCCAGATCAAATAGTGAGAGACAAATGGAGCAGTCAGTCTTACATTGCAAACTGGCTTTACAGTGGAAAGAAAGGAAAGAGCTTAAGAAGCACCCACGTTTGCTTGAAGAGATTTGCTTTTCAGATGTTAAAATGGTCTTTGGAAAAAAAGTAATTAGAAAAGATTTTAGAATTATGAAGGAGTATGTGAATGATTCAATTCCTTAAGCTTATTTTTTGTGTGAATGGAAGTTTTGGGCAATGCCACCTTCACAGTACCAAGGCACAAAGGTTTCTTCAACTGGAACTATTATCCTGAACTATATTAGCAATTTATTTCTTCTCTGGCTTTAATGAAACCTAAAGTTGCTGACTATTTTCCATTCATAAAGGGAAAATATATAGCAAAGCCTTTGCATAGGTCTAGAGTGTATAGCAAAAATAACATGGAAACATACTGTAAAAATCTGTTCATAATATATTTGCTGCATTTTAGCCAAGAGCCTCTGCCAAGATTTAATACTTCTTTGTTTTAAAAAAAGTGTTTTAAAAGAAAATAGATATGTAAATTGTGGGTTGCTTCTTGGCAAATTATATTTTTAAAAGCAGAGTTGGCAAGTTAGGTTGCCTCCAGAGAGTTTGCATCCTATGTTTGGTTGTTATTAAAAAGAATTTAGTAGTTTAATCCTGGTCCCCAGTTGTCAACATCACAAAATCATCACGCAGTCCCAAACTACTGCAGTCTGTGGTTAAAAGGAGCACAGAAGTGAAAGTTCAGAGGTGCTATTATTATAGGTCACAACTGACATGGCAGGTACCAGGGCAGAATTACACACACAAGAGATTGCATAACATCTGCTCACATTTTGTGTTCCTCAAGTCCATGTTACTGGTTTTGCTCTTTAATGAGCCCTGAAGTCACCCATTAAAAGGGCAAAACGTAGCTTAGGGAAACTAAAAGCAAGACGGCTTTCCTTTATTCCACAATGAACAGAAGTGCCCCGATTTCCTACTTTATGATGACTCACCACAAGTTCTGATGACCATCTCAATGCTTCTGAGGTCTCCAAGTTGTCAGTGTCCAGCAGCACTCTTCTGTTGCTCTTAGTCCTTCCCACCCTCAACTTTTCTGCTGTGCTGGCAGGGGAAGGGCTTTTCCTTCCCTTTCCCCCTCAGAATGTTTTTCCTGTCCTTCTGCAAATTTCCCTCTGCAAATTCCACCCCATTAACCTGCTTCATCTGGCTATTTCAGTGTCTGCCTTCCCTATCCCTCAGTGCCCATGGAGAACACCTACAGCTTTCCTCACTTCACGTGTGTATTTGCCTAATCCTGTGCTTCCATATTCCCTACAAATGCAATCTTATCTACAGAGTATTAATTCCTCTCCTTGTTTTCTGTGCATGTCTGTTGGGCACTCCGGATCGACAGACCTGCTTGGAACCACTCAAAATTCTGACAGCAAAAGTGATTAACAGGTTAGATTGGACAACTGATATAAATTGTGTTGGAATAGTATTTAAAAGCTTTTATTATAGTATATGTAAAAAATTGAGACTGTGTGATAGAGTCATGCCTCTTCGGTGATTAACACCTTGTAGTGGTTGTTTATCATCATATATAATTTCAGTCAGGAGTCAGTAGCAGGCTGCTTTCTGTAAAATATGGTTGTCAACTGCATGTTAACGTGAGCTATATGTTCTGGAGAACAGAGGCAGTTTGTCTGATATTTGCAAATTACTTTATCATCAGGCACAAAGAAGTATATCACTTTTCTACAGGTAAGGATCTGCCAGAATTATTGTCAAACATTTAGTTTGCCAAAGACATAGTAGTTATTTCCAAAACACTGAGGAAAGTTATTAGCCTAGAAGTTCAGAACCATCTTCCAAACTGATGTCCAACGATCTGAGGAGGAAGAACTGAGAAGGGGGAAAATATGATCATGCATGAACCCTCGACAAACCTCAGGTAAAGAGGAACAGAAGTTTGTACACATCCCAAACTGAAAAGTCTTTCCTGTAAATGCCCTCTGAAGTATGCACAACCAAACTCTCTGGTGCTACGAGTTATAGGAGCACCTACACCTATGCAGCTAGGTATGGAGAGGGAGACAGGTCTCCTGGATTTGATCTTGCAGATAAGCATGATTTTACTTTCTGCCACCAGCATCCCTGTAAACCTTTGTAACACTACTTTGGATTTCATAAATAAATACTCTTAACTAGGCTCAAGCTAACTACACTAGGTTAACATCAGGGCAGCCCATTAATAACATGTCCCAGTGTATTTTTCCAAGGTGCCCAAAGAGTAGGAAAGGTCATCTCCACAAAACTGTGGAGCTAGCTTAAAAGTTAGTAGCACTGAGACCAGTATCGGTATGGAATAAATGTCTTCTAGCCACCAAAGCCAGTGAGAAAAGCTCCTTGGTATACAGCAGGACATCCTAAGGGCCTGAAGGGAATTTATAACAGCCTCACACGCCTTTTTTTAAATTATATTTAATTTTAAATAAAAATCAGTTCTGTAAATGGGCAAGAATGAACACAGCCTCACTGCATCTTTTCATAAGCACAAGGTGCTGAGAAGTGCTCATTAAAGCTGCAAGTGCTTGAAGCATGCTGGGATATCCTCTGCCAGATGTATGCGTCCCTTACCTCATCTAGCCTTCCGTAGGTTTTTTTTGTTTACAAGCCATCCATATGGCAGCATCATTAAACATGTCATAAAAAGACTACTCAAGTGGTTGTCTTGTTACTCTAATGAAATTACATGTTTGTTAAAACCTTGCCATTCCAACTGCCATATGTTATGAAAACTCAAGCCTACTGGGATGCCATTTCATGTAAAGTTTAAGTGCCTTGCCGGTGAATATAATTAACCATAATAGCATTTTATTAGCTTTAGTTACGACGGCAACTAAAATAACACTTTGCAAGTCATGCCAGCACACATAATAAAGAAAGTAAGTACAATGCATCAGCTGGGAAAGAGACAGCTACTCCTAGCAATTGCCCTCCTGTCTGGCCTAGCCAGCAGGGGTAGAGGATAATCCTTAAAAATCGCTGCTATAGGGCATAACCATTGCCATCAGGAGGAGAGCGAGGCCGGGAGTGACTGTTGAGGAGTGCTGCGGGGAGCCAAAAGCCAGACTGAGCTGCAGGAGGAACACGCTGGAGAACCACATGGGCAGAGAAAGATATGGCTGCTGTATGGCTAAGAAAAGCATTTCTTGGCCAATTTTGCAGATTTGGCTTCTTATCGCTGAAGGAGGATGCAATGCTAACACTAGTTGCTCAGCTGGCGCTGGGAGGATGGTGACATCTAGAAGGATGGCCATGACATGCAGCCGGAGTCATTAGCTTCTCCAAATGGCAGAGCTGGAGCAATCACTGCTATTAAAAGTCCATGAAGCTAGATTTTCCACTACACAACTTCATCTTTGCCTCTCCAAAGTAATCTGAGCATCCTTACGCATCCTGATACATCTGGGAGAAGACAAACAGGAAAGAGAAATAAGGGATGATAATACTCACAGAGGGGAAGAGGGTAGGAAAAAGTGGGCAAGGTAGAACAAATGGAGGGAAAGTGAAATGCTTGCACAGGGTAAGCAGCTACACCAGAGGAGAGCAAACATTCAAGAAAAAAAAAGCTCTTAAACCCTGTGTGCTACTGCTGCTGTCCACAGGTCCTTGCTAAGGCTGCCGAAGCTAGTTACATCTTTCATGTACGTAGGAACTGTAAGACTATATGTGAATAGTTTCTTCCTGCCTAGGAAAGAGCTAAAATATCCTGGGATGGATCCCATTACACTGTTCTGAACCTGGGAATACTCCAGAAAAGAGCAGTTTGGATGTATCTGCCCACTTCCCCTTTCCCTTCCTTGTGACCCTTTCCCACCCTCTGTGGTACCCACTGTAACACATTACTGTCATCCCAGGTCTGTTTCTGCTTAGCTAGTTACTACTAGTGAAAACCAACAAAAATGACAATAAAAACTGCTTGAAACACTGGAGATAGGCTGCACATGGCAAAAGAAAGCAGTATTTTGGCTGAAATCACCCCTCACCTTTTTCAAAATACTCTTTTAACGAAATAAAATTGCTAGTGAATAATATGATGAAATATAAAACTAGTTAAGGAAAAAAATGTACTTCTGTAACTGTTTTAAACAGGCAAGTTTAGGTTTTACATCATGAGGAGGGGTGCTATTCACTTGAATGAGTCTTAACCTTTCTTTAGGGTGCTGAAGCATGTAGTGGAAGAACTTGGTGCTACCTTTGATCATTTTAATTATCAGGGCAGGGTTTTATCTTTATATGTGTTCAAAACACAGAAGAAGAAAATAAAGAAAGATATTGATCTTTTAAAACTTATTTTATGTATTATAGCATTGCAATTAGATAGAACCCTGCTGTTAAAGACTTGGCAGTTGACAAGAATATTTTAGTTAAAAGGCAATTGACAAAAAAAGCAGCAGGTGAGGGACCACTAGCCAGTTGGATGGATGAGTATGTGAGGCATTTACTTTGTTGTAATTCACTCAGTATTACAGCAGACTTGGGAACTGAACCCAGATGTCTTGATTTCCAATCTCGGAGCAGAAAAGTTGGCTTTATTTTGCGTCTGTTTATCCCTTTTAATAAGTTTTCCTGTCATCATAATGTTCCTGGGGAATAACAGAAATCAGATCTACGTGATGTTGTCCAAGAGCTGCAAGTTTCTACAAAATCGTTGGTGCATTGGACTTCTGAATAAGAGGATATTGCTGCCTGTCATGTTTTCTGTGCACCAGTGTGACTGAAAAGCCCAGTGTGTGCATGGCACAATTTCTCACCACATCTACACATGACATAAAGGGAGATCAGAGCTTCAGTCTGCTCAACCTTTCTTCGCTTTTCCTGCTATCTCTCTTCCTGCGGCTCACTGGAGTATTTCAAAATGAGACACTCTGTACTGAAATGCAATCCTATGTGGGCTGGCTGCTATCAGTACGTCTCAGTGACGTGCAACAAATTTGGTAGAGCTATCATCTCAAAGACCTCATTTGATCTGAAGCTTGATGTCATCCAACTTCTTCAACTCTGATAAATCAACCAAAAGCCTTCTTGTCTCTCCTGACACCATTCAGCAGCTACTCATCCAAGACAGGGCATCATTCAGGAGTCTGTCACTACAGTAACAGCCTTTGACCTTTTTGGCTGTGCTTTGCTCACTGTGATTATTTGTTCTTTGTATTATCTTAACCAGGATCAGCTAACATGGTGGTGATGTTGATGATTTCATCTTCAAAGTTTGATGACATTTCTTCAGTTTTGAATGATTAGGGGGTAAAAAACCCCACCCTGTAAGCTCTGTACCATCTCATCATGTTTTTTTAAATTCCTCTGCAAATTATCATGGAAAGAAGGCTAATAAATTTTAGAGGAGAATGAGACAAAACAACACTTTGAGATTCTTAGGAACAATTAATTCCACTTGAGAGGCACAAAGACAAAGGCTTTTCGCTATTGCTTTGAAGTAGCACTGTGCCTTTTAAATCCATAATCTGGGCGATTTGATGTTCTATGCACCCCAAATTCACTGCTTGCATCCCTTTGAAGCACACAGCAACAACACTTTTCAAGCATCAGAAAGCCTTTCCCGAGACCTTGCAGGACATCAGATTTGAGTTCTACTCCCCTTTCCCTCCTCAACCTCTTACCTAGCTTTTGCCATCTCAAACGTCTGTTTTCTTCCTCCACATTTTCTGTCCTGTCCATTGAGATGGCAATCTCTCTGTGTCAGAGCCTGACTGACATATCCTAGGCACTGGTCTCATCCGGACTGCAGGCTGACATCATGACAGATCAAAGCAGACCATTGACTCATTGGTAATAGACCTGTCACAAGTGGAGCCCTTGATTTCTATTGACGGGCTTATTCTTCAGAAGTGGTCACTAACTGAACTGGGGAACATTTTTCACCAAGAGGTTTCAAAAGACAAGCTACTTAACTATTTGCTGGTTTTATTACAATATTCACTATTTATAGCATGTGACTGGTTATTCAAGGAAGTAGCACTATCACAAGTTCCTACCGGGATGAGAGACTTTCTTTAAAGAAGAGAATAAGAAATAAAGAGTCTATTGTATAATTTATATATAATTTCTCTATCATATTTTGATCAAATACTCCCAACTTTCCAAGGTCCTATCTTCTGTCTATCTCTCTTAACACCGGATGGCACACTGAAATAAGTGGTGTCCATATCCTTCAAGCAGATGAAAACTCTATACGGCCTCTTGCAGAATCTCAGAGTATTTCTGAGAACAAACAATTTGTACCACACATATCTGGTATAGCATGTGTGACTTTTAAATACAATCAAAGATGAAAAGAAGAGGTACAGAAGATATTTCAATATTTGTATTTGTTTAATATTTTAATATGGCATTGCTTAGCCTTGAAATTTTCACTGATAAAGAGGCAAGAAAACTTTTAAATATACATTGCAAAAATCTACTCTTCAGTTCAGATGGCTTTTCCTCAGCCATCCAGAGCATCATTGCAGAATCTCTATAAGGCCTCCAAACTGGGTCTAGTATTTACATTTACATCTGGCAGTACCTTTAAAAAGTCCTTGTACTTTCAGGTTTTTTTCTTTTATAAGTAGCTAAATTCATGGAGTTCCTGTCACTTGTTTCACTCCAAATTTCCAAATCTTCCCCTAATTGCTACTCTTGATACTTCTGCTAGAAACATTTCTCTCTGGAATACATGTTTTTGCTTCTGCACTACACTGGGATTTTTGATGGAAGTTTCTTTAAAGTATATTCTTAAAACCACTGAATTTCACACAGGGCATAAGGGGGTTTTATCATTAAATTAATTATGGTAGTATTAAACACCTAAATATTAAAGTACTTGGAATGCCACACAGTTTTTTTTTTCTTTTTTTCTTCAAATAATACTCACAAAAAGGTCTGGATTGCAGTTTCTCTCTTTTATATAGAATAACTATAAGGAAAGGAGCAAAAAAGAATGTTCTTACATTAAATACAGAAGAATATTTTACGGTAGTATTGCTTTCAATATTGAGTTCATGCATAATAGGGCATGTAATCTAATAAATGTTTTGTTTAACAGAGGATAATGTAGAACAGACAGAAACAATGTCCTCTGTCTATTGTCAAGCATTTAAATTGGATCTCTACTTGTTGTTATATCTTAGGGTCTATGTGTCTAATGCTCATCCAAAACACATCTCAGGTTTCATGTACTTTCTCTTTTCTTCCTATAGCCTTCCTCCTCCTCTATGCAATCCTACAGTCTTTTTATCCTCATATTCAGCCAATTCCCACCCATTCTCCTTCTTTACAGCAATCTGCCTGCTCTGGCTTCATCCCAAGTGAGTAATGAGCTGAAAAATCTCCTCTACAAGCCCTGTTTTTCCAGGAATCTTTTCCTGGCTATTCTCCTCCCTAGCATTCTCCATAGTCTCCTTCCTGAAATTTATGTGATGCCTTGAATTGCCTTGTGATAGTGAGGGTTGAAATGAGAAAATGTTTCTGCAGAGGGACAGATCTGCACAAAATGGGTTCTAAAACACTTAAAACATGTCATCCTTGCATTTCCTTCCTCTTTCATCTGTAAGCCCTATTGAAGATACCTATTACTTTATACTATATAATGACTACAGACATTACAATTTGGACAATTATAAACCTACAAGCCCTACAAAATCTTTTTAAAACCATATCCTGACCTTTCTGAGTATTGTCCATGTTTGCTCCTCCCCTTTTTTTTTTTTTCTGGGAAAGTGATTCAATTTTCCTAGCCAGAGACACGTTAAGTGGTTACAACTCTATTTATATTGATGTATAAACTCACTTCTCTTACTAAACCCACAGTGACAGGACAAAATTCTCAAAAAGATTATCCAGTTAAGGTTTTCTTAATAGTGGAAATGCCACTGGAATTTTTTTTGAGAAAAGTAATACTTATTTAAAAATGAAATGGAAAATTGTTGCCACCCCATTCAACCTCACTTGGCAAGTGGTAACAGAAATGCCCAAACCAAACAAACCAGAATGTTTGCAATGTATCTGTATATTAAAGAAGAGTCTCTATAGTGATATGAGTCAGCAGACTCAGGATTTAAATTAATATTTAGTGTTTTTAAAGAAAACCAATGCCCTTTATTAATTTCATGGTAAAAGACATCTTTGCAAGTTTCACAGTTTCTCCTTGCATAATAATTTCACTGCAAATCTGGGATCTGGTCTAATATCATTAATGCCAGTGGGAAAACTCCAGCTACATTTAGTGGGAACAGGTTCAGCCTCTAAGATTCCCCTTGGGCTTGTCTACAAGTTGACATTGGTAGGCTACTCATTTGTTTCAGTTTATTCTAATTTTCAGTATTTTTTCCCATCAGTCTTAGTAACTGTCCTGTAATTCTCAGGCTATACCAATGAGATAAGGATGTAAAGAGTAGAGCTCTCATACCAGTATTAAGCATATCAAATTGTGCATCTGTAATTTTTGCAGCCATATAAATAGCATATGCTGGCAAAAGAGGAATGACAGTGAATTTTCAGGCACGGTGGCAAATGGAAGGTCAATGTAAAAGGATGGTAAAATAAAAATTATAGGAAGAAAAAGCCTATGAGGAAGGAAAGCTTTTTTATTGGGGAAAAGATATCAATCTCAAAGAAAGATAAAAGACTAGCTTTTGAAAAAACTTAGAATGTAGCAAATGTTTCTCCAAACATGTCAAAGGTTGTGCCATGCAGCATGACATGCCGTGTGACTAAGATATTCCAACTCTATCATCCAGACATTGGAAGTACTAGTCCTTATACTTGCCTGCTTGATGTATGGAAAATATGACTTCTCTAAGCTTGTAGTAGTAAATGACATACAAGAAATTATGGGTATTTATTTATTTTGTGAATTTGTAAATACTTTATTTATTAAAGTATTTATTTTGTGAAACACTATTTAACAGATACCACCTTTCACCCTAGAGGTGAATTAACTGGTAAGAGGAAGAGAAGAATAAAGTGAGGTGCAAATCAAGGATAAAATAATCCCAGTTGTGTTTTGGGAGTTTTCTGAATTTAAAAAAGTCATAAATAAATAACTACAAATATATATATGATGGTGGTGTATGTGGAATAGTATATTCACAGTATAAGGCTGAGCTGCTTTTGCCTTTCACTGTAAACTCGAAGTGGCTCACTTAATTTCCTAGAAAATGTCTTCACTTATGTGAGTATTTCCAAGCAGAAATGTACTCTTTTTCCAGGGAAAGTAAAAGGATATGTAATCAAACCCAGACTTATTTCTGAAGGAAACTGGCTCATTTTTAGAACGAAAATATGTCTTGCGTTAGGGAAGTGTGATCATTCTTGATTTTGTGACTTCCACAAAGCAAAAACTCCAAACCCCCCAAAATCTTGTTTGTGAAACTGAAAGAATAGGACTTTCCATACTGGATCAAACCAGAGGCCTGGGTAGTTCAATATCCTGTTTGTCACTACCCGAGAGAGCAGCTTCAGAAGAAAGCATGAGAACTCCCCCAGGGAGCTCGTTTGACACAACCTATCCCTCCCCAGGATAATTTCCAAGGGTAATTCTAACTTCTAAAGTTGTAAAATGATATAAGCTCTTAAATGAAGAGCTTTAGTATAAGTTTCAGAAATTTAATATAACTTACAAGACTTTTATTGAAGGTATTTTTGTGTACTTGTGCTATCATAAGGTTATAAGTCACCCTTGCTTAATTTGTTAGTAATGAAGTGTGTGCAGGCACGTATATTATTTTAAGATTTGTAAGAAAAAGTTGCCAGAAGTTACTCCAATCATCTCAATATCTGCAACGAATTAAAGCATTTTGCTCATTTCTATTGATGGCTCCGAAGTATTCAGAGGGGGAAAAAAAGGGGAAAAATGGGAAAAAAATGTTACCTGGTCAACAGTCAAGCAATTAAAACAACCCCCACATAGTGGGGGTGCAGCTACGTGATGCATGAACGCGTGGGGATGGCAAGCGATGCTGGAGCGGTTGTGCCGCAGGGCAGACATGAAGAGCCGCTCGGCGGGACGGGGAGATGTTATGTCGCTGCTGTGGCAATTGCAAGCTGAAGAACATCAGTGACTGGCAGTGAAGCATTAACCGTGATGGCCTACCTGCAAGTGACCTGATGCTAATGTGAAATGGCAGCTGAGAGCAGCTCCATACAACTTTCTCAGCCTCCCTAAGTAATTGGTAACCTCTGAACCCTGCTCACATGAGTAGCTGGGGAGAGCTGCTCCCAGTCAGGCAGAGAGGTCAAGCCAAAGCCTGATTGTCTGGACCTTCAAACATGTGACCTTCTTCCTCAAAACTTTCTTTCTCACACCTAAAGATCATGCCACTGGCCCCCAGAACTGCACTTTGATCGGTGCTTGAAGTGCATTGTTTACCTTATGTATTAAGCCCAGTCAAATGTGCTTGAACTGTACAGTATCAATTTTTCCCAGGTCCTTTAAGTTTGGGCAAAGAGAAACTAGCCTGTCTTAGCAAACTTCTACCTTACTTAGTGCTGATCTTGGACTTTTGCAAAACTGACAGTATCACTAATCTAATCCTGATGTCTGCAATGAGGTTTAACACTTGGAACATCCAAATGAAGTTTAACCGGAGCAATTTACTGAACTTTTAGGTCCAGCATTTTTCTGGGGCATATTCTGCTTTTAGATTGAATATGACAGCATGTCCTGATTAGCCCAGTGTTGTGAAAAGTGGAATCAAAGCCTTGTTCCAGGCAGCTAACCAGGTACTACGGCATTCCCAATCACACTGAGCATTTGACCATGCATGCACTAAAGTTTTGACGGGGCTTTTGAGAGGTCAGATCAAGTCTTTGTTTTTTAAACAGAAATGTAAAAGAATGGAAGTCAATCTCTGATTAGTTTTTATGGGCTTTAAATATTTTTATTTGGAAAAACATCCAAATATTCTAGTTGCAGCACAAAATGTTTATTTCTTTTTTGCTTCCACTACCAACATTTTCTGGAAATACACTTCACTGGCTGATCATGCTCCTACATTCCAGATAAAGCTTTTGCTACATGCTTTTCTCTGTCAGAAACTCTCCTGTTGCCCAGCATCCTCAACTCTGGCTCATGTTAAATATCTAATTTCCTTTAATAATTAAGAAGACAGTTTGGAGGCAATTATTGCTGTTTCCTTCCTACCTATTCATCTGCTCTATTATCAGCTTCTTTTCCTGCATTTTGATTTCTGTTTTGGTGGAAATAATTTTCAAAGCAGGTCACTAATAAACTGGCAATGGTCCTGCTCACAGTGGTATTAAGAGTAACTGTTCTGTCATTCTCTGATGCTGAATTTCACATAGCAATCACTGGCAAGCCCTAAAATAGTTCTCAGTTTTACCAGTACAAAAGGACATCCTGGTACTCCAAAAATTTGGTACTCACTTAACCTAGTCAAATTCTTTTACAGTTTAGAAAGCCAGCTGCCTTGCAGTGACCATCAATTTTATTGTACAAATCAATTTGTCTCCACTGACGGAAAATAATTGCAAAGCAAACAAATTATCCATGCTACATTGAACCCTATTCACTCCGGGGACGCTGTGCTTACAGCTTGAGAAGATTTTCCTCTGCCTGTCTCAAAAATAGAGCTTGCTATTAAAAAAACCCAGAAAACCATTAAAAAATCTTACTGCTCTTACTCTTATTGCTGCTGCAGAACTTCAGTGTATGAATTTTGCATTTGTCTAAGCATTAAGATGCCATTACGTGGAACTTTTCTGGGTATATTCAAACCCAAGTCTATGATAGGGCTTTATATACTAAAATTTTAGTACAAAGAGCACTGTTGTTGAAAGTGAAGGATTTAGAAGCTGCTGAAGGCTTACAAAGTCACTAAGGATCTTATGTAAAAGCACAGTCCAGCGGCTTTTTATATAGGCCAATATCCACAGAGGGATTTAAACTCTTGAATAGACTGTAGGGTTGGAGTGTGTTTACTCAAATTTCACTCCTCAAAACCACCACCCTCTTTCATCTGCCACTGGAAACATTTAAATTCTGTCAACACGCCTAATGCCCCTGCAGTTCTGCTCATGCAAACCCCCCAAAGACCCGCTCAGGGTGCGGGTCTGGCTGCTCCACTTGGAAGGTGGAGAACATCAGCTTGGACTCTACAAAGTGTGGGTGCAGGTGTCATTTCCCAGCAAACACCTACCAGTAACTAGGGTTTCCCAGTAAAGGTGGACAGGCCCTGGAGCTGGTCCCAGCTGGGCTGCCTTTACTTGAGCAATGCCATGCTCCTTCTTTCTCCCTCTGGCGTAACAAATATTTAAGTACTTCGGTGAAAAGTAGAACAAACTTAACTCCTTCTCAGGAAGACTGTCAGACATAAGTTTCATTCCCTGCTCCATGTCTCTATGGAGCCTTCCTGAGGACAGGGTAGCCTCCAAGGTAGTGGCTCCAGCCAGCTCCTGGGAGGGTTGAGATGAGGTCAGCACCGAATCCCAGTAAGACTTTGAAAGAAGAGAGACCTACCTTTAGGGTAAGGTCTGCTCTTAAGCCCTAAGGAGAAGGAGGCACTTCGTCCAGATGGGAAAGCCATACAGCTGCCAGAAGAAATACCTTGTGCCTTCAGCACTCCCTAAGGATTCGGGAAAGTCTATCATCAAAATGTTGTTGCCTTTGGGAGTGAAGGTCATAGTATTTACTGTAAGTACAGATCATGAATGCCACACTCCTAACCGAAGATGTCCAGCTTAAGACCATGTAGTCTTTATAGGTTCTTGCCCTAAATTCAGTAAGTAGAGAGTTCAGTGGCAGGCCTTGCAGAGTCCTCCAATATCCAGTTGGAAAAAAATTATATCCAGCAAAAATAAAAATAATAATAAAATATATACATATATTTACTTCCATCTGCTTAGATTTCAGGTGCTGAAGGTGAATCTTCTAAATTGAAATACTTTCTCATTTTCCAATTCTAGCTCTGTGGGGTTATTTATAACCAACATTCAGTGGTATGGCAGAAAAAAACCTGGGTACTTTCATTGTTCTCTGCTATCAGTAAATTTCAAAATAATAGGATCACCTTGCCTATTTTTAAATAAAAATGAGGCCTATATAAGCAGGGCTACTGATAGTGTTTCCAGGCTGTCCCAAAGATCACCTGGGTGTAACTTCTTGCCCCAGTAAACCATTCATTGAGGCTGCATTTCATTCCAAAAGTAACTATTTCATCACTGCCTCAGCATTTCAAATAGAGATGCCACCTGGTAAGAGATGCAGCAGTAAGCTGCATTTTTTCCCAGAGATGATATTGACTACTGTGTTTGATGAAATACATCCCACATGGCTTCTGTTTTTTAAAGTTGAGGCTTCTAAGAAATTAGTCCTGTGGTGTCATTCTAAATGGATATTAAAGCCTATTGGATTGTCCATTTTTCTTTATCATTTAGTGGAAAATTTTAGCAAAATATATCAAATTGTATTGAGATAAATTTGTCAGGGGTAGGTTGGAAGAGAACTCAAATTTTCTAAATTGTGGAAATAGGCACTCATTATTAGAAAAAAGTTGTAAAATTACCTCTGCTGAGGAAATAGTTACAGTAAAAACCCTACTTCTTGTTTGACACTGTAGAATCTATATGAAAGAAAAGCCTTAGGAAAGCTCTAAAAGCACAAAATGGGGCATGGACTGGGGCTGAGCTTCCTTCTTCTTAGGTGTCAAAGCCAACAAACCTCTAGACAAACAGCAGCGAGAAGCCAGACTTCCTCAGTTCCAGTGTTCATCAACCACCTCAAGCTACTTACCAGACATGAAAGAAAAAGAGAGGCCAAGAAGTCAGTGGAGGGAGTTACAAAATACTTGGTAGCATACAGCCTAAATTCTTTAATGACATTTTTAGTAAATGTTCTTGCCGCCAAATGCGGTTTGCTTCACCATCAGGTCTGTCTCCATTAATAACGCGTAACTCCACTTCAAAATTATTCCTATAAAGCACTTTCTTAATAGCAGGCATTAGCTTTGTGCATTGCTACAAAAGTCAGTAGAACTTGTTTTTTGTGAATGTATGGAGTTTTTTATCTGAACATTTGCAATTTAAAACATCGCTAAGAACTACGAGAATTCCTGACAGAAATCCATCCCGAAAGAGGCTAAAGTCAAATCACTGGAGACACATTTCTATGATCCTGACCTGGGAAGAACGTTGCCCAATCTAGTCTATGATGGGAAAATATTTGAAACAGGGACAAATTTCTCATTGACCTCCTCTTCCCCCACTGAGCTCACATTCTTCACCTCCACTTCATAATTTTTCATGGAACCAGAAGAACAACACGTATTTTCTCCATATGTTTCTGCTCAACCTCTAGTTGCATTTGCAGAGAGGTTAACTTTCCAAATAAGAAGGGGCAAGAGTATAAGCTCCACATTTGTTTAAGAAATAAGAAGGGGCAAGAGTATAAGCATTCAGATGCTTGCAGGAGTAGAAGGTCTGAAAAAAATGGAGATATTTTCAAGAATACACTTTTCATGAGATTTTCATGAGATCCTTCAACTGCTCCCCAAATAAAGTGAAATATTTTTGCCTATCTTAATCATGTGTCCCTTGATATCTACTTTCTGCTGAAATTATGTGAAGTTTTGGAAATTAATATCTGGGAGGGAAAAAAAAATGTGTGAGGAAAAAAATAGACAAAAGGATTTGTTTCAGCCACTCATTAACATCCCAGGAATGGTCTGTGAACCACCTTTATTATCACTGTAAGCTAATACTAATTATTATATATGTTAAATTATGGATTAAATATCATAGAATAAAACTTGGCTCCTACTGGGTATTTTAGAAGAATTTCTATTTAAACATCAGCTATTTCTCTCTCTCTTTTTGGATCTCATTTATCTGCTAAACACTGAAAACGTTAATTATGTGGTTATCATAACATCATTATGTAAAAGGAACCAAGATGAGCGCTAAGCTCAATCATGTATAAAGTAAACAAACCGCAAACAGGCAGATGGCACATTTGGGACCTGACTCTGCCCTGTGAAGTCATTTACTGTTTTAAAACTGAAAGAGCAATGTCTGCACGGTCTTTGTCACTCATTTAGCAAAATCATTTTAAAACCACCTTTTTTCTCAAACTGGTACAACTCTGCTTGCAATGGTCATGCTTCACAGGCTCTGTACATAAATTTATGAAGCACGGCTTTAAGACCTACGCTGATTTAACATTCAGGTAACTCCTTTACCTTTAATGTGTTTCCTCCCAATTCCCACCTGAAACTCAGAGGGATAAGGAAGACCATTGCACTGATTTAATATTTCATTAATTGCATTTTAAGTCCACGGTATAACCACGCTCTGCTACTGGGAGGATGAAAGGAAACACGGTATTAAGATGATATTGATTCATTTAACCAGCGTGAAATGAAGAAAAGGTCAAATTGGGGCAAAGCTGGTGCAAGCAAATACATCCCTGGCAGTTAACTGTTGTGATTCAGCGACTGACAACTGCAGGAAAGGCATGGGAAGCCTTAGTGAGCACAGTGAGCTCTCCAATGCTCACTAAAGTGTGCCATTAGTCTGTTCTTCGGAGTCATCAGACTGCCTTGAGTTGGGTTTTACCCCCTAGGCAATCATCACAATTAATTGGGCATGCAATTTATCATAGACTAATTAAGTGGCTTCTCCTGTTTTTATCACTGCTTGTAAAGTGAAGGAGCTCATTCTGACTTTTTATTTGTATTACTGGCAAGGCAGTTTAAAGCACATGGATTAATCACTTCTAGATGTGTATTAGATTCCCAGCAACTGAACCCAGGAGGGAACAGCAGTCCACCCCAGTGGTTTGGGACAGATGTGTTTGCATTTGCAAGAGTATTAGGCTGGTTTCTGCAGGGAAAGACCTTGATACACTTATGGGTGGGTGGGGGGGGGGGGGGTGTGCATGCGTGCTCATGCAATTACCTCTACTCTCCACTGCCTTTTGGTCAGTTGCAATCAAAATTTGAGAGGGGGAGAAAGATCTTGAAAGAAAGAAATCCTGCTAAGGCTCCCACTGAGAAAGCAACTTTACAGTGAGTTTAGCCCTGCTTGGACATGGGGGGATCTTCTTGGGAACTCTAAATTGAGACACAAATCAATAGGACACCAGACATCCTTGGTTCCTGTGCTCACAGAATTATGCGTACTCACCGCTGCTTCTCTGTGCAGTTAGAACTTCCTGCTGCCACCAGAATATTTGCTTTGCTCATGCTGATCTGGGAGTCACTCTGCAGTCATTAAAGAAGGTGGCAATTTCAAAGGAAATCTCCTTTGAACCAGACTCCATATTTACAGCTATGTTGCTTTTAAAGACAAGGCAGATCCGTGGTACCTGTATAGTCATGGTGGGGTAAGGTTGCTTCTGAAAGGTGATTTTTCACCAGAAAGCTTTTGAGCAGAAGCTCTGCTGGCTTATTCCTACTGACATTGCTAGTTAAGCCAAGAGCATTCACATTTGGCTGCCTTTGCTGGTGCAACACATCCTGCAACGTTGAGCCAGTGTAGACATCCCAGTCTCCCCACCATTGTCTAAGAAAACATGACCTGAGCCAACTCCTTGGCCCACCACTCCAAGGTCAATGTTGATGTAGCCAGTCAGACACTTGAAAAGCTCCAGGGAAGTGTGTACAATATTTTTTGTTATTCCAGAGTTTAGCTGTGCGGAATTGTCTACAGAGGAATGAGTTACATAAGGTGATGAAGGATGGGAGAATTTGAATCTAAATGATAAGAGGGAAAAAATGTTCAGCATTGTTTCTGTAATTGGCATAAGAAAGCAATCTATTCTCCAGCAAGAGAAGGCAGCTTAGCTACTTCATTCGTTTATTAGGGCATCTTAGCAAATACTTCTGAGTCCTCATAATGACTACTCCCATACGCCCCAAAGGGTTGTGTGGTCTCTTCTCTTAGTCTGCGCACAGCAAGGCTGACTTTACACACAGAAAATCAAGATTGCAAAAGCATTCCTCAGCAAGGAGACATTTCCCATTTGGTCTTCAGCTCCTCATTGTATTTCCCACCCACTTAACCACAACATTTATTTTTATAAACCAAACTGCCAGGAGCAAGCCTGCACCACCCTTTTGCATTTTTAACATGGACTAAATAGAAGGAAACTGTCTTGTGTTATGCCAGCTTCAAATCTCTGCATTTACCCCCCCATTCAAACAGATTTTCAGTCATCGTTAAGGGTGAAGGGTGTATTCAATGGTATAGCTATACTGCACACTACTATGTTGAGTGGTGATAAGTTACCCAAGTTACCTTTATGCCAAATTCATGTGGGCACTGGAAATTGTCTAACCATAGCTGCACTGAGCTCTTCAAAGCTTTTTTTCCCCTCACTTTTTGACATGCCACAAGTTTCTCCCTTTTGCAGCAGAACAGGAGCTGAATGGATACTAGCAGCAGCCGGAGGAAAGCAGAAGATGACTCCCTAAAGAAATATAAGACTTAAAGTTATCATAGAGGCTAGTGTAGCCTGAAAAACTTTCTCACAGCCTAGGGGCCAATATGCAGTATCTGCTCCGTGTCCACCCTTTGCCAAAATCCAATAGCCCATTCCTACTCAAGAAAACATTCAAGCTTAAATTCAGTGAGGGGCAAGTGGCTAGTTCCCACCAGAGGGATTTCTGCATCACAGTTTCTGAAAGTTGCTCCTAAGTCTCAGCAGTGGGGCTTAGCTTTATTTAGGTAGTAAACTACGACGTCATATTAATAAAGCTAATAGCGTTAAAATGTCTGCAAGCTGTGGAAATCACTGCCTCAGAGTAGAATTGAAGCAAAGTACTTGACAAGAATTTAACATAATGGTTGACATTAAAAAGCTCATGAAGACATCCACAACTATATAGTATGTTAAAGGGTTGTTTTAAAGGAGATACTGGTTTTTATACATCAGAACTGAATGCCTTTATGTAAGCTCACAAGTTATGAATTCCACCACTATCCATTACTGCATTTCTTCCCGTAACGGAGAATTTCTGAGAAATCCCTGAGCAGACAGGTCTGTCAGAGGAATGAATGTAGTGTACCATGTTGCTGTTGTTTCCCATCAATGAAGTAGGCAGAGGCTGGATGAGAGGAGGGTGGAGGGGGAAGAAGCAGGGAAAGCACTGCAGAGCAGTGTGGACCTGCCTGGGAGCATATATACTGCATGGGTGGTGTTACTGGACAGCAACCTTTAAGGAAGTCTCTCCTCCTACCTTAAAGATATTCGAGCAGTAGCAAGATACACTTGAAATTGGAATTCTCTTCTGGATTTTGTAGAAAGTTACATGGGCATTCATGATTGTACCCACAAACTCAAAGCTGAGATCTTCTAAAGGGCAGACATTTTACGCCCGATGATTGTCCCCATCTCTAACAGATTTATTTATCTATCTGATGTTTCAATCTACAATGGTCGTCTTTGTGTAAAGAAAAGCTAAGCACAATAGCTGATAGACCTTCAGGATTCTGTCAAAGAGTATTTGTAAAAACAGAAACCATTGTACTGCTGCTAAATGAAAATTTGGCTGTACAGACACTAGCCATGCAATGAAAAGACTGCATGCTCCTCGCACAGCTCCTTCCCTGTCTCCTGAACATTTCTACCAGTCAAGTCTTACCCAAAATGCTTTTCTAATCAACCATTTAGGGTCTTCATAAGAAGTTTGGAAACACACTCCCTGGCTTGTAAAATATTCTGGACTCAGACTCTGTGCCAGTCTGCATGTTCATAAAAAACATCACAGTCAGCCACAGAGACTGAGGTCCATTCTGTTTCTTCTTTTCATGATTGAACCGGACAGTTGTGCTCTCTTACCAGTGCATACATGCTTCATACCAGTGATGGGGTTTTGGTAGAGTTTTTACATATAAGCATATATTTCCACATGATAAAGCAATATAAAAAGGACGTGAAATGGTCCTTGGTAGAATTTGCCAGTATCCTTTAAAGGATGAGATCCTCAAGTATCACCTAACCTCTGGGTATTTGAAGACTACAGATTTTTTAGTTTTGTCAGTAAAGTTCTCCAATAACCTACACACCTGCTTCTGTGCATGCAAGAATTGTGCCAGAAACAGCCCCTATGTTGCAAAATGTCTTATTCCCCACTTGGGATCCAGCTAGAGTTGGTAAGAAGATGTTTGCATCTACGGTAGTCATGTCATGGCCAATGGAGAGAAATACCTGCAATTTTGGGACAATCTATCCTATTTCAAAGCAGACATGAAGTAGACCTCTAGTTTAGATGGATAATGCCTTGAAAGTGCCTAAGTCCCTGCATTAGCTATAAACTAGAGCTATTATCTTGGTTGCATATATTTACATTAAAGTCTAGTGAGATGAAGCCCTCCACAGGTACTCCACCTCTTCACATGTCCAGCCTGGTAAGTGTATTCAACACACTTTAATAAGAGTGAGCCACCCCCTGAAAACAGAGAGCGTAGCCATGATATAATGTTCTGTCTTTTTGTCTTTTTTAATTGAAAACATATTTATACAAAAAGCATAAGAAATATCAAGTAGCTTACCCAGAATGGCTTAGTAATGAGAAAGTGGTTCAGTTAGAGGGAAAATATGTGACGAAAGCACTTTTAATGGAGGGAAGAGCTGAACATGCAGCAGCTGTGAACGCTGGGCTATTGAAGACAGGGCTCTGCCTTCTCTAGCTGGGTTTTCAATGCAAGTTGACACAGCCACTGGAGTTTTTCGGATGAGCAACATGAGTGCTGACTGGACCAAGCTTTTCAGGGGAGGTAGTCAGAGGAAGATCCAATTTATGAGTCCCAGCAGATACTGAAATAGGAGCCGTACCCCTGACCATGCCAAGACTGATGCTTTTGAGCAAGCTAACAAGTAGACATTTAAGTGAGCATTATTAACATCAGAAGGAAAGTAACCTGCATACTTCTGGTACACAGACTGGAGTAGCTGAGCAAGGGTTCTGAGATTTTAAAATTTGGATTTGTCCAATTCCTATGCCTAAAATGAAATGGCTTTCTGGTCATAAATGGGTTTTCATATGTCCTCTACACAAATAGGACAAATGTTTTCTCAGTGATTTCAACTGACTGCGGTGATTTATTTGCTAGAGACAGGTTGGTCTGCATTCAATTTTTTAAGTAAGTTTCTCCTTTCTCCATTCCTTTCTTAACATTAGTGAAAAAATAGAAATTTTGTCAAAACAAACTTCTGATTTCCTGATTACCTACTGGAGGGCAGAATCATTGCCTTGTGCATTGCAATAGCCACACAACAGTATCATTTTAGCTGCCATGTCTCTCTGTTTTGTTTGCTTCCTGTAGCCCTAACCACTAAGCCTTACTGCTGCTTTAACCTGCTCACATCTCACCTTTGATTTCATTAGTAATTCTGTTACTGAAGGCTTGCACATTGTGAACTGCCTAAGTTTGGTATTTTACACCAATAAAAGCAGCAGAACTAACTAAATCACTTGTACAGTGCTAATTTTTGGCAGAAAACTCACATATTCATATTTTGGCCACATCAATGTTTTATTCATTTTAGCTGATAAAAACTTAATGAAGAAAAATACCTTAGGTTTTGTGACCCACTTGCTTTTGAAACCTTTATCATTTGACTTGAAACAAGGCATATTTATCAAGTCTTCAAAAATCAATTTAAAGAACGAATTTAAATAAAGGCAATATTACTTTTTTATTCCTAATGGCTCAATATCTTTTTGATAGCAATAGAAAATAATAAATAATATATTATGTAACTTATAAGCCATTATTATTTATAAATGCATTATATAAAAATATGCCTCAGTGTATGTGTGTGTGCATGTGTGCATGTATATATGTATGTATGAGTGTGTGTGTATAAATTAAGAGATGTTCCAAAAGAGCATACTAATTTTTGGAGTTCTGGTTTGTGACATTTTTAATTTAATAAATATAAAATCCCTTTTCCAGTCTAGCTTTTCATTTAGAGGATCGTCCGTGTGGGTAAGAAAAAGAGTAAAACATGTCGGTTAATAAAGGCTCATGGCATTTCTGTAAGCCTAAGGAGGACTCACACCATGGGCACAGGGATGCAGAGACACCTGGGGCCCTGCCTCAGTGCTATCCCAGCCCTGGCAGCAGGACATGATGCCATCCCAGAGCTGAGCCCTGGCAAGAGGCTGTTTTATTTGTTCATTTGAGCACAGACACAACCATCTTGCTTTACTCTGCCCTCCGCAAAGCGGTGGTAACATACCAGCTCAACCTAAGCATCTTTGCTCGGGGAACGTGGCCAAGGCTGTGTTCAGCAGCACTTTGCCAGCGCTGGAATTGTGAACTGAACACAGCCACATCACACAACCTTTGTCTGCCTAACTCAGGCCCTGCCTAAAGCTGCTAATGTCCAGCAAAAACCTCCTATAAAGGTGAGGGCTCCCTGCCATGACCTGTCCCACCTGGCTGGGGAGGATTAGCTGCCAGCCACAAGAAGCATCACACGGAGGTGACCACCGGTCTGATCCAGACCAGTGTTTCCTGTGTTCCTCTCTACTGATCTATCTCAGTGGTTGGTACGACTTCCAGTGAGTCCAGCAAGAGTTTTCCTGTGGATGCAGTCATATCACCGCAGAAGTGCGTTTTTTCTTCTTCCTCCAGGGAAATAGCTCTGCTAGCCTTTGGGCTAGTTCCTTCCTTGCTCTTGGGTAGCAGCTGTGCCAGCTGAAGTTCTCACCACCCTCCTGCCCTGTTCACACCACCCTGTCACCCAAAAGGTCACCATGCCCCTGGTCTACTGATCACCTGCTCTGGCTTCTTATGGTCAAAAAGAGCCAGCCTGGATAACAACTCTGCGACAACTTGGTTTTTGTAAGAAAGATTTACATTTTTGCATGAACTGGCTGATTGGAAGGGATGATACAACCAGGCTTATCCATGTCTGATAATCTTTACCATTAGATGGATTTACTTCATACTAACTCCTCTGCAGTCCAGTTTCTTAATTTCTTCTTGAAGTTTGTCATATATTTATGATTAGACTGGGTATCACTTTCTCTGGACTGCACAGGAGATAAAGTGTTCTCCAAGTCTGAGTAGCAGTCATACCATCCAGTCCTCCAATATACAAGCTATTGCTTTTAGAAGTCACCTTCTCCCTGAATCATATTCATGTATAAATATGTATTGCCTGTATTCCTTTCTTTGTGCATGTACATGGTCTATCTCCCAGAGATTGCCTCCTCCTATTGGATAAAGGTTTTTACTTGGCAGTTTGATTTTTTAGTAGATTTATGTACTATTTTATAACGACATTAAGGTCAAGTGAGACATCCAAGGTATGACTTAATAATGTTCATTTGAATGCTGGGTTATATGGTTCAAATATATATTTAGCTGAAATGTTATTACAGACATAAAATGTTACTTAATGTCAGTGTAAGAGCTATGCTGTCTTATTTTTGTTTTAGTTAGCGGTACGTTGCTTTCTACGATATATTGCTGCATACTTGTCTGTGATTTTTATCTATGAAACTTTATTTTCTGATGACAAATGTTATCTTTATTGCTGTTAAAGATGAATAAAGCAGTGACTACTGAAGTAATTTTTTAATAATCTAACTTACATGGGTTTCACCAGTCTACTCATCGTTAATCATGTATTATTGCTATCACCTGCGTTAGCTGTTACATGTGTAGCTTTAATAGGAATTCTCACTTTAAAATGGATCACTGCTATTGCACCTAAACTAATACCACTGTGAAGCTGAGGAGAGCAGCCTATAGTAAGCCATGGACGTACCTGAATGAAGAGTAAGCACAGGGCTGTTTCAGCTAGCCTACTAGTCACTGATAGTCAAGCAAAAGTTAATGGAAATACATGCTAAAAGAACTGTCATTGGTTTCCATGTGGTTGAAGAAGCCAAGAAGCCATAAGACCCAATCCTCACTCTATCATCACCACCATGCATAGTCTTAGACAATCCCTTAGCTTTTTCAGCAGCCAGTTTGCTGAAAGGACTGCCAGCAACTCATTAGGAGACACGTTTGTAGATTCACAAGCAAACTTTGTCCTCATCATTACACCATCTTTTTTTTTTAAGGCCCTGATGCTTAGGGGAATTCAAAACCCATGTTAAATACCTTCTCACAATATAGAGGGCATGTCACTCAGTGCAAAATTCATTGGGATGTGCAGACACTATGTGGTGGGTTAACCCTGGCTGGCTGCCAATTGCCCATCATGCCGCTCTCTTGCTCCCCCTCCTCAGCAAGGCAGGGAAAGAAAAGTAAGATTAAAAAGTTCATGGGTTGAGATAAGGACACCAATCACTGTCATAGGCAAAACAGACTTGACGTGGGGAAGATTAATTTAATTTATTCCCAATTAAAAATAAAGTAGGATAGTGAGAAAGAAAAACCAAACTAAAAACACCTTCCCCCCCTGCTCCTTCTTTCCAGGCTCAGCTTCACTCCTGACTCTTCTACCTCATCCCTCTGAGCAGTGTAGGGAGATGGGGAATGGGGGTTGTGGTCAGTCCGTAACACTCCATCTCTGGTGCTCTTTGTCCTCATGCTGTTCACTTGCTCCAGCGTGGGGTCCCTCCCACGGGATACCGTCCTTCAGGAACTGCTCCAGCATGGGTCCTTCCCATGGGGTACAGTCCATCAGGAATGGACTGCTCCTATGTGGGTTGCCCATAGGGCCACAGGTCCTGCCAGAAAACCTGATCCTGCATGGACCGCTCTCCATGGGGTCACAGGTTCTGCCAGAAGCCTATTCCTGTGCAGGCTCTCCACATGGTCACAATTTCCTTCAGGGCACATCCACCTGCTCCAATGTTGGGTCCTCTATGGGCTGCAGGGTGGATAACTGCTCCATCATGGTCCTCCATGGGCTGGAGAGGGACAACCTGTATCACCATGGTCTTCACCACGGGCTGCAGGGGAATCTCTGCTCCGGCACCTGGAGCACCTCCTCCCCCTCCTTCTTCACTGACCTTGATGTCTGCAGAGTTGTTTCTCTTACATATTCTCACTCATCTCTCCCACAGCTGCCGTGCATTTTTCACCCGTTCTTAAATATGTTATAACAGAGGCACCACCAGCATCCTTTTATTGCAAGCATTAAAATAGGAATAGCATTAAAATCAGGGAAGAGAGTCACAGATGAGAAGCAGGAGCAGGAGCGCTCTCCTACGGAGCTGAACTACCCCTCTTCAAAGTCAATGGCGTAAAGGAGGCCCCTGAGCACGGGGCAGCCACTGCCCTGCATGAGTAATACGGCACAGAGCCTGGCTTATCTGCATGGGCTCAGCAGTAGAAGGAAGCAACAGGCAAAACTAATTTGGGATGTTCACATGATGCGGTGTGAAAGGGTCGTGATGGTTGCCCTGCTACAGAGCGGGCAGTGCTGTGCATGCCAAGCAGCAAAGCTCAAACAGCTATGGCACATTGCTGGCTGTGAGTTAGGAAATACAAAGCCTTCAAAGTTAGGCACAGATTTAGAGCCTTTACTTACTGAATTTCTGTGCCAAAAGTTACAATTATGTTCTTAAAGTTTCTTGTAAATTTACCCCTTAAACTGTTCAAGGTTTAATTTCTAATTATTGCAACACTGCTGGTATTTTTATATATGTAGCTGTAGGATAAATGGTGGTACCCAGCATATATTGTATAGCAAGTATTACGTTGGATAGTCTGAGGCTGCTCAGTGAATTTTTCATGGGAAATTAACTGCTTTTGCGTTATGGCAGGAAAAAAAAATTTCCTTAAAACAGTAAAACAAATCAAATACTGTAATTTAAGACTTTTATCCAATCATTCAAAATAACAATTACTAATGAGGTAGAAAAGAAGAACAAGCCTGTTTTTCACTGAATCACAGTTCCTAAAAGGGAAGGATTAGAAATGAGAAAGATCGTCCTCAAAACATAAGTGGGTGCAAGCTGTAAAATGAAGCTTCCATCCTGCAGTAAACTGATATTTCAGAATTGTGCTTCTGTGTGAATTATGAAAAGCTAAATATCCTGGCTTCATCAGAAAGGAATTTTTCACTGCCTTTTTCATGTAAATTTCATTGAATTACTATTTTTTAAACAACGCCCCCCACTAAAAATGCTTACTCAAATCCAACATAGAGCAATGCCAGTACTAACTGCATGAAAATAAAGAATATATATCTTGTGGCAGAAAGACAAAACTGAAAGGCATGCCTGTGCATTACATTACTGAGTGCACAAAAATATTTAAATACCATTTTGAAAGAAGGAATTTAAAAACAATATCAGCATCCATTATCATTATTCTTTTAACTCTATTGTTAGAAGGTGATATAACCCCTTAGAGGAATATTTAACTTGTAAGTCTCTTCTACCATCATTTAAAATAATCCCTGATAACAAAGATTAGTTACAGATGTATACTGATGATTTTGTTTGTTTGTTTGTTCTTGCCTCCTTTTGAAGTTAGGACCTATATACTGAAATTATAGGTGTATTTCAAAGATATATATGTAAATTTATAAAAATATTTTTAAAACGTTGCATCCCTTTCCATAATCCAGTTCCATACAGGCACTGCAATAGCAAGCACCTGCCAAAAATTCCTGTATTTATAAAATTATTTATTTGCCTGTTCAGTGATATGACCACACCTTGCCAGCTGGCCTTATGCGCTATTAACATCTCTGAATGGGATGGGAAAGTGGTGTTATGCTTCCAAGCTCTGCCCATAAAGGCAATCTGGGTCAGTCCCGGTATTACAACGAGATGCTCACTGTTGGTGTGCTGCAGAGGTGCTCAGCCTCTTCCCTTACACCACCATGGCCACACTGACACTAATGCTGCTGTACCAGTGCGACACTGGTGGCCCCTGGGAGCCAGGAGGAGCTGCCAAACTGGGGGGAAATCCCCCATTCATCACGCACTCATTTAAGCAGACCTGGACCCAGAAACGATGTGGCCACCAAAAAGCCCCTACAGAGGAGCCCTTCTTCTGGTGTCCCCCCACGCGTGATGGGTGGCTGGAAGCAGCACACCTCCTTGCTGATGTCCGGCTGCCCCATCAAGAAGGCCGATGTGAAACCCTTTGGCAGCATGACTTGAGACTACACGATATCAGGAAAGACAAATGTCAAACAGGATCTCTCCTCTAACGTGCTGTGCAGACAAAGACATCAGGGGATGTATACTACAACCTCCCCATCCACTTCTTTTACATTGTGGTAGCTTCAAAAGACAGATCTTAGACAGCGAAGGAGGACAGCATGGGAGTACCTCTGACAGGAGCTTTGTAAAAAGGTGTATCAGCTTCGGCTCCTATTTCCATTTGAGCCACCTGAACAGCTCCGTTCCCTGTTGTTCCTCGTCTCCTGAAGGCTGAATCTTCAGTGCTTCGCTGCTGCGGGGGGGCTACCCACCCATCACAGAGATCTTCCAGTCTGTCTGTAGGCATCACCGCAGAGACATACAGTCTTGTCTCACTTTGACGGCTGCTTTTGTAACAGTTAAAGACAACTCTGGCTTGTTTTTGAATTGCAGTGCAATACTAGAGTGATGGACACAAAGAAATGGCATCAGCTTGGCAAGCTCTGCTCGACAGCTGGTTCGCAGGACTTCAGAACAGACTGCAATGTTGTTTTGGAGTGCTTCCCTTTAGCTGCTAAACTGAGGCATGAAAAGGAGAAGGACTGTATAAACACTGTGAAAAATGATAGCAGGAAGAGCTTCTGTTAGTCAGTGATTTTGACACTTAAAGTTTTGTTTTCAGGCAACTGGATTAAGACACCTTTCTCTTCTTTTCTATCTTTAGGAAAATAAAGATGTTCCTTCCTATGCGTGGGTGGCCCAAGACTGGAACATCATTTTGTTCCAGAAGACGAAGATGTCAACAGTTGCAAACTTTTCTGCCTTTGTTTATTATTGTTATTTTTGATCTAAAAAGTTTTTATGAATGGAACAAACAAATCCAAAGCTTCTTTGGTATAATGCATGCACACAACTTGTAATTTATCTCCTGATATTTTTTGTATGTGTTCTTGAATTTTTTTCTCCAATATGAATGTAAAAGAAATTGCACATATCACATAAGCAGACCTTTCTCTTTGGTTTTTAAGCTTGTAATGTTCTTAGTTAGATTTGCATGCCTTGACTCGTTGGGAAGATTCGTTGCTGGCAGAGAGATGAGGTCTGGACAGTTGGCAGGTCAGAATGTTTATTAATGTGATTGCTTTGTGCAGAAAAAGTTTGGCTCCATGGTAGAGAAGATCCCCTCTGAAATGTACGTGGAGACTAGAAAATTAATTATTAAGGAGGATGTTACAAAAACATACATCAATACTGTTCAATATGTGGTTGGAAGGTAATTGAAAAAAATTATGTAGACTCTGACTTAAAAGGAGAGGGAGTCTCATGAACGCACGCTATAATTCCTGACAGCACCGTCTGGCTGCTGAACCTGTCACGCTCCAAAGTAGCACTGGAAAAAGGCCAAGCCCAGTCTGTAAGGCACGGTTTAAGCATGATGGAGACTGACAGGGTACTTTGGTTGGTTTTCACTTCTTTCCTATGTTACTTGTACTTCAGCTGTAGGAGGGCATGTTTCACTGAAGCATTTCAATCCCTCGTTCTATTCAGAAAGTATTTAATATGCTCATAACTTTATACCCCATTAAACCCTGCACATGAGCATCTTCCAGAAAGGTGCATAAGAGAGCTGATCACTCTGTTCATTTTCATGCATTAATTACAGAGCTGCCTACAGCTGCTTAAATTTCACCACCACTCACAATCCCTTTAACCATATTATAGTTGTGGAGTGGGTTGTTTTGGTTGTTTGGTTTTTGTTTTTTGTTTTTTGTTTTTGTTTTTTACAAAACTATCTGATATTAAACACACATTTCTTGATTGAAATAAATATTGAAGAAGATTTATGTAAACCAGACCAGGATAAAAATTCAATCCAATACTTTCTCTCCCAGATAAATGTAGAACTGAATCTATATTAATCTCAAATACAAATGGAAAGGTGATACTAATTTTGGTTACTTTGGTTGCATTGTTATTTGGCTGGGTTTGACCAATTCTTCCTTTGTTTGTTTGTTTGTTTGTTTGTTTGTTTGTTTCTTTCTTTCTTTCTTTCTTTTCTTTCTTTCTTTTTAACCTCAAAGCACTGATAAAGATTTCCTAAATCTAATCTAAACTTGAATGGATTTCTGAGAGCCACCCAGGGAATTCTGGCAGTCTTTTCCACCTCCAAGGAACTGAAAACTGAAGATTTTATCTTATGAGAAAATGAAGCAGTTCCAGAAGACTGAGGCATACCTTTTCCCAAGAGCCTCATAGTTGCTTCAATGCACTTCAGTACATGCAATCTATACAGGCCGTTGCGTGTGAACTAGCAGAAGTCTGATCTTAACTTTCTCTCTGCTGGACACCTCTTTTTGTGGAGCAGGTAGAGAGACACAGGGAGGCTACTCTTGCTCTATCATACCGATTTCACATTAGTGGTATAGTAGTATAGAATATTAGTATTTCAAACTCTCTCAAACATAAAACATCTTTACAATCTTTCCAGAAAATCATCTTTCCCCAGTCTTGACTGCCATCTGCTATTTCAACTCGAGACTCAGGAAAGAAGCGGATTTTCTGCACAGTCATTCTGTTTTGCATTTCAGCTGGCTTGGGTTTACCATGATTACTTGAAAAAATTCTAAATAGCCCTATGAGAATCTAGGAAATACTTATAGGAAGCATCTTTCTAAGTGTGCAAGACATTATGTGCAGAAAAAGACCAGCTAATAGCCAGCAATTTGACATACTGTTCTGATTTTGTTAGCTTTACCACTGTTTCTCACAGGATGGTGGCTTCGAAAAAATGACCACAGAAAACAGTAGTAATACCTATTACCGGAAATAAAGTCTGGAGGTGTATCTCTTGCTCACTTATCTTTGGCATATTTAGGATTCAGGGTTTCTTTAACTGATTGAACCTGGGCAAGGAACACTTATCCATGTGCATGCAGTACATTCACTCCCATATAATTATGTTCTGTTAATGCTATGAAATTGTTTTCTTTCATTTTTACATAGTCTCCAGACCTGCAGACATTCAAGCACATGAATAACAGACTCCTAACTTCAATCAGATTACAACTGGGAATAAGGTACTTAGGCATGTGCAGCATCTGGTTGCAGAATTAAGATCATTCATCTCTTGGGTCTTCTTAGGCAATTATAGTATGAGATATGTGCACATGGACTAGAGGATTCACGCAATGTGGGCTTCTTTACCTCAGATGAGCAAAAAAGTTTTTAGAAATCAAAGGGCAATCCAGATAGCTAATCCAGCAGCTCCTGTAGTAAGTACATCAGCTCCAAACAATCACCCTATTCACCCACTGTGGCATTTAGAAGTGGAAATACTGTGAGTATATGGAGTTCATTAACCAGTTCAAGCCAAAAGGAAGTGTGGGCCTATGTGTTTCATCAAAATTAAGGATATTATTTTGAATCACTCTAAAAAACCATGACATCTGATGTCTGAAAGAGGACAGCATCTTGCAAGATTGCTATTCACCTAGCTTTACCCAACTATCTTGAAAAGAAGTTCATGATTTCTTTGGTGTCTACAAGTTTCATTAACAAGTATGTAGTCTCAAAACAGCGCATGATGTTAACAACCTTAGTGTACTATGTTGCATTTTAACCTAAATTCCTCACAAATTGTCTCATGTATTTTTCTACATCATAGGATGTGTGTATTTCCAGCAGTAAAAGTATTTTTCAGTATTTTGCTGAAATAGATTAACAATCTATTTTCTTAACAGATTAAAAGCTGTTCAATTTATATTAACATTTAAACATCATAAATATTGGATATTCACACTCCTTGGAACAGAATTTACTTTCCAAGCATTTTTCTTGATTTGATGGGCCTACTCATGGTGCAAGTGATTTCAAAGGAGGAAGGCCGTAAAGATTTAACACTTTTAATACATATGGCTTCAAAGGATAACTTCTGAAACTTTTCTTGGGAAAATATGTTATTATTGATACTGACCTGCCTATGAGCAGCCCATCCTACTGAACATGTTACTTATTCAGATGCAGATTTATTTCCAAATTCCTAATCCTTAATGATTTTCTTTTTCGGTCCGAAATCAATGTCAATATCACATAATGGATTTAAAAAAACATTGTGAGCTGTATTAGAAGAGCTAATGAACTGAACTTAATATGCTAAAATAATGTAAAAAGAAGAAATAAGAGAGTTTTCTGAATGTTTCTGAAAGTTGTTTTTAGTATATAGTCATTAATGTGTTAAGACGTACAAAAATGCATTAAAGGATCAGGAATATTTTCCTGCAGGTACTTAGAACCTAATAAATAATGAATGTGATGATTAACTACATGGGCAGAAGTACAGAGCATTACCAAGAAAAAAAAAATGCATAAAATCTGGCCTTTGAATGGGGGTGCACCATTGTTTTTAATATACAAAAACACTTGAACATACTCAGTTGTGTGTGAAGAGAAAACAAAAGAAGTAAGCACGCTTGAATTAACATTGTATTTTCAAATGAAAGAGATTTAAATACCGCCAAGAGCAGTGAGGGCATGTGGAGTCGGGTGGAAGGGCAGCAGAGCCAGGTGAGCAGAGCACCGTGACGCCATTCAGTGCTGCTTGAGTAGCCACAGAGGTTTGTGCAGGTCTAGAGAGCTGAAGTAAGACCACCACCAGGGCTTCTCCCTGCCCGGCGGTGACCCACTTCGAGCCTCGGGCTGCCCGTGTTGGGCGTGAGGGTCAAAAAGTTCCAGCGGGTCGTATGGGTCATACATGTCTTCCATTGACCGGCGGAGGAGCTTGTTGGGCCAAGCCTCAACAGGTCGCAACACAAAGTCAACTCGCCCAGCCCGTTTCATCTTGGCAGGAAGAGTGACCCTCTTCATCACCCGGCTGTATCCCGCTGCCTGGGCACTGATTATGTATGTCCCCGGAGGCAGGAGTCGCCAGTAGTCTCCATCAGCAGCTTGGGAAAGGTAAAGGCACAACAAAACTTAGCTTAGTTTTTAGTTTTGCATCCTTTATAGTTACATACTCACATACACGCGCACGCACAGATAGCACAAGCATTTAGGGGGCAGGTTTTGAAAGGATCTCAGATTTTGATTCAGATTTTGAAAAAAGTTCAGATGCAAACTCTTGAATGACAAATAGAGACTCCACCTGTGAGAACCTGGCCTTTAGGAGCTAATGGAGTAAAATGCACATACAAAATGTCAGTAACTGCTGTGTCTGTATCACAGGGAAGGGAAGCTTTCCTTCATGCTGCTTTCCCAGGGGTAGAAGGAATAACTCCAAAGAAATCAAATGAACTTAAAGCTATGTGAAACTTAAGAAATTGAAAGCAGAATCCAGGCTGCAATATATATCTATATGTATATATAGCATGTCTAAGGAGCTAAGAAATCCCTGCTTTTATTATATTACATTCAATTACTGTGCAGACATTATAGCACGTAAGACTATGGAGTCAGGGCTGCAGCTGGTATAAATTGCCATTAGTGTAAAATGGGTGTAAATTTCCTCCAGCTGAAGGTTAAAGCCTGCAGGAAAAAATAGGGAGTTTTAAAACAGAATATTTATTCTTCATTTTATATTTCCTTTATTTTGAATGGTAAGTTTCTCAACTCAGTTAATACTGCATTAATGCTATTTTCTCATGGAAGTCCTCAGTCTTTTTTAACACTGAAATTAAAAGACACTTTAATCATATGACATTCTTAACCCCACCTAACTCAAGAACAAATACTCCTTTTTCCTTCAATGTAAACACATTTTTTATTTAATTCTTAATTCTTTAAAGGTCCACTGCCAATGGAAAGTCATTGTCTGGGAAGAAGTTTGGAAAAAACCCTAATTCATGCCAGAGTCTCCCACCAGCCTCAAGAATCTGCATCATCTCCAGTATTGTATCCCCTCTAATGTTAGTTTTTTGAAAGCTGGAAAGCATCCACTACATTATAAACCATTCTGGCTTTCCGAATTGATTCAACAACTATCATTAGAGCAAAATGTTACCATTCATGTCTTCTATTTTGAACTCCTATGGCCTACCCTGTTCTCACTGAAATCAATAATAAAATGAGAGCATTGATTTCAATGAGAGCCTAAAAGCTCAGAACTTTATGACTGTGAAAATTAACAGTTGCATATGCCTCAATACATGTTTACCAGCTGGCAACAGGTATAAAGTGAACATAATTCTATGTTCTAGGTTTTTGCATTTGATATAACTATTGTTCAAAAATCGCATATATTTATGCTTTTCTACATGAACAAAAAATGTTGCCTGCCCTTCAATCACTGCAGTTATTCCTGTTGTTAAAGTCAGTGTGGACCCCACTCTAATGTCTACAACTCATGCTCACAATATTTCAACTAACTTATTCTACCAGGGCTCCACACCTCCACATGCTGAGTTACAGCCCCTGAGCAGGGCTATTGCCCTACTCCCCCAAACATGACACATAAGGGTGGATTCGTGAATGTCATTGAAGACACATTGGTTTTGATGGACAGCAGACAGTTCCAGGTGGAAGTTTTAACAGCAAGGACTGCGTCATCCCAGAGACACAACATCCCAGAGACTCAACAGCCAGTTTGACGTGCCTTCTCCTGTTATTCTAGAAACGAACCCACAGCTGAGCCTTCAATTCTCTGTTAAGGTGCCATTTTTATCAAATACGACAAGGCTTTTGCAGGTTAAGCTCTCAGTGCTTTCACCCTGCCCCAGGAAAACACTCAAACTGAAAATGTTACCTGTGGTGACATCATGCTGGATGCCCCTGACTGAAATACGAGCATTTCTTATTGGGTTGCCAAACTTATCAGATACAATTCCTTTTATCCCCCGATGAACCTGGCAAAGCAAAGCAAAGTTAGATGGGAGTCATTTATTACAGTACCACCTCCTCATCTTCTACAAGGAAAGCCCTGTAGAGAGGAAACAACTTTCAGGAGGTTCAACCCATTATAGAGGCTCTTGGGCACTAACGCCCCGTTATGTCACATCCTCTGTTTTGGGAGCTCCAAGGGGGCTGAGGGGAAGGGATAACGGAACAAGAGCTTTCTTGGGCTAGATGTGTGGCTCTGCATTGAGCATCCCTTCTCTGCACAGACCACTGGCACCTCATGATCTGACCGCAGTATTTAAAAACTGTTTCTGAATGTCTGCCCTAGACCCAGAACCACAAAGAAATGACAAGTTAAGGCTTTAAAAAACAATCTGATGCTCTATACACAATGAGAAGGCATCACTGATACTATGAGTGAAGTTAATTCTGCATGAAGCAATGGCCCTTTAATCTATTCAAAGTGCAGCACTAAAAGATGTGTGAAATAAATCAGAATCAAGCAGAATTATTAGCTTTCAGACAGTACCACTTATCAAACAATACACTGCCATCCTGGCAGTAGAATCAATTAATGCGGGTTGTATAAGGAAACCAGGTCTTTAGTATTAGTTGAAATATATAGTTTTCATTTTCTTTCACTGCATCTAAAAGGATCCCAAACTGTTTAGAGATAAAGAATCAAAACTGAACAACTGTCCTGTGACAGACAGTTACTAATTTAAAGTAGAGGAGAAGCGTAAGAATAAAATAAGAATAAGATGGATACTTCTATATTAGTATTATTTAATGTACAATCTTTAACACCATATTTGTTAATAATTCTCAAATACACTAATGCACATTAATAAATATATAATATTTATAAAATCCTTAATTTGTTAATATTTTTATTTAATATCAATGAATAGGAATACATGAGGGAATTCTTTAGCTACTTGGGACTCATCATTGCTCTGCTGCCTACACTTCACTGTATGCCAGAATGTCATGATAGCAGTGTGTATAATATACTTTTTCCCTTCTCTACAAGCACAGAACCCAGCTGCTTGAGCTGATGAGAAACGTGCTTGGTGACAAACTAAAGAGTGGTGTGAATTCTGTCATGCAAGGAGGTGCACAAGCAGCTCGCTATATTTGAAGTTCAATAAAACAAAACAAAACAAAACAGAACAGGAAAAAATCCAAGTATTTAAACATTAAACGTCTTAAGGTTCTTTTTTTGCAACCTTCTGAAATGAAAACATTTTCTATTGGAAACTCTATATGACCTTTTTAAATGAAAAGTAATTCCATTTCAGTTTTTCCCCTGAACTGCTATGATCAACTTGAGCTGTTCTTTACTTCACTTCCACCCACCCTTCTTTCTCTTCTTCCCATTTTTCCTTCCCTCTTATCCTTTGTCACAAAAGAAGAATAGAAAAAAGAACAAAGCATCAAAACAATGGAAAAAATATATTTGCTTTTCTGTTGGAATATAGAGATGTTTAAAAATAAACATTAAAATATCCAACTTTACAGTAATTCTTAATACAAAGCTGGAAAAAAAAATCTAGTCTAGTCTGGTGACAGCAGTTTTTTATTTAAGGTGAGGCTGTGTTGTCACCGGTCTTGTTAAATAGCCATTCTGTACTGAGTGGAGCTATTCACTGGAGGGTTTAGGAACAACTCAGTATAACAACTTGAAAAATGTCCCTTAAGAACTATTATGATGAAGCACTGCAATTTGCTTTTCAGCATGGACTTGAGGATCTATCATATGGATAGTGGGTAAATCTGGTCAGAAGAGTCATCTCAGACCTAAATTTAATTTACGGTGTAGACATACTCAAAGTAGTATGACCTCATCCGACTTCAATAATAATTTTGCAATTACAACATGATGGGATAAAAATGACAAAATTGAAATTTCTTTAACAATGTTGATTTGTTTTGCTTTAGTAAATATACTATTTTTGATTTTGCCTCAAGTCTGTGCCACATAAGTTTGGGAGAGTGTTTTGATACCACTTCTGATGGGGAGAAGAGATCAGCATTTATGAAAATGAATTCTACTTCTGCGTGTTAAGCCAAGTAGATTTGTACACACACCAAACAGCCTGGTATATATCAGAATAAGAAAAGTTTGAATTGGTTATGGCAGACTTAATCCTTATCGGGAGTAATTCAGTCATCCTTATCTACAAAGTTGTTTTGCTTACTGTCCTGCATTTACTCAAAAAGCTTTTCCGGCATAGACTTCTACAGTATCTCACACTATAAAAATCTTTACATCTTGAAGACTTCAACTGCAATATATATGGATTTAACCCAGCTCCATTTGGATTCACTAAAACTCATTTTCATCAGACAGCTGTAAAATGAAATGAGTTTGGTGGTCTGTACTGTAGACTTTATTGAATGATAATACTTACCACAATAGCAAGAGGTTGCTTAGAAAGGCCATAAAAACACTCCTAACAATTTTAAATTACTGCGTACTCTATCAAAATAGGCATGACAGAAAGCTAATCTACTAATGGCTGAGAGAAAGATGAGCAACTTCTGTTTCTGTGTTCACTTACTTATTGTCAGTGAGGTACTTGTTTTTGCTGAGCTTAAACTTATTATTAAAAATTACTTTTAAATGGCTTGTTTCAATGCTCACAGACATACAGTTGTGCCTTTAGAAGATCAGGCTTCGTATCTTTTTTAACTACTTCCATCAAGAAATCAAGCTGAAAAGTGTGGAAAAAGCATTTCTAGCAAGATACTTAGAACGTCTCCATTTCAGCTGAAGCTAAATCTCCTGCTGCTGTGCAGTAGGTTTTGGGCCACAAACACAGCATATGGAAAGGAAAAAGTTCCAAGAAGCTCTCTGGAAAGTAGATCTTGTTGGTTTATTTTTCAAGAGAAAGGTTGATTCATATTTTTCTGAATATGTGGGTTTTCTCTAGCATTAAATTTTGGACAGTTGATTTATAATGTTGCACAACGTATTTACAGACAATTCCCTTTTTCACTGTTTTCAAGACCTTTACAGTCCTCAGTCTCCATCATTTCTGCAAGACAGGCAAAATATTATCTGTGTGCCCTGCTAGACAAACTGAGGCACTGCGGTCCTGAGTGGAGTGTGATGATTGAGTTGGTGCTATCTCGTTGATAACTAACTGGGGAAACAGTAAAGAAGTGAATATTGACAAAGAATGAAGAAGAAATCTGTAAGTGCAAAGGTCTGTAAAAGCAGAGCTGTACCATTTCCATGTAATTCAGAAGGGCATCTCTGTTTTCATGCCAGATTGTAAACAGTTCTTCCTCCAAAGGAAACTTTTCGCATCCTACTTCCACGGTAACTTCAAAGCAATTTGTGTGAAGGTAATTAAAATCTGCCATACCTACAGGTTTATAAAGAAAAAGGAGAGATCATGAACAAGCCATTTAACCCTTAACTGGAGCTTTGCTGTTGCAGTCAGCTGAATGTAATCCTTGTGGGTGTGGATATACATATTGTAAAGAGTGCGCATGGCCCACACATAAAAAGTATTCAGCAAATTCAGTATTCTACAACTTGTTTCAACTACAAATCAACTAATGACAATGACACTTCTTTCAGGCAAAAAAATAATTTAAAATTATTATTCACCTGACCAAGAAGTAGCGATAGAGAGATAAGGATTGGTTAATCATGGTAATTGGATAATCGGCTGTATCAGAGGTGATTGCCAAGGGTCACCAGCAAAGATATAACCTTTTGCCATTAGTATGTTCAAAACTGTTTCTGTACAAAAGACATCGGATATAATTTTCAGAAAAATGTAAGCCGAAGATATTTAAACCTAATTCTCACTCATGCCCCAAAGCTCTCTAAATGCCTAGTTTCAACATCATTATTTGGGGATCCAGCTGAGTCCTATTTGAAAACACAACTGAAGCACTGCTGAAAATTTTATGAACACTGATATTTCATCCATGCCAGTATTTCAGGAATCCTGAAGAAAACTAAATACTATTATTGAGGAAATCAAATTAGCAGCCTAAGCACAAATGAATGGGATGTTTGTCTCTGTTGTATTTTTTCCTGAAAAAGCGTTTATTTAACCTGCACTTGCAGAGTCTGCAGGATGGATTCAAATTCATGCTGCTAAGGAATGAGAGCATAGCATTAAGCATTTATTTCTACATTTCAGATTTTAAAACTAGAATGGTATTATATGCAATAACAAATTTGACCCTTGCATAACTTGTTAACTTTTCTCAAGTCATATCAGGGCTGAATACATCCCATGGTATCAGAATATAAATGTTACCAACATATGTTTTACTACTTAAATCCCTTGTAAGTTACTTTTTGCAGGGGTCTGACCTAAAGCAAACTGAAATGAATAAAATTATTTCTTTCAAACCCTTGTGTCTCATAAAGGTCATATAGAGGTTTTACCTCACTTGATATGATGGTAAAGTGGTTTTACCTCCAGTGAAGCTGTACCACTCAGCACCATTTATAATACCTCCGCGTTTTACAAAATTTCCACCACAACGAAGTTCGGATCGGTCTGAGATGACTGGATGTGCATCTGCGTAGGCTTTAGCCAGTATTTTAAACATCTGTAACAAAAGGGTTTGAAATACATTTGCTTTTACAGACTGTAAACACTGTCATTGCTGCTAGTAACTATTGCTGTTGTGAGCCCAGACAATGAGCCATCTTGCATCCTCAAGGCCAATGGAGGGGGTGAACCTCCATGCAAGGATATTCTGCCAGGAAGTTTTCACTTGTCTTCTTCTCCAAGGTCCTTCTCTGCAATCCGACATATTTAGCCAGAGATAACACTAAATACCAGTGGATTTTGTGATGCTTGGCTTCAACCTATCATCTGGGGCAGGAGTAGAGGACTTGTTCGGTTGTGCTTCAAGTCCCAGGTTTTAAAGCTGAAATTAGCTCTCCCCATTATGTTTTAGCTCTTGCTATTTTTACCCTTTCAAAAATACCTACACCAGCCTCAGCCCAACCAGGTCTTTGCATTGGCCGCTGCTGTTTAAAATAGACAGTGTCAATTTGCTTTGCACTTATCACTCACACAGGACAACCTGCCAGTTTGATCTCAATGACAGTTGCTTCTTTGTAGGGCAGAAACCATTCCTAAAAAGCAAAGGATAGGATGTGGTGATGGAGGATGTCACCACTGATTTCCTAAGAGTGTTGATACTGATGAAGAGCAGAAGAGTCACCACCCAGAAAGAAAAAGTGACAGGTATATGTAGTGAAGACTGAAGAAACAGCAGTGATCTGCAGAAACCATTTCTTTGAATCAGGTTCCTACCGTTTTTCTCCAAAGTTTACTCCAACTTTGTACAGAAATCCCCCCTCTCCTTTTTGTTTATTTGAACCTCATCTAAAAAAGCTATAATTTCAGATTTCAACATTGAAATGACAGCAATTATCAGATGCTACTAGATCCTACTACTCAGCATGACAAGTTTCATTGCATATTGCTTAAGATAACGTGTGCAAGAAGTCGGGTGGCTAAAATCCTATTTTTGGAAGTGATCCTAAAACTTTGTCCTTGATGTTGTCATCAAGGATAAAGACCAAAATAACCAAGCACACAACTTTGATCTAATATTTACGAATGTTTCTAATAACCACAAAGCTGAGCCAATTATGGGATCAGGTGGGTGACCAAGAAAAGGTGGAAAGAGAGTGTTATGTAAGTGTAAAGACAATTTACCAAAATACTTCTGATGACCACACACTAAAAATCCTGACTTAATATAAACCACTTTTTCATCTCAAGTTTCTATGTGTCTAAGTATTGCTCAGCCCAGACAATAAAGTCTCCTTCAAAGCTCTGCTGGAAAGAAATGGATGTTAATTAAATATGTTAAGAAGAACTTTTACTGCCAATAGTTTGGGGCCAGGCCCAATACCTTTAATTTCTACAGGAATTTGGGTTCTAGTTCTAAACCTTCTGTGGAAGATATTTGCTAAAAGTTTAGAAGATGCCTATGTGACTAAGGAGTTCCTCACCTTTCCCAAAGACATCTGCAGATGTTTTACCTTCAGTGACCAAGTCTTTCTTCTCTTGTTTCACACCAAGAGGCATAAGGCTTTTGCCTGGCCACTAGTGCAAGTGAACGAAGATGGGTGGTAGTGAGAAGACAAAGTGAGAAATCCAAAATCAAGTGAACTTGATTTTAAAAAAAAAGTTAAACTTTTTGTAAAAAAAGGTTAAAATGTGCTCAGATAGAAATACATTTATTATCACCTAGCAGCTAATATATGTCTAGTCACGGACCTCAGAAAAACTTAGATATTTAGGTGTAATACAGTGGAACACAGAGGGAAAAAACACAGAGGAATCCTTGTGGCTTTGGAAGCGTGATGCTTCATCTGGTAAAACGGGGCCAGTGCCGTTACCCTGGCCAGCACTTTTACCCACTGTCCGTCACAGGTTGGGTTTTTCAGGGGGAGGGCAGGGAGTGTTTCCATTCACCGAAGGGAGTGAACTTGACTTCATGTGCACCTTTCTGCTCCCATGAACACTGGCATCAATGCAGCTTCTTGTGTAACGCAAAGCAACAAGAGCCCGCTAAAAACATCCATCCCCACGAAAGCCGAAAAATGGGAAAGTTCTGGATTAGGTGAGCTGAACAAGATGCAAGAACGTGACTGTAAGGACATGGTCCAGCTTTGAGACTGCTTGGTCTCAGCAGGTACCAGGCCATACTGTGATGCAGGCTAAAGAGGCTTGAAATCTGCAGTGTCTTGGAGCGGTTGCCAAGCGGATCCTCATGCTACCGCACATATACCATGAGGGACACAGGGAGGTGTCAGCACCCAGATGCATTTTCAAACAGGGCAACCTGGTTTGAATGTACTTTGCAGAATTTGACTTTTTAATTTCTGGCCATTATCTGCACTGCAGCATTTCACCCTGGGCTGCAACCAAGGGTGCAAATTTACCTCGTTTCCCCTTGCATGGCAAATTCGACAGGTCAGCAGTCAGAACAAGGGTTATGGCTAACGTATGGCAGCTAATACAAGCTGCTATATTTCAGGATGCAGGTTCCCTGGCAGCAGCAGCTGCAGATGACATTACTTAAATGCAGGTCACTTCACAGGTACAAGTTTTATAACTTTCTGGGCAAAATTTAAAGTGATATTGGTAGCGTTGTTAAGGTTCCTATGCTGACTCATCTGAAAAATTGGTTTTAATTGAGGACATCCCCAGCCCTCCCCTGTATGTTTCAACCTTCCAAGTTTGTAGCTATCTTCCCAGGCTTTGCAGCCACTGCCTATGCAGCAGCCACCTGTGTCTTACACTGTTGCAAACCAGGCATGCCATTAGGTTTTACCCAGCTGTGCACTGCATTGTGTTGGAGCACTTTGTACGTGTGACTGCATCGTTTCACTAAAAACTCACGTGCTGTCCCTGACTGGAGATGATGGGGAGGGACTGCTGTCCTTCCATCCCACAGGTGAACTGCTTGATAAGGCACACATGGCCATATTCCTCCACCATCTATGCATAAATCAGGATACTCCTAGCCCAAGTGATGGGATATAGGTGCACAGGTTTGTGATTTCCCCTCGTCCTCACCAAGAGCTTCTGTAGCTTTCATTACCACCCACCAGACATTTCTTACATGGGCTTTTTACTGTGCAGTGCCTGGTCTATTTTAGTGCTAAATCATCATCACACACGCGTAGTCAGTAGGTACTGTACAGCTCAGAAAAAATGGATTGATATAGAAAATGTTTAATAGTCATAAATATTTAAATAATTAATAAGTGCTGGTGAGAACTGTCATTTTAGAAGAAGTCAGCCCAGACATATGGTCAAAGATGAGGGATGCTTCAAGTCAAAGATCAACTTCTGACTATTTTCAGCTGCTGTTCATTATATAATGAACCACTTTTTCTTAAGAGACCAGGGACATTTTTAACATACGCTAGAAGGCTGAAAAGCTAGCTGTGCTCCTAGTGGGCATGTCGGCAATGAATACTAGATTGAGGAAACCAAAGGGAAATAGGAAAGATGGCAAAAAATTTCACAGAAGATTTACAATGAGTCCCAAATGGGGAACTTTCCAGGGACAGAGAGGGAAAAACCATTCCCGTTCATCTGACCTGGAATAAATGTTACAAGGCTGCCACCATATGGCAGCCAGCCTTTTTTTCCTACAGATTTCAACAGAAAATAACACTGCTGGTCAGGCTTGTTCCTTTTCTTCTGGAAATCAGTGGTTAAAATGTCATAGCCTTCACCCTTTAAATAGTAAAAGCCTGAGTTTTCCTAATCTGTGCCTTGTCAAATCATGTTTGGCCTCACAAAACATGGGTAAATCTTTACAGACCAAGCTGATAGTGTGTAAACGATCCTATATTTTAAAGCACATCAAATAAGTGTATAAATCATATTATATATGTATATATACATGCATTATATATATAAACATGTAATTTATTACATATTTAATACATACATGCGTACATATACACACATATATACAATCTAAATAAATCAAAGTTTATTACTTGTTAAAAGAAAAAGTTTCTATAGTTCCACACACAGAAACCATACTGATATGCTCACCCTGCAAAAATTAACATTACCTTCTCATCAGGTGTAGGGGAGAACATTTTTTCTTCCATAGGATGCCTTGAATAGTCATAAGGATAGGTCACAACTAGCTCACCCCCATGGAGGCTGGCAGAGAGCACGAATGGGATAGATCTCAACCACTTCATGACTGCTTTCGTCTCAGGGGCCACCTGAAATCCAGGAGAAAAAAAAAATGTGAGTAGTCATGCAGCTCCAAAGGGATTTGGTCCTGGGCAGGAGGAAGCCCAGCAGAGAAGGGCATGTGTCAGGCAGGAGAACCATGAGGTTCTTGGGCTCTTCCATCCCAAAGGTTAACGGGGAAGAGTTTCAGTTTGCTCCAGGGAACAGATGAGACACGGTGCTCACTGTGGAAAAACTGAAAAAGAAAAGAAAGAGAAACTTTGACAGAAGAATAACTTTTTATTACAGTGACATTTTCAGCAGTGCAAAGTGATGATGGCAGCATTTTAGACTTGAAATATCGTGGTGTTGTACCACTGCTTGCAAACCAAACTCCTTATCTAATTTCATTTCTGCATCAGCCAGATTGACTTTGGATGGATAAACTGGAATACAGGGATGAGTTTGTAATTCTCAGCACTTGTTGGAAATAGATTGTCTCATTTGCTATCCTTTGGTCCAGGTTCATCTGCGAATAAATGAAAACTAATGCATATAAAGCACAGCAATGACTGCAGTTTACCTGCAGTGAAATTCTGCAGATAAGTTACAATATTTGTTTTTCGGATAGTCCATGGTCAGTAACAGCTGCCAAGGGGGTGGGCACCCGGCTCCCAAAGATGCTCAGGCACCTATCCCCCCCCGACATGCAGGAGGCTCCTTCATCTCCCTTTTCTGAGGAGTAATTTCACGGACCTGCTCCAGTGTTAGTTAATTCTTAGGGGTAACAGTGTCATCTGGTGGCCAGTCCCTGCAAGCCCAGACACACGCCGGTACCCTTGGAGGAGGTGAGGCTCCTTTCCTTGAAGCTTGTGAAGTTACCAGGAGAAAACTGGGTGAGGGCAGAGGCTGCTAATCTGAACTCTGCTTTGCACAAGTGCAGCTGTGCAGGTTTTAAAAAAAATGAACGAGCTTTGTTATGATGGACTTAGTCCAGCATCTGCATAGTGCTGCTAACATTGCATATCACCCTTTGCTTTGATTCCATCAGCCGTTAGAAAATCATCCAGCCAGGATCCCAGAGTGCTAATAACTAGTAACAGTGAATCAAGTCAGCAATGTGCAGGAAAAAACACAAAACAAACAAACAAAAACCTAAAGACCTATACATTAGGGTTGCAATAGTAGTAACTCCTGTTTTCTTCGGATTAGTCCCTATTCTGCTATTGGTAAATCACAGCTTTGGGGATGCAGCGGGTAGCACAAACTTAGATGCGGAGCAGAGAAAAACAGTGTGAAGCAAAGGTGCACCATGTACGTATTACAGCTCCCAGCAATGAAGTAGAAAGCCAAGGGCCTCAGGAAAAAGCCATGTCTAAATAGAGTTTTACCAGGAATGATTTAAGAAGACATCACCCTGCCCAGTCCTGACCTAGGCAGGAGGCTACCTCCCTTCAGATGCCATAGTTATTAACTGAGTTCTCCTAGATTTCAGGTTTCCTTAAAAAGCCATTCTGAAGTCGTTGAGCTGAGCTAGTGCCTCCAGCCACTGCAGCCGTGCTATTTGAAAAGGCTGTACCTTGTACTTGGGAAGAAATAGGAACCTGAGGGTTCCCAGTGTTGTAAGGTGAATCTTTACATCAGTAGTGTGTGGTTAGCATATGGACACAAGTCAGATTGTTCTACTTGTCCTCAGGAGAAACAGGCCAGGTCCAGTTTATCTGTCAACCTAGTGGTAGCCTATGAATCTCTGTGTTGCAACCCTTTCAACCTCATTATTATAAAGAGGCCGCTTAAATAGAAGATGAAATGTAACAGGTAAAGTCTGACCAACTCAGGAACACACAGAATGCACTTTGCACACCAGAAACCTAACCAAGGTTTTTTGTATAATTGGGAAGATTAGACAGAGCTTCCAGGAAGGACATGACCTGAAAAACATTTTTTAAAAGGCAGATAAAGGGCACTCTGAAAGGAAAGGACAAATGCTCTGCACTTTTTGCGGTCTCACACACCCACTTACACTACACAGAGGTTAGAGAAGAAAAGAGCCCACCAGGCTTCATGACAAGGAACCTGGCAGTGTCCGAAGAACGCTACCTGCAGCAGTCAAAGTATTTTCTTTTCTGGTCTTTGTACAATGCCCTAGGATGGTCTGATAATCACCTTTATCCCAGGGGAATTTGAGACTGAACCAGCCACTCTCAGCTGAACCCTGAAAGTACTTTGTTCATCTTTTGAGCCCATCTCTTCTGAAGAGCAGAAGACCTCAGGTGGCTTGTAAGGGGCTGCGAGCGGCACTGCCTGCCCCATGGGCCCCTGCCTGGGGGTTCACGGGGAGGCTGAGGAGCTGGCAACAAGCCTGCATCCTCCAAGCCCCGCAGCACCAGCACTCCCCAGGAGGGTGCTGCCCCAAACTCTCAGCAGCTCCCTGCCCTGCCTGCAGCTGCCCCAGCTCCCGCTGCCCAGCCAGAGAGGGCACGGCTGACGCCAGAATCAGCCCTGCTTTCAAACAGGAGTCTCGAGCCTCCATAAGAAGATTTTTAAGTTGCTTCTGCAATTCAGTGGGCAAGGGTGAAATGCACAGTTTTACGCAGAGAGCTCCTAAATTCCGTCCCTCCCCCTGATTAGCTAACTTGCTCACTAGCTACCTGCACAACCCACAAGACACCGCTGTGTCACAGGGCCAACGTCTTATTGAAGTGAATGTTGTGGAAAATCAGGAGTTTCAATGTCACTATTTTTATCCTAATAGCATTTCAGTGACATCATGTACAGTGATTAAGGCTTTGAAATGTGCACATCCTGGTTCAGCTCCACCACATGATATCAGATGCTATCTGTGTCACTCTGGCCTTTGACTATTCATAGACTTTTCCTTTCATGTGGGTTTTGTGGGTTTTGATTTTTTTTTTTCACCAGGGCTCTTGCTTTTTAGTCAGAGGAGATTCATTTTTAAAGTATCTATCTCACAAGAACAATTTGGGGCACAGTTAGAAAACAGCTAAATTATTTCTGCATAAGTACAGGGAATGGCCACTACCCTTTTTAAACCTGAATCTCATTTCTGTCAATTATACTGCAATTAGTCACTGTCTCAATGGCTTTCAAAAATTTCTTTTCTCCCTTTTAGAAGCAACCAGACTCATTTTCCTAATGACTATGCCAGCCTCCACTGGCACAGACTTCCAAATTCTGTTTGAATCAAGCCAATTTAACTGACTTCATTTCAGATGAAGCCTGAAGGCTCTCAGTCTGAGCCCTCAGACCACTTATTACAATAATTCATAATAGCGGGGAACAAAACACACTCTACAGCAAGGGTTATGGGGAGGCAGGAGCTTTCCTGAGTTTATGGGTTTGGCTGGGAGCTCGATTTCCATTTTCTGATCTTTATACAATGCCCTGCAATACTCAGATAATTACTTTAATAAGGCAGGTAATAAACACTATTAAGTAAATGAAAGCTGAGAGGCTGGTGTTGAAACATCCAATCTAATGCTTTTGCATGCACAAAGCCAACTACTGTAAGAGCCACGGGTTCATCTGCCTGACAAAATTGAAGCTCATTATGGGAGAGCTGATTTGGCTTCCTGTGATACCACCGGCAGAGGAGAGGGACTCGAGGCTGTGAGACCGCTTACTGCCAGGTTTCTGAACCACGTGAAACTGCAGTCGTCAAGGAGATTTTGTGGTGCCATCTAGGTCACAGGCAAATTGGTTCCCTCATTTGTTCTGCAAAGCACATAGCTTTAGAGATGCTTTGGGTGTTGTTTCAGTCAGGACCCACTGTGGGGTCAGGAGAACATCTAGAGGTTCCCTGAGGCTTGGAATCTTTGGACCATCACCTTATTTCAATTTCTTCTTCAAAAACAAGAAAAGGTTTGCAGGAGAAGGGATGTATTTATAACCCTGGGTCTTCACCCACTGAGGCAGAGCTCAGACAGAGGGTGGTTGTGTGCCAAGGCTTCCTGGTCCCTTGGCTGTGGTGACAGACACCCCGGGGTGACCAGCACGCTGCAGCTGGGGCAGAGCTGGCTGCAGGCAGTGGGGGTAACCGTGGGAGAAATGTTAGGCTGTCTCCATCCAGCCCTCTATAAACTGGTATGATGTTACACAGTGTCTAAGAAAGCTAAATATATGGTTGTAAAAATAACTTCTGCAAGTGGCTGCCTACCACTGACCATCCCAAAGACCATCAGAAGAACCAGGGCAGAGAGAGGACTCGGAAGAGGGAGTGGGGAGGTTAGAGCCAGAAAATCCAGAGAGTTACGGGGACTCTGGGCTGCACAGTGTGAGACAAGCTCACAGCTTGCACTGAGCACTCATACAAAGAGGGGTCAAAGCCGTGTTTGTCCTTCCTCAGTGGTGTTTGGGCCTTCAACCCTGCATCTCTGGAGACAGAGAGTGAGCACATGGCTGGAGGGAGGTCTCCATTCTTTCCTTCATACCTCAAAGTCTTCTGCGCAGCCACTACATCCAGTCCAAAAGGGCAAAAGCAGCTTTCCTGGATACCTCCATGGAAAACCAAAGACATTTTCAATGGCTTTTTTAGGTGTGCCAGGCACTTCTGTAGCCTGTCTGCACATAGCTCAGGGGACAATACAGCCCATGAAAATGCTCCCAGGAGACTGGCACCCTCACTACTGATTCTGCAAAGGGCCATGCAAAGAAAGGATTCTGTCTGGTGAGATGTTGCAGACACAATTTGAATCATCAGCCATATCTTTGTGGACAGGCTGGTGGCAGTGCTTGGTGGCTGAGCTATACAGCCTTGGCAAGAACTGAAGTAAGTGGCTGTGAGTTCATGTTCCTAAGCCAGGGAACATCTCTGTGTAAGCATCGCCCCCAGCAAAGCACATACATTGATGTGGGTCAAGAAGCCTGGCAGGTAACAGACTTGCAATTGCATGGAATGACCAACCTTGACAAGGTTGACAGCAAGACAACACTTTCTCTCAAATCAGGAACCCAGCGAGAAGCTGTGACCAAGAGACATGGGCTCTGCAAGAGGGTCTGAAATAGCACAGTGACTCCCAGTAAGCTAGAAACATATATATATTTATCATGACTGTTGTTTTATTATATATTTTTGATTTAGCATGTTCTTATGAGTAAACATTACTTTATGCTACAAAAGCTGGCAGGTTCCTGACTAACTGAATAATCTTGTTTTGCCCTATGGGAACAGGACGACAGATACTGAACTAAAGTGAGCCATCTTCAGAGAATTGCTGTGAAACAAAGGTATCCCCAGCTGAAGTCCCAGCTCTAGAGGATGAGGAAGAGGGTTTCCTAAAAAGAGAACAGGGATGGCTCCAAACCTCAGTCCTCCGTAGGAAAGCAAACCCACTGGGAGACCAGGTAAGACTCGGTAGTGCAGCCATGTCAGAGCTCACACCTGCAGTGCTCAGGTCCCCTCTGCAAACAACGGGGTTTCACGCCAGGTATCTGCAAAGCTAGACCTAACCCTGCTCCCGAGATTCTTCATATTCGTTCATACACCATTCATTTGTTGAAGAAAACCTTCAGTTTGGTAGCTACATATGGTTCTTAGATGTACAGCCATGAAAACTATTATGCACAAAAGGGGTGAACTAAAATTACTCTCTCTAGAGATTTCTCCTAAAATCCCCTTCTTTTTCAGCTGTTTTCATTTGACCTCAGGCTCTGCTCCACATGCTTTCAGCCCTTCTTTCCCATCTGAGGGTCTGCACTATACTTGCATTTACCAGCTCACTGTTATCTCTCATTATTCAGTCAAAAGTTGGAAACTGTTAAGCCTGTGACCTTATACTCATGTAGAAATATAGTGACATGAGCTGGGATCTGTACGACTACATGCATAAAATAGAATAAACTTCTTGAGCTTAGTTATGTCAAAAATCAGTGGTCTGATACAGTGTGCATTACTGAGCTTTTCACAGCCTTGCATCTTCATATGCACATTATCTGGGGAAAGGGAGATGCTTTTATCCAGATTTCACTACTGTGAAATGGAGTACCAAAACACTGGGGCAGCGTCAGAGATGCCTTTGGGATTTAGACCCGGCCTCATATGAGATCACCTGCAGCAGAGTAGAAAACTGAAGTATGGTCTCTCAAATCTTCTGCTAATACACCAGCTGCTGAAACAACCCTGTTCCCCACCTGTCTGAGGCTTTGTGTTAGCAATAAAAATTGAATTGGAATAAAACAAGTTTAAAAGCAGAAGAAATTTGGCATCCTGTGTTTCTTCTTTTAAGGCAAACTAAGTTCCCTTGCGAGTTGCTAGTGTTGGGGGCTGCCAGGCTGCCAGTGACACAGGCAGGACTGAGCTTTGCATTCCTGGACATCGCATAAAAAGGAAGCTTAGTGATGATGAGTGTGAGGCCCTGCAGTGCTGCCTCCATCCTGCTCCCCGGGACGGGAGGCATCAGCAACCCTCCCTTCCAGCACCAATGCAGCCTGACAGGCTGTTTCCATAGCTCCAGCTGGTTACAGTCATTTATAACCATCCTTTTTGTGAAAAGCTGATGCCACACTACTTCACATGAATCCTTTGTATGCTTTCCAAGGCAGAAACCACTATTGCATCAAACCTGTGTAGAGCTTAGTGCAACGAGAACCAAGTCCACAAAGTCTTTAACATGCTACCACAGTAGCATGTTTAAATCAGTAGTGATGAATCATTACACACTTGTGACCCCCTCCTAACAGTCATTATTCTTAATCTAAAATAGCAAAATCCAAATTATCCACAAAGTTTCCCAATGATTTGTGACACTTGCCTCTTTGGCCAGACCTACACCATGATTTTTCATGCCAATTCTGAGCCTGTCCAGGCTCAGACTTGGCTCCTACTGTAAGTAAGACTTTTATAAGTCCTACTTATAAAATCTGGTTAGCAGAGAATAACTTCAGATTAAGCAATCTCAGTTTCTTAATTCCTGACTTGCTCTGTAGTATATGTGATTTATAAAATCTGTAATTCATACCTTACCCCACCAGTAGGATTGTGGAATGGGGATGTGGTCAAGGCGGGCTCCATGAATCCCAGCTCTTCTGTAAGCCTCAGACGTCAAATCAGGGAAATTCCTGTTCAGGTCCAAGTTCTGAGCTGTCTGTCGTCCAATGACCCATCCATTGTAACCAGCTCCCTAATTTGTAACACAGAAGCCAACCTCAGAATAACTTCCTGTCTCAAAATATCACTTTGTGGAAATTGTTTAAAATCACGGGGAAGTTTTAAAAGAAGTAAATGGAAAATGTCTATACTGTTAAAAAGCAACACTTATTAATCATCTTTTACCCCCATGAACGCTAACGCACTAACTAGCATGCAGGAGGCATTTCACTCACCAGTGATGTGACTCATGAGAGGAACACAGCAGCTTCTTACTCAGCACAGAGCAGCATGCAGAGTGGGTTAGAGGAGGAGAAAAAGAAAATACAGCTGACGCTCCAAGACAAAACCAGGCAGAATGCAGTAACCCCAGACTCATACAACAGACAGAGCTCACCACATGAGCAACGCAGGAAAAGAAAGGTCCTATTTTCATGCTAATGGTGCTGGTGATAAAAGTGAGATGAAAAGAAGAATGTCAGGTAACATATAATAGAAGTTTTGCTTTCACTGGTCTCCTTCAGACACCAGCTGATCTCTGAAAACTGCCATCCATTATGAAAGCGTGACAGTACAGAAAATATTCACATTATATTATACCTGCTTTTCTACAAGTGGAAGAATATCTATTCCACAGTATTAAACTACATTTCCTTACAAAATAATTTAACAGTCATTAAAGTGAGTCAGTGGGCATTTTGTTCTGGAACTGATAGCAGAGAGTGCTAAATGTGTGAAAAAGTAACACAGTCATTCCCACGTCATCGCATGCAGAGAGCAAAAATGACAAATGTGGCTCTGATTTTCTCTTAGCTCTGTTCACATTGCCTTTGGAAAGCAACCTACCAGCAAACCAGGCTGGGATTCTGGCTGCTGATTATTAACAGTCCCCCCTCTATTTGGCACTGCCCTCCCAGTTTGGCCTTTCCCATGGGGAATTTTAGAAACATGAAGCACTGAACAGCTCCTTATAAAAAGTCTTTTACCTCTTCTGCAGCCAGTTCATACCCATCAGGGTTGAGTGAAGGTAGGAGATGAATTCTGGTGTTATTAATCAAGGTCTGGATGCGAGGATTCCCGAGAAGATACTCCGAACACAGATACTGTGCGAGGTATATTAGCAGTTCTTTCCCCACAACTTCATTTCCATGCATATTGCCAATGTACTTAAATTCCGGCTTGACTGTGAAATATGAAGTAATGAGATGCTTTAATTTGATTATACCTGGATGGTTTCCAAAAGCAGGATAACCCAAATAGCTTACTGATGAGCCAGAAAGTTTTATTTACACTAATTTGATGCATACATTCCTGTACATAGCACACCAGTTCCAGGTGAATTTCCCTCCATTACAAGTCAGTTCAGTGACAATTTAAACAGTGTGAAACAAAGTAAGTCCATACTTTCAGAATCCCAAACCATAAGAGGCAATCATTGCTCTAAGCTTTTGCTGGTCTCATCATTAATTGTGAACAAAGAATGCTGCAAAAAAAATGTCAAGCCATGGCTGGGAAGGAACAAAATACACCCCTGGCACTCTCACTTACCTTGGGCAGCTTCAATGCCTTATAGTGTCACAGATGATCCTAGAAATGACCTGCAGATGTGTAATATATTACCCCTGTGTTTGGAACATAAATTAGGTCGTGCATAAAAAGTGGCTTTTAGGCTAAATAGCCTTGGAATAAGACTATTAGAAACATATAACTTCGCAATTCCCTGCAGTTCTCTCCATTTCCATCCTTCCTTAGAGGCTAATGGAAAGTAGAAAACAGATGCACTTTGGAGCCACCCTTTCCTGTCTATCCCTTCATCTTCATCTTTCATCCTGGCCAGCCTCGAGCACTAAGCACTGGAGGAGGGTCGGCACAGAGCTGTTACGCCACCTTGCTCAGGCTGGCAAAATCTCCAGCTCTAGAGCTATTTCCACCCTCTTTTATGCTGTCCTGAGCAGCATGAAGCAACAGATTTAGAAGGAAATGCTAGGTAACATGTTAAACTACCATCTTTTATCAGGCCATATCACAGTTTTAATTTAAAAGCCTGATTCATAGGCTTGGTGTTTTCCTGGCAAATGGAGTATCAACTTAAAAAGACACCTGCAACTGCTTTTCTTTACACAAGAGAAGAAGGATGATAGGCCAGGAAATAGTAATGTAGGTCTTTGCTCTGTTAAAGACATCTACTGGGATCTTGATCAAGTTTAAAGGCGCCTCAAAGTACTCTACACCATGCAAGGCAGCGTGGCTGAGAGTAAACAAAGCTAACAGCAGCCTGTGCTGTCTTCTCTGCCTCCCCTGCAGCATAGCACACAGAGGACACAGTAGCTTGACCCGAGATGATAATGTCAGTAAAGTATTAAGTCAGATGTAGTTCAGTCCTGCTACACTGCTGAGGCTGCTTCGATGCTGGAGCTAGTCTGATGAGAAGCAACCTGAGGCTCTTGGTATGCAGCAATGGCCACAGCAGTCCACCGGATTTAGTCAGGTACTGTATCTGAGCTGGGAGCTGGCAACTGGGGAATAATGCCTAATACTCCCCAAGAAAATGATCTGCATTTTGAAGAATTTAGAACATTTAAAAATCTGTCCCTCGCTGTCTCAGTGATGAATCTACAAAACAGACAACAGCACCGTTCCTCTTTGCAGAAAAGTTGTGAGGACACATATCCTAAAGGTGCTCAGACACTACGATAACATAAACTCCTGGTATCATTCACCTGTTACAATGACAGGTATTGTACTGACCTGAATCTCTGTTCAGGAGGATTGTTTTCTGTGCTGCATTGCCCTTTTTTGATGCCAATGTCCTTCTGTATCTGAGGCCTTCTGACAAGTTGCACATATTTTAGGATGTGAAGGACTATGTTTAGACTAGGCACAGGCATTACTTGTAGGAAGTGTGTATGGTTTGACAGTACAGTGATAAATAAAAGGAGACTGAGGAAGTGGTAGATGATGGAGAGGGCAGGTCAGTAACAGAAAACTATCCAAACTTCTTTGTACGCTGGGCACAAATAAATAATAGCCATATCACTGCAAAAAAGTACATGGTCACACATCTAGGAACAAGGAATGTCAACCATGGTCATAAACTGAGGTCATAAAGTTAGGAAATTGCAACTGGACTGTAATTGCTACAGTGAATCATCAGCTATCGCTGTAATTCAGGAACACAAAGGCAGAGAAATGTTTTTGAATCCGTGCTTTTTACAGTTTAAGTGATATCCCATTAAAAGGACCTGTTTTCACTCACATAATCTGGAGTTCCCTCAAGCAACCTGATCAACACTGATATAACTCACGCAGTTCATGGTGTCCAGGCTTGGTTGAAAACTCGATCACAAAAAGATCCTTCCCTTCAAAACTGCGACCTATGCTGTAAGTTGTTGCAATATGGGAGCATTTAGAAGCAGTCTTCTTCAATGTGCTCACCATTTGGGAATATGAATGGTGTTTGAACTGAATAAAAGTTGCTGGCAAGTCTGAAGGCAAATCTTCCTCAACAGCTACTTCTCCTGCAAAGAAAAATTATAACACAGTGTTTTAACGAAGTGTTTAAAATGGTGCTCAGAGGATTGTATGAATGCCTGCACTTTTATGCAAAATACCTTCCTCAGTAGTAGAATTATAGAAAATACAGCTGCAATCAAAGCTTAAATCTATGCAGTACATCCTACACTGTTTATTGTGGCATATTTTGTTTGCAAAATCATACTAATGCAAAATCATACTAATCACACTGGCAAATATTTTCTGCAACCTCCAGTTACAATTTGGCTTTTGGCATGCTTAGCAATTTTAGTCACAAAATGTACAGTTTTTTCCCTTTGAATCTGGTGGATCAAATTAATTTTTTATGAGATTCAGCTGTCTTCAGCTATCTGGATCTTCTTCATCCAAACAAAAATCTGTGACAACCATTAATGAGATTATTTTAATGAGCTGCTAAGCTTGTCAACTAGTCATGAATTCATGAGTGCATTAAAGTTTCAGTTTTTAAATAAAATATTTCAAATATACAGACAGCTATCACACAGGGCAAGGCTTATCTAAATGCACATTGGCAGTCCAAACATCCAGCTCTGAGCTGCCTGTCTTGATGCTCTCTGTGTACGAGGGAGAGAAACAGATGCTTCTTGAGCACAGTTTAATTAAGTTTTGAAAATAGGTGGAACAAGATGAATCACGCCTTACAGGTGTCTACAAAGACGACAAGATGAGATGACAAGTGGAGGGGTTTTGTGCCATAAACATGTCAAGGTGAGTGAGATGAGACCCTTCCCATCTAGACGAGTAAGATGCATCAGCAGAGCTTCCTTCCTTACCTCGCAGCTTTGCCAGCGGGTCAAAACACCCCTCTTCTTCCCCAGCAAAAAAGCGGTCGCAGTCTAAGAAGTAGGGCCAAGCCATGTCTATTGCATCAAAGGCAGGGAGGCAATTTTTTTTCAGGTTTTCACAGACATGCCTGCAGGGCTTTATAACTTTGTCCTTTTCACATTGCGGGGCCAGCACTGAGCAGCCCAGGAGCCTCAGGTCCGGATTGCATTCTCCCTGGAGCAAGTTGTGCAGCACGCTGATAAGGATGTACTCGGAGCTGTACTCAATCACTTCTCGAGACTTCTGATCCAGAAAATTAGGATACATTGTTTGAGTATAGGCAACATCAGTACAAGAACTTAAGGTAATGTCCACGCATTTTGCTATGAAAGGGAGATGAACATATGAAAAATAACTTGCGTCACTGACACTCTGAATAGTTCAAAGACGACATAACAAATAACACGTTAAATGAACTTATTTTTTTGTTCACAGATAGACTGAAGGCAATTTGCAATACTCTCAAATGCATTTGATGTCTAAAACCACTTATAGAAAGATGATGGAAAGTATGCTTGGTGTGGAGATTGATTGTGAACAGTTTGATGCAAGTAGATGTCATTCAGAATTCAAATGGTATCTGACAATTTGATGGGGCATCAGGGGTTAGGTGATTGATAAGCACTGTTCCTAAAATAACATTTATTTTGTTAATTCAATACCTGAACAGCAATGCAAGGATAAATCCCCGGCCAGAAAACACTGGAGTACTGCGCCCACATGGGACTTCATTTAACAAATAGCTTGGAAACCACCAAAATTAATAAAACCTGGTTTCCAAAGGAAAGGCTGTCTCACACTCAATTAAATCTTATCTGATTTAAATTAAGAATACAGTTTGAGCTTATTAAACATCAGCGAATCCATAAGAGAGAAAAACTCCCTGTTGAGGTGTGAATTTGCTGGTGTCTAACATGGGAAAAAATCAGATTCCTGAATAAAGTGTATTTGTGATATCATTCTCTCCCCTGGCTTTGCCTTTTAGTATGGATTCACTGATGAGGTGTGAGATCATATAGATTTTTTTCTTTAGTGGGGAAGGTATCAGTAAGATATCTCTCTTCTTTGCTTGGCGCCACAAAATTTGTAAGACTTCAATACCTCTGAAACTGCGGCTCCTCTGTGAAGCTTGATTGAAATTGTCCAAGGAGATCAAAAGTTATTCTGGGACTTGACCCACAGGCAAGTAGGCCCATAAATGTGTTTACATGTATATTCTCATAAACCTAATACATTTTAAGAAATCAGGTGAAGAGGTCTTAGGAAGGATAAATGCTGGTAATACCTTCAACCCACTCAGAGGTGAAAAGGGAGTAATAAGAGAGATGTCTCTTCAGAAAAATACTGCCTATTACAGTAATGGGCCTATGTTCGAGCCTCCTTCTCTTGCTAATGTTTCTGGCTATTAACAAATACCATTGTCACAGCAGCAAAATCCTGCCTTGTGTGAAAGAGATAATCCCTCTAGGAACAAGACCTACTATAGCACCAACATTAGAAAACTTGTCAGGAAATAATGAAGAAATACTTAAGGTTTTGAGATTCTCCAGGGACAGCGAGCAAAGTCACATCATACCTTTCTGTACAGTTTGGCATTGACCTGCAATAAAGAGGGAAAAAAAAAGCATTATGGGGCAGGTATCCATGGTACCTCCCTCATGTTAGGAATTGTCTGATCTGGTAGCCCCACAGAGGCTGCTGCAGCTCTATGTCCTGAGGTCCAGACATACCATGGACAAGCAGGTGTTCCTAACAGGCACATATTACATATATACACAAAGAGAAAACACAGTACAGGCAAACACAACCAGCACCAAAAGCATCATTCCGTTCCCCTTTCTGGCTAATCAGGATGAAAGACCATTGGTGGAAAAGAAGTACAGGTGGATCCCTCCAGCAGCTCATCTTGGACACACTGGAACCCCAGTAGCTAGGCTCAGTTTACCCAGTAGCTGGCCCCTGGATCCACTGATCTCCCAGCTGCCTCATGCACTGACACACGTGCTGGTCTCTCTGGTAGCTGGCCCAGACCTAGGGTCTCACTGGTAGCCAAGCCCCAGGCACCGTGGTCTTCCCAATCGCTGGCTTGGACCTCCTGGTTCCTCCAGTAGCCAACTTTGAGACCCTCCAGCCTCTTCAGTATCCAGCCCAGGGTCACAGCTGCTCAAATACCCGGCTCCCAAATCTTTTGTCCTGTCCACTGCTAGTCCAGCTTGGTGTTTGCTAGCAATTGCATACACGGATGTACACACACAAGGCACATGCACTCTGGTCCCTCCAGCTGCTGCATCCCAGACACACAAGCCCCTCTGACCCATGGTCTCACACCAGTCGCTGGCATGTGGAGCCCCATACACCCCCATTCACACACAAAAAAAGAGAGACCCTCACCCCAGCAAAGAGTTGGAAATGGAACTTAGTAAGAAGACAGGACAGACTGCAGGGATCAGGTGCAGGGCATGGCCAGACAAGCACAGTGACCAGCCAGTTGTTGTTGATCCACTTTAAAAAGGGAGGACTTGACAATATATCTGAAGTGTGGTTGTGTAAGAAATCAGGCTTATGTTTGAAAAAGATGTTGAGCTGCCCAGCCCTGACAACTTGACAATATTTCTAGGGATGCTTAAAACCGGTAAGTTAGGTGCCTAGGAAATTTCACTAATGAAAATGTAGGTCTTTAGCAATCTGGTTTAGTCTAAAAGTCCATGTGAGTCCTTCTGTACATACCAAGCTGCCTTATGGATCTTCCCGTAACAAATCTATTGGTCCCACATAATGCTGTGCATACCTTTCTTGTAAAGCAATTAAGCCTTTGGTGGATATGAGGGGATGTATTTCTTCCCCATCCTACTTCATCCTATCTCTAGCAACTGCATTTTATAAACCTTTTAATAACATCTTAAAACTAATTATTTCCCTCCTCAACTACTCTCACGGGAAAGCTTTTCCAAGAGCTCCCTCCTCTAATGGCTAGAAATTGCCTTTTAATTTCCTGCCTAAAAGTATTCATGGCCAGTTTATATCCATGTGGTGTTGTGCCAGCATTGTCCTTTAGCTTAAATACGCTTTGCGCTCCCTGGTGGATGCCTTCATCGTGTGTTTGCAGAGAGCAATCAGATCCCCTTAGCTTTCTATTTACTAGGTCAAATAAACCAAGCTTTCTTGATTTTGAAGGAACATGGTTTGACGACCCAGGAGAGGCCTCTTTTGCTCCTGTAGCAAATGATTCTATACTGCCCTTCTCCAATACTGGCAACTAAAGAAAAATATTGCTACCAAGGCATCAGAGCTGTTATCACCAGTGCCTCACAGGAGCTCAGCCATTATGTGCAAGCTTTTTAAACACCAATGGCTCTGTTTTCCTTATGATGGGATCTAGCTATATTGCTGTTTCTTCTAACACTTACTGGGGGGACAGGCATCTAGCTTCTTACTCAGTGAACTGAGCATTTGCCCTCATAGGACCAAATTCATTACATTTTCTTTTTTTCCTACTAAGAAAAGTTTAAACTTCTACTCCCGGCATATTTGTTTAAATGTAATCATCTGCATATGTGCTGCTAATGAGTTGATCATTCTTTAGCCAAAATAAAATCATTATAATGAGAACAAAATTAACCCTGGAATTTTATCTTGGAGGGAGACGTTTAATTGGAAATGAGTCTTGTTCTATGTTATGAATTGTCTTTGATCCACATTACCTCATAAAACAGATGAGGGATCAGAACTAGCAGAAACAGCCCATCTCCAACACCAGCAAGTCCTGGTAAGCAGCAAGCTGGAAAAAATTATATCCATACAAACTCCTTTCCTGGCTTGGTACATTATGCTAATAGCAATAAACAATACCTTGTTCATCAACAGTGTCTTCTGTTACAGGATTTCAATGCTTCCCTTAGTTGGGCACAATCCCCTCAGTGAGTTAGTTATTAAGGTCAAGGCATTTCTGAAAAAGCTTCATCTCAGCCAGATAGTGCATGCAATTTTACATCTGGGGATAATCAAGCAATAGCATTTTGTACAATGCTAGCTGGGAAACAGAAAGGAGTGACTGCTTGTTAGTAAGAGCTCCAGCAATTAATCCTGCTGATAAAATTGTATGTCACTTCCTCCCTGAATCTAAATAGTCTTATATCCCAACACCATCACACCCACAACAACTTGTGAGGCATTGGACACAAGTCTGGAGCCAGCCAAATGTTCCATACAGAGGGGAAAACTTGGTGTGGATGGGACTGGCTTGAGTTCAGCCACATCCCAACGAGCAGAGTGACACTATCTCTGGTTATCACCAGGGTCATTAGCAATGAATCTCCTTCACTACCTTGAAGGGTGGCTACGAAATATTTGACACCTTTTTTCTCCTCAGCATAAAATGACTGTATTGTAGCTATTATTTTAGACTGGAGGGTCGTGTGTGCTGAATGCAGTTCTTCGTGTGTTCATTTGAGGAGTATGAATGGTCTTTCCAGAACTGCTCATGTTTCCTCACAGGTCAGAGCCATTTCCTCTTTGCTGGCTCCGTGACCAAGCTACAAATGTCCTTTTTGTTTGTGTCTCTGACATGCGCTGATCAAATAACAAAACTGAGGCACACACAACCTTCCGGACTGCTATTACTGTGCAGGAGTGCCATAGCCATCAGTCAGTTTGATACGTGGCACAAACCTAGACTCAATGGTGTCTCAGTATTCTGCTTATTCAGCTGGAGCAAAAAGGTATTCTGGCAACACGCTGGAACAAGCAGAGGAAACCAAAGGGAAAATGCAGCAGGCAGGATCTGGGCACGGTGCTGCTGCTTCCCGTGGCTCTCTGAGCAGCAGCAGTCTCGCTGCGTTTAGCAGATGCCTCTTTCTGCCCAGCTGGCCAGAAGGAGAGGTGTTGGGAAGCAATGGATAGCTGATGGAAGAGACATGCGAAACCGCTAAGTCGTATGCTGTAGCTAGGTTCACAAGAGGACTGGATCGTTTTGTGAGCAGGAGTAGATGTTAGCACAGGAGGGGTAAAGACAGCTCTGGTTTCAGATTGTCTGCCGCCTGGCTTCTACACTTTGTTATTTTTACCATACTTATAGGGAGAGGCAATCTATTAAGCAACATGGCTATTACTCATTAACAAAGGTGCTGACTGAAGAGGATAGATTTTTTTTTTTAGATGGGGAACCCAAATCCCTATAAATCTTTCCCACAGCAACTGAAGTTGTACAACTCAGTATGTGATAAGAAGGGGTGATTCTTCAACAAAGGGTAAAGCTTTTCCACTTTACTTTTGGCCCAGGATGTCCCTCACAAAGCTCAGAGCTACCAAAACTCATTCATTGACTAGCAGCAAAACTGGCTCCTTCCTCCTGGGTCCTAAACCTATGTCTAAGCCTAAACTTAGATCTAAGCCTCACATTTTTGCAGCATACTGTGCTGTTTTCTCCCTGTCTCTCTCTGCCAGAGACATCTATGCAGCTTCTTCTGCCATCTCAGAGGCCAGGTCTGCCCAAACTGTAGCACCTCTCCCCACCACAGCCCCCTGCAAGCTGCCATGAGCCATACATCAGCACAGCTCTGTCATGCAAACACCCAGGAGTGAAACAGCTTGAGCTTTCAGGTTATCAGGAGTTAACATACATAAAAGCAAGAGAGAAAAGGGCTGGTTTATACTAGACCCTGCTTTATAGCGAGTCTTAAATGTGTATGTGTGCTGATGTGGTGTTTGGACTTTTCCTATGTTTCCTAATGCCAATGCTTGCATATGTTTTGGAGGGTGCGGCTTTGCAGAGGCCAAAGATAATTCTCCAGTGCGTGTACTTATATAAATAATGTGGATGCACGTAACTGGGCCAGAGCCTGCCTGCCTGGAGAGCAGGCGGCAGGAAACTCTCGGAGGCCAGCTCCCCAGCTGCAGCTGCACGCTCTGCTCCTGGAGCCCTGCACCCGCGGGTCTGGGTCTCTGCACACAGGAATGACCAGCAAATCCCTGTCCCCACCCAGTACAGCTCCTTTTGTCGAAGCTCCAGCAATGCCAGCTTGAGGAGTTCAGCCACTCCCTTTCTCTTTTCATAAGAGGAATGACAGGCAATAATATACAAATTTTCTCAGGTCTCCAGATTAATTTGGAAGGCTTCAATCGCTGCTTCTTGTGTGCTTGAAAGAGCCTAAACCTCTTCCATTTTTTGAGCAGAGGCTTCCCTGGGCTCAGAGGAAGGCAGTGCCGCCTCCTCTCATAGTCCCATCTGTGGACAGGTTGGTATGGAGAGACCTTTTTCTTCCTGACCCAGAACAGCATTTTCAATTTTTTATGTTTATTTTTGTACTCTAGCTATTCCACCAGAGCTACAAAAGTCGGTTCAGTAGCACAGCTTCTATTTAAGATTATGGATAAAATAACTTATTGAAGAGGAGAAAAGCCATTTCAAGCTTTCTGAGCCCTCTCTATAATATACGCTTTTGGTTTTAATTTGCAAAGGCAAGTTTGAAAATCTACAATGCAGCACATACATATTTTACTGCCAAGCTTACATTTTTTCCCCTTGATGATTCAGCACTGAAAGAAGCAAGCTGCTGTGATTAACCCTAACCCAGACAATAGAGCTCAACAGATACTGCCAGTGCCACGGCTTGGCTGGTTGCCTTTTTCAAGACCAAAGCCAACATGAGACTTGTGCGCTTGAGAATATGGAATAAGCCCAAGGGCCATTCTTAAATGCAAAATATCTAAATCATTCAGTGAGGCTTACCCAACTGCATTGTTATGACTGACAGATCGAACAAGATGAGCTAATTTGTCTTGTACTGACCAGCACACCCCCTACCAGCTTTCTGGGTTTCTTACAATACCGTTTTAAACTGGAAGACATATGTATTCATTTTTGTCTGTTTATTGTCAAAACCTCTGCTTTTTCAAACAAAGCATTTCAGTTTCTGTTCATGTTAGTATTACTCTCCTTGCGGTTCTACACGGTTGGTCAAGTCAGTCTTTGCAACGATAATCTGCTTTGTAACACTAAAGAGATGAAACTTAGTATCAGTGGTAATACGCAAACACTGCTGGGCTGTGCATTTTGCAAAACATTGCAACAGCACCTGCAAATGGCAAAGCACAGCCTGCCTCCCGGAGCCAGCTACAGCATGAGGACAAGAGCAGAACAAGATCCATTATAGAATACTATAACAGATCAGAATTGCCAGGAGGAGTGGAGAAATAAGGGGACTAAGTGGCAGAGGAATGAGGGAGTTGAGTAGCCTGGCTAGGAGGAAAACGGTTGAGCAGAAAGCCCAGGAGAGAAGGCAGCTACGTATCTAAGGCATACATGCAGGGGCAGAAGTGGGGAAGTTCCCCAGCCACAGAGAAGGAATTCCAGGAAAACTGGAGGAAAGAGGAGTGACTGCAAAAAGCAGCCCACGTGGTTAACTCCTTTTTCTGGATGCATCAAAGCTTTTGTGAGTAGAGGACTGAATTCCTGTTACTAATCTTCCACTCCAGCAATTGCTGTAACTGCCCCAGGGGAGCGATGTGTTTGCAAACGGGGCAGAAGCAGTATGCAGGAGCCTGACATGCAGGCTGTGAGACGAGCCCTGTTTTAGCCCTGCTCCCTCACATGAAGAAGCCTGAAAGCACCTGAAAGAGATTAAGGCCTAATCTGCCTTCACTTTGCAGAGCAAGATCACAGCAGGAAGACGCAAGCCAGTGTTGGTTATTAATCACCCCTCTTTCTAACCCACCTGCTGTCTGGCATTCAGTTAAACACCTGTTTTTATTGAATTACTGAAGGTGTTCCCCCAGCAATGACGCTGCAGTTGGCTCTTCCAGGACTGTTTCTCTCACAGGACTGGTCTGGGGCCTGCAAGAAGATGTTGAAGCTTTCCCAGGGGTGGTGGGAGTTCACGCAACCTGCAGACAACAGGTCAAAATCTGTGCAGATGCACACCAAGACCTGCCACTCGGCAATGGCTCACAGCCAGCCTCAGTGGTGGCCAGTAATTCTCCCTTATTTCTAATTGTCCAGATGCAACTCAAAAAGGGCTGCAGTTGTAGGAGCCTAAAAGAACTGACGAGTATTTCTCTCTGCCTGTCTGTCCCCACCGCCTGTCTTGGTGCCTCTGGTGACAGGATCCCTGGTGTCACCCCAGCTGTGTCTCTGGCCAGTAAGTGCTGCTCCAGGTTGTCGTCCCAGCCAAAAATCCTGAACAGAAACATAATTCCCCAAACAAAAAAACACTAAATGTTCTTTTTAGGCCTCAGCTGAGATGTTTTCCAAGTTGTGATGGAAAAATTACCGCTTGGGAAAACAAAACACAACAAAGAAAATGACAACAAAATGGCCCAGCAGTTGCCAAATTGGCTGAAGACTTGCTGGGCTGCACATGTGGCTGGGCTGCTGCTGAACATGCATTCGCTGTGCACCAAGATGATCTGGAGACATATAGAGACCATCTCTCGGTGTCTGGTCAGTGAAGGAGGGAGAAATCAGCTCAGATCTGGGGATGCTGGTGTTAAAAAACCAGCTGGGGTGAGAAGGTGGAATAGGAAATCTTTACAACTATCACCTAAAGGATCAAATTTTTGTCAGGGTGACTGAAGAAAGGTGAAAACACTTATTAGGCTGGTAATCTGGAGCTGTGATGCCTCCATAGCTTTACTTTGTGACCACACACTGTCTACAGCTCAGTTCCCACTAAGGACGCAGTACTCTCTAAGTGCTCTGGCCAACAGTTTATCACAGAGTCAGAAGCTCACCTTTGAGTAAGTTCAACTCTGTTGAATGCCACAGGACAGAGGATCATGTCTGAAAAATTGAGGTTTTCCTCTTTGGTGCTACAACCCTTCCAAAACATTTGCCAAAACATCATTCCATCCTCTGTAAACACAGTCTATGCAGCCCCCTAGCATAACTCTGTCTTTTCATTAGTTTAGATGTATGAGAACTATTGTAATTAACATCACATCTGGTTCTTCTGTAGGTAGTTCAGTTTTAGCCAAACGTGGTATTTTTATGTTACAAAAGACTGGCAGTTAATTCAACAGCCTTGACTTAAATCCATGCCTTAATCTCATATTGTCTCCTAGATAAGGGTGTCCTGTTATAACCCTGTAAAACTGAAATAGTGTCCATTAAATCAATGGAGTTACAACAGGATAAACAAAGGGATTGAAATTTAGTTTTATTTCTGCAATGGGCAGAGCAACCCTAAGTCCTTAAACTCCATTGATCTGTGACAGCTGTGTCCAACTGGGAGGGTGACTCTGTCCAAACAAGATTCAGCAGTCATCAAAGCCCTGGGTCATAAAATCCCAGCAAAGAGACCAGCATGTGACCCACCAGCCTCAAACACCATGTTCACAACATGACAGGTGACTTCTGCATGGTACCTCCATGCTCATGGTAAATCCCGCCCCCCCCCCCAAATAATGGCACCTGTGACATTTATCCAACATTTGGACCAGGCTTGAGGAGGGAATGGCTCTCACATGGCCTGGGCAGTCCAAAGGGGAGCATGGTAGCTATCAGCCAGCCAGCACCCCCAAACAACCACCAGCTGACTGTGTGAAGGGAAAGGCAATGTCTAGAAATGTTAAAGGGGATCAGCCATTAGTATTACTAAGTCTTGCTAAAAGCCTAGCTGTGCCTTAGGGCAGTGGGAGTTTTGTTCAAGTTTTGACTTCTATGTATTTACTTACCCACACTTTAAAAATATCTGAACAAATATTCTGAAGAAAACTTTGCCTTCAGATTAAAATCATGCATAAACTATTTCAGCAGTAAAAGGATATACTTCTGTACTGTATTTTCAATATAAACTTACTTTTCCCGCGTAAGTGCCTGTTTCTGATCCCATTTCCCATGTTAAATGTAGCTGAAGATCAGCGTTGCTAAAATAATAATTGTGTAGAAATACTCGAGTCAGTGCTGGGAATACAGAGCAGCTCACATGACTCGGTGATGACAACCGGGTTTATGAGAGCTGGAATTTCTCATCTTATGAGCATGCATGATGTAGACGCTAGTTCTGCATTTTTTTGTTTTGACAAGGCCTGGACATATCCATCTCGGGTGCAGCAGGCGAGATTCCTACAGCTTGGGCTTTCCCATTCGTGGCGGCTCCGTGTCTGCACCCGCCCATGCCAGCCACAGCAGGATGAGGGACCCAGCCGGCACCACCAGCCCTGGGGCAGGGGAGCAGACCCCAGCCCACTGCCAGGTCACCCAGTGCAGCCACACACCCGGGAGCAGCGGTAGCTGGAGAGGCTCTGCCTGTGTGTGTGCACAGAGACGTGGGTTTCGCCAGGAAACAAACATTAGAAATGTCCACGGCTCAGGTCCCATGAAGCTGGGGCCAGTGTGAAGCTCATGGAAGGAAATGGCTTTTCCCTTTTTCCCTTTCACTTAGCAAAACTCATGGCACACTACGGTGATGGGAACAGCAGAGAAGGAGAAGGGAAAGGTATAGCATCTATATGTGAAGCCACTTTTTCTGTCAGTCTGACTTTCCAGGAGACAATCAGTCTTACTCAATGCCATAGCTTAGAGAGGAGCCAGTGCCACAAAATCTGTTCTGGGTTCCAGAAGAAAGTTCCAGAAGTACCTGTCCCCTGCCTCCCACCCTGCTGGTTTCCCCCCCCCCCCAGCTCTCTTCCTTACACCTCCCCACTCCCTCCCATCTCCAGGGGTTAAACGCAGAGACCCTCGGGATGGGGCAATGTCCGGCTCAGGAGCAGAGCGAGCCAGGATGATGGGAAACACCAAGGTGCTTGGGAGAGGAGGCGGCCCGCGGGTGACAAGCGTGCCAGCCAGGGCTGCCGCGGCAGCAGCGCTGCAGCTGCTCCCCCACCTCCGCAGCTCCAGATCAAAGACTCCGGCCCCCGGCAGTGCCATCTGACGGGCTGTCCCGCCTTCCCGCAACACCTCTCCAACGCGCAGGCAGGGAGGCGGCTGGCAAAGGCTCAGGCATCCCTTTCGCGCGGAGCTCGGCCCAGCGCCGCCGTGTCCCCAGCAGCCGCCTGTGCAAGCTGAGGAGCCCGCACGGTGGCACCACAGACGGCGGCGCGGCCCCGAGCGGCGGCGGCTGCGCTGCGGCGCCCGGTGCCCGCTGCCGCCCGGCCCCGCCGGAGCCGGGCCCCGGGCAGCGGCAAGCGCTGGGGTGTCGCCCCCAGCTCGGGCTGTAAGCCCTGGGGGCTGGCACACGCACCTGAGCCCTGGCCCACCCACCTGAGCCCTGGCGCAGCGCTGCCCCCGGCGCCCCCAGTAAAGCGCGCTCTGAACGGGAGCGACCAGGAACGTTCTATCGCTGTTGTTTTGCAGCCTTAGCCTGACCCCTGGTAGGATCTCAATGGTAGAGCTGGCTCCAGTTGCAAGGAAAGTCATCTGCTTTTACTATTTTGAGGCATGTGACTTCAGCCTGCTTCTACTTTGTTTTTATTTGTGCTGTCAGTGACGGTAAAGTGCTGCATTTAACTAATTACCGGTGGAATACATCAGTCAGCAGCAGAGACGTGCACAACTCGGATAAAACAGGAACCTGTGCTATTAGCTCCCTCCACCAAAGGCTGGCCACCTTTCAGGGGAAACATGCTAAGCTGTACTTTTCTCACCCAAACTAGAGGCTAAGAGGCCAGTAAAACTCATCAGGGTCTGGAAGTGCTGCCTCTCAATGAGGCAATGTAGCATCTTATCACTGGGGGAGACAGTGGCTTAATGGCTCCCCATGGATACAGGACACAGCTGGGGAGAAGGGATCTGTCCTTTCTCAGTGCCATGGTTCCCAGCTGCTGCTCAAAAAGCTCCCACAGTGTGTGTGATGCCTGTGCCATATTGTGGGGCTGGTTAACAGTAATCATCTCCTTATTTTACTAAATAGAAAAGCACAAAGCATTTTGTAAGGATCGTGGTATTGTTAGCCATGTTTCATTTTGGTTTCTTATTTAAAAAGAAAAATGAGTCACAGTAGAGCAAGTATCACCGAGAAGGCCAGGCAGCCTACAGAAACCAGCTCCCGCCTTGCTGGGAGTCAGACAGTGGCACTGGTTCCCACTGCCCTTCTCTCATGCACGAGCAGCTGGTCTTCTCCTGCAGGGCACTGCAGGTCTGGCCACTGAGATCCACAGAGATCTGCACAAGGGATCCCAAAACAGGGGAGAAACTCCCACTGCTACAGCTGAAGACATAACCTACTGCCCTGGATGTTGAGAGGAGACCCCTGCAAGGTCTATGGGTGAACGTGCAGCACCACATTCCCCTTTCTTTTCATGTGGCCTAACATGACTATATCTCCCCTTTAGCAAAGGAAGACCCTTGAGAAATCTGGCAGGTCTCTCAAGGTCCAAGCTGCTACTGTATTCCCTGGTCCAGCATCCCTCCAGTGTGAAGTGTGCCCCTTCCTCACGTTGCACACCGTGTAGTGACGTTGGCAGCTCACTTTCCTTACCACTAGCCATCTCCCTAGGGCCATATTCAGCAGTCCAGTCCCACCACATGCAAGGTGTATTTCCATTGCCTGCCTTTCCTCAAGCCCTCCCCTAAAGACAGCACAGTTGCCAACACACACAAAACATTCTGCCACAGCAGAGTTACCCCTCAATGATCCCTACATTTGTGGTTCCTGGGATTAATACCCCATGGCAAAACTTTGATCAGCTGGAACTGGAGCAGAATCATACCTCACAGAGAAAGGGCATACTGCAAACCACACAGGCTCTTCCTGTAATTGGCTGTAAATAGTCTACAACACTTCTCTTTGTGCAGCTTTATCCAAAAATAAAATCCCTGCGGTAGACCTCACTTTGATGTTCGTGGGAACAGCACTCTCAAATTATATGCAGTACACAGCACATGGACTGCATTGTGTAGCAGTTCAATGCCAGTGACAGTCTACAGTTTATATTTAAGCACCGAAATACAGCTGAACTTCCTTGGGTAACATTAAGGTCAGTTTCAGGTTAACTTATCCCTTCCTGTATTCCCATAAAATAAATATTTTTCTGAATCATTTTGAGTTTGAACCCTCCGAAAATAGTTTTCCTGGAATAGACCTTGTCACTACACTGGAATTCACCTCTCCACTGTCCTCACATAAATGAAATCTGAATTAAGTCCACCTGATTAAAAATACCACATATTTTTAAAAGATTCTGTTAATATTTTTTATTAGTCAACTGGTTACTGAACCAAAAGCTTTCAACTCTTTTATCAGCATGTTCCTATCTAACCTTTATTCTAATGGGTAAATCTGCTTTTCCAGCCAATCAACTCATACAAATTCCATATTGCTTATAGCAAGCTAAAACACACCCTACAGCTGTCAGATCCTAATAAATCTTCTCATACTTTGGACTTGAAATAAATGACCTAAAGCTGAATGTAAGGAGAAGATTTTTTCTTAAGCAGAAAAGCGTACAGAAGGTCAAAAGTTCATCTTCTTGCAATCTGACTATCACATTCCTAGAAGGCAAGGCCAGAGATGGGGTGAACCCTCTGCATTCCCCACGACAGCGAGGGGGATCCTACCAACTGGGAACTCCATAAATTGACAGAAAGACACATCTACACGTGGCCTTAAAAGACAGCGATGAGGAAACAGTACGTTCCCTTACATCCCAGACTTGGTTTTCTGTTGCAGAGCCACACCACCACCTGCCTTCCCATCCTCGTTTCCCAAGCACGACCCCAGTTTCACCACTGGCAGCCTACAGATTTCCAAAGAGCAGATCCCCTCGTCTCTAGGGGAGAGTGACAACTCCTGCCTCCCTCACCTCGAAGCTGGAGCCCTTTACTCTGCTCATGTCCAGGAGAAGGAAGGAGAGAAGAAGGGGGACTTTTGGGGCGGTTAGCCTTACCTAGGGTCTCCTGGCCGGTTTCACAGCGGGGAGCCGGCTGGGTGGCCCTAAGCAGCCCTCCGAGGAGGAGCAGGAGCCTCAGGACCATGCTGGAGCCCCTCACGCAGGCAGCACGGTGATGTGGCACTCGCTGCCTGATGGAGTGGCTCCTCTGCTCGGAGCCTCAGCGAGGCTCTGGCTCTCCAAGCTGCAGAGGAAATCGGTGCACTGCAAGGGCATGCCCACGTCTCACAGTATATGCAGTCCAGGCGTCAGATTTCAGCTAGCATTTGAGCTTGGAAAGCAAAAGGCTTTGAGACAGAGAGGGAGGAGGAATGAGCTCCCCCTCCCTCTGCCTCCCAACCGCCTCCCTCTTGCAGCCTGGTTTACAATTTCATAAACAGTTTGAGCGAAGGGGGGTCCCTGCAGGGATGCGCCTGCCTACTCCTCAGCCACGGGTCCGACGCCTTTGGTCTTCACGCAGCAGTTTTCCTAAGGGACATGGGACCTCCGTTAAAGCGTGTCTCGCTGAAGCCGAGACCGACTGCCTGGAGAGAGCAGGGGGAAAAGAGACAGAGAAAAGCAAACAATCGAAAGCAATTTGCCTCCTGAAGAATGGTATTTCATAACCCACTTAACAGCAAGTTTAAAACACAACACAACAGCGAAGGGACTTTAAGATGCATCCCCTCCAGCACAGTGAGAATGGGAACCCACAAAATAACCACTAGGATCCCCCTCCGAAATGCTGCTTCTGGGCATTTCGCTTAAGATAAGATGCAGTTTACAGAAGCAAACTTGAGATACCAGTCTTTTCTGTCTATTCTTAAAAAAATAACTTCACAAAAATGTAGATAAGATCCCAGAAGAGCAATACCGGCTTTAACTGGATGGTAAATCTATATTAAGTTTATCTTAAATTGATTTTTTTTGTTTGTTTGCTTGTTCTGGAGTTTATTTTCAGAGAAACATGCATTGTATGTTTTTATCCCTATGCAACAAGTATGGTGGGGAAGCTTGCCTTAGGTAGGATGTGAACTCCTGATTTCTTACCTACACATCAAAAAATATCCTGTATCACAGGAAAAGGAGTTTTGCTTCAAAAATCTAGACCAAAACAGACCAAAGCATCCTATCTTTCCAGGCAGTGCATGTTCCTTTGAGGACAGATACCTGCTCACACATGAGAGCACACTGGCTGCTGCTGCTCACTATCAGAGAGATCAGTAGGGAGTTATGGTGCTATAGGATAATGTAATCAAATAAACCCCCCTATAGGGAAACACACTAAAGAGGCTGACAGGGCATGAGAAAGCTGTATGTGTCTCAAAAAGCAATTGATGTCTCCTCATATTTGGAAGACGTTACACTGCTAGATGGATTGGGAAGCTCAGCAGTAAAGTACGTCCTCTGCTGCCAGGATCTGCAAGGGAGGGTGGCTTTTCTTGCCTCCAGGATTTCCTACTAGATCTGCAGAGTTTGCCTTGGAGGTAAACAGCACCAAAGCCCATCAGGGTTCAAAGAACAAACTTCTAAGGACAAGAATGTTATTTAGCTGCCTTTTTTCTGCCCTGATCACACAGCAGCACGTCTGGACTCTTGGAAAAAAAAAGGTAGTACCAACACAACTCGGAAAGTGTGATCTCCAAGGGCAGGAGTACTTCACCTTCTGCCCAGCTTCTGCCCAGTCAGCTGCTCTGAATACCGATCTGCCGCATTCGTACCTGATGTGCTCAGGTACAGCCGAGGGTGCGTCCAAGCCCAAGGCTTGCTGTGTGCCTGGGCCGTGCATTTTGTGTTAAAGGGAAAGAATGAGGCTGCCCAGATCTAACCTAAGTGATGTGGCTAAATTCCTTACAGCAAAAAAGGCTGTGCAGATTATACCTACAAACAGAAGCTGACCCCCAGACCTTGGAAGTGCTGATGTCTTTCTTGTAATTTTCTGCAGCCCTTAAGGATATGGAGTGACATCTCTCCCATATATCCCAATGCTTTTTGAGGTGAGCTCTGCTGCTGAACTAATTCTTCAGTAGCTGTAATCCCATCAGCTTTCCCCTTTTCTCTCTTTTTCTTATTGGCATTTTTTTTTCTGCCTGTGATTTCTCACTCTGTTTCCCATCCTTCAGCCTAGGCACTATATCCTCATGAGTGTCACCTCCCCTCCACCGCACTTCAGGCCACCAGCCCCAGTTTAGATGCTGCATACTTTAGGACCACATATTTTAAAATACCAGCAAACATAAGTCCACTTTACCAGGATCCCCCAAACATTTTGCAAACCACTGACACCTGCTTTCACCAGTGCTGTTAGCCCTGCTGTGATACTTCACATTCATACAGTGCTCCGTACTTTATCTCAAATACTAATGAGACAAAGTCTCATCACACTGGGAATACTGAATTGGTGTCATTTGGGAATGTCCATTTGTTATTTCCCTGAATTAAATGATTGTGGTACACATTATATCATTTCTTGTTCTCAAGATTATTGTATCCATCTAATATTATTTGTAGCTTGTCTATGCATTGATTTCCACAAACACACCCCAGTTCAACCAGCCTTTGGGCCATTGTATCATATTCATCAGAATCAAATGGAGACAGTATTTTCTTTGCCTTGCATAAGGCAGTACAACCTAGTGATTAACTTGGATGAGCTCTGGAACAAAAAGAACACTGTGTCTCATCATCATAGCAATATGCTCGGCCTAATTAGCCTTGCCAAGGGTCAGGACTCCTTGGCCTCAGTGCAGGCTTTCCAGGACCAGAGCTATCACCTTTACACATGGCTGCAACGTGGTACCTTCATTCCTGTGGGTCACCTTGGGTTTCTTTATGACATTGTCTAGAGCTATGGAGTGCCTTTAAGGGGCCACCATCTCAGATGACAGGAGCAGAGTTCTACCCACTCTTTGTGCTTCCAGGGCTATATCCTGCCCCACACCATAATCGTGCACACTGGGCTGCCTAGGAGCCCTTTAAAGCTCTTGTCTTTCCATTTTGATTTTTCTTGACTTCCTTAAAGGACCAAGGGGAAGTATTGGGCAGGAGGAGAGACAGAGGCTTTTGGCATTGCTGTCAGAGATTACCAATACCTGGAGTTTGCACATCCAGGTTTGTTCCAAACATGAGAATGGGAGAACTGGCCTGGCTGAGGGTTAGCTCATCCCCTGCAACACCTGGGGTATGGTGTGCTGTATGGCTCCTGTACACACCAACGTACTGCCGAATAAGCTCTGCACGGGTATGCACAATGAATGAGCTCTTGGTTCAGTAAGTTATCTGGTTAAGGACTATTCAGTATTACAGAATAAACAAGTAACAAGGAAAGTGATAAATTAAACCCACAGATACTCAGGAATTAATGAGCAGGTGATGAAGGAGACATTAACAGGGACCAGAATATGTTGGTCACTGACTGATGGGCCGTTAAAGCAACGATTTGGGCACAGCCTTGAAGAGGATCAGCCTGAACTTTGTCACTGATAAGAAACAAGAAATGTGATTATCATTAATATTATGGGATATTAAAAGTAACTTCAGGGACCATGCAAAACTTATTACGGCCTGCTTAGGGGAAGGAGCAAAGGGAAGGACCAGAGTGGATCAGGGAGGCACAAGAGTAGGAAAATCAGAGAGGAGGGGGATAAAGGGAATGGCTGCATGCAGGCAGGCTGCTGGGCTGTATGCTTATCTGACTGAGTCCTGTGCCTGGTCCCTGCAATCTAGTCTATTTTCATGTTAAATCTTTTCTTAACTTTTTTTTTCACTATGTAATCTCCCTCTCTGACATAGGCATGAATACTGAAAGGTCCAAGTGCCAGCAACTGGAGAGACCAAGGTGTAAGCTGCAAGGTCTAAGTGTCAGCAACTGGAGAGACCTGGATGTGTTTATATTTCCCAAGTGAATATAATCCTATGTCCATGTGTATGCATGTGTAGTTTGCTAGCAAACTTCAGTCTGAATTAGGAGGCAAGTAGGAGAAGACTTGCATCTGGAAAGATTCAAGGTCTGAATCAGTGGCTGGGTAAGGGGCCCAGGGTGCAGACGTGGCCTGAGAGCTTGTGCTGATATTTGAGGGATCTGTGAATGTGAGCGTACATGTGAACCCAGAGAGTGGGAGCATGTGTGTTTTCACTAGTGAACCTCAATCCTGAACAGCCAGAGAGGGGCAACAGGACTGGGCTCTCTGTACTTACATTTATGTGAGTCCTGTTGGTAAGGCAGGGCTCTTCTGGCATCGTGCATGTGTATACATGTGTGTGCATGCCACTGTGGGACTCATCCTTGCTGCTGGCTGAACCTGCAATTGGGAACAGCAGTACCTTTGGAATTGCACCCACAGGTCTGGGACAGAGAGACCCGTGGGCGTCAGCGCACACCCAGGAAGGGGGAATCCCCAGGTCCCGATTGCCTGGATATGGCACCTACAAACATCACATCCTTAACAAGTTCCACTGCACCAACTAGATAAATCCCTCAATAGCTGGCATCCCAAAAGCTCTGAACTTTTGTTTCTCAGCTGCCATGGACATTTTACATTCAAGCAGGACGTCTGTTTGGTACCAAGTTAAAAAATTTACAGCATAAGTAGGGTAGATGGGGACCTAAGAATGACATTAAGGTAATTAGCAACAAAGGTAAATTTCACAGAATCATTTAGGTTGGAAAAGACCCTTAAGATCATCAAGTCCAACCATTAACCTAGCACTGCCAAGTCCACCACTAAACCATGTCCCTAAGCACTACATCTACATGTCTTTTAAAGACCTCCAGGGATGGTGACTCAACCACTTCCCTGGGCAGCCTGTTCCAGTGCTTGACAACCCTTTTAGTGAAGAATTTTTTCCTAATATCCAATATAAACGACCCCTGATTTATCAGTTTGTCACTACCATCTATAAATGTTTCCATGGTTGCATGCTGTAAGGCATGGAGAACAGAAGGTTTGGAAGGATTATTTCATTTACTCTTACCTTAGTAGCCTGCTCTTTTCCTCCTTTCCAAGGGATTTGATCCCAGGCTTTACAGTGTGTCTTTCTGTGAAGCTCTGTCCATGCCCCTGTGCATGGTTGCCACCTCTGGGTTACCCTGTAGACCCGCACCTTTCTGAGGGGGACAGTAGCTCAGCTACTGCTCCTCCCACCCATACAATATTTCCAGCCATCCAGCAGTTCTACCTTGTTTGGCTATTTTTCAGCCCATTATTACTATTCTGTATATATCACTTGCCCCTCTCATATGTTCGTTGTGTGTTAACACTGATTATATCAAATGGGACTACTAGCAGGTATTGCACAGGTGCGTGACCAAAGCCTAAAAGCATTAAAATAAGCTAGGGAAGGGATGATTGGGAAGAGACGGATTTCCCCACCTCTGTCTTTTCATTTCTGGGTTTTAGTAAATCTTGTAGGCTTTCCAGGGAGATGATATCAAGTTCTGGCTTAGGCTTAAATATCATATATTCGCCCCAATTCTAAAAGAATCTTAAAAAGGAACAAACAAATCCCAGAGTGATGAGCAGTTGTAGCAGCATCAGCTGGGTTTAATCATTTGCACTTGAATCACTACAATAAAGTTAAATAATTTTACTAGCTCTTATTGCTGACTACCTCTTTCTTGATCAGACCTTTCTGTTAGTCTACAGTCCACAGTACAGCAGCAATCCAGAAATCCTCAGACAGGACTAAATACCAAAACTGGTTTATGTCTTTGGCAGGTCCTCAAAGTGCAATTAAATACAATACATTTCACTTGTTTGCATTCTTACTATTGTCAGAGAAATTTAATAGAGGGCTATATCAGACTCAGATTGGTTTTCATTACCTGGTTCTTTTTATTTTGACTCTGCTGATAGGAGGTTGAACAATAAACAGAAGCAGTGCTGTCTAGATAACTGTTTTCTGAAGGACATTAACAGACCAAGAGCAGATCAAAATGCTACTTCATGGCTTGTTATTCTCTCCCCCGCTAGGTGCTAGTGAAGCTGGCAGAAAGGTGTATGGCAGCACATCACATCTGCTCCGGTACAAAGCCAGCAGGCATAGTTTTAGGACTTTACACTAGTTTAAATTAATCCAGAAGATATTTTCATTTGCACAGGAGAAACCAATCCCCGTCCTGCTTTTTTTTCTTCTTTCAGTTTCTGCAGAATAAGGCAGAGAAGAGGATCTGCTCTCAGGACAGACAGGGAGTGAATTAGCAACTTCCTGCAAAGCAACAGCAAGTTTTTTTAAAAAAACAACTATTCTACCTATCATTGCAAGACCTTACCCCTCTATGCCCTGATTGTGCTTCATACAACAACAAAGATCTGAGAAAGGCCACCGAGGGCTTCTCTTTCAGCTTCTAGGTGCTAAGTTAAAAGAGGAAAACACATTTGTTCTCTAAATAAATATTTCTAATTCAAATTAACATGCATGTGTATAAGAGAAATGGCTATTTTACTGTAAAGACACACAGACTATTCTTAAGCTCTGCATTTGTTAAGAAGAGCAGATATTTTGGGATGTTTCTTTGTGCCTTCTGGGAGCATCTACATCATTCTTGGGGAGCTTTTAGCTTTCTCACAGAGAATTTTTTCAGTAGTGCCTTTTATGTCAACTTTCCATTTGTTCCCCTTATGACCCACAAGATTAAACCAGCTTTAGGAACTGCCACACATAAACAAAGAGTGCCAGAAATTTGGTGGAGAGACTAAGAGTAGAGAGTAGAGAAAAAGACCACACGAACAACAGCTTTCTTGTTTTCCTACACTGTAGCCTAGGAGTTTAACCTAGAATGGATCATGGACTGTAACTTTCTACATGTCTCAAATAATTCACAAATTCTCTGTAGCCTCTAGCAGTTATTTTTGATCATTATTGACCAAGTGCATGTTTGTACCATTTGGACCAAGCGCACTAGGAGAGGAGGAGTAATGTTCTGGTAGACCTCCTCAGAGCGAACCAGTCTATCCATGCTCCAAAAATTAGGTTTCCTGTATGGCTCCAAAATTGGACTTGAATTATTTTCTTTTTTATTTCCGACATTTTGGCATGTTTTGCCAATTTCTTTCCCCCAGTTTTTCCTAATACACCAGAAACAAAAACAAGTAATGAGTGGGTGGGGTTTTTTTCCCCTATTCATATTAGGGTCACAGATATTTCTTTCCTCCCTGGTTAAATATAATAAATGTAAATAACTTTGCAGCTCTTGAAAAAAATTTAAATCATTTAAATGCAATACAAGTATTGCCAGTGATAATTAAATTCTGTTTCCATCTTCTGACTTGTCACAGATTAACTAAGTCGATGACCCACAAAATTAGTTCCTTATACCACTTCCAGGTGATCCAGTGAACTGATCCTGTCATAATGCAGAGGAATGCAATTAAAGCAGGAGAAGGCCTTACCATCCTAGAAAGATTCAACTGAATACATGCCTTTTGTTTAGCATACCCTTCATGTGATGTCTGTGCTTGCTTGGGCTAATCAGTAAGAAATGAAGCCACTCAGAAAGTGCCTTTTGATGACAGGAGAAAATGATGTCTAGTTAAAATTCAGCCACGATCAAAGGCACAAGTGATACAAAAAACTGGAAGAGAACCTGGCACAAGATAGTAGAACAAGACCACAAAGGGACAACAGTAATAAATATGATTCTATATCCAGGAGAACATGTGCAAAATAACATGCACTGATCACCAAACCCTGCTATAAGCACACAATATTATTTAAACTTAATCATTAAAAAGATAGAACTGACACGAGGACCTTGTTATCCTCTCAAAGGCTCCCTCTTATTGCTCCCACATGTAAAGTAGCAAAGCAGGATTACTGCTAAGGCATTACTGGTAATGCATTTTGTGGTCTTAGTTCAAGATGAGGCTGAAAGGTGACTTTGCCTGACTCCCATAAAGCAAGAAGAATAATACAAATAAGTTGGTGAATCATAGAACTGAATATATAACAGCTACAAGGAAAAATAAGTGTGCTCAAAAAAGATCTGTGCTGAGAACTAAAGGTCTTTCTTTTCTTCTGATCACAGATGGAGTATTAAAAATTAATGTAAGCTCTACCAGAAAAGAATTTGACAGTCCTATTTTGAGACTCATTTCACTTTGTCTCTTTTCCCTGTCTCACAGAACATTAATGCCAAAACATTCAAAAGAAGTCCTCTAGGGCTTGCTTTGCACATTCACAGAGGTGCTGGGAAGCATTTTGAAAAAGTGACTTTGAGTGCTTTCGTTTGTAGATACCTGATGGAGGAAACACTTAACAGACCCCAATTCGTTGAAAGCAGATCCTCCGCACTTTCCAAAAAATCAGGCCCTCCAAGGATGACGCTCTCCAGAAAGCTGGGTGTCAAACTCAGGCAACGAGGACCAGTAGCCATTTCAGATGATATTGGCATGAGAGCTCCGAAGATTTCAACTTCACTTTCAGAAATAAACTCGCAAGTCAAATCAAGACCCAAGCCTCACAAAGTCAGGAGAAATAGGTTGTTAAACTAGTTAAAACTGAATATTTTTAAAGGTATTTAGGCACTTTAAAATTCCATATCAGTATACTGGGAGTCTACGCCCAACTAAATATCTGGGCTGTGATCATTTTTAAGTATCTTAAGATTTGTTTTCTATATCAAGGCTCCAAGTTTTTAGAGTGGCACAGCCTAAATTCCCCCTAAATAGAGAGTCTTTTAACAGATAAGGAATTTTAGTTCAGTTTTTATTTTCTTCTTTCATTCAAAGAATTTACAAACCATCAGTGGAAACTACAGAGACCAAATATAAAACAACTGTAAGGTCCATTTTTTCCAGACAATCTTTGGAAGACATTATCTCTAGCCTGCGGTATTCAGGTGAGCTCCACTTGCCATGCTCAGATTGAAGATGTGCTGAACTGCCCACAAAGGACAAAGACCAAACGTGATGGATAGGGACAGCAAATGTGGAGAGACCAGGTTGGAGACCATCCTTGGGATCATGCAGGATACTATGCAGCCAGCATATTCAGCAGCATGATACCCAGCCCCACAGAGGCATCGCAAACAGCCTGCCTGCTCTACAGAGAGCAAGCTGACCTCAAGGCTGTTCTCCCAGCTTTATCAAAGTACGCAGGCATAACCCGTGCCAGACCCATATGCAGCATCTCAGCTCCCTAAGTTATTTGTAAGAAAGTCATTAGTTCCTACATATGGATACCTATTTCAAATGTAGTTTGTACCAATATCTGGGGGGGGATCACTGGTTCAGGGCTGCCTCATGTGACTTGTTCCAGGGTTCAGCTAGAGAGCTAGAGTCCCGCACAGCACTGATATGTGCCACCCTTCTGTCACGTTATTGTGCATCCAATGACATTAAAAGCATGAGTATTTTTATCTCAGTAAAAGCATTAACAAATTGGAAAGGATTTGGAGAGAGGTAACAAATAGGATGGGGGCTTAAGCATTGATTCATTGTGAGAAATAATTTGAGCTGCTAAATACGTTTTTTTCTTGGCCAAATAATGACTAATTGGATATTCAGGAGTCTGAAAAAATAAGTTGTATAGGACAGGCCAAGCCACAGTTATGAAGGGTCAAGAGAACAAGAACAGGGCAGTCAGGGAGAGTAAAAGAAAGGCTATAGGGTCTTAATTACTAACCACAGGCTAAACTCTGGGAACAATACCAGCCATGGGCTAAACTCTGGGAACAGCTCCATCAATTAGTCAAATCCTGCTCCCTGCTTTTCCAAAAAGCCAGCATTTTTTATTAAATCCTCTGCCAGTGTAAAGTCATCTAGTGCTACTGATATCATGATGTTGCTCTGGTTAAACATCTGATCCAGAACTGCAAAGTTTTGAATAGATATGAGAAATGCCTTATCGTCCACATATCAAACTAACCTCTATGGGAGAGGTTTCTTCAGCCTACAAGGCTTCAGGACAAGATCCGCAGCAGCTCAAAAGCTGTTGTTGGTCGTCCTAGCCACGCTATTAGCTCCATGAGCTACCGCAACAGTGAGCTCCCTATGACCACTGGGGATTTGTATTTTTCTAATTTCCCTAAACTGCTCATTTCACTGAGTTATCCTCTACTCTTTTACTACGATTAGGGAAGAAAAAAGAAGCAGTGGCTCATCAAAAAGATTAACTTTACTTGTCAAAAGTTTTATTAGTCAGGGCCTTCCTTTAAACGACTGCTAAGCAGGACACCTTTGGAGCACAGATATCCAGCAAAATTCCTGCAGGAGCTGAAATTTTCCATTTTGCTACAGATTATTGTGCTAGACACAGCTCTCAATAGCTCCTTCTTTCTCCTTGAAGTAAACTACCTTGCACCAGGAGGCAAGTCCAATCTCCAGCTTTCCTCTGTGAGGAAGTCAGGATGTCAAGACACCTTGCTAGCTCAGAGCAAGCCATCTACATACTCCACCTTATGTTGGACCTGTTTAGCTTCAAGTTGCCAAGCAACAGCTACCCTCAAGACTCATCAAATCAATGCAGCAGCAGTATGGGAAATTACAAGGCAAAAGGTCCTGGAATCCATTTATCTGGTTTTGTGCAGGTTCATATCATGTACAATTGGAAGTCAAAAGGTGACTGACACTCTAAGGGCTGAACCTGAGACCATCAGCATTGGAAGTAGAGGCTATGAGCTGCCAGAGCAATAACAGATATTTAGCCATTGCAGAACAAGCTCAGAGAAACCCACTATGCATCCATATTGGGTAGGTTTTATTTCCGTCCAATCTTCCCTTCATGAGGCTTATTGGGACAGTAGGTGGGAAGTTTTCTTGATGCTCCAAAAATAAGAATTTTATTTTTATGAGGAATTCATGCTGAACACCTTGATTCAGCCATAAATGGATATCTGGTAATTTTATCTGAAAGTGAAAATGTGACAGTAGTCATACTACTACTCTGTGTGCCACCGACTGCAGAAATTGGTAGGCTGTAATCCCAAGGGACAAAATAGATTCAGTAAGACTCTTAGTTTGATTCCTTTGCCTGCTTTCTTTATCAAGCACGAAAAAGTGAGGGGCACAGCTTTCTTTCTAGTTTATTTAATTTGCATGTTACTGGCCTGCTCAACTGCACAAAATTAAAAACTGAAAAGGGTGTCAGTGGAAAACTAATTAAAAAGCAACAAAAAAACCCACAGAAAACCAAAACCACAGAAAAAAAAAAGTGAGAATGCTACCACAATAGCCTGAGGGAATGCATCGAGGAAAGAAGCGGCCTGAATAGCCTGGCTTTCAGGTGACATGAGAAACCAGAGGGCAGGTAGAGACTTTAAAAGGCGATGAAGATGGAGGAAGCATGGGGATTGACTGAGCTTTCAGCAGTTGCAAAGGGAGCACAGGCTAGCAGACAAGCAAAGAGCAAATGCTGCTGTTCCTGTGTCTGTTCAGCTCTAAGCCCAGAAATGAAAATAACTGAGTAGATGGGAATTGATGAATAATAAGAATAAACAGGATTTTTAAGAAGGAAAGAGCAAACCCTGGGTTTGAATCACTTTTCAGAACCACTGTCACAGTGCTCCTCTGGATATAGAAGAAAGGAGCTTACAAGTGCCAAATTCGGTTGGCTGGAGTGATTGTAGATGCTCAGCAAGCCACAGGTATCCATCAGAGGGAGGACAGCAGGGGTATACACAGAGAGACATGAGAAAGCTTACGAAAAAACAGGGCTCAGAGGTGTAAGTGACTGTCAGGGGACTGGAGTGCAGCTTCCTCTCATAGCCATACCATCTGCATTTTCGGTCTGCTTAATATCTTTATGTTATCATTTGAAGAAAAACTTACACCTCTTAGATTGCATTTCCATTCAGTGCTGTTAATGTGTTTTGCTAGGATACACAAGAATCCAAGGATTTTTTTTTTTAAATGTGATTAATTCAGTGAGTAGACTTCTTAACTGAGCTGGTCTTAAATGGTCTTTTGGAAAGATTTCTGCAAATTCAGATTTGGACTCTACTGATGAAAACCTTCAAGTAAAATCTTGGCTTACCTCCACCTGAAGTCAGCGAAGCCAGGATCTTACCCTTAACGTATTTTCCCCTTCAGTTATGCCTCTACCTGCTAACAAAATGAGTGGGATGTAATACATAGATCGAATATAAGCAGCCCTCAGAAGAGGAGCTAGAGCATCATCTCCCCCTTTGCAATAAGTGCCCTACCCACTAAACTTCACCATCATGTACACAGAGCCTGTGCTGTCTCATACACAGCATCTCAAATTCTTGTTATACAGAGGGAGAGCAGGACCCCTTTCTACTTAGCTTCTAGCCTGGCCAAGGTGACATTCTCCAAGGAGAAGAGAGATCCCGGCCTGAGGTCTCACACCCAGAGAAGACCATTGAATCTCCATCTAGAAAAGCATAAAAGGGAGCTGTACCTTCAACACTTACAGCTGTGTTTTATGAGTAAGGGGTGTCTGTCACTCCTTTTTAGATGGTGCTGGTGTGGCAAGCTCCTCAAGATGGGAGGAGGAACATCTTGTTCTTGTATCCTAAATAGCTTTCTCCCAGAAATTCAGCTCCACTGTCAACTCTGAGGTATCCCCAGCCATCATGAGAAGCACATTTTTAAATGTCTGAGAAACTTTGAGCAAAAGATCAACAGACAGATTCAGGATGAACATGTTTGTCTTCCATTCCTAGGTATCTTCTAAACTGTGTTTCATGCAATTTGATCTTTTCTTGGCTGTGTGGTCTTTCATCTGTCTGTGCCACAGGTCTCCTGAGAAAAGCAGTTCTAGTACTTCCCTGGCTTCCAGCAAGGTAGTAAGAATAAAAAGGTAATGAAGTATTCAGACTACTGTGTGGGGAGCCCAAAAGATTTTTTAAATGCCTAAAGCAGGCTTCATCAGCAACAACAATAAGAGTCTGATTAGCTGAAAAGCCAGATTTCAAGCTGAAAGCCAGTCTGAGCTATGCACCTGTAAGGAGTGATCAGCAATCATTTGTAAAACAAAGGTCATGTACCACCAATCGACATTTTGATTTACCATGACTAAGGACAAATATGAAACAGAAGACTTAAAACATTCTTAAATATTCTTGTGAAGATACACACACAAACCCAATCTCCAGTCCCATGCCATGGAGCAAGGGCACTGAGTAATTTATTTGGTTTCGATAAAACATTATGAAAATGTGTATCCAGGCTGACAGCTGCAAGCAAAGAGAACAGAGTGATTGGATATGTAAAGACAGGAATTATAAAAGTGAAAAGAAGGTGGTAATGAGCCTGCTACTTAAGGTCAGGCTTCACTGAAGTACAATTAGAGTGCTAAGCCTTCAGTTGAAGAAAAAAATTCAAACTGAGAAAGTGAGTTAAGTAAAGCTACTCTACGGTTAGGCATGAGGAGCAGGGGTCTTCTTGGAAAGCATTTCAAGATTTCAATCCATTTGGTTTAGGAAATGAAACTTGGAAATGTAAACATATGCTGGATAATTTGCTCCAAATTTGCTGGATACAAACCTGTATATACCATGTGCAAACAGCAGGATGCAGTGAAATGGATGAAACATGCACAACAAATAACTTAGGTTATGTCCCAAAGGGAATGTTTTTGGGTTTTGTTTGGAGAGTCTTTACTGTCCACAGCTGGCTGCTCAGCAGCTTGCACAGGCAATACGTGATAGTGGACTGGACTCAGAATTTAAGATGCTTCAGTTATAGTTTATAACATTTCTGAAGGCATCTGGTTAAAAAAGTGGTGTGAGTGGACTGGAATGATCTGTAGTTCTCAACACTCAAAAATACCTTTAACCGTATGGACCCTATGACATTTAACATACATGCTTTGCAATATGTTTCATTTGCATAGAGAATGTATGAGAAGCCTGGCTGGGAACAACTCATGGTTCTTGCATTGCTCACTTACAGAAAAGAGCAGAAGCACCTAGTTTGCATTGTGCACCCTCATGTCCTGGCAAGGAAAACCTACTGGTAAAGGGAGAAGAGCCAGGGATATGCAGAAATGGGACCAGTCATGTGGCCCGTGTCACATCCATAAGACACAGGGAAAAACAGCTCCAGCTCAGAGAAGGAGCTGGTTGCGTACACTGTGCCAGTTGACATTTTGGTCTCCCAAGCTTCTGGCACTGAAAGATATTCATATGTTTACAACCTTTCTTAAGGTCATCTCTGCTGTGTCTCCAGCTGAGCCATTAAATATTAATTGGACCTGCTTTCCAAAAATAAAAAGCAGAACCTCTAATTTACTTGTGTAATTAACACCTCCTACAAACCAGGTGTCCTCCTGAACCAGACCAAACCAGCCATTTGCACATCACAATCCTGAAATATGCTATGTGCTTTTCAGACAGACACACAGTTGCTTGTTCATTCTGTGCACACAAGTGCACATCATTATTTTGGGGAAAAAAAGCCTCATATACAACAGAAAATATGCCCTCCAGGTGATGTAGTTAAACCTTCCCACTCACGGAGGATAGTTCTCTTCAGTTTGGGTTTTGTTTTTTTTTCTTTAAGCACTTTACCTCGAGGAGTTTGAACATCTTGTCACAGGTCATTTTATTCAACAAGGCTCAATGCTGCTAAATTTCTCAAAGGGCTCAAATTTTAACTCATAGTTGTAAAGAGCACGATCACTTTCTGGTCGTATAAGAGCACTTGCATTAAAGAACTTTGGTTCCCACATGCTTAACCATATAATAAGCCTAACATTGCAATTAGCTCTGAAATTTAAGTTCAGTACCACCATTACTCTTGTTAAGACAAGGTAAATATGTATTCAGTAATCACTGAGCTGTGCAGATTATTCTGCAAAAGTTTATTGGGTGCCGATTTACCCAGATGAATAACGTGCCTGCTCTTCAGTGAGGCTAAGGAATTTGTGGAGTGGAAATTCACAGAACCCGAGGTCCTCATTGCTCAGCGGCGATCTAAGCTGAGAGACACATAAGTTTTCAGTATCGCACAACCCAAGAAAGCTAGCTTTGTTATTGCACTTGGACTGAAGCACATCTATCTTGTCAGGACTTAGTAGGCTGGGATCCAGCGCATACCTAAACCTTTTGGGAATCTGTAGTCTAAGCACTACTTCACCTTTATTGCCTCAGAAACTCAGTCTGACTGTCAGTCTCAGAGCTTCCCTGCAATATAGGTCCTAGGCAAAAAAAAAAAAAAGTTTATATTTCTTTTGGAAGAGCCGACTCTTTTTGTGATAAATAAACATCAGAGCACTCATCTAGGAAATGGGGCACGCAGACTCGCTTCCTTCCTCTGAAAAGGCAGATTCAAAACTCCATCCTCAATCTTGCCAGAAAATATCCAAATCATCAGGCTTGGACATACTTTGGTGGAGATGTGTTAAGAAAAAAAAAAAGTTGAATGTCTCCTCAGTTGCATGGACTCCAAGTTTGTGCTGCAGAATTTATACTCTGACTGCCACTGGATGAGGGTGTCACCCAGGGAAGGTGCAGCTCTCAACTCCAGTCTCTGCAGCTAAAATACAAGTTAGGAGAAGGGGAGAGGACTTTCTTGCTGGTTCAGATTGTAACCAGAAGCTGAAAAATCACAGCCCAGGATCTTTTTGGGCCCTGCTGCTAGAAAATGATGCTTCTCTTGCACACTCTAACAACTCACCAGTGTTTTCCCTCAGCAGCCACAGGTGGATGATGGCTCCTTCTGCTAGGGAAGTCATCGTATCAGGCAATTCCTGCTGACCCCCGTGGCATTTCCAACTCCACAACAGAACTGCCAGGTATTTGCTAGTTTCTTGTCTCCTAGCAAAAGCCACTCCAGGCAGGAAATCGAGATAAAGGGCAGGAAATCGAGATAAAGTGTCCTGGAGCACTACCTTGGAGTTGGCAAGAGTGTGTCAATGGCAAGATGCCATTTTGGACATCACGCTTCAGCTTTGTTCGAAATCTTCTGATGCAAACTAAACCCTGCTGTCAGAGCTGCATACCCAATGTTTGTTTTATCTAAAATGTCAGTAATCCACAACCTTGCCACCCCTAGTGAATGCTCCCATCATGTAAGATAGATGCTCTCACCTCCAGTATAGTACTAACTCCTTTTATCCTTTTTGCAGCATCCGAAAAAATGGGGGCAAAGCGTGATTTCACCCTACCTCCTCCTATCCCCAAATAACCTGGAGCATGGTGAATGAAGCACCAAGCTAACAGGAGTTTTGCCTACATCTGGAAGCTGGGGGAATGAACCCGAGACCTCTCACTGAACGCTTCCTACTTGGTTGGAAAAGCAGAGCAAGGCCTTCTCTGGTGAGGATTGGAGAGGGGGGGGAGAGAAGAAGGGAGAAAGAAAAATTTACCTGCAGAACTGTCTGTGCATACTGAGCAGAGGAAGATGTCTTCTGGTAATGCTAAACAAGGCACTGAAACTTCATTGCAAATCAAGATTGAGAGGACTACAGCTCTCCTCACCCTTCCTTAGTTTCTGGTGTCTTTACATCTGGAGCATACTGTAGACCTTAGCTTCCTAATTCTCTGTGGAATTTAAATCTAAAAGACAATCTGGAATACCCAGCACAGGCTCAAAATCTTTTCTTTTTTTTTTTTCTTTTTTTTTTTTCCCCCCCATCTAGACCTAAGCACCTCCGGAAATGTTCAATGCTTTGTGAGGCTGACTGGTATTGTAAAGTGTGTGCATGACAACACCCTCCACTGGCAGGAATAAGCTTCATTAATTAACTTAATAGCAGATGTAGCAGTTTAACTATGTCCTGTTTTATACCTTTAAAATGTGGCTTATAGTTTAATAGCTTTAGAAGTTTATTACTGTAAAGTTTTTTTTTTCCTCCTCTACTATTTTCTTGATACTAAGAGAAAAAAATAAAAGTAAAGATTTATTTCATTTCTATTGCTTGGAGGTGACAATTTAATACACTTAACTGTATGTAAAATTCATTTCTTAAAGTGAGCACCGTTTTGTTTAGGAAACCAAAAGTAAGCTAACAATTGTAGGTATCATTAAACTCATGTTTATTCATAGATAAGTGCTGTAGTCTATCAAAACTTTTTGGCACAAAACTGACTAAAAATAACTGAAAATTTAGCATCCCTCTCACCCCCCACAGAGATATCTGGTCCTTATGTTGCAGCTGAAATGGAAGACTGAAGCATCAGGTGGCAGAGGGGGGAGGCGTGTGGAGACAGAAAGGAAGATAGTAAAACTGGAATGATTCCATAGACAACTTTTTTTTTTTTTTCTGAAATACTGTATTTACACAAAATTGGAGAGAGTACAAATACTTTACTAAGAAGACAAAACCATTATAGTACATTCAATTTAAACACAGGCAGAATTATAGATGCAAAACACAGAGGCCTAAGGTACTTGCATGGCAAAAAAAAAAAAAAGCGTCAGAATGGCCTCAGAGATTAAAAGCAGGAGATAAGAGAATATTTTATTTGTTACACAGCATCACCTTTCCTTGACTTCAATGGGATTGCAATAAGACGCTCTCCTTCCTCAGTGTGGATGATAGGAAAAACCCGCTCGATGTGCTGACTGCTCAACACTGGTTTTACAAAACAGTTAAGTGTGTACTTAATTTTCAGCATGGGAACAGAGCCGTCAACTTCAAAGGAAATTATATTTGTGCCTAATCACATGCTTATATGCTTAGTTTGATCAGGAATAGCCTTCTCAATGCTTAATAGGGTCAAGTCCATTGTTACATAAAAAATAAGTGTTCTTTACTGTCTTCTTTCTTTTTTTTTCTTAAAATATATTTTAGAATTGCTTTAATTTTCCCCTTACATACTCGATTAGAAAATAGTAGCTTACTGAATGCCATAGAATATTTTGATTCATATCTTATATAATCAAAGGAATATTGTTCAAAAATAATTCCCACATTTTTCCAAAGCCTGTTTAGATTTAAAAATAAATAAAAGAGAAAAATACGTATAATAATAAAGCAGCTTTGTGTTTCTGGGCATTTGGCAGCAGGTCTGTTATAATATCTCTCAGACATCTCTTGGTATCAGTTAAAATCACCAGATTAATTGATCATTATAAAAGAAAAGATTGTACAATATTATTACAATCCACCAAATATAGCCAATGCATGAAATATTTTACACATTATATATCCCTTAAAAAGAATTAATATATTTTAGCCTCTTCTTTGAAAACAGATAGCTTCTGAAGTAATATATCTTAAACACAGTGGTATCTGTCACTTCTACTGTCTAGCTGATTTTTTTTCTGCATAAAAGCTTGTTTGAATAGGACTACTAGCTCAGTGATGGAACTACAGTGCTATTTAACTAAATTCCATACATGTCTTTGTTACTGTTGCTGCAGTTATTGTAATCACATACCACTGAAGTGCTAAATATTAGTAACTCAGATATGTGGACTTTGGTTATGCTTGATAGAATACTGGCATATCAAATATATGTACCACTTCCTAAAGGCTATGTTACAATCATGATGCCTAGTAATAAATAATAACAATCTCAGATTCAAAGTGCTGACCCATATCACTCACTTGAGGTACCAATACAACAAATCAATCAATTAAAAGACTTATTTGTAATGTTTGAAACTAACAGAGCAGATCCAGGGCTGCCAAGTTACATGCGCAGCACGGCAGACTCCGAATGTTTCCTTCCAACTTGGGCATTCCTGTGGTCCCAGAAGACACTGGAATATCATGTCTGATATGGGACGCTCCAAAACATGCCAAGTCTTCAGAAATGCAACATTAAAAGCTCTCTAAGCTTCTCTAAAGCCTCCAAAGGCTCTCTTAAACTCCTCAAGCCTACTCCGTTCACTCAGGGACAAGGCTTTGCCATATATTGTACTTGGCTGCAGACCAAGGAAGAACCTTTCATGAAAGTCCACAATGAAATGCATTGCATTAATGCAGCTTTCACACCCTGGAGACACTGTCACCACTGTCAGCATGAGAAGGAAAAGGCAGCTTTCCAGCAGCAGCAGACACCTGTCTCACTCAAAGGGGAATGCTTTTCACGTTGTTAGTTTGTTCTGTGCAAGCAGTAATCATTTTCAGTGTCGAGAGAGCTGTTGTACCCCGATGATGGATACAGGTCCCTCTTAAGTATCCTATTGACGATGTTGATCAGAACTTTTTTGTACTGTTGACGTAAAAGTGAGTAAACAAATGGATCTGATGCAGCCTTACTGTAGGTGAGGCACTTGCTTATAATTCCCCAGTAGTAATTTATGGTAACAAAAGGAAGGAGCTCTATCAACCTGTTAAACATTAAAGAGAGATGGAAACACTTGAGTGTTATATTCACACTGAGCCCAGTGCTCAACTCATGCTTCATGAAACATTAAAGTAACACTTATTTTCTTACAGTACTTGGTCCCTGCAGGAGAAGGGCCCTGTACTTACTTACTCCTTGGATTCAATAAAGGCAAAGGGAACTTTCCTAGCAAGGCCACTGGGAGACAACAATCATTCCCTCTACGGAAAGAGAGAAAAAGTGTGTTTTCAATGTTAATGCTCCTATACATCAGAGATAAGAAAGTGCTGCAGTTTATTGCTCACTTTCTGAATTTAGAGAGTTGTGCTGGTAAGGGGTCAAAACCTTGGTGACATAATTGACTGCCCCTCTCCCATGGCAAGCTTGAGATAGACACATGTGACTTGGGGCATCCAGGCTCACTCAACTCTGTGGCCTAAGTATAGCTGTTCAGTGACACTTGAGGCATTTGGGCATAACCCCCTTGGCATCAGGCTGCTGCTCCTGGAAGCTGTGGGTCTCCGCTAGGTCCTGTGTCATATCTGCCAACCTATGTAAAGGTTTTGGATACTATGCAGCATCTCAAATGACACCAGAAACCTGGTCTAGATCACTGAATCCACCCCCTCAGGTACAGAACAGTGAACCTGCATTACACCACTGCTGTGAATTATCACATAAGCAAAGAGGATTTATGCTTGACCGTTGTACTACGAAGAACAACACAGCAGTATCTCAGAGAGATTTGGGTGGCAACTGCAATCCCACAGTATGCTTAGGAGCACAACTGCATCTACTTACCTGTGAAAGTTTCTGTGTGCACTTGGCTGACCGCTAGTTTGGCCAAAGAAAACAAGGAGACAACACTTTTATCATCATTATATGACCAGCCAGCTGTCTCCAGACCTGTTTCTCCTGGTCTGTGCTTCACAGATGATTAGTGGCCTCAGCACCTCAGTTGAGATGGGTGTATTAATCATGGGTGCAGAAACTGCAACTAAGTTAAAGAGTTTTTCCACAGAAGTGAGAGCAAACCTTCAGACTATTCCAGCAAATGTCTGGCATGCAACTCATCTGCAGTGGGCAAACTCTCCCGGAAGGTGGAAAGAACAGGGTGAGAAGTTTTTATTATCTGTACATCTTTGTGAAACCTTTTGCAGGAGCAAGAATATACTATTTTGCTATATTCATTCCAGAAGAAAACAAAAGTACCATGACATAAAATAGCCCTTTTCTGTACCCTAAAACATCACTGTTTGAAGATGTAAGATCAGAAGCTTTCTCAAGGCTTGAAGAACCTTTTGGACTCTTTCCAAAGTGCAGAGCTCTCAACTTGCAGGGTGTTGACTTTTGAAGCTGTTCCCATCCCTCTGCATAGAAAAGCTGACTTACCACCACTAGGAGTGAACATTGCAATAAGTGGTTGAACTCTGACAGGAAAATTTCTCATTTGTATGCATAAAAGCAAAATCATTCCTATGGCAAGTGCTTTTAAAAAACAGATGACTTCTGTTTTAAGCTGCTTGGAAAAAATTCCAGTGAGTTCAAAACAGAGACAACAGGAAGACAGAAAATGTGAGGAATAAATAAATGTACCAGACACAAAACTTGAGAAATAAATAAATGTACAATAAATAACACTTGCTGCATGGTTGCTTAGGTTTATCCCATCCTGTATATCATCCTAATACAAGAAATATATATTTTATATTTACATGATTGATGTTTTTATAAAGACACTAAATAAGAAGAGTAAGGTATCTTTCAGTCATGAAAATAGATGTATTACTATGTGTTCCCTTTAATGTATTATGGGCCCAAACATAATTGCACTGAAGCCAACAGAAGAAAAATTACACAGAATTTAATAAGATAAAGGGCCTGACCAAATCAAGTCAGCCTTAGAAATATCCATCTGAATGCATCTTAGTATCATTCTCTTGTTTTCAGTGCTGTTACAAAAAAGATTAAATTAATCTGTCGGCTCTTAGTGAACAGACGAATATATTGCTAATGATCATAATCTCATTCACATTTCTGAAACGCAACCTGAGTCACCAGGCCAAAGAGCAAGAAAACGGGGGAGGAGATCTCTCACATTGCCTCCATAGAGATCGTTTCAGCGCCACCTCCCTAAAAACCAGAATGGGGGAAGAATGGAGAAATGGGATGGCAGCAAGTCCTCCAACCTCACCTCCACCACCACCGTTTATCTAGTGTTGCCTGGACACTGTCTCGCCTTCGGGGCAAAGAGCCTTTGAGGATGTCCTCCCCGAATACTTCCCTTTTGCTGTGGCTGAGCCACCTTGGTCCTTGTGACTGAGACAGAAGCTGTACCTTTACGCAAGCATTTATATAAACCAACCCTCAATCTTCTCTCTAGTGACACATGAGATACCAGTTTGCCACACACAGAAAATGCACCATCTCACATTTGCCAAATGCAAGGTCTGAAGGCAGAAGTCACTTTTTTTTAGAAGTTTATGAGAAATATCTCCACCCTGAAGAATGTGGAGACGCTGGAATTTGCTGAGCTTGGTAATGTTCAGATGGAAAGAAGATGGCAAAATCCACTTTGCTCTATATAATTATATCCTGATTATGGCAAAAGTGAATAGAAAATGACTCAGAATGTACTGAACAGTGATCAATTAACCTTTTAACTCTGTGATGTAATGTTAATATTTGTAATAATCCTTTCAACTGCAGAAAAAAAATGCAGTTATCCAGGCAATCAGTCAGGAATCCCTTTCAACATATAAATGGGAACTGAAAGAAATGTCATCCTAAAGGTTAAAAAACATCATCATTTTTGTGCATTGGCCTCAGTCTGTTCCCCTACCCATGTAAGAAAAGTGCAATGACAGGGATCATAAGCAGCCTATATATATGTGACTGTGTAAGATCAGTGTGCTAAAGCTGGCCAATTCCTGTAAGCTGCTGTGGCTGCAGACCCTGGCAGCTTGGCAGCAACCTTGAGGAAGCCGTCAGCAGGGTGGTTTTGCAAAGACTAGTGCACCTTCCTGAACAGAAGTAAATTCTCTTCAAGTGTGTCTTGAACACACTGTGAAGTGGGAAATATTTTAGAAAATCACTAGTGAAAGATGTAGCCCATTTCAGCTTAGAGATGAAAGGCTAAATCCTGAGGTGCTGCGATTCAGTAGAGTTACACTGGCTTCCAGCTCACTGATTTATGCAAGATTTAAAAATAATAACCATATGTTGTATAAAGACTATGCAAGTACAGAATGAGAATGATACATAACTACTTAAAAGGTGCACACCACCGGGGTGGATGCCAAAGATTCTGACCAGTTGAGGAGCATGGTGTTTCCTATACATTTTAAAAGTCTAATTATTGGTTTTCCTGGAAGATAACTCTCACACGTCATCACAAGGCCATGCTGCATCATTAGCAATATATTTACAGACATTAATGTTTCCAGACACAAAGCTTATCTGACAAATTATCAGCCTGGATAAATTTAAATTGTGTCACCTCAGCTTCCAATAGCAGCAAGTTTGGCCTTATGCCTTTAAAAAAAAAAAAAAAAAGACCTGAGATAATCAGGAAAAGCTGTCTGGTTTCCTCTCTATTGCTTGGGTTGAGCTAATAAGGGAGGTTGGTGAGTCTTTTAAACTGCTTTCATCTCCCACTAGCATGTAATTAATTCCTGGTACTTGTCCTAAAAGCCTCTTGCTCTTGGCAGAGCTGCCCAGACCTGGCTGCAGTGAGGAAAGGAGAACCAGAAGCTGCCAAGGCTTTGCCCAGCAGCTGGGCATGCGGGCAGGGTCGGCGTGTGTCTGAGTGTGTGTGCGCGTGTGTGTGTGTGTACTCTGACCCTCAGAACCAGCCCCGGGTCTCTGTCAGGCTCTGGAACCCCAAAATTATCTGTACACTCCCCCCCCCCCCCCCAGGGCACCTGCGCATCAGAGGGCATACCAGTCCTGGAAAGTCCCCCACCCCAACAGGCGATACGAACCTGGTGATAATGTAAGGACCAAAACAGATCACGAAGGACCCTATAAAAATACTGATTTTCTTGGTAGCCCGCTGCCTCCTCCGTTTCTGTTCATTAAGACAGCGCTGCTTCACACTGCAAAGGGAAAAGAGCAGTCGGTGGGTTAAGGCAAGAAGCGAGGAGGCGAGATGTGAGCCCAGGGGAGAGGGGAAGGACTCGCTCCCGGCCCGAGAGCCCCTGCCCCGGGGGAGGGGAGGGCAGGGCAGCCCCTCCGCCGGCCCGGGAGGAGGGCAGCCCCCGGGGCAGGGGAGGGCAGCCCCGGCCCCGGAGGGTGGCAGCTCCGGCGGGAGGGGAGGGCAGCCCCGGCCCCGCCGAGCCTGGGGACGATCGCAGGCACCAAAGCAGCGGCTCCCTGTTAAAGCGAGCTCGGGCAAGCGGGAGCACCCGGCGAGCGGGACTAGCATTTGAACAAAGCAGGCTACAAATGCACAAGCCACCGTCTTCTGGCACTATAAGCAGCATCTGAAACTAGAGGCAGAAGCATTCGCCATGTGGCCGGGGCAGGCAGGAGTGCAGGAAAGGGTGCTGGGGAGACAGGACATCCTCTCCGCCCGGGGTACCTACCGCAAGTGCCCCGGGGCTGTGAATACGAACACGCACGCATTACCTGGGGTGGATATCCACCAGCAAAACCAGAGTCTGCATGGTAATAATGTCTATCCGCTTGCAGTGGAACCGGGCAACTTTCAACACCTTTAAATAGGTGAAACACAAGATCACCAGCGACAGCATGAAACTGGTGGAGTGAAAGACGATGGTGAACACTGTAAACCTTCTCCGCTCCGTCTCTTCCTTCAGGTGCAAGGTGCAAGAGGCATAAACGCTGCTGTAATCTACCCACGAGTAAAACAAGGATACCAAGGGGAACGTGAGGGAGTGCAGCCACGAGTAGGCCATCAGTATCACAGCGTCCTTATACCGCATCTTGCTGGTGTAGCTCAAGGGGAACACCACGGCAATCCATTTGTCAATGCTGAGCGCTGCCATGCTCAGCATCGTGTTGGAAGTCAGGAAAGTTTCCAGGAAACCCACCGCTTTGCAGATGCAGCCCCCGAGGGGTTGCTGGTTCCTCAGGATCCCCAGCAGGGTAAAAGGCATGTTCAGGATGGTGAGGAGCAGGTTGCAAAAGGATAAGTTCACCAGGAAAACCCCGGCGACCTGCTTGCGGATCTCGGTACTGTAGACGAAGCATAGCAGCACCAGGAGGTTGGAGAGCAGAGAGACAACCAGCACCAGCACGAGGAGCAGCGCCAGCAGCACGCCTGCCAAGTCCATCTCTCAGCGGGTCGCCTGGAGCGGGCGAGGGCAGGAGGAAGGGGGCATCCGAGCCGGCACCGCAGCCTCGCCTGCCGCCGCCCGCGGCCGCCCGCGCATGTTGCCGGCGGCGCGGGCCGGGGGGCAGGGGGCCGGGGGAGCGGGGAGCAGAGCCGGGGGCAGCGGGGCGTAGGGAGAGGAGCAGGGGGCGGGGAGAGGAGCCGGAGGTGCGGCGAGAGGGGCGAGGGGAGCGGGGCTGGGCGGCCGGTCGGGGCAGCGGGGAAAGGACCCGCAGGGGAGCGGGGCCGGGGTCCCCTGATAGCGGTGCCAGGCAGCGGGGGAGCGGGGTCCGGGAGCAGTGGGGCCCGAGGCGAGGGTAGGGGCGCCGGGGCACCCGGCGACGGGAGCCGGAGGCAGGGAGGAGGTCGGGGCACCCGGGAATCGGAGCAGGACCTAGCGGGTCCGGGGCGCCCGGGGACCGGAGCCGGGGCTAGCGGAGCCGGGGGTAGCGGGGAGCGGGGAGCCGGGGCCCGGGGCAGCGGGGAGCGGGGAGCCGGGGCCGGGGCAGCGGGGCCCGGAGCCGGGCCGGGAGGAGCGCGGAGCCGGGGCCGGGGGAGCGGGGCCGGGAGCCGGAGCCGGAGCCGGGGGCGCGGTGCTGGCTGCGCGCTGTCCGCGGTGCTGAAGCGGACGCTGCCCCGACGGCCGCGCCGCCCCCGCTTCAGGCCGCGCTCCGCGGTCCGCCCCGCGCCGGCGCCCTCTCCATGGCCCGCCGCGGCTCCCCGCTCCGCCGGGCGCACGGCCTCCTTCAGGCACTGAGCATCTTCCCCCGGTGCCCAGCCCCTGAAATACTCCAGCCGCGGAGCCTCCCGCGGCGACTCATGCGCAGACGAGCGGCTGCGAGGCACAGGCTCAGCCAGGGATCGCGGAGTCGGTCTGATCCATTCCCGGACCGCAGGCGAGAGCAACAGGAAGCCCAACTTTCCGCTAACGCGCAGCTCAGGAAGGATCAGACCTGGCGACGAGCTGCCAGCAGTTTAATCCCTGCGCTGTGGTCAGGCACACCCTGAACGCACCGGTTGCATCCAGCATTCCTGGAACCTGTTGAAAGACTAGCGTCTGTGCCCCTGGAAGGTGTGTCCCCCCGTCCCCCCCCCGAGGGATTACTTGCCATTTTCCCCCCCTTTTATTTCATAGCGCCTAGAGGAGTTATGGTTGCCCTCTGGGTATTCACACTGTCCCCATCGGATGTTGCTTGGTTAGAGACTTCACTTTGGCTGCTTGGACTCACACTTTTAAAGCCCCAGCTGGCTGAACAAGTGCCCCATTAGGGTAGTGCTCGCACATTCTGTGGAAAACTAAAGTCTCTCTCTTACCATTTTCCATTTACACTGTTAACACGACAGTGTGATAGTAAGAAAGGTTCTTTCAGTTATCACATTGCGGCAAAAGCTGAAAAGACAGACATGAGAGAGGCCAGAAATTCTCCCTCTGCACCTGTCAGGAAAGTGGATCACACGGCTAGTTACCAAAGATGCCATAAATCTTTGTCTTAGATTAAAAAAAAAAGAAATATAAAAGAAAAAAAGAGGGAGTGAGTTTTGGTGCATCAAAACACTGGTAGAGAAAAAAGCTGCCATGTCTAATCACTGTCACATTTTACAGTTGATTGCCAGCACTGACATGAAGAAAAATGAGAAGAAAAGGTAGCTTTCCCACTATCCAGAATGACTATTAATATCCTAAGGAAATGCTGTATTGTGTATATCGTCCCTATAATGTAGCCTTGTCACGCAAGTGTGACCATTGTGTGAATAACTGCACATAAAACTGCTTGAAAGAGCCTGAAGGTAATGTTGTTTGGTTTTTTTTTTTCCCCAACAGCAGTTATAAGTTTCAGATCAGGCCTTAATTGCTTGCTATGGTAAGACTTAAGGAAAGAGCAAAGCAACAAGACATGAGATGTGTTACTTGGAAGAAAACCAGTAGTGTATTATTTCTCAGATTGGAAAGAAAATGAATGTTTTCTTTGGTCAGAAAGCTGTCTTTTCCAAAGTTAAAAAAGAGCAGATACATTTGACAGTGCTTATGCTTGACAAACAAAAATCCAATATATACCTGGTGTAAGCATCTGAGAAAAAAAAATCTATAAAAGTTTGACAATACCAGTTCTCTCAGAGTTCAGTTGTTGCATTTCTATCATCAGGGAACCAACATCGCAGAGCCAAACACTGCACAAGGGGTTGGGAAGAACTGAACCATTGTGGGAGAGGCTGGCTGTATCCATGCAGAGCAGAAGTTCTGCAATTACTCCCTCTCTCACAGTAGCAATTCTTAAGGTTCCTACTAGTCAGAACCCATCTATGACCTACCTTTCATTTAATAGTGTCACAGAGTTATGGAGCTTTTATGTTAGCCATCCGGGATTAGAGGCTGGCTGTGTAGTGATGTCAGGTGAGGCAGATGCTATTTTATATCATCACAGAGACGACCTAGATGTGCTGTTCTCTTACAGTGATAGCTACTTGAGGAGCTCTTTTCTGTTGGATCCAGACAGAAGGCAACTTCTGTCTCTTTCTTTCTCTCTCTCTTCTACACATACACACATAATTTCTGTCATACAGCCTTTTCAGATGAAGAAGGAATTGTTTCCGGAAACTAATGGAGAAATAACACATCAAAATAAGACAAGAAAAGAAAAGGTAGCAAGTAGCAGAAAGCCAGGAAAAAAAATTATTCTGCTTTTTCACATGTACAGTGAGTTGTATGGTCCCCTGCAACAACATCCTGGGCTCAAAGAACCCAGTAGGGACAACGTTGTTAGATTTCCCCCTTTGTTTTCAGTGGACCTTTGTCGTTGTGACGAGTTAAGCATATGCATAACTTCCTGTGGGATGTGGGTCCTCTGCTGACCCTTTCCCATTTACAGGCAGCAACCCATAATACTTCATACCAGCCACCTTTCAGTCTGATGTTCAAATGCCCATTTACAGCTTACAAGGCTAAAAACAGTCACCTGTGTGAGACTAGAAGGATTGAACTTGCCACTGTGGGTTTGCCAAAGTACGCATCTGCCACCTTAGCCCCTGAAAACACAAATACTCATGCTACCGTTTTGCATATAAGCAGACACACGTAAATCAGTTCAAATGCTCACAACTGTCATACTAAACACACATATTTTCCCAATCAAGATCTTACAGTATTTACTTTCATAATCAAGGATGCTGTCTTGATTGAAACTGAGGACTGTGGAGATTGCTGCAATACAAATAATAAAAAAAAAGAGGTACTTGTCATTAATTATCCTTTAATAGGCATAGACTATTCAGTTAGCACAGGTTAGGTAAGTACTTGAGACTTTTATTCTAACAACTACATCATTCATTAAATCTACACATTCATCTGTTCTAAATATTGACCACAACTTATTGGATTTAATGGATAATGGACTGTATTCATTGGAAAGGACGATTCAAATTCCCTTTTAGTTTCACTCCAGGAGAGATGCGTCATGCAAATTTCAATGTAGATCACAACTGAGCATAATTCAGCTCTAATCAATGTATTCTGCAACAGCTAGGAACACATTTAATTTGGTTCTGATTTTAAGAAAACACCATGAAAAAAGGAAATTTCAAACAAATTATATCAAATAATTTGCAAGTACAGAGAAAAGCAATCCTTTCCCCCAGATTCTCTTATGATAGGTGAAGAGAGGGAAATTAAATTATCTTAACCAATATGGAGGGCAATGGAATGACTCACCGAACTGATGTTAAGAACAAAGCTTTTCACTTCTAGGCCACTTGCTAAAAAGTGACCCATTGCAAAAGTGAGCAAGAATGGTTAATACCCATGAGATTCTTCAGTATGCTCTGTAAACAGCTCTGGTACTCATAGTTCCCAACAAGCACATGGAAATGTCTTCTCACCACCACAATGGCAGCAGGTGTGTTACTGTTGTCGCATCAGTTTTAGTTAATGAAGCTTTAGTAAAGCTAGAGTCCTTCAACCCATCAAGACTCAGCAGCAACTTTTTTTTTATTATTCCCTTGTTCTTTTTTATTGCCTCTTTCTTTTCAGAGTCCTGCTTTATTATGATTTGAACTATAGGGTCTTTGAGCAAGCAGGGCGTCCTTACCTGCTAGACTAACACAGCTTTTATTCTTTCTGGAACAATAAGACAAATAAGCAAGTAGATAGTAGTAACGTAATAACTGACATGCTGTTAGTCTCTTCAGAAGAGATGCGAGGCCTGACTCATCAGTCTAATACAATTCTGCAACACTGTTCCCTTGGCAGAATTCCAGTGGGCATATTTACCACCTGTGGAATAGCTTTGTCATAAAGATCTTCCTAAAATGGAATAAAGCCAAACTGAAAGGTCTACACTTTCCTCCTGTAGACTGTACTTTGCAGGGAAAAAATTGGAGCAGTAAAAAGCATGTGTATTTATCATAACTACCTGGGAAAGGAGAAGAGCAAAAGAAATATGAAGCTCAACCATGCAGCAGTTCTGCTGACTGAAATTACTTCAAAATTGCTTAAATACTGTAATGAAGAATCTCGTAGTTCAACAGATAATCTTGAAGTTCTATTAAAACTATACACTTGCAAAAATCTTTCAGCTCATGTTTGTGTTTAAACAACTAGACATATTCCTACAGTCTACAAAAATTGATCTCAAAATAATTCAAGCAGAAAATATTTGATTTTGGAGGATGGAGCTGAGGTTTGAAGAAACAGGTAAAAATACCACAATAATAACTGGTGAGACCACGCCTCGAATACTGTGCTCAGTTTTGGGGCCCTCACTACAAGAGAGACATTGAGGTGCTGGAGCGTGTCCAGAGAAGGGCAACGAAGCTGGTGAAGGGTCTGGAGCACAAGTCTGATGAGGAGCGGCTGAGGGAGCTGGGGTTTTTTATCCTGGAGAAGAGGAGGCTGAGGGGAGACCTTATCGCTCTCTACAACTACCTGAAAGGCAGCTGTAGAGAGGTGGGGGTCGGTCTCTTCTCCCAAGTAACTAGAGATAGGACAAGAGGAAATGGCCTCAAGTTGCACTAGGGGAGGTTTAGATTGGATATTAGGAAAAATTTCTTTATTGAAAGGGTTGTCAAGCACTGGAACAGGCTGCCCAGGGAAGTGGTGGAGTCACCATCCCTGGAGGTATTTAAAAGATGTGTAGATGTGGTGCTTAGGGACATGGTGTAGTGGTGGACTTGGCAGTGTTGGGTTAACGGTTGGACTTGATGATCTTAAAGGTCTTTTCCAACCTAAATGATTCTATGATTCTATTCTTGATGTTTTTTATTGGAAATGGAAGTGCACAGATACTGGAGGATGAAAGGAAAACAGTAAAATATTCACAGAATTCAAAACAGTTTCAGCTGAGATACAATTCTAAAAATGGATATGTATGGATATGCATCAATGCTTCCTCTTTCTCCCAGCAATTAATTTTGTCTTCCTCTTCCACAACACAAGGCAGCAGGTAGAACCAGCATTCTAGATTGCAAGATTCAGCTTTGGAATAAAGCTGACCAGATTTTTCCTAGAGTACAATGCAAAAATGTGAATGCAAAAATATGCTATTCTACTCAGCAGCAAAATATATTGATTTCAGCAAAGTTTGTGTCAGGAGGTAAAAAAACACTAACTAGCTTTTACACTCAACAGCTTTATGGCTATAATGCAGGTCTGAAATATTAATGGAGGAATACTCTTCCCTCGAGCAAATAGCACAAGAACTTGAATCTCTGTCTTCCATAACTCAATGTCAAGTTCTTCAAAATACCTGGACTATGCCAGTTCTTTCCTCAGTCTAGTTCTACAACAGAGTTACTCCTGAGTTAATAGAATATTCAGGACTTGGGCCATAACCAGAATTTTTCATTTTACAAAGGTACAATTCTTCTGCAGTCTTGAGAAAAAATGAAATGGTGAGTGGATTCCTATTGAATCCCAATGTAAGAGCACATGTAGCCTCCTTCCATTTTCATCTATTTTGTCCACTTCTTAAGGCTTTGGTATATCGATAGATTTTAACCTGACAGGAATAAAGATTAAAGTGCATTTTTCTTGCTATTTTTCCACAGTGCCTCACAAACACAGTGGTTCATACTAGCAGTGCTGTACTACACCAGCTTGTTATAAAACTTATCAAAGCTGCAGGCATGTGGATGAAATTCCCAGGAGTCTTTTACTGGCATTTTCAACAAATGTGACAATGTTTAGCACTCCCAGGGGCCAGCAAACATTAAATGGCATTTTTCAGAAACTGCTGAGGCAATTTATTTACTGTTGCAGTGAAGTTCCAGGAGCCAGCATATGAAAAAACCAGCATGTGTTCTGCTGTACTGTAGAAATTCTCCTTTTCCTGCCTTACTTGCTCAAAATCCAACCCCCCATCTTACACAGACAGTTTGATTCTGCTTTCCTTGAGTCAGTGCAAACCCAAGATAAGTCCCTTAAAGCCACTGGGAAAACCAACACAGTGGGAATGAAAGCAATCGAATATAAAGCTGCAGAAACAGTGTGAAGCTTCTACGATGGGGGCCATTTTGCTTATACCTATTTATTATACAGAGCACTCTCAGCAAGCACATCAAGAAAAAAATTAACCCCACCTTGTGCAGTGGAAGGGCTGATCTGACAGAGATCACTGCTGAGCTACTCAAGGACAGAGATGTGCAAAGCCCTTTGGATGGCTGTAGAGGAAGGAGTGCACACACACAGCCAAGAGCTCTTTCCTAAGTTGTTTGCTCAGGAGCAGTTTGAACAGACACTGAACCAAAGGAACAGAGAGAGCTGGGCTTGCGGGATGGACAAGTCGCCGTGGGTTGAACTCAGACATGGCTAGAGCAGCCACAGCAGGGCAAATTGCTCTGTCTCTTGGCTCTGCAAATCCGCTCCTACGGGACGGACATAACTTATCTCCTCATGGACATGCAGCAGTCCAGTCCCCATAATTCAGGGCAACATCCCTGTGTTGTACAGAGTTGACCCTGCTTCCCCTGCCCCAGCCCTTTAACTTTCATGCATTAATCTTTCTGCAGCAGGTTCTTGCTTGAATACCTTAAGCAATAGTTTGCCTTTCCCTAAGCTAGCACGGCAGAGAGGTTTCTTCACACCCCTGCTAACAGGTACAGCTTCTATTGGTGAAGGTAATCAACTGGCACCATCTGCTTCGAGGAATAAATAGCAAGATATTTTCTACAGCAATTCTGTAATATCTAGATACTGTCCTCCCATCACACCCATCCCTTTCCCCTGCCTACCCACCCATCCACCCACCCCCACATCCATCCGCAGGAACATGTTCTTGCAGAAAAAACTCTGGCTCAGAAGCAACTTCACTCTGGAAGAAATGGAATTGGCAGGTAATAAATAGGCCTGTACTATGCTGCTTTCATAAAAACACTCTCTGGGGCTAAGACATTTAAATGTGAACACAGGTTATTGTGCACGCACAGCTATCTCAGAGTCTCTATTATCACGCACCTTTCACTGCGTGTTTCACTGAGTGTATAAAAAAAAAAACCCAACACCAAAAAGCCCCCCTTTCATTAGGGTAAAGAAAGAAAATCAAGGAACTGCCAGGACAAAATTGACGCTGTATAATGCAAACTCTGCGCACTGGCATAGCAGGGGTTCCCACAGTAAGTGATGTTGCTTAGGAACAATAATAACATGTAGCCCCAAATCATCCCCTCTGATTATGCAGGAAGAGAGACTCAGTCTCCCACCAGAAGCATAGAAGTGAAGAATATCACACCCCTCCATGGGCCTCACTCTCACCCTTACCTGGGATGGGCTTTCATCTGGAGAACATGGGGCAAGTCGGTCCCCAGTTCTGCCAGGAACCCCGCCGCAAACAAATGCTGCCATAAGATCTTCAGAAACGCACAGGAATGGGAACCGAAGCACAAGCTGGGGATGATGGCCCTCTAAAGCCATTCCCCTCACCCAGCTCCACACCTACCTTTGCCCACCTATGTAGAAGGCCACAGGAAGGGCTCTCTTCCCCAATACACTATGGTGGAATAACCTTGCCCTGACCTCTCCTGTGTCTGTGGTCACAGGGACTTGAGTAACCCTTGGACTGGACTCTTGCTTGTTTCCCACATAGCATTTTTGCATGTTGCTTCCTCAGACCTTGGTCTGTACATCTTTCACAGGTAGTGAAAGAAGAAATGCCACCTGCTCCTTCTCTCGGCGAGTGCTCTGGGAGATTACCTACAGCTGAAGCTCTCTGTTGTGCCTGGCTAGGCACAGCGACTCAAAAGTACCAGAAAACTTACCCTGTGCTCTGTCTGACCTTCACCTAGGAGCCCCGTGCAAATCAATTATTCTCAGAACAATGTTTTTTCCTCCTTATGCTGATGAGGTCCCTTGAGTTTTGTAACCTCTGCAATTTCTTTGGAGGTGCGTTACAAATTATTAATTTATTCTGAATTCTGAATTATTCTTCTTGATAATTATGTTCATTTTTGTGCCTCTTAAGGTCATTTAGGGTTTTGTCTCTTTCCTGGATAATAGTTTTCATTAACATAGCAGTAGTCTTGGAAACAGCTAAGCAGAGCTTTGTACCCATCATCTAGCTTTATGCAATGAGTTGAGCAAGTAAAAATACACTGGTCTGTTGTCATACACAGAGCAGTTCTGGGCAACTGGTGTCTAGAGCTGCTGTGAGCTCTCCCTGCCGCTCCAATACAGGCCCAACTGCTGGTACTTTTGACACAGCAACTAAAAAAAAAATAAAATGAAAAGACATCTGAAAAATGCCTGTATTCCCCACAAAAAAGTGTTTCAGGAGTTGGGAAAGCCCCCTCACTAGGTGGGCTAATTCAGGTGTAAGTCTAGGATAGGAAAACTTTGGGTTTAATTCTCTAATCTGCCCAAGTAATCTAGGGTAAAAAAAATCTGCCTTGTTTTAACCCAAACAGGCGTCTAAGCCTGCAAGGCCGGTAACCAAGTTGTTGGGTAACAGAAGGCAGCCATTTCTTGCCTATGGTTTAGTGAAACATTTGAAAAGCTTTCATTTTGTTCTGACGTTGAAGAGAAACAAATTTAACATCTTGAAACGTCTCACAAAATTGCTTTCTGCCCATTTCTGATTAGCAGTCATCAGCCTGTAACCTCGTTATCTTGTATTTTTTTATCCACCCTTACCCAAACTCCCACTTTTCTCACTTACTTGCATAATTTGCTGTGTCCCGTCTCATATTTACATCATCACATCTATGTGCAGGAGAGATGAAAATTCCTGTCTTTTAGTCTCGGCCTATGAGGTGCCACTGTGCTAGGGGCCCCTATACATTACCCTTATAGAAACAGCAAATAATTATACTTCTCAGTTCTATTCAAGCAACATGTGAAATGCACAAATTCCTTAAAAATTTTATTCTATGAGCACGAGATATTGTCATCTTTGGTCATGCGCCTGATCATTCAAGGTCAGTGACGGGAAGGAGGCACCATACCAGGTGAGAAATGTGCCAGGTCAGTGGGGACAGCTTTTGCTCGGAGCAGGAGTAGGTGGCATCCCGCTTGCTAGAGCTCAGTGATTAGCCTTTGAGCGCTGCTTTGGATGGAGGGATGGACTTCAAACATGAGTCATGGTGGACTGGGAGTAAACTACATGGAGTACAGGCTCTGCTGCAGAAGGGTAATCACTGACTGTGACGATATATCTCCATAACTGATTGCTGGCCTCAGTAACCATGACACTTATGAGCAGCATTTCACATTGTTTATGAATGGATATATCTAGTAAAAAGTGCCAGGAACAGCTCTTTAAGCTCATTTTGTAAAATCCTCCATGTTCTTTGAGATTATGTATGTGCTATTCCTTTCCAATTTTATTGCATAACTGTATCTGAAAACAAGGTGTTTGCTAACTTTAAATGGGTTTATGCATAAGAGCTTAAAAGACAGTATTGCCTTGAAAGTTGTGTTGTTTTTTTTAATTAGCTAATGTTAAAAATCAATAATCAAGGTATATTAAGAGGCTTTATAGGTCATAAAACCAAATAAAGGGAACAGCTGTGATAATTTATTCTGACATTCTGTGCCACCTGAATATGAGCCAGCAGTGTGCCCAGGTGAGTATCGGTCTCTTTCCCCAAGTAGCAAGTGATAGGACAAGAGGAAACAGCCTCAAGTTGTGCCAGGGGAGGTTTAGATTGGATATTGGGAAAAATTCCTTCACCAAAAGGGTTGTCAGGCATTGGAACAGGCTGCCCAGGGAAGTGGTGGAGTCACCATCCCTGGAGGTATTTAAAAGACGTGTAGATGTGGTGCTTAGGGACACGGTTTAGTGGTGGACTTGGCAGTGTTGGGTTAACGGTTGGACTTGATCATCTTAAAGGTCTTTTCCAACCTAAAAGATTCTATGATTCTATGATTCTATGAAAAATGAAAAATGACTATGATATTATCTTGTTTGGACTACAGCATAAATAACAATTCAATCTTAATGACAAAAAAAAGTCTTATGCAGGGAATGTATTGCAGGTGATCTACTAAATTTGTCCTGGCTGATTGCTCTCACTGTTGAAAAAGGTATGGCTTACTTCTGAACTGCATGTGTTCAGCTTTAGCTTTAGCCAGGGGATTCCTTATACATTTCTTCACCAGATGAAAGAGTCAGTTACCTAAATTCTGCTCCTGTAAACTAACAGATTAAGTTCACCAATTTCCAGTCCTTAATTTGAGCTCTCTCCAGTTGAACATGTGTCTTTCACAGTGGAAATCACAATTAAGCACAGATATGCTCACAACAGGTAATACCCACCACACTGATTATGAACATACTCTGTTATATGCTGAAGGCTTATATTAAACAACATCACACTACGGCAGCAGATACAGCTGATTTCAAAGTTACCTGAAAATCCTTGTTACAGTACTTTCTTCCCAAGTTCAGAGGGCTCTTTCTTCTCAATATAAACTAAATTAAATGGCCCTACAGGTATAATTTTACGCTGGCTGTTTTAAAGCTTGTACTGTATTGTACTTTTTATTTAGCTGAGTGATCTGGACCGCTCTAGGTTGTAGACCTCTCCTCTTCATTGTTACTTATCTCCATTCTCTTTTTGAGCTGAAGCTTTTATCAGTGATCTTATGTTATCTCCCAAGTTCCTGATCAAAGTATTAAATATCACAGACCAAAACCAATTTCCCATGGTATTTTCTAAGAAACACAATAATTTGATGGTATTTCTCAACCTAAAATTGCCTTTTATGTAAATTGATTTTTATAATAACTAGCTCACAAATAAAAACTGACAACCTTATTCCATTGTTGGAGGAAAAAAATACTTTCATGAAAGTAATGATTGAAATCTGGCGATTTCTACATTCAGAATCTCCAGCTGATGTTTTTGAATATGTGACATGCAGGATGATTCTGCAGGCTATGAGGAGCAATCTTGTAACAGAAACAAGAGTTGCAATCTCATAAAACAATGTGTGCTGTTTTATAAGACTAGCGTTTTTAAGATAATGTTAGTGGCTGCTGGAGGCATGGGAAGGCTTCCTGATCTGCAAGCTTTATTGCTGTTCCTTCTTGAATGTGGTACAAAACCTGTTTTGCATATTTTAATCTGATGAAATTCCTGATGATTCCAGGTAACAGCAAACCAATATGCAGATCTGAGGGTGGTGCTTCCCCCTCTCCAATAAACAGGTGATCGGCTCTTACCGATTCCCTTTTCTTATTCCAGGCTCAGCCGGCCGTGCAGCTTTCCAGCAGTGCTTAGGCCAGCAGCTCTGCTGAAGCCTCAGTTTCCTGGTTCCCAAAGGCACTCAGTAAGATTAAACTGGAGTGACTAAGCACATACCTTACTTTTCCAAGTGGGTCTACAGACAAGGACAAACCATCATTTCTGGTTAAACTAATAGTGCTTTCCTCCGACTTAAGTAGCAAAAAATAACATGAAAACAAAATAATAATAAAAAAGTTTACAATCAAAATGCTGAGTGTAGAAGAAGGATCTGTGTTAACTGGGGAAAATAATGTCTAAGTGATCCAGTTTAAGGTTATTTGGTTTAGTTGTTTATTTGCATTTTATTTATCTTTCTGCAGTTTGGTTTATACTTTTTTTTTTTTGCTAGCTCTGTCCTCAGTCCTTGGATGATGTAAGTAACAGAAAAAAAAAATCAGAATTTTAAGTCTTTTTTCCCCTCTAGGATTGTATATATTTGGCCACACTGAGAATAAACTGCAGCATCCCAACATCTATTTCTCTCATCATTGATTGCCTTTAATTATTCTCAATTTATAACATTAGTGCTGGAAAGCAAGGGGTGTCATATTCAGGGTTCTTTTCAGCTGGCTAAGCATTAATGGATGATGATTAACAAGAAAACCTCTCTGCCTTGCCAGTCCAGGCTAAAAGCAAATTGGTTATTTGGCCAATGCATGTGTTTATTGTCCACATATCTGAAAAAATGAGTAGAAGTAGCAGTGTAGCTATATAAAGGTATGTTGCATTAATTAGTGCACTAACCTAGACACTCGTTTTTGCTTTATTCAGATTACAGTTCAGTTCCAAAACTGGTTCACAACCATTCTGTCAAGTTGAATACATTATAGGCCTGTTTGTTATGAAACTGTACCCAAATACGGACTGGTAAGTGCTGTTCTCTATTAACCAGCTGGTTGAGAGTTGGGTGGAGGATCGGGCAGCAAACAGTCAGAAGATAACAAGTAAGGCCATAATAGATCAAGATACTCAAAGGGTCATAGCATTTCTCATTACCTTGGGTTTGAAACCATTTGGTCCATTCCCTTCATGTCAACGGAAGTGGAGTGTCTTAAGCCATTCACCAGGAAGACTTCACGTTTTTAGAGATCAAACCTACATTTTCTCCCCTCTTTTAAATGTGAAGCAGAAGCATCCCCTGACACCCATCAGTAAAAGCTTACAGTACAACACCTATGAGTACATGACCACCTGCCAGCTCTTGACCCAAGTTTTTGATGGTAAAAGGCTGCACCCTTTGTAGCTGCTCCAGAACTCCCAAGATACGGATGTAACAACAAGTTTTTTCACATGATGAGGTAAGGTTAATGGGAGTGCAAACATTATGTCATCATGCTATACAGTTAACAATTATCAATGGTACAATTATGAATGGCAATATTATTTTTTAGTAAATAACTCCTCTTTCATTGAAGAGGAACTCAGATTTATCACAAGCTGAAGATCTAGCATTCGGGAGGGTCCTATGAAACAACTGACGTACCATAAGGTTGTGTCAGGGTAAAACTACAGTGAAATGATTGTAGAATGATTCTTGATTTACATGCTTCTCAGTTCAGGGATTGTGTTTGTCTTTGTGTTTGCAAAATACTCACACGTTCTGAATGCTAAGGAAATTCTCAATAGTATGAACAATATTTATTTTTACTCTTAGGTTTTCCAGTGGATTTCAGCGAGCCTGTAATGGAATAAAATGGCTCTAAATATTTTCAAGGAGGAAAATATCTAGGACCTCTTCATTTTTTAGAAAATTCTGCAGGTTTGGCTGTTTCAGTCTTTCCTTGCAGTCAAGCACAGTTCAGTTTTTTGTTTGTTTGTTTTACTTCTCTGAATTTCCTTGGATGTGTTTCGGGTAATATGAAGAATGCAAGGTCTTTAGGAAGGATACAGTCATCTCAGAGCTATAGAGAAAGGCGTCGGTGTTACTCATTGTATTTCTGCAATGCCAAGAGGTGGCTCAGAGCTTCACCATACAAACTGCCACACAACAGAAGAGCCATTTGATTTTTTATGTTCCATAGGAGAAAGAAGATGATTTCATGCAATAATAGTGAAATAATTCTGATCAGCATGGTTAATAGCTAACATGACAACAAAATGAGTCCATTACATCATGACTTTGTATACACACTCTGAAGTCACTGGTTTATTTTGTTCCTGTATCATATTGCAAAGTTTTGTATAATGCACTTCTTGATTATTGTCAATAAATCATTACATTTTTCCAGTCTTTTGCCTCTCATTGAGTTTTTATTATTAGGTTCTTTGGGTGTTTGTTTTGTTGTTTGGGTTTCCCCCCCCCCCCCCCGTCCAAATTAATCTTATTTCTAATCTCTTAGCCCTGTATTTCTACTCTTTTCAGGACTTTTGATCTCTAGACCTCAAAAAGATTAATAAACCTCTACAAAGCTATATATCGTTCAGCCTTTCCACATTTGGGTCTCTCTTTTCAGCTAATATTGAAGGTGTTTATACTCTTAATATAATATAATGAGATTTGATTAGTTGCAGTCCCTACAGTATATGCCACTAGACACATATCTTTAACACTGTAGAAGGAGGACTCTTTATCACTGCCACATGTTTACAATCTGTCAGGCAGTTTTCAGCCCACATGAGTATGCTGCCATCCAAGCCAATCTGAATTAATTTAGCAGTAAGATTTTGTGAAATACAGTGCCAAGTGCTTTACTGAACTCTAAATATGTAACATCCTCAATTTTCCCTTCACACATTTATATTAGAATGGGTGGTGAGGGAAATTTTCAGAGACATGCCTATTTAAGCATGGAACCTATTAACTTTCACTTACAGTTTCACTTTGATTTACAAAGGCATTTAGGGACCCGGTTTCCATTGGTGTCCTGCTGTGAATTGGAAAAAATCATGCTTGCATCAAAAAAAGAAACCACATCTGCAAAGCAAGGGTTAGTCTTCCTAACCTTTCTCTATTTAGTGCCTTCCCAGCTATGCTATAAGAAGAAAAGACTATCCAGTGGATTCTGGGATCATTTCAACCCAAAATAACGTCTCATATCCTCCTAGGAAGAAAAGCAACCATTCCTGATGGATTGTTTTCCCCATCTGCTGTGCAAACAGCTAATAATCAGTAGGGTCAGTGTTTCGGAAAAAAAATCTCATCAAAGGTACGTTTGTCTCTCATCTGTAGTACCAGAGAAAATTGTCATAACTTCAGTGGTCCCTGCAGGGATGATGAAGCAAACTGCATGGTAGTCTTCCAGGACTGGTGTGTCAGTGGGGGATATGCTTCACAGCATTTTGAACAGCACGAGTTAAAACAGGGTAAAAATAATGAAATAATCCCCTGAGAACAGAGTGTGTGTAAGGTCAGAGCTCTGACAGGGCACAACTATTTGGCTGAGAACCGCTGCTGTTCTTGCAGGAAGAGATCAAAAAGAAAAGAGTTTAGCAAGAGTAACTTTTAAACCACTCTGGCTCTTAAAATTACTATAACTCCATGCAGTGGTTCATTATCAGCATACAATTCAAGTGATGGACTTCACTTACAATTTCAACAAGTTCCCTTTGCACCACTCTGGCAGCATGAAGAGGGTGGGCTTGGAACTGAAGGCACAAGTAATCATTTTATACCTCTTTAACTTCCCAGAGCAGCAGAAAGAGGTTTTGACATAAATGAGAAGCAACACCCTATTTCACACTATCTGGGTTAGGAGAGAAAATATTGGGGACATACTAGTCGTGATTATAGATTCAGGTGGACACCTGGGGGTCCCGATGAACCCAAGTTGAACATGAACCAACAATGTGGCCTTGCTGCAAAGGTGGCAAATGATATCCTGGGCTGCATTAGACAAAGCATTGCCAGCAGGTCAGGGGAGGTGATCCTTCCCCTCTACTCAGCACTGGTGAGGCCACACCTGGAACGCTGTGTACAGTTCCAGGATCCCCAGTGCAAGAGAGACATGGGCAGACTAGAGAGAGTCCAACAAAGGGCCATGAAGATGTCGAAGGAACATCTCTCGTATGAGGAATGGCTGAGAGAGCTGGGACTGTTTAGCGTGGAGAGAAGGTGGCTCAGGGGACCTTATCAATGTACATAAATACCTGAAGGGAGGGTGCAAAGAAGATGGAGCCAGGCTCTCTTCCATGGTGCCCAGTGACAGGACAAGAGGAAACAGGCACAAACTGAAACACAGGAGGTTCCCTCTGAATATCATGAAACTTTTTTTTATTGTGAGAGTGTGAACACTGGCACAGGTTGCCCAGGGAGGTTGTGAAGTCTCTGTCTTTGAAGATAGTAAAAAGCCATCTGGACATGGTCCTGGGCAACTGGCTGTAGGTGGCCCTGCTTGAGCAGGGGGGTTGGACCAGGTGACCTCCAGAGGTCCCTTCCGACCTCAACCATTCTGTGACTCTGTGACCACTAGAAAGTATCAATCCACTAAACTAAAGTTGTTGGCAGGATTGTGTCTGTTTTGATAAGATTTTCAAGCAAGAAGGTCATCAAGGTTTTCTATCTTTAGCTTTCCTAGGTAGAAAGATCATCCTCTTCCCCCCTCTGCTGGGACTGAGCTCTCAGGCAGGATGAGAGAGAGAGATATTTAAACTTCTGTTCTGGCCAATTAAGGTGAAGGCTTTATCCCATATCTCGCTTATCTGTCCTGATCACCACTACAGGTGAAGTTTTCTTCCTCCACTTTCTCTTAAACCCCCCCCCCAAATAATAACATTTATTTTGAAGACCCATCAGAATGGAGACAAAGGTTGAAACCTCAATTTATGCTTCTGAGATGTTTGTTCCTTGGTCAGCTGTATTAATGACTGATAATTAGAGGCATTGTGCTTTCCATTTACAGGAGGGTCCATATCTGTTTGATATGCTAATTGCTGCTGGGTTTAATCTATGTGTTTAGTACAGTAACTTTTAATTGCATTTTTCCATGGAATTTTTTCTTGACACTATTTAATAATCCTTATATTTCAGCATGATATGATTTCACTCTGAAGCCGTGTCCTTATTTTTATCACGTTCCTTACACTGCATTCCTCTACCTTAAAAAAACCCACAATTTTTTTGTGAAACTTCCAAATGCTGCGCTTTAGTTTCTCGCAGGAATGGACCCAAAGTTGGGATTAAAACCAACAAAACCCCCCGAAGTCATTGATAGAGTTGGTATATATGAAACCAAATTTCATGAGAAGTCAGTGGACTTGAGATATCTCAGTAAAGCACATCTTTCTGATATCTTTTTTAAGGTAGAATTCCCAAAACGTACTTATTCATGTCAGCATTATAGATAAAGGCATGTCTTAGAGGAAACATTGGGTCACTAGTTTAGCTTTGTGCTTCAGCAATGTAAACAAGGCACAGAAGACACTATTTCCTGCAGAAATAGTGTTGGTGACCACATCTGAGAGAAACGGAAAAAATAAACAAAAAATGGAACAGAGTAGTCATAACACAGACAAAACGCTGCTTGACAATAGTTATTATACTGCTTCTGGCAACTTTTATAATAGATTGCACTGGGCAGGGAGTCTGATGTCTGTCCATTAGTCATTCTCTCCAAACCAGTTGCCCTTTCAGTAACGGGAGTTTTCCCTTGGGTCAGGCTGCCAGGTATAGCAGGTTATGGGGATTTTGCCTTGCTGTGTAGTATGAAAAAGGACCCACTCACTGAGGTTGTTCTCCTGGTTATCTTCACCTAACAAATTTCCTGCTGTTGCAGGCCTCTAGGACACTGGTGATGTCCTTGATGTCTCCTCCTCTCCTCCTGTGCTACACTGTGGTTTTGTGGCAGTTGGCCTTTCATGGTAAATATTTTAAAGTCATTATTAAGATTAGGGAGAGTTTTCTGACTGTAACAGCTTTGGGGGGCAGGTATAGAAACTGTGTATTTATGGAGCCTCCTGGACATCCACTTCATACATACGATGGCCAGTGACCGCAGGGGTGCATACATGGTACATGACATAAACCTGAACAGAACAGCATTCACTCATCTCAGTGCTGACGATCTGATCTACGTTACTGACGAATTCTTGACCTTTCAGCCAACAAGCATTCACTGTGTCACTTAGACATTTCATGGTCTTCATGAAAAATGTTTTTGAAGTTCTCCTATATATATGCCTTCCTCACAAACCTGCACTCTCCTGTCTAGTTCTTTGTACATTTTTCCTTGTGATCATCCACCCAGGAAAGCGTTGCCTCCATTGAAAACATATAATTTTTTATAATTCAGATCTTTATATAATAATAATAAGCACACCCTTCTGTGTCTGACCAGCTTTTGGCATCATGGGTTTCTGTTAGCTGTGCACAGATTGAAAGTTTTAGAGCAGCTAGAAGACATTGGCAAGAATCATGCATACTTAAAAATAATAATAGCGGTCTTTTAAAATCAATTGTTTGAAAATGGGCATATGAACAGAGGAAATAAATATCTACAGCTATAATGTTCCTGCTTCTCTAATTTGACATTTTCCCCCTCAAAATCACTACCAGTTTTCTATTCCTTACACCAGATTTTAATAGTTTGTTCTTTTCTCATTTATTGATAGTAAAAGCTCTTGGGTTTCTCTTGGTAATTCCAAAGCATGTCAGTCCGAGCATGTGCAGACAGGCCCGAGCTGGCTGGATACAAATCCATAGCAGATGCAGAGCCTGGTGCTGTGCCTAAGCGTGTAAGGAAGCACACCTTTGCTCCCAGCAGTGCAGGGAAGTATGGCTGTACTGACTGACCTGCAGTCTACAGCAGAGTTACCTGCTGCCTATCTGTCCTCAGTGGTGACATTAATTTAGGTTCTCTCTCCTTACCCTCTTTAATAGAACTAGTAAAAACTTAACTATGGCCAAGACTTCTACTCCTCTTTCATTTTTGGTTGAAACTGGCCAATGAAAGTTATTAGATGGGAAATAAGAGACAAGTAGCATGACAGCATTTCCTTAGGAAACCGTGTAAAATATTAACAAAAAAAAAATCAGGTAAAATGCCAGGAGTAGGGAATATACGTTGCTTCGAACATGCTAAAGAAATCATATTTTCTTGGTTTTGCTCTTCCATTCCCTGGTCTGGAGAAGGAACTCTGAAATTTGGCAGAGCCAGGAAAAAGTGGGCAGGAAGGAGGAAAGAAATAATGACCCCCATGTGAATATCTGCCAGATATGGCCATCTTAAATGCTTCTGAAAAGTGCATTTTGCCAGGCCTACTGAACCTGCATTTAAACAGAAATCAAACCCCTTTTGCCTCCCACAAGCTGGGCTGCTGTCCTGCCTCCTGCCCACCGAGCACCCGAGCGCAGAGCGTCCCCCGGTCCCGCTGCGGCAGCGCTGCAGCCCTCAGAGCATCTCCCATCCCACTTAGAGCAGAACTTGACTTACGCTGCAGGACAGATGTTCACAAATGCTTGGGGTGTTGTAAAGCCTGGCCCGGATATTCAAAGCAGGAGCTTGTCTCACCCATGCTTTAAGTGATGGGCAGCCAAGCCGGCTGTAGGAGGCGAAGCATCTAATTTGGATGCTAAGGGCAGAAAAGCCAGAGCAAGGGAGACGAAGAAGAGCAAGTTGGCAGGAGAATAATGAGCCTATTAATTAAATTGATACCATGTAAGATGAGCAAAGGTGACAGAATCTGGATTAATTAAGACAGTAATCAAAATATTTCTTATCAATTGGAAAGCCGCCAAGTTAGCAGCTGTAAAGTCCCAAGTATGCTAACATTAACACTGGGGAGCAGATCAGTTGCCAGTTCAGGAAGCAGCACTTTCCCATTTGTGAAAATGCCAAGAAACACATGGCCACAACATCACGCTGAGAAGTCCTTTACAGTCACACAGATTTATACATTTGACTGCAATTTCATAGTGCATTTCTTGTCCTCCTTATAACACACTTCCCCCCCGCCCCCTTCAGCCAATTGCCGTCTTTTTCTTCCTTAGGTCACTGATATATAAGGGCTCTGGTGCACATCAGAAGCCTCACCTCTGTAGACTGGTGTGAATTGAAGATCCTCTGCTTCCCTTCCTTCTCGCAGAGGTTTTCACTTTTGATTTTTTTCACTCCTTGACATTACACATTTTCAGGGACATTACCACAGAGACACACAAACCTCCTGATAGCTGTTATTAACTTCTGTCTCTACTATATTAGAAGAAACTCCATAGCTCAGAAGAAATATTTTTTTTCTCTGCATAACTATTAAATAATTTTTTAAATGTGATTCAAATTTTTTTCCCCTACTTTTTTGGCAGAAAGCATCTGGTAAGAAGCTGCAGGCAGCTTTTCCTTGTCTTAGACTAATTGCCTGCAAAATCTTATTGAAATAGCTCTCTTTTTTTCCAAGCCCATGACTCCACCCGCAGTCTGGATGCAAACACAGGGCTCTCCCCATGCCACCCATGCGTTTACCCTCAGAATAGACAGACACTGGCTTGCAGCATGTGGGGTCTCATGACCCACAGTACTTTCCCAGATGTAAGATCTAAGTATGCAACTCCCACTGTTGGATCATTTATTTTGTCAGCTGTGCAGGGAGTTTCTCCCCACTGCTCAGACTCTTTGAGAAGGCACCTGGAGGGCCATCACATTCTCTTTGTTTATTTTCATTCTCCAGGCAGTTGTTTAAAGACACAGTTCAACTTCCAGAATAAGCAGAGAAGTGGGGTTATGGGACTGATTGTGAATATATATATATATGTATATATGCATATGTAGGTTGTAAAAATATATATATGTATGTGTATGTTTTTGTATATGTACATATCCTAAAGAATTCCTGAAGTTTCCCATTTCCAGAAGGTGGGCATTATATTCATTTCATAGACAGCCATGCAAGTTAAAAATAAAGGAAACGGTCAAGCAAAAGGAAATCTGGAAGACAGGACATCCCTATGGCAGGCCCAGAGGCAATAAGCAAAGCCTCCAATCTTGGATGCTAACTTCCTTAGGGAACAGATGCCACTGCTTAGGTATTTTCCGCAGCTTGACACCTGCCTACTAGAGTTAGCATCCAAGGAGTGGACCATTGCATGTGACTCTTCGCCCTTCCCTTGTGAAGACTTAGAGATGAAAGGGTCAAATTCAGACACGAATCTTGACCATTTAAGAAAAGTAATTGAAATTGTCAATTCATTCTGTTCCCAGCAAGAATGCTTCCCAGTTCCCCTGTACTGGAAAACTGAAAGGCAAGAGCTCTGCCTTTTTTTCTGCCAAGTTGTGCAGAAAAAAAATAAAATAATTAGAATTGTTCTAGATGATATTTGCAAACTTATAAAAAAACAGGAGAAGGAAAAACTAGATCATGTGTACAACATTACCTTAATTCAAGAAAATAGAAAGTTAATGTTTCTAATAAAATCAGATATACAGCCTGGTCTCTATCTCCTGCCTTTGAAAGTGAAAACTCAAGTTAACCTTATCATACAGGGCTGTCTTCATTATCATGGGCTTGCAAATATTGAGTTGAAGCAAGAAGATAAAAAAAGAATATCTAAAAAAGCACATCCAATATTTTCCTCTTCAGTCACAAAAATTCCCATTCTTAATAGCAAGTTTAAACAAAGTGTACAGCAGATACATTTATTTTTATTTATCTTAGTTTGAAAATGTTAAAAAAAATTGTAAAAGATTAATTTGGAAATCAGCCCCAAGCTGTTCTATAAATATGTTTACATTATTGCCTCAAGAGTTCTTATAACAAACCTCAATACACTTGATAGCTCAATACAATAGAGCTGAAACATGTTGAAACACGAACTGAAAATTTCAGGAAATTTTTCAAAACATGATAAAGTTAAGTAGAGACCTCTTTTGTTCAGGATTATTTTATAGAAACATGAAATTAAAAATGTGACTTTTTTACTTCTTAAAAAATCCTTATGCTAAGAAATTACAATAAACCGTAAGAATATGTGAATATGAACACACAAATGTATGAATTTTCAATAGAAAGTTGAAAACCGTTTTTAAGAGTGTACAATCTGTTTTATAACTTGTTTCATATGCTACACATTTGACAACAGAGGAAAAAATCCAAAAAATATCAAGAATCATTGGGAGTTTTGCTTTTAAGAGAGGACATTTTTTGAGCAATAAAAAACAGGTAAGCAGTTCCACTCGGCTTTAGACAAAATGTATTCTTCTAAAGAGCTATATCTCAGTCCTTGATACAAGTACGCTCTTTTCCTCAATCTCTGTCCTGGCAGAGATTTAGCATATTAAACGACCCAGGAGTGTGTGGGGAAGAACTGCTTTTATCACTCAGCAGCATGCTGGTAGCTATAAGTTGTTAGCAATAAGTGATGCAATTAAGTGTTTCTTGGAGTGATCTTCATACATAATTATGGTTCCATTTTGAACTACGCGTCACTAATAACACTGTACCTGCTCTGTAATTAGGTGACTACCTTGTATTTCTGATGTACTCACGAGCTGTACAGCAAGAACAAGCTACTCCGCGGCACTGTAAAAAGCCATCTCTCGCTGAGACACAATAGACATCATCTAGTCAATACAAAATGTATTTTAAATACTGTTTCCAGAGTTAGCAGTGATCAGAACAACTTTTTTCCCCCAACAGTATAATTACATTTCAAACTTGAATATCTTGTTGATTTTCAACAAACATTTTAATTACAGCATGCAACCTTTCGATACTTCTCAAAGTGGTACTTATTTTTTATTATATACATCACAGTGGACCCTAAAGAGAGACCTCAGCAACCCGCCAAGGAAGCAGCTACTCACATGGAGCATCAAAGACCCTGTACCTCTCATGGTGGGACATGACCAGGTGGGACCTACTACGTAAGGAGCAGACTCATAGGATCTATATACCTATGATGCATTATTCACAGCTACCCAAGGCATTTGTTAGATTACAATACTTCCAATAAAAAAGTCAAGAAGCAATTAGCCTGAGAAGGACAAAGATGTTGGAAGATGTATTTTTATGTAGAAAACACCTGGGTTTCATGATAGGGTCTCTATTTCTTTCTGAGAAGAGTAAGGGAGACCTTCATTTTGCTAGAAAAAGTTGATTGATTGACACAAACAGACAGCTGAAGACTTGGGTTTTGTTCCAGTGCCAAACCAGTTCAATTCCTGATCTCAAAAACTGTTGCAGCTTCATATTCCTCCCCATGCCCAGCAATCCCTCAGCAGGGCACTGTCCCCCGCAGCCCTTCCCGCACCCAGAGGAGATGCATCAGCTGGCACCGCATGGCTCTCACCAGCGACTGTCAGGAGAGCTGAATTACCCCGTGCGGACCCATCTGTCAACATGAGTGACTGGAAAAAAATGTTCCCCAAGAAGTGTCTGGGGCAGGAGAACCTCTCTTTGGCACTAACGCTGTTAAGACAACCGTTCCGGAGCTGAGGAGGTCTGCTGCAGGCAGATGATGTGTTCTTCTGCAGCAGGAACACACCTTTCATCTTGTGATGTCTCTTCTCCCCCGCATTATACACAGCCCAGTGGTGGTCACTCTGACCTGTGATCGCCTGGAGGGAAAAGCATGTCTCTTTTTATTTATATTGTCTGCCTCAGCTGTGTGCCTCAGCCCTGAATCTGAGTGCAATTTTTGTAGGTACCATAAACATTAATAAGAGCAGTGAATATGAAGACAGAGTGCTGCTCTGTGAGTAATTACAGGTTTTTCAAATAACATAATTTCCTAGTTAACATTAGAAAAGTGACTGAGAATTGCTATAAATGTAAACATATGGATGTGGGTGCCTCTTTCCTGATATCAGCATTTTCATGAAAGCAATTTAAATGAGAGAAGTGCAAAAGGAATTTATTTTTAGAGTGTGCTTTCCATAAGTGTTTATAGGGCTGGATAAAGTAATGCAGAAGAAGTTTTCAGAATAAAGGGTGCAGTCACCTTGAAATGCACACTAATATGAATTTTAAATAAAACTCACAGTTCCATATTAGCGCAAACACTTTACAAAATATTGAGCTGAATGGCAGAGCAGTATCTGGACCTTTCCAATTTATTCTTTATAACCTGAACACTGTCTTTTTTGTGGGTCCATCGATTATACCTTCACAGAAGAACTTCAAATGGCACGGCAGATGCAATGACATCCCAGTGCTTGTTTGAGGTGAAAGACACCAATAAAGGATTTTGCTGTGATCGTATAAGATTTTACTTTCCCCTAAGCTGTCTGCCTTTCTACCTGCTCTGACTGCAGAGCCCATGTTGCACATTCAGGTGTATTTGCACAAATGCACTTTAATCAATGGACTGTAAGTGGGAAGAACTGAGGTACCAGCTCACACACCCCACCGCTGGCTCGGCTGTGATTCCCTTCATCTGGGGCAAGCGTTAGGCTCCTCGTGCTTGGGCATATGGAGTGAAGGAAAGAAGGGCAGTGAGGTCTTAAATCCACAGCTTAGAATAGAAATTGCCAGAACTGCAGTTTACAGAGATCTTCCCACAGAACGATACACGGGGGGGCTGTCCTCGTGAGGAGGGCGGCCTTAGTTTGATACCATATGGATTTATTTCATTTCACCAAGAAAGCTCTTGTGGTTGAACGCTGACTTTAGGAAAACCCTAAAGACCTGAAGGAAGAGTTTTGCAAATGGAAGGGGTACAAAATACCCTGGGGACGGCCTGCGATGGAGGAAATGTGACCAGTTCACTTGTGTTACGTATGGAGGTTGACTTATTGGAACAAACAAAACACAATTTTGAAACAGCGTATTCCTACTAATAATTTATATTGCATCAACAGAGCTCAGGCATCACCTAGAACATTTACTTCGATTTCAGTAAGTTTGGGATCAAATCTTTCACATCCTCATCAGACCTGTTGAGAAATCAGGCTGACAGAAAGCAAACTCCCCAGAAAGATTACAATGCCTTACACTTGGTTTAAAGATTAATCCCTTTTTTTTATCCATGGGCTCCAAATGACAGGATTGTACCAAAATTCACCAAAATAACAGACTTACAAGCAGTAACCCTCAGGTGCTTTTTGAGTCAAAGGAATATTTTTGCCTTTCTTGGTCATTAACTTTTTTTGCCAACAGTGATCAGTGTCAGGTTTAAGTCCCACTGTATAGCTTTTTTCACTAAAACCAGGGAAGTAAAAAAGAAAAGTGTGACTGGCTTATTAGGAACAGTTATGAGTAATTGCAATGTACAGTTGCTAAATGCAGTTTTGCTATTAACAGAAAAGAGAAACAAAGTCCACCCACTTGCTGAGGATGAATGGGTTGATGCTGTAATAGAGACAGCAGCATGTGGCAAATCAAAATTTAAATTTCAGGATGCAGAGATTGCATCAGGGAAGCTAGAGAGGAAACTGCTGTCCTGCAGGTCAGAGCCCTGTTCAGAAGTCCACTGGGTTCCTATGAGCTGCCTTCCCATCAGGGTTGAGGACCTTCAAAGGAAAGCCCAAACTGAGGAAGCCTTACTGGTTTCCAAACACCTCATTTAAGGGCTTCCACCTTATCTATCCAAGTGAAATCCGTGTGGGATGCCGTCAGCCGAGCCAATGTCTCTTAGCAGGGAGCTGACTGGTAGGCAGAGACAAGACTGAATAAGCCGCTTGGTGTAATTGGCAGCTCGTAAAGCCAGGGTGAAATTGGAGTCATCACAAACCAGACTGTTCCTATGCTGAAGGGAGAATAGAAAAGGTCTCTTTCTCTTTCTGGTGACCCCTTCAGATGAAGTTAAGCTTCCTTTTGGGGGATGCAGAATCTGGATTCTTAGTCTGAAAATTAATACTGTGGCTTTGGTGGCATATTGTGGGACACAGAGGAATGGAGGCTACAAGGCCATACCAACAAGACATTAACAAGATTGACAAAAGGACCTTCAAAAGATACAACAGACATGGAGCCCATCTAATGCTCTTTCCCACCAAACTCAACTATTCTCAGTTCCAGTGCTGAGCTGAGCCAGAGGTTCATGGAGGCAAAGCTGGTATTCATAAATCCTGACTTTGGACATGCCCAGCCCTTCCTGGCAGGCAGACATCTCCAGGAGAACATTCAGAGCATGTAGGTTAGGCAATCATTAGGCTATTAAATGAGGTGCTCTGAATCATGCTCTGCAGGAATGTACCTCTCTCCATTCTCTACCTGCGCAGCCTAGATTCCTAATTAAGCTACAGCGAATAGCAACCTGAATAACTAACAGACTACTTACTGCTGGGCAATCATGAGCTGGGATTTGTTCTTTCAGAGTCTAGTGTGAAACCCAGGAAAATAAAGCCTGCTCCTGAAGATACCAGTGTATGACCCCAGGTATCCAAGTAGCTTTTTTGACTTCACTGTAATGACTTATATGTGTGGAGTGTCTATAGAATGGTGCTTCAGCAGAAGTTATCACAATACTTCACAACCAGTAAAATCTGACTGCTTCTGTTTTCCCAGATAATAGCATTCATCAAAATCCACAAGCAAGACATATAACTCAATCTGTTAACCCAAAAGAACATTGCACTGCTCCAGTAACTATTGATAGGGTGTTTGTTGATTTTCATTTTCTGATAAAATTGTATTTTTTCATTCTTTTGTACAGTTGTACAGTTCACTAATGAACTGGACATTGTCCTGGAATGAAAAGAAATCCAGTTCTATTATTTCATACTCAGTTCATCCAGTTCATCTTGGTCATCACCTGTTTCTCTCTTTTTTTTTGTCTTTTTTTTGAGGATCTGTATTCTCTGTGCATATGCACAGCAAGTTTTCCTGGGATGCTCACCAATGAGTAACTTTATTTACAGCAGAAACAGCCAGACAGAGAGTCTCACGTTGAGATCGGGCGTAGGCAAGCTTTCTTGGCAGGAGCTTGGCATAGCTGCATCACTCAGAAGCATGAGCTTCAGCAGCATTTGCTTATATTTGAGGCACAAAGATATTTTTCAGTTCCTGAATCCCTGCTTTCCAGTGTACTTTAATAAACTGTAAAAATAAACGAAGCCAACACAAGATGATTATAAAAATAAAATTAAAAACAATCCTGTCAAGATGGCATGCGGAGCATCCACTTATGCAAAGGGTCCCAAACACCACCCTCATTTATTCTTTACAGTCCCCATGCTCTCTATAGGAAGAAAATGTAAAAAATGACAGAGGTTCTTGGTTAAAGAATGACTGGTAGAAATTATGATTGCTTGAACAGTGCATGCTTTAAAGGTACAAACACCATGATGAGCTTACCTAGGACATTCAGTTGCAGTGACATTGCTCTGTGCCGAATTGCAGCAGTCAAGGAAAAGTTTTGAATCTTTATTTCTGTGTCAGAGAGTCTGACAACACACTGGATGGCCACAGGGAAAAATGTTTTTTTTGTAACTGGGGAAGGCCAGGATGGAAGTCCTGACTGTGCTTTCAACCTTGCCTGGGAGAAGGGAGAGGTACACTGTCCACTGCCCCTCACAGAGCAACTGGTAGGCTCCAGCTCAAGGACCTACCACTGCTGGCAAACATGCTCACTCTTAAATGCATCAATCCTCCTTATTTAAAAAAAAAAAGGCCAGTAATTTCTGTAGATTCTTCTAGTTTCTTGTATCTTATTGCTTCCAGTGTTTTTATCAAGTCAATTAAAAAGCAAGATTATTGATATCCACCTGCCCTGGCGGTGCTCAGGGCCCCTGTGCCAGCTCTTCTGAGAAACCCACCGGAGTCTGGCATAAACACATGGGGAAGCCAGCTCTCCCTTTGGATTGCCAACAGAATGAGTCGATGGCGTATAGTGGCTGACTGGAGAGGTTTAATGTATTTATTGCTGAAGTGGACTTTCAGCCAATTCGTTTGGTTTTGCATGCTTTTTCTGTGAGCTTCACTGAGGCAAGGTTAGTGCTCAGCAGCTGGAAATCATGTGTTATGTGATCCCAAATAGCTTAGTATCATTCTTAACACTTAATTCTTAATCTAATACTATGTGCACTCATATTTCTTTAGAGAGAAATTAAACCCACTGAACTACTCAAATTTCAAGGGAAGAGGAACAAGTTGGTATATTAAAACTTGCCCTTTCATTTTAGTGTCTCAGGTAAGTCCAAAATGGGAGCCCATCCATATACCATTTTCTTCCAAGCAGGAGGCAAGCAAAATTGTATAGGAATCTTGCTTTACCATATTTTGATGTAGGTTTTAAAAATGTTATGGAAATGCCTTATGCTGTGAGATTTCCATCATACAAGATGGTTGCTATCTCAAGAAAACCAAGAAAATAAATTGTCCAGTCTTACAAGAGCAGGAGTGTGATCCAGAAGAGTAGGAGTAAGTATTTATTTGCAAAATAGATGATGCCTCAAAATCTCTGGTGAGCATCTGTCTGCTGCTGGATGGCACCTAAGCCGCCTTTTCATCCTCGCTGATACCCAGAGGCAGGGTGCTGTGGCAGCTCGGTTCCCTGCCCCATCCAACAGGCATGGGGCACGTCCAGCACAGCCAGGGACACCCCCTAAAACTGGGCTGCAGTTGCTTTCTCCTTACAACCCAGCCAGTAACAGTAAAATACACAGAGATCTGGAGGCCGACGAGGGTGAGATCTGAATCAATGTGGTTTTCTCTGCTTTCTGTTGGGACTGAGCAACAGTGTGGAAAGGGCAATGAGACTGCTCACTTGGAAAAGGAGAGGAAGCGCTTGGCTATCTCCTCGTGATACAGACACACTGCTTCTGTGGGCCTGAATTCAAAACACCCCATTGAGCATTATACATTCAAGAGTCTTTGAATACAAAGGCAAAAACCCCACCTTGGAAATAACTTGGAAGAGAAACTCATCTAAGGACTCTTAGTGTCTTGTACTCATATGGAAGACAAGCCTTAAAGCCATTTTCCACTTTTTTCTCCTCAAGGCTATTTTATGACACAGAATCCATAGAGAGATGGGAAATCCCCCTCCCCATAAACATACCTTTTCTCTGGCCATTCTGGCAGGCTGCAGCTGTGGGGCTTTTCCTCCTTCAGACTGAAGTAGGACAATAAATGTACGTATTTTATGTAAGAGATACTGCCATTAAACAGCTATAGACAATAACAAAAAAGGCATCATAGGGGAAAAAAAAAAAAAAAAAAGAAAAACCCCAACTCTTCCTTAGTTCTTCCAAATAACCGACAAGGGTTACTATTTGCATAGTAGGGAGCTCAGCGTAGATTACAGGTGGCTAAAGACCTGAGTCAAGCTAAGCTCTGAAGAAATAAAGGATTTCAGTGACCTTCCTATCACCATTTTTTCATCCTATCTAACTTTAGGCAGCTTCTTACCAGCTGCATAGGGATTTCAGACCATCCAGAGGTTTTCTGTAAACTATAATAATTAATAATTACAGTTTTCTATAAACTATAATAATAAACTATAATAAATAATTTGTAAATGTTATATATATAGATATGCAAATTACATACATAAAGATGTTCTCTACCTAACTCTAGATTTTAGATACTGTTTATTGGACTAGGTGCTTAAAACCAAGGTACTGCAATACTCCGATTTTACCCTTAATCCAATGCACAGTTCTGTTTATCCATCAGATGAAATAACCAAAGATAAGTGAAGCATAATGACGTTTATGAAAACAAGCAGTCCCTCTAGGCTGCATGGAGTATTCTATGTGGAAATTTTTTTCCTCATCAAAAGAAATCTAATAAAAATCAGCAACAATGGAATAAGTTCCTTCACTGCTCTTCTTCTTACTCTGCAGGAAAAATGCACTGGGAGGAGAATGGTGAGAGTTTTTGCCTGACAAAACATTTTTCAGCTGTCAGACACAATGAGAAGCATCATTTGTATACAGGTTATAATGTATAGACAGAGTGAATGAACATTTCAAAGTTGAAAACTTTAGAATGGAAGTAATGAGTTAGTCATATGGCTTTGCAAAGGCATAGTAAATACAGTCTTCATTTTTTCAGTCTAGTTTATGTGTTTGGCTTTTAATATTAGGATCGAGATTAAATCTCTTTCTTTGAAAAATAAAGTCTCTGCTGTCTGTGAGCCTGATACAGGAATTACTTGCTAATGCTCTGTTGCCTGTATTTTATTTTTGTTTTTTCATGCAGGAAATCAGAGTAGGTGATCACAATGGTCCTGCCAGGTTTAAGATATGAATAGAAATGAACAAATCTGACATTATAATGGAAGTTCTCTTTTTCTTTTTTAACTTGAAAGGCAAAGAAATGCAAATTCAAACCTAGGACAGTGCAACGTTTAATGTCTGAGCACCTAGCTCTCTCATATCCTAGCTATTTTTTCCTGTTATCTTAAAATAAATTGGTTCCAGTTTTTGCATTTAATAGATTTCTCACATAATAATTTATTTCTTTAAAACAAAAGAATACCTACATTGAAACTACTGAAAAATAATCAGACAGAGTTTTCGTTAAATGGCATTAGGGTAGTCTGTACAGCTTGAGACTTCTTTGGATTCAGGAGTGTTGAAATCTTCTATCAGTCCCTGGGATCAGAGGCTGGGACCTCAGAGACACATGCAGGTGGACTTCTGTGTCAGCTGGAATGTCACCACAGGATAGTGGCCAAAGTGGCTTTTAGTGAAGGCGTCATTCAAGAAAAGTGCTTCTCGCTACCTGCCTGAAATTACAGCCTTTTTTCAGGATATTAACTAATGAGAGCCTGCTCTTGTTGTTCAGTGCAACTAGTTCAACTGCTGACTGACACTTGAATCTTCCTTGGGAACTTTACTGGGGACTAGATTTGCAGGAAAATCCATTATTTTATTTTCCTAGTAAATCTAATTAATCACTTGCTAAATACTCTAGCATTTTTTTTAACTGGATATGTAAGCACAATTGATCCAAATTTAAAAGGAAAGGCTGAAAATACCTATATGTTTCTTATTTCACGCTAAAAATGGGGAGCACTATCAGTGTTTTCACTGATAGCACTATTCAGTATTTTCAGAATTATTAATTCACTGTTCAGTTCCTTAACTCGTGTTACTTGGACTCCATCCATTACTCAAACCAGGGATGTGCTTTTTTTTAACTAACATTGTGCCACTTTCTTTGGTCATATAAGACTCCCAGTGACTTCAGAGGTCACGCACAATGATGCTAAGACCACAGGATTTGACTCATGAAACATTATCTGCAGCTACACTTGGATGTCTAAATAATGAGACACCTCAGACTAAAACCTCTGCCCCAGGAACCCAAAGTCTTTTAACAGTAATAGGCAGATTTGAGGAGGTTTTGCACATTTACAGCTCATCCTATTATAAATGAATTGAAAAGTCAGCTATAAAGGCTTAAGCCTCAATACAATAAAGAGGGATGATCCTAGTAAAGGCTACAATTTATTCCCTTTTCCTCCAGTGATGCCTTTTTCTGTTAAACTCATATTGGCTTCTCAGTATATTCTGCAAATGGAGGCTTGCAGAAGTACACTGGTAATGGGAATAAGTGAAAAATAATTTAAAGAAATGAAGAACAAATTTTAGAGTATTTCTGTTGGTGAAGGATAAAATGGAAGCAATAAGTAGAACAAATAAAGAAATGCAATACATGAAATGCAAGCTGAACATGTGTCCTGGTTTCGGCTGGGATAGAGTTGATTTCCTTCCTAGTGGCTGGTGTAGTGCTGTGTTTTGGGTTTTAGTATGAGAATAATATTGATAACACGCTGATGTTTTCGCTGTTGCTAAGTGGTATTTACACTGGTCAAGGACTTTTTTTTCAGCTCCCCATGCTCTGCCAGGTGCCCAAGAAGCTGGGAGGGGGCACAGCCAGGACAGTTGATACAAACTGCCCAAAGGGCTATTCCATACCATATGGCGTCATGCTCAGTATATAAAGCTGGGGAAGAAGAAGGAAGGGGGGGGACATTCGGAGCGATGGCGTTTGTCTTCCCAAGTAACCGTTACGCGTGATGGAGCCCTGCTTTCCTGGAGATGGCTGAACACCTGCCTGCCCATGGGAAGCAGTGAATGGATTCCTTGTTTTGCTTTGCTTGTGTGCGTGGCTTTTGCTTTCCCTATTAAACTGTCTTTATCTCAACCCACGAGTTTTCTCACTTTTACTCTTCCGATTCTCTTCCCCATCCCACCGCGGGGGGGGGGGGGGGGAGTGAGCGAGCGGCTGCGTGGTGCTTAGTTGCCATCTGGGGCTAAACCACGACAACAGGTCAGCTACGGTCCATTAAAGCATGGGGGGGATGTACATTATTTTAAATAATGAACGTAGACATGTCTAACCTGCATATCATTGACAGCATCATTATCAAATAAAACCTTTAAATTTTAATCTATTTTTTTCTCTTTTTCTAGAAACCTCCTGAATTAACTAGTCACTTCTAAGATGAGAAGTAAGGAGAAAGACTAATACAAATAAGTCAATATCACAGGATCCTTTCTTACAAAAAAAAAAAAAAAGGAAAATGATGGCCAGGGACAGACAGGTGCAAAGGCTCATGTTTTGATTCATACATTTTCCTTAGCAGGATAATGCCTCTGAATCAATAATCCTGGAAGTCTGAGTCGGATTGACACTCGGTTTGTTGTACACTTCACACTGTTCTCCCAAGCTCTAGCAGAGACCGCTGGAAAACATGACAAACAGTGCAGATGTGTTGACATTTCTTCTGATAGACACTATCACTGGCAGATATATTGTTTGGCTGAAAGTAGTAAGTACTTTTAGAGATGCTATCATTCACATTATGGATAATGTTAATTTATTAAACCTGAAAGAAAGTTTAGAATCAGCTGGTTCTTCATTGTTTGTGTTATTTTTTATTTCTTCTTAGTTTACAGTAATGGTAAACTGGTTTATGGTTTATAATCAGCTTTTACTCAATGTGCCTGTAAAACTGGCATTGGAAGAATTTAAAAATAGCCATGTCTCTAAATAATGCTAAGAATATTGATTTAATAACAAATGAAGTGGTATTAAGTGTAGTCAAAATGTAATCTTGCTTGCTGTCTAGGGACAGTTCCAAAAGAAGAAAGAAGACAAGCTGAAAGCAATACATGGGGAGAGTGAGAGTGACCAAACCACAGGAAAATCCCTCCCCAGTCCTCTCCTGTGTGATGCTGAGCAACTTCACTCCTGCCACCATCAAGTGGTGCAAAGCCTCCTGTCACCTGATGCGAAAACACTTATCAGGCCACATTGCACGGCTGGACTGCTGCTGGCCAGTGTGGGACAGTAAATTTAGATATCACTAATGTCATCAACTGTAATGGGTAATTCATCCACAGGTCTGCCCACAGGTTTTGCTGCCATTGATTTTAAAATGATAGGTGTCAGACTTCCTGCCCTACAAAGCAAACTTCTTTATCTACAGCTATTAAATGGCTGTTCCCTGGCAGTCTGTGGGTTACAAATTTCTGGACCAAAGCCTACTGGTTGGATAGGTCAGGAATTTGTATTTGAAGGTTGTTATAAGATGTTGAAAACCCTTCGCACCCTCTGGCAAGTAGAGGCAGAGGGACTGGATCTTCGGCACATCCTTTTGAGTTACATGCCCAGTGCAGGGCTTCCTGCAGGTGCAGGGAAAAGGGTATGATGATCTTTGTGGTCCTTTTTGTTACTATGTTCTTCTGTTCTCAGATGAAAGAGAAATCAGATTTCTCTCCCGTGGACTCTTAATAGGTAGTAGGAAGTACTAGTAGGAAGCACTGTTAGATTATCAGATAGAAACTTGGTACCCAACGTGCAGAAGCAGCTAGAAGAATCAGAATTAACCCCTATGGCAGAGAAGCATTTGTGGTAGGGAAGACAGGAATGGTCCAGAGGGACTGAGTATAGAAAAAAAAAGTTAAAATTATACTTTTTTAAGAAATGTGACAGCACTTTATCCTAAAAATAGTTAAGAATAATTGTATACAATTGCCACTGCTGTAGTTGCTATAAGTTACTGCATGTTTACAAAGAGATGAGTCTACACATTTTGTATTTATTAAGATACTATCCACAGTACAGCAAGTTTGGAAATTCCTGACTAACAGCAGCTTTACAAGATGTCAAAATGACCTTGCCACGTCTGCTTATTTATTTGTTCTTCCACTTTGAAAATGCCACTTCACTAGAGAGATGCTCATGGTTTTTATATGTAGTCAATGAGCTTCTACAATACAAATGACAGTCTAAAGCAGTTTCGTGGCACCTTTCATGCCAAGCTCCATAGAATTTATGTAATGAATTTCAGCAGTGACCCCATCACTTCACTGGTGTTGTACAGCCTGTGAAAAGCTCTGAAGTACCTTGTGTTTTATTAATGGGAATTCAGACAGGGTCAAATTTACTCCCTCAACATTGAAAATATTTGATTCCCAGCATGTTTCTTTACCTCCAAATTTAGAATCTAGTTTTCACTTCATATTGAGTGAACAGAGACCAAATAAAAAAGAAAAAAACCCCAAAACAAAACAAAAAAAGCACCTGAAGACTTGAGATGCCATATGGAGGTTTTATCCACAGTTTTCACAGAGCATGAGTCTCAAAGAGAGACTGTGAGAAAAAGCTGCTACCTGAGCCAATGCAACAGGCAAGCTAATCTGGGGGTGATAGACCCTCCTGCTTTCTCCAACAACTAAAGTTAATCTTATTTTAACATTCCTTCACTACTCACCGACTCCTGGAATGGCCTCATGTCTTCATCCTTCTGGAAAACAAAGCCAAGCAAAGCAAAGCAAAACAAAACCTACTTTAAATTGCTGTCGTATGACTGAGTATATGTATTTTCCACCCTTTCTTCTTCCTGGCATCTTAGAGATACTTGTCACCCTAGTCACCAGCAATGTTTTTCAAAGTTATAATCATGTTCTGAATGCTGACTTCAGACTTTCACCAAAACCACCTTAACAGAGCACAGTTTTTTCCTGAAACAGGATGAGAATAGATAAGATCTCTCAGCAGTTTGAGGCATCTCACCTAACCTTCCAGTGTATCTATAATTCAGCACACTGCAAGACAAGATGAATTTTGACAAATAAAAATAAATAATGCATGCTTTCAGGGAAAAAGAAAAGTGTATGTAACAAGAAACAGCATGCTTATGAAAAAATTAACCAAAGGAAAAAAAAGGGAAAAGATTGTTTACCAAATATAGGAAGATATTGACTAGTTTAAGTTAAGAATCCTCAAAATAATCTATTCATAGCCCGGTAATTGGGATAGTCCTTACTACACATCAAAAAAAATTATGTTAGCAACAGTAAGAAATGTTGTATTTAGTGAAAATTTAATCCTTGCCCCTAGCTGGTGCAAAATTCAGCCTGAAATTGCTACCAAAGAATCTGAGCTAAGGTGATCCTTTTGCACTCTCCCAGCATGTTTCTGACTGCTGGTCAAAAGCCAAATGTGCTAAATTCTTACCATTAAACACCAGATTAGTTCCAGATAAACACCAGAAATAGATGCATTATCTTAAAAAAACCTACTGCATGGTCAGAATTTAAACTATTGCTCATATACAAGAAATCAAGCTGATTTATCCTTTGTGGAACTCTTTGACTACTATTTTACCTGTTTTCTATGAAAACTCTACATAATGGCTGTGACTTTTAAATATTATTTACACATTCAATTACTTATTATTATTCAGTATTAATGCAGATGTACTCAAAAGGGAAATTAGCACCTCGTACCTAGCCCATGTAGTTTATAGTCTAATGGGGACAGAAGAATAGTTCAAGGGTATCAGTCAACATTTTCAGATGTAGACATATTTTTCATATTTAGTTTGCTGAAGCAAAGTAAACAAGTGGTTAAGATCTGTACATTATTAAGGTATAACAAACTGTAAAGTCCTCATTTCAAGTTAAGTGCAAAGGATAAGGAAAATCAAACAGTTTCTGCATGAGGACTGATAATATAGATCAGGAGTCTATACATTGGAAAAGACATGACTAAGGAAGAAATACAACAGGAAAATATATTTCAGATGGGAGGGAAAAAGTAAACAGAGTATGGATGTTCATTGCCACGTCCTGTAAAAAGACTAAGTAAGCCTAAATTAAAAGAGCAGATGGCAGGATGAAAATCATCTCAAGCAATAGCAAAGGAGCTCCTTGTCACAGAGGAGCTATCATAACTGCTAAAATTTTGTCTTGGTTTAAGAGGAGACTATCTGAACAACCTGATCTAGTTGAAGATGTCCCTGCTCATTGCAGGGGGGTTGGACTAGATGGCCTTTAAAGGTCCCTTCCAATCCAAACTATTCTATGACTCTATGATCCAAATTCATTGAAGAAAACTGCATTAGTAGGTCTTAAGGAAAAAAAGACAATGCAAATCACTGGAATTGGAGATTAGTCTGCAGGAATATCCACTTCAGGTCTGTCTTATTCTGATACGATTTTATGTTGAGCATGGAAATGACTTCGAAAATGTGACCACTGAACCTGGATTTAATGTGAAAGGCAGAAGAGGCGATTCTAGGCGTGATGTGACCCAAGCAGAACATTTTGGATGGATTTGAAGTCCATGCCCTAGAAAAGGTTTTTTAATCAATCCCTAGAGAAAGGGAAGGTGTCAACAGGCAAGAGCCAAGGCACAGACAGGGGAAGGAAGAAGTGGGTTTTGAAGGCAAAGTAAACCTTAGTGGGGACTGAAGAGAGCCTGAATATGAGAGATGTTTTTAGACACTACATTTGCATGTGCAATGACTAAATGGCTGTGATAGTCACACCCCATGGCGGCAAACTCCAGGAAATAAAATGGGACTACTATATATATAATAAGCACAGTGAGTCTCAAGAAGATAGAAAAGACATGAAAGGCACTGGAATTCACAGTGGTTTTTTTCCTCTGTTACACACCAAATGATTAAAAAGAATTCCATTTTAGTGAGGTAAAATACCAATGTGCATTGCAGAATAGATTCTAGATTGTATCCATAAGACAATGGTTAGAGAAATAAGTATTCTTTATCTTGCTTTATGAAGACAAGTATTTATGCTTACAGACCCATTCTATCCAAACTGAGATTGAATTGAGGAAGAACCAGCCAGTGACCAACTCCTTCAATTTTGTGTCCAAGCTCCATGTTAGTTGTTAGATCTGTGCAATGAAGTGCAACCGGCTGTTCCTTCCCTCTGGCCACTGTGAATTATTAATTGCTGTTTATCTCTGAATTTGTCACTCCTTGGAGGATTTCATTAAAGAAAATGACACAATGAGAACAAATACTTGAGATACCAAGTCCTCCACTTCCAGGCCTGTTATTCAGACACATCTGTTCACACAAAAATGTAATTTCAAAGGTATTAAGTTTAGTATCAGAACAGCTCTACATCTATGAATCTTTATGAAAATAGCAATTCACAGGTGTGATACAATATTGATTAAGCCATAAAGAATATACACTCTTGGGGCAATTTTCGAAAGAGCGTGAAACAAAATGAATGGTCGGGTATTTTAAAAGAGTTCAACACTTCAAATCCTTTGATAATCCATTGGTATCTGAGGGAAAATTTAGACACTTCTTAGTTTTAAAAACCCACTTTTCTTTAGGTCTGAAAGCTGAGCTCCTGGAAAAATTTGGCTCTGTTTGAAAACTCAGGCCCATTGTACACAGATATCTCTTCACATTATAAGAACCTGATTTAATATTTTAAAAGGAACAGTCTTTCAGCACACGTTATTTTCCAGTGTTTAATTCATGTTTATTTGTACGTCCATAAGAAGATTAACACGATGTAATGACACAGAGTGCAGAAATAATGAAATGCTGTTTACTTGCCAAGCCGTTACAGAAAAATCTATTGCCGTCCAAGAAGTAAATATAATTTCAGGTAAAGTTTTCCCAAATGTAACAGCAAAATAAAATAGGATGATTCCAGCTTCAAAAAATATTTTCTTATTGCAAGAATAACAATTAACCGGAGCAGTTCATCTCTGATTTACACTTGACTGATGATACATTTTGAAAGTACAAGGCACTAATTTCATTGTCTTACATGAAACAGAAAATGCCAGTTGCTACGTTCACCAGGAAAACATTCCTCAAGAGTATTTATTAGAAATGCAGTCAGAAGAACTCTCATTCACTTCCTTGAGACCCTAAGAATGACTATGTAAGATATAGGATCATAATTTGCTTTAGATTCCCCTAGTCCAGCAATACAGTTGTTTCACTGCAATCCTGAGGTTGTTAAAACAGCCACATAACTCTCAGTGCTGAAATAATCCAAGCTCCACAGTAGCTTCATGACATCACATCATATTTTATGCAGCTCAGCAAGAACTTGCCTCTTCAAGAACCCTAGGAGATAGTTACTAATTTAATCTTACTCACTGCCTGGTAATTTAAAGACAGACTTACATCTAACCACTTCTTAGACATGCTTATCTTAGCTCCAGCTTGGGCTAAGAAGAAACGATTGACATAGATGGTATCAATGTCAGATCTGTGCCCCTGCTGTATGAGAACCACATCTTGCAGCATCATTACCTCACCTTCCTCCAAGTTCATTGTTTTTGGAATTTTGCCCAAGTTAGAAAATACCAAATGAACACAAATTAGGAGAATTATCCTATCTTTCCACATAATAGCTTCAGGGATCCAGGTCAGCCTGGTTAAGCCTTTGCCACTGGGATTTATCAGCGTGCATAGCCCATGTTTGGGAGTGCAGGTTGGTGGGCAGCCATACAATACCACCACACTGGGATGCAGCTACCATTGCTTCTCCTCCCAGACCCAGTGAACTCTTCCCCCTGCCTGCAAGTCTGTTCTTCAAAGGACACCAATTCAAACAAGTGTAGAAAACCAGCTCCTGCTTTTGAAATGAAAAGCAGAGCCAAAATTCCCAGTCCCCTTAGAAAGCTCTCCTCTTTATTTATTTTTATTTTGTAAAGAAAATGATGTAGAATCATGGAAACATTAAGGCTGGAAAGGATCTCCAGAAATCTCATTCATCTCCTTCTCAAAACTGTGCTAACTTCAAACTTTCAGCAGTGTAGGGCAGTACTAACTGCCCCACTCTTTGCTGAATACATTGGCAGTGCCTCTGGTGTCACTAAGGATTTAGAAATACAAAGTACAGACCTGGGAGAACTCTTCTTGGTCAGTGCAGCTGGTTCGACAGCACTGCAGAAAACAACCACAAAAATATCTTCAGAAGTGCCTCAGGCTCTGTTTGGAATCCAGTTTGGTTCCTTCCTCCAGTATTTCTGCTGGAAAGTCACTCCAGAGTCACACTATTATAACCTTCTTTTAATATTCATCATTAATGCAACCATAGACCACATCTACCGATTAGTGCCTTCATTAGTACATTGCCTTCAGCTTAAATAGCCTTTCCTTCACACAACTGCCATTTACTGCTTGTACAGGCTGCCTGTCTCTCTTTAATGTATTTATAGGAGACAATAATATCCTCTCTCAATCCTTACATACTCATATTGGTAGGACAGACAAGTGAGGGCATTGAGTCATAAAACAGTTTTGCACTACCCTTACAAGTAAGATGGACTTAAATATCAACTAAAGGCCTCTATTTGAAGAAGAATGGTCTAAATTAACATAGCCATCCATGTACCACCCATGCGGGATGGAAGCGAGGTCAGTACAGTCACAACCCATAAGGAAGGACATTGAGAGGAGCAGACCCTGGATGGTTTCATGACCTTCAGCTGTGGGAAGAGACTTGTGCTTTGCTGCATCTGAGCCCAACTCCGGGCAGGATTGAGAGGCTTCAGCTGTGCTGGCTGCAGAGACAGAGATGGCAGAATATCTGCACAAGACACGTTTGAAACTGCCTCTAAAATTAAACTGGTCCCAAAAGCCATGTGAACCCTTCTGTTTTGTTTTATAATGGCCTCTGTTTTCATTCACCTTCAAACCAGTGTGAATTAAACTGAAATACAACACTTCTGTAGACTGTAGCATGGGTTTAATGGCATTTTCCAGTGCACTGGTTCAGCTCTGCCAAATAAAAAAGCCCCTGGAGCATAAAGATAGGGGAGTATCTACAGGGAGGGCCATCTGAAACAGTTCCGAGGGAGAGGGCACTCAGCATTTTAAAACATATGTAGAGGAACCACCTTTATGAGAAATTCTGATACAGTTCAAACCAGGGGTCTGATCAAAGGTAAGTACCTTCACTATTCAGGCACAGAGGAAATCAAGCAATACGCCATGAAAGAACAAATTACTTGTAACATTTGCAGGTTAGCTGTACAGGAATTTTCATGGACTGAAATACATTGAAGGAACCACTTGAGAATTTCAGATGTTGAGGCATATGAAGGATGGAAGATGAAAAAATATGAAACCAACAAGAATTTTAATGAAATGGGGAATGCAGTAGTATCTTTTGACTTAGTCTGATTACAAAACATATGAAAGAAGAAATAAGAGTATAATGTATTTTCTAAGTTAAAGGAACAAAACAAATTGTTTAAGGTCAGATACTCTGCTGTGTTACAGTGTTGGAACTAACAAGAATGTAAAAGAGGCCGTTATTTAGATCCAGATTTCCCTCAGAGAATTCAGTTGCAAAAATTGACCTCTGAAGTGACTCAAATATGCCACAATCAACTCTTGGGTTTATGGTCTATAGTTTCTGAACAAGAGTGCCATGGAAGATGAGTCATGGAGCAGAGACACAAAGTACCCAATATTAATTGATCACTTTAGAGAAAGCCCACCAGGGATCTGAAGTCTACTTTTAGCTGTAGTTGGCTCTGAGAATCAGCAATTATAAGTGTCTTCCCTACATGTTTCCAGCTCTACTATAAGGTTAATGCAGTAAGCTGTGGACTAGACTCTTTACTAAATATGCTGATGGGGGATTGACTTTTTGTCTGTGTGTGTGTGTGTGTGGCTGAAAGAAATAAGCTGAACTAGTCTGTAACTAATGAATAAAAGCAATCAATCATAGCCAGGAAAGGCGGACATTACCACAGAAAGAACCATCATGGGAAGGACAGAAGAAATTTTTCATTTTTAATTTGATCTCAGCACTATCTTGAAAATGAATAATGCTTTCTTTATCACTTATGTAATGCTTTTTTATCAGCAGAATGGAGGCAACACCCAAATGGAAACAAATTTTGTGTTTCCAGTTTATTCAATGTAAATCAAGAGGAACAAATTAGTTTTCAGTATTCCTACTTACTGAGCTGCTCAGTGAAACACAGAAGTTGAGTGTTTCATTCTCCAAGGCACAGAACAGCATCCTGTTGGCTGGAATTGGCTAAAGCAATTTCAGAATGACTAATGATGCTTATAAGATTCCAGCAACAATAGCTATAGCACTGAAACACTCTATAAAGCCAAAGACCATGACTATCTTTGAAAAGAAGAGCAGCGAAGAAAGTATTGATTAGCCAACTATTTCTTAGCAAGGAAACAAGGAACATATAACACAGAGTTGTTAAGTATAATCTTTTTTGATTCTACCAAAAAAAAAATTTCTTTGTATAACAGGATCATCAGTCTTTGTGGATGGAAAGACAAAGTAGGTATCGCATATCTAGGTTTTGGTAAGTCTATTAACTTTGCCTTAGTACAGACTCCCAGTGCTCTAAATGAAAATGCTAAAAAAGAGTTTGACTACTCATTTCCAGAGAGTAATTCATTGGATTCACTGACAAAATTGAAAGACTTGTCAAGCAGGGTTCTCCAAAAGTCTGTACAATATTTCAATTTATAATCTGGATGATGGATGGTCAGTATGCCTATTAAAAGTGCAGATAATACAAAGCTAGAAATGACAGTGCATAGGCTGTAGGATGGGATAACAACTTAATAATGATCCTGACAAGCTGGAGGAATGGTCCAAAACTGGGACGAAATTCAGCATGTATGAAATTCAGCAAGTGCAAGGTTCTAAAGATAAAGACTAATCAAGCGGACAGGATGGAGAACAACAGATTGTGTACCTGTTTTGTAGAAACATCATTCAGAAATAGAGTGCAGAAATAGAGGAAGTCTAGAGAGAAGCAATGAGACTGACAGAAGTCTGGAAAATACTGCTTCTGGTTGCATGCGAGGAACAGTTGAATGAATCAAAGTTGTTGGAAGACTGATGGGGCACTGTAAACCATCTGAGTTCAAAAGGACTCTTTAAAGTCTTGCAAGACAGTTTTCAAGTCCCTTTTGCAAAAAGAGAAGGTTATAAAGTGTTCTTCATATCTATGGTAGATAGGACAAAGAATATTGAGATAAGACACTAGGAAACCTCTTTAATTACAAGCTCTGATTTACAAGGAATTTCTATTCACTGCTTGTTGAAGTCACAGAGTTTCCACCCCAGAGGACATGTTATAGGTTAGGCAAAGTTCTGTAAAGAATGATAAATGTATTGTTGATCCTGTCTTTGGGTAGGGAATGGATTAAATGACCTTTCCATGTAATTTTCAGCCTTGTTAACCACAGTTTAAAGTGTTGTTTTTACACATCCTGAGTATTTACCAGAAAATGTTCTACTCTTAAAGAATATTCAGTTCTTTGATGGGTCAGCTGTAAATTAAGTAAAACATCATTCACTGGGGTAAGAACACTATACAGATCTTCTCATTCCCATATTTTGGGAGTCATTGCGAAGTTATCAAAACATCAAAACCAGTGTGGATGTATAGCACATCAGCTGCCTCCTAGTAACCTCAAGGTAGTTTACATGCTTTGAATCGTAGAATCATAGAATCATAGAATCATTTAGGTTGGCAAAGACCCTTAAGATCATCGAGTCCAACTGTAAACTTTGAGAAGCAAGTTATCCCAAATTTCCTCATATTTTTCAAGAGTAAAAACATGCAAGTAGACAAATTCTATGGGGCAGCTGATACTTTTTAAGTGCACAACCTATCTTATTTCACAGTAATTTACTCATGTAGCTGTACCCCTGTGCTCAGTGGAGATACAAGGTAATGAATTCAAGACTCACACAAACTAAATAATTAATTAGACTTGTAATACCATACTGAACTCTTTAATGTGCACCTGGACAACTATCAGAGACTGCACAGAAATGTACAGAAGAGGCAAGGAGCAACTCTAGCAAGCCTGCATGTGGGTCACCTGGATTGGAGGTCACAGACCCATTTCCACTACCCCTATACAAAGCTATCACACGGTTATCTGAAAACCGCCCTCGTACACACTCAGTCAAAAGAGGTCTTTTTCTTTCTCAAAAAAAAGAGTAGTGAAAAAAATACTCCGTACATGTGAGAAAAGCAACTTTACAAGAGGATTCAATGATGATAGCATGAGATGTTGCCAGGTCACATCTCAGGTATATTCCTGTAAAGCCACTCTTCTAGCCCATTTTTCGTTCTTCATTATTTCTCTTTCTCTTTTGAACATTCTACTTTTCCATCTCACTTGAATATTTTCAAATAATTTATCTCAGTTTGTCAAATACTGTATTTTCCCAGCATACGTGGCTTCTCTGGTGACATAGGGTATTTTTTGCTATATTTGCATATAGAATGTATTAGAAGGAATTTCATCTAATGACAGTGACAAACTACACATGAGATTCCAAGCCTTACCTAGTATGCTTACATGCTAGTAAGAATCACTCAGGTCTGAAAATTTACTCAATTAAATAACACAAAACCCCTTAAAAATCTGTGGGACTACTTGTTGGGTACGGTATGAGACAGTAAGAGTATCATAAAAATATTAGAGTCATTCATATGATACATTGCTTTCCTATAAAGTGATCACTAGCAAGTAGCTATGTATACTACCTTAAAAAAACACCTGAGAAACTTAGCAAGTGTGTTTTCCTATTTTGTTCAAAGGGCTTTTTAAATGCAAGGAAGACTCCCTCAGAATGATAAAGATTCAATACAGAACTGACATTCTGCCTAGAAAGCAGCCAGGCTTTCATATGTAAATTCTCTGGTGTGTTTTGATTTTTACTTTTAAAAAGTGTATTGTTCCGTGTATAGAATGAATATTTTTGGAACAGTTGCATAACGTTAAATTTGCCCTTGGTGAATTTTTCTTTGGTTGCCTGAAATACTATTGCTTCATTTTAGTTCTTCTGAAATGACAGATTCATAAATGCCTGAAGGCCTTTATACATTAACTAGTTAATATGAGATGTCACCATGATTAATGAATGAGGGGTTTTTTTTAAAAAACAGTACTTTCATTACCGGTTTTCATGACAGGAGCCTGACATGACAGTACTAAAAGTTGCATAAGAAGAGGAAGAAGAAAACTTCAAAATTTTGTAGGATTAAGGTAAACCAGAAAAAAAAGAAATACATAAAGAAGAATGGCAAGATAAGTGGATTACAGTGTGAGATATGCTTGGGTTTATTCTAAAATATTAATGTCATTTTTGACAGTAGATTAAAAAAATGCTGAAAAACAGATATGAAATTGTTTGTGGACAGGTGAACTGGCAACAAGGCAAAAATGCACTTTCACCTATAATTATCAGCCATGCTTACTTACAGATAACTAGAGGAAACAAGAAAACAAGTGTCCACGGAGGATGCTGTGGTGAAAGGTGCTAATGGCTGACACCAGAAGAGTTTAAGCCTTAATATTAGAGTAAGGTATATAAGCCTAAGATGGAAAAAGCAGGTTACAAGCTAAAATATTTTCAAACTCAGAACAAGCAGCCAGCCCACTCTCTGCATTTAGAAGCAGATGTGGACAGAAGGACTGATTGTGGAAGGCAATATGCCAGTAAAAAAAGTGTAGCTAAACCAGGGCTAGTAAAAAAGACTTCAGTGGTTTCAAGCACAGGAACCAGGGCTTGTTATTACTGGAGGCAGAAAGTCAGTAAAAAAGGAGCTATCACTATGGGCAGAGGTAGATCTAATGGAGGAGGAGAATGGTCTGCCACGTCCAGTCCCACCACGTACCCAGAGGTGTAATGCAGCAGTTCTGCTTTGCATGACGGGTGGCACCCGGGCTGTTGTACAATTTCTTCTGTTCATCTGCCACGACCCTGTTTACACTTGCAGCCCACATCAAACACAGAGAGATCCCAAAGAGTATGCCATCTTCTAATTTCTGTCTTCTCAACTCCCATTATAAATCGCTTTGCAACACCTTCTAGCTTAGCGCCAAACACTGAGGCAACCTAGGGGTACAGAAGATGGGACTATCTGACAGTCTTTTCTTGAACTGTTCACTAAAAGGCTCTTTGCCTCACATGGCTTCGTATCATTTGGAGGCAAAGGTAATGTGCTTTGCAAAGTCATGCTGCTGAAGAAGAAAAAGACGACAATGAGAAGTTATGAGGATAATGATCAGAATTTATAGGCTCGAACTTGGGAAAGTCCAAGATCCCAGCCCCCTCCTCCTCTCCAGTTACCCACTTCTACAAAAATTGCTGGAACTTGATTTCCTTTGAGACACAAAGTCAGGCTGAAATCAGCTGCTGGTTTTAACATGTTCTTGGCAAGAGGACAGACATCTCAGAGAGGCTGCTTCAGTAGGAGACCACAACAGCAAACTCCTTACAACGGTCACTTGGGATATGAGAAAAAATCTGGGCAATTCAGCTTCTCCCCAGCAGTGGCAGAGCAACAGAGATGTTCAGGTTCCCTGAAAGGAAGGAAACTGCCAATCACTTCGGAGAAATACTCCCAACTAACCTCAACCAAAGCCCCTTATTTTTTGGACGGAAGCTGCTTTTTCTTCCTTTCTTTCCTTTGAGGTCTCATCCCTCTATGCTGCACTGGTTCTCTCTTCCCACTGTCACCTAGGACCTGCTACTGCAGCCTGTGTTTTCCTTCCCGCTCCACCAGTGTCATCTCCTGCTCCTCAGGATCTTTGAACCCATGTGACACCTACTTCAATGGCACAGCATCACTATGACAGCACCACTTTGCTAGTGGCAGGGAATAAAAAAATGCCTCATCATCATGGGAAAAGCCAGCACTTCTCTGTGCTAGAAATTTTTGTGGGAGGGAAAAGCAGCCGCTGCTGTGATGCTCACTCATCCCCCAGCACACCACTGCTCTCCTCTGGGACCACAAGAAAAGAAAGTTACAGAGAAGCCACTCAGCCTGACTCTGGGATGTTTACTCTTTTCAGCAGTGATTTGCATAGAAGAAACATTACCAGGAAGTTAAGGACACTTTGACCTTGAAATGACCTTATTTCAACTATGCAATACAAGACTTCCTAGAAATGTAGAAGGATGCTTTTTAAAATGGCCCAGACCTTTTCAGGATTTCCAAAGGCATTGCAAATCATTCTGCTTCAGAAGGAAAACAAGTTTCCAAATGTCAGAATTTCCTATGAAACAGAAATTCAGGTAAATTCAGCTCTTACTGCCATCCTCACTCACAATAGCTTAGAAAGTGCAGCTGAATCTGGTGGTACCAGTCTAGGGAAGTGACAAAGACATTTCCCCATTTGATGATCTTGTCCACAAAGATACCCTGACTACCTTTTGAGTTACAAATTAAAATCTTAAAGCAATCTTCAAAATGGTTCCAAAACAATAATTAAAAGTGATACATGCTATTTACATGCTGCTTAGTCACCTAAATTAGAAAAAGCTCAAAAATAAGTCTGAATCAATGATTACTGAAACTAAAGACCAAGAGAGAGTGAGGTGAGTGAATTGCCACCTTTTTGCAGAAATGAACTCCCTGGAAACCATAATAAGCAATCATGGCTCTGTAAGAGTGCTTATTTGTCCACCTGCATAATGTATTTATGGCAGTTTTTAAAATACAGAGGACCAATTTGTACCTGTACTGCCTGAGGTGCACAATTAAGATTTTCCCCTGGATTTCAAAAATGCATGAGTGGGAAGGCAGCTAAGGCATTAAAAAGAGTAGTTGTATGCCATTTTTAAATTCAGATGTTTATAGACACGGTTCTGCTTAAAAAGATCAGCTTAAATCCCATGTTATGTGGGTTTTAACTTGTGTCTATGAAGAAGTGCTTTAACTCCTTTCTTACACAGGCTACAGTGGAAGTATGAGAGCGTTGTTCAGTAGGCATCCTTCATTGATGCCGCCTGCTGTGGTAAGGCAACCCTGATCTCAGGTTCCTGACCTAGCCTACGGTTAGGTGCTCTTTCTGCTTTTTAACGCCCGCAGCAGTGTGGGACCCAGGTGCCAGTGCATGCCATCAGTTGTAGTAGTAGGAAAGGCCACTTTCCTTGTCTGGGTATATCAGTAGCCCCAGGAGCTCGCTACGACACAGCAGAGCAGCACCAGGCTATCAGCACACAGTTAAGGTAAAACACGTGCCTTCTGGATGCAAAGCAGACACGCTAGATGAGGTGCTCTCCCTATGGCCTCTTCTTCCTTCCACAGCAACGTGATCAATAGGGAGCACTGGAAAATAAATTGAGTATATTAATGATTCATTTTCCTTGATGGCAGATGATAGAAAAAAGCAACTTTGTGGGAAGACTTGGGACAGAGCTAAATTGATTTTATTTGGGGGATCAACCACCCAATTCCATGGTTTACACGCCACAATGTCGCTGTGTCGAGGAAACGCAGCAACAGCTGCACTCCTTGCGCTGCAGCCAAGAGCCCTATTAAATTCAGTGGTTTTGTCCTTGTGTCCTTGACCTAAAGCAGGAGTAAAGCTCCTGCTTTAAAGCTGGTTATATTGGCTTCCCATGAGCGTGATGGTCTCCCCTTCACCATTTGGAAAAATGCTGTAAGGGCCTGGAGCACATCCATCCCCTCCTTGAGTTTGGCTGCCGGGGCTTGGGGCCAGCTTGGGGCCACCGCAGCCTGACCAGCTGGTGTCCTCCTTGGCTCCCAGCCCTGCGGAGCCCTCACTGCATTAAGTAAAAGGGTCTGTACATTTATGTAAACATAGGTACTTGTTTCTGCCCTCTATGCTTTAATTAACTGGATAAGCATGCCTTGCTCTGCAGCGGAACAGTAACCATACTGCCCATTAATGTTCTCCTTCAGACAGCTCGAAGACTTAGGTATCACAAAAGGACATGAAAGATAACCAAGGCGGGCTTAGAGCAATAGTCAGAGACACAGCCAAGCTTATAATGAACAAAACAATGCTGGCTGGCAAAAGAAGATTATATTCCTACCTTCACCTCAGTGAACGGTCTTGTCCCAGTGGAAGGACAAGCCAAGGACCACAAAAATATCACTGGCAACTTGCCTTGGTCTAGTTCTCAAGAAAATTTGGGTATAAAATTATCTCACCTGGGGGGTGGCCTGTGGTGTTTGCTTCAGTGTAGATCTACTTTGTTCACTGCTGATATTTTTATACACTGAGAATGAGAAAAAAAAATTCTGACTAAAGTCAATCCTGTTGTTCATCCACAGGTTCTCTAATACACATGTCCATCCTAATGAGTAGTTTACTTTTAGACATCAATTATTTCTGCTTCTTTCCCATGAGACAGCACCCGGTGTTTGAAATGATGTTTCTTTTCCCAGTGCTTGTCATTCTCATTTAGTCTAGACTGGATGAAAAAAAAGTAGTCAATTCCCACTTCCTTCCTTTGCAGAATTTGCAGTAATAACCTGGAATTACAGTTCAACATCAAATCTTTTTCAGCAGATGGTTTTCAGCAAATAAATACACTCAACTTGCCAAGCTTTGTCCTGAAATACAAAAGCTATCCACATCAAATCAGAATTTTAGGAGTTTTCGTTTTCACATCGTGGTCTATATTTTGTTCATGAACCATAATGTGTGGTGAGATGTGAACTCTTATTTGTTAAAATTTACATGATGTTCTTCATATTAGGTGCAGATTTTAGGGGTAGGGGGTAAAAGCAAAAATGTGAATGGGCCAACCTCAGCACCAGTTTTTACGGCACTTACTGTCTTGTGTTATGATATGTTATGATATGTTACGAAACAATAATCAGCTTCTCTCTACCTCACCCCACTTTATACTAAGGATCTGTCTGCCTTTGTGAAATATAAACGTGTTTTAGGAGCTTTTTAGGGGTAACAGAAAACCCAAATGCCCCTAAAACACACACAAGTGAACTGGGGAAGGAAATATTTTCTTATGTCCACTGCATGAGACTAATGTGTCAAAACCAAAACAAACGAAACCAAAATAAAAAAATCACCCAAGACCATGCAACAGTACTAGTAAGATCTGTAAGGCATCAGCTGAAAGCATGGTGTAATTCAATGGCTGGCAGCTGAAAGTGAAGTTCAGAAAACTCAAGGCAGAAATGAGGATTTGAGATTTTCAAGTGAGGTTAACTACCTATTAAAACAAATCAACACAGGACTGGAAATTCTCCATCCCCCAACTGGCTTTTAGTTCTGGTCTCTTTACATTGCAAAAACATTCAGGTACTTCCTTCCTTACGAGTGAGTCTCCAAATACTTTTCTATAGTGGTTGCCTACCACCACAGTAAGGTGTGGGGCTTTTCCTTAAGAGGCCTGAGCAGATTCAAGTTCACGTTCAGATTTCTGTATGTTTACCCAGACCACAATAAATTCCCAAGCCTTCTGCACATCCGCTTCCCTCACCACTGTCCCCAGGCTCTCTTCCATTTCCTAGGACCACCTGCAAAATCACTTACACTCTCCTCAGACCATTGTGAACACCCACTCATTTGGCAAAACATCAAAACAATTATCTACCTTGACAGTTATTTCTTTTCTCTTTCAGACCTGCTTCATTCCACTGTGCACTTGTCCCTGCTGAGCAGATCTACTGTCTCGCTGGCGAGTTTTCTCCCTCCTCCACTCCACTTTTGCCCTTTCTGTTTCATCATCTTCTCTGTGGCTTTTTTTGTTTCATAATCTCTACCTCCAGGGAGTCTATGCTACATCTGTGAGAACTACAGGAGGAGATGTCCCTTAACTTCCAGCAAAAGGTCTTGCTAGAAGACAGAGAAACTGTGAACACAGAAAATCCTTTAATGTGATGGTAATGTGAATAATACCCTAGGGTTTAATCGTTCTCTTAAAATGTCTACCAGCACTTGCCCAGAGCTAAACAAGAATGTGGATACAGCATTACTACATAAGAAAACAAATTCTGTGAGGTTCTGTATTATGCCTGCAAAATGCTTCCTTTTAAGAAAAAAAGGTAATGGTCATTGAAATCTGGAATGACAAAAAAAAAAAAAAAGTTCTGTACCTGATATTACTTGATTTTTAATTGATTATGGAAGTATGTTTGTCATTCTATATCACAATACCATAAAAATTTCTTCTTTACCTGTATCTTATAACAATTTCACTTTTATTGGATATACATTTTCATCATGATATACATCATATGAATATTCACCTTACCACACCACACAGAGCCTATGGTGCAGCTGCAGAGATGTAAGTGTGTTGGGCTGGGCACAAGCAGAAGCCAAGTCTCAGGCTCGCCCTGGGCTCTGAGCTGCAAACATCTCCTCACACGTTCCTTTCTTGCTGAAGAGCAAGTGCTTGTGAGGGCGTGCTGTGTTGGCGAGATTGCACATGGATGGCTCTGAGAGACAAATTTGTAAGTTCCTGCATTGGAGTAACGTTTTCAATTCATTTTTAACAAGCATGCATCTTCATGTTAGAGGGGATGTTTTTCTTTAGAGGGCAAGCATTCTGGGCATCATAACCTGGAAAAAATGTTTCCCAAAGCGATCAGATCTATAAACTTACTAGTATAGTTTTCCAGCTGTAAACATGTTGGATTTATAGATATATGAGAGATCTTTTTTAATAAGAGGTTTTACATACTGGGCCCATAATTTGGAAGTGGGGGGAGGTTTAAAGCAGCAAGCAACCTAAACATTTCAGGATGTGATCAACTGCAGTACACCGAGTAATATACTGGCTTTAAATGGCTCTGTACCTGGAAGGTCCTGTAACCCCAGTACAGGTATATGCTGGGCTGGTTCCTGTGCAGCTTAATAGACCTGCTCTCATTTTCAGCTCAGGGCTCTCAAGTGCTTCTGTAGTTCCCATCAGCAGGAACAAGGGGCCAAACTGCAACTGAGGGTCAGAATGGTTCAAGGCTTCTCCCGATACACGTCCTGCTCTCTCACCCATCTTTCCTTATTGCACTGAGAGAAGAAGAAAGCACCTCCCTGACCTGTATAAACATCAGACACCTTCTCTCCAGAGGTGGCCTTTCCTGAGCTGCTGCACAGGGGAGTGTCACTGCTATCACCTGGGTGTACGGTCATCATGCTTAGATGAAGTATTAGTTGTGCAGAAGATACCCGGGGTTCCAAGATATTATTATGCACAAAGCAGATTCCATGTGAACAATTATTCTGATCCCTTCAGCTGTAAAGGTGGACAATTGTGGCTGGTAGAGATGCGGTGCACCCTCACCGGGGACCAATGCTTGCTGGATATGATCCAGCTCTGCTGTGGAAGTAGCAGAGCTGAGACAGTGGCATGGTGCTCAAGATAACAAACACGCACTGTTCACGTGGTGATACAGCTTCTGTATGATGTGGAAACAACGATGGACTGATAGGGTCTCCTCTGGATTTAGCCAGAGCAAACTGTCACTTCTCTGCTTTGTGTTCTGCTTTAGAAATTTAAACAAACGTTGATCCCAAAGCAGGCAGGTCTAGAGGTATAATATCAAAGTTAACTGTCATGGATACATTTTTAAGAGATGTGTGAGATAACTCTCTGAAGAGCCATTAGCGTCCAGCACTTTTGTCAGGGTAATGTCCATGAAAGAAGAATAGAAACTGTGAACTAATCATTTTTGATGGAAAGAATGCTCAGCAGCAGAACTGTGAGGACCTGGCAAAGGACCCCTCTTGTCTCCATCTCCTTTTCATCTTCTTCTGAGAAGATAAAAATGGTCTTTAAGAACAGAAAGGGGAGGGAAAGCTCCACAACTAAGGCACCAGCACTCAACCTCCTTTCATCCAGTGCTGTAACCTCTGCCTTCCAACAGCCCAAGCACAAGAGCACTCACTTTGACCAATTCCTTCTGCATAACACTCTTCCAACACAGGAAAGCATGTACCAAACCGGGCATCATTAGGGAAAGTAATCTAGAATAAGTGATTAATAACAGTGGCGGTAATTCAAGTGATTTTCCCCAGACCCCGCAGTCAAGGTGCCATGGCAGGAGCAGCAGCACAGCCTGGCGCTGCGGGCAGGAGAGGGACAGTCCCGTGGGCGAGGGACCTCCTGGGGTGAGGGAGCCAAAGAGCAACCACGGTGCTGCTCCATGGGTTCTCCCTGCCCTCACAGCAGTGCTGCGGCTGGATCTCGGAGGGGAGGGAGAGCATGTTTACAGCCCCCTCATACACCTGCTAAGTGTATGCCTATCATCTGCTGCTAGTCAGAACAGCACTGTAGGACAGATGTGTCCCCTGCTTTGAGTGAGGTGCTGTCAGACAAGACCTCTTCCTCTTCCTCATCAGCCCTCTGCAAGAGTGCAGCCTGCAGATGGGCTTCCCAACCTCCCCGTCACAGGCTGGCTGTCTCCTATGGAATGGGAGACCTCAGTAATGAGTGCCTTACCAGCAAGATTAGACTAGAGGAAAGCAGAGATGATATTGAGGGTATAGGGATGAAAACAGAGAAAAAGAAAAGAAAATACATGAGAAGTGCATTTAGAGACATTAAGGTACCAGGTCACAAGCCCTCACAGATGCATGCAGTGCCATGCCGGATGCTCTCAGTGAGCAGAGATCTGCACAGGGCTGGCAGAATAGCCTCAGGACCTACAGGAGATGTAGGCATGCTGAGTTGGAGCTGGAGGCTGGGTGGGATAGCCTAAGGCATCCCAGCTGGTCCTCAAAACCTATTTTAGGCAACTGATTCAAGCTCTGAGGAGAAAGAATTTTTTCAAGCACTAAAAGGAGCTCTAGTCATAAAAAATATATTCCTTATTTGCTTATCATCTCATCTGTTTATTTATTACTGTATATAAACTATGTGTCCACGGCTTGACTGAGTTCCTGCCTGCAAATGATAGCAATCTAGTTCAGGTAAAAACAAAACCAAGTGTCTAGCAGGCAGGATCAGCGTTTGCAAGCCTAAGAATGACTTATTTAGAAACATATAACAAAACCTGAGATAGGGAGAGAGAGCTTCCCAGGGATTTGGCAAGAGCAAAGGCATGCTGGGCCAAAAGTTTGATGTGAAAGGCAAAGGATGACCTTGGCTATGTGAAATTCCCAAGGGATAGGAGTGTGTCTTGAAATAATCGATGAGCATAAAGAAAAATATAAGCACAGAGTACCTGGAAGACTTCTGGCACGTGCTTTTCAGTTTAAGGCAGATAGTGGGAATTACATTGTGGTTGGATACATTTAAAGCAGAAAACATCACTGAAAAGGAGCTGATAAATCTAACCTTTTTTTTTCATAGCTCTCATTACTTTTGTCTGGAGTTACTCCTCCTCTCTTCCCAAAGTCTTGCTAGAGAAGAGGGACATGCTTCCAAACATCAGATTAAGATATTATGGCAGGAACTCAATCTGCACCAACTAACACCAGTGAGGATGGAGAGAGAGAACACGTCTGGGAGGAGAGACCCAGGTCTCCGTCAGTTATTCAGGTTTCAGTACATTGATGCTGCATGATCATTTTCTAAGCCAGCAGTTCAGTCTCCAGTGCGCTAACTGTAAAAGTTAGAAAGCTATCCTTGCTTTGCAGACCTTTACGTTTTGGATTTCAATGCTACAAAAAGCCATATTTCTAGTTTTACTTGCTACAGGTCTACTAACCAGCTTTACCAGGAGTTTGCAGAAGCAACTATTGATTTATGAGATGAGATAGTAGTCAATGAAAGCAACAAATGGGTGGGCTCAGGAGGACCAACTCTTGAGAACTAATTAATGTGTGGACATGCCATATGGGCTGGTGGCGCGCAGTGTAGTTCACTACCTGCTGCCACTCTTGGCACTGCACCAAGAAGGATCAGAGCATCTGTCAGCCCCAGGATCTGTAACAGCAAACTGCAGTGCAGAGAGCTTCAAAACAAGCCTTGAACATCAAAACTCTTTGGTAAATCCCTAGAAGAAAAAGCCTAGAAACAGTGTAGAAGTAACTGTATTAAAAATAAAATGTGGAATTGTTTCCTACGCAAAATAAAGCCTCACAAGCCTGCCCCTTTCCCTGTTTCTCCTCTTTGGCTGCAGACTCATCTCTTCTCTTTAACTCTCTTTTGATTATTTTAATTGACATCACAATCATATGTTTTCTCTGTGAATATCTTAAAATAAAGGTTCAGATTTTCAGCTTCAGTCTCCACCTTTCCCTCCTGTCTTCCCCAATTGATTTTAGTAAGGTCCAGGTTCTTTCCAAAGAGGTGTTGTAGGAGTTAGGAAAAAATATAATATGAACAAGTTACATCCCACTTAACTGTCATTAGTCTCCAAGGACTTCTCTCTTGAAAAACCAACTTTCTCTAGCATTGCTGGTTATTTAGCCAAAGTGCAGGGAGAGACATCGCTATTCTGCTTCCCTTTGCCAGCTGAGAGACACACAGCCTAGTTACAAGGTACTAGCAGGAGCTGACACCATCACTCTTAAAAGGGGACAATTGATTTTTCAGTCTAACAGTGAATCACACAGAAGGAGCAAGCTAACCAGGGCTACCTTGTGCTCTTGTGCAAAACCATTGGCTGGGTTCAGTGGACGGGGTTTTGTGGGGTGGGGAGTAAGTGTAAAATCAATAATCGGTGTCAAAGACTAAGATCCTAGTGCAAGCAAAATGCTTTGTCCTAATCACTGTAATCTATATTTTACAAGAGATAATTTGAGTTTCATCTGCCAACAGCTATATTGCAAAAAGGCAGACAATGCAGAACACTGCAAATAAATTAGAAAATATGAACAAAATTACCATGTTTGCTCCTCTTTCTCCCATGCTTAATCCTAAATCAGACGTTCATTCTGATCTTACTTTCTGAATTATCAGACTTAACAGCAGTGGATGGATATAAACTTTGAACAAAAATCTAGCCAGCATTGACTCCGCGTCAGTGACCAGGCACAGCTGCAGACTACGCCTCCGTCTGAGATGAATGAACAAAGTGCTGCTAGGATTTTATTCTGCAGGCCCCGCATTAGCCTTTCTCGGGGCCTGATCCAAATTATTTGATCCTTGTAAATGATTGGAAAATATTCTGTCAGCTACAATAGACATTTGATTGGGTCATCAGTGAAGAAAAACGGCTATCTGCTTGGCTTAAAGAGATAAACAGTCTCTCCAATATTTGCTTCAGAGAATGAATCAAAGAAAATACAGCTTTCAGCTGAGATGTTTATGTCTGTCTTACGCATCAGCAGACTTGATCATAGTGGAGCTTTAATGAGGTATTTGTGCAGAGCAGTTGAAGTTGTCTAATTACAGACTTTTCTAGGAGCATCTTTTGTTCCCACTGGGACCTGGCCTATTTTCAGAGTAGTCTGGCTGGAAAGAAAGGATTAGTTTACCTGTCTCTATTACTGAAAGCTAACATGACTGAAGGCAGTAGACAGTGTCCTTTTGTACTTGCTGAGAAAATTTTCTCCAATTAGACATTAAGCTCGACTTAATGCTTTAATTGTCGGACACTCAGAATGTGTTTGATTGAAGTTCAGCAACAAGAAGAGATGCAGCTGACAGAAGTTTGTGGGCTCATTGAAATTTAGGAAAAAAAAATACTTCTGTTATTCTCAGGCAAGAAAATTTGCAAGTTTTATCTGAGTAGATTATGCCATTCCATGTCTTCACAAATAGAGAGGACATCACAGGGTGAAGACACCATGGTGATGCAACATTCTTTCCTATACACAAAATGTTGACCATCTTATAAGTCACTAAGTTTTCTGGGAGTGGTATTATTAGGCCAAATAACTGGGTAAGGCACCCACAAGAGAAGTTCTTGAAGAAAGAATTGAGCATGCAGTTGGGTAGACGAACTCTGAGTTGTATGTGGAAGAGATGAGATGTCCTAAAAGAGTATTCAGAATGGCCATCGACCCAAAAAGGGTTGCTTACAAGAGGGAACAGTAGACCAAGAAATGTATGCCAGTCAAATTTCAATGAAAGCTGAGTACTTTGTGTGCAATGGCCCTTCTTCCATCAAAATGTTGTCCTTACCCTGGCCAACTAGGTTGGCAAGCCTAGGAACCTCTTTTGGGAAGAAGCAGAAGTGAGGTCTTACTGCTTGGTTTCCTCTGAGGACTAGGCTCTTTTATCCAAGAGGGACACCATCACTGTCCTTGTTTCCAAGGAAAGTTCTTGCAACTAGACTCCGTAAAGAACTCTCTTCTGTGCATGGCTGATTAGGGTCCTCTGGGAACAAGTGAAGAAAATCCCAGTGTTGCAGTGCTCTGTTGGGCAAAGATACTGGCTTAGAATAAGCTAGATAAGACTGGGGAAGCCTCATAGCTGTATTAACTTAAAAAAATCCATCCAGACAAATCAAATTTGCTTCTTAGGAAGTGTGGTTAGCCAGGGTAGAGCAGTACTGTTAAGCGGCTGGAGCTCGTCAAGCATCAGAAATGGCCAAGAGCTTGCTCAGCAGCTCTTTGGGCATTTCTGTGTGCCCCTGCCCTGTACTACATTGACATCTTCTGAAGGACACAGGCTCAGGTAGAGCTGTTCTGGGCACACACACAAGCAGAAGTATGGGTTTCTGGAGAGCGTTACAACCAGACAGGTTTGGCAGCAGCTGAGTGAGATACTCCGGATATCATAGCTTCAATTCTGCTTAAATCATGCTTTTAATGTTTATGTCCTGTGTAAGATTTAGCATGGGATCTTGAAATATTAAGTCCATATGTTTGATCTAGCTAAGTACCTTCCCCTCAGTAGAGATGGTCAAAAGCAGCTGTAATATTTCTGCTAGAAAGTAGCAAGAAAAAGCGCTTGCCAGCATATTTTTTAAAAACAGATTCTGCTATTATTACAAATTAATGTAGATTTAAATTAAAATGTACCACCCCACTAACAGGAATGGGAACTGAACTACTGTTCATAGATTTTGAATGTCTGACACTCTGCAATCAAGTCTGATGTTTGCAATCTACAAGCATGATACTGCAACTTTTGTCTTTGCCAGTGTGCAGGAAAGAGATAGATGAGGAGATATGGATTCAAATCTCCATGGACGTATGTGCATTGAAGAATGAGCAGAGCAGTTCAGCAGAAGGACCAGGAACCATCCAGAGATTAAGTATGGCAATTACCAGACATGTTCACCAGCTATTTTTGAAGCTCTATGGGAATATCTGATAACAACCATTTAGCTTGACACATCACTCTCCCGCTTTTCCTGCCAGTACAGCCAGTCAAATCACAGTGGAAAGTTTATAAATGTAGGAGTTAAAAATATCTCTAGCTTAAGGGTTTGATCAATGCAAGACTGAGATGTGTGTCTGGTCTGAGGGCTGAGATGCAATACCTATACCACACTCGAGCAATACAAGTGCTGTTTGGGTTTAACCTACCAGGGCATCCTTCCATAAGTGTACTTTCACCCTTCACTAAAAGAAGGAGTTTCCCATGTTTGGAAAATATATTCCATGTTTGCCAGCTGCATAGGCTTCTCCAAACATACCTGGGAGTCAGTCACAAGCTATACCATGGCTGTTGCACCACAGATGGGATTAATAAGACATTAATTAGAAAAGGTGATAGCTGTATATCTAGAGGAATATATGCACACTTAATTTCATTTTGTATTAGATTTTTCTCTAAAACAACTCATAAGAAGTTTCTTTTAAGTTAGGATATGGAAACCAGCCTAACATACATATCTACACTCTTACAAGTCCTCCTTGCCATGTGAAGTTCTTCTTCCAGATTGAGTCCCTGTCCTTCATGAGGGAGTAGCATTTTCTGAAACTTGTAATCACATTTTTATACAAGCATTTAGTTTTCAGGTAGTACTACCTATAACAAGTAAAAGATGTCCATCCCATACCAATAGGAATTGTAGAAGCTGAGTTACCAGTACTCGAGTTGAACTCCTAGAAACCTGAACTGATACTTATGCATCCTACCTTCCATATACTGCAACATTAAATTGTGTTTGCCATCGTCTATAGGGGAGATACGGGTTGGAGAACTTGGAGTAAAATCTTCTTTTTGCCCCAGACCATGTCCCAGCCTTCTCCCTCTCCAGCCAACCATTGGCAAAGTGAATTAATGGCCCACTGAAGGTTGTTCCACAGAAGTATGGCAGAAGTAAGTTTTCATGATTTCTGAATGTTACCAACCTGCACCTCCAACAGAAAAGACTGGGAGGCTTGAAAGAAATGAATAAGGAAGATCTCTTTCTTAGAAACACAAGGTACAACATGGCAACAACATTCTTACCAAATACCCTAGGTGTAGCGAAGTAGATTTATATGACCATTGTATTTTACTTTCTCTTTCCAAAGGCACCATACCCAGAATTAGAGGACAGTCTGCTGTGAAGGCTTATAAAAAGACATGTCCTTCAAGTTTGTGAAGGATGGTGTCTTCAAACCACTACATTCCTGAAACAGTAATTTCAGAACAAGCTTCTTCATAAATTCAAACTCATAAGTGTTCTCAGTGCGACTGAGTTAAGAGAAAAAGTAAAAATTAGTTTTGGACTATGGCCCAATGGACTTCAAAGTCTTCACTGCCTTTTGGTCTGCTCAAGGAAGACAGTTCAGACTGTAGATATCTAAATCTGAGTGCCTAAATATAGGTATCATGGTGTCTACATTTTTGCTGTGATCAATATTGACTCTAGCTAGTGAGCTCAATGAGGTACTCAGCTCCCGATGAGGTGAGACTACATTTGATCAGCTGAATAACTCACTCACTGTCATGGGCAGCATTGGTGGATCATATGCAGTTGTCTCAGCAAGATCATTGTAGCCTCAAAATATCCCAGGTCTCCCCTCCCCTTTACTAGTTTCAGGTCAAAGTAACTTATTTAACTCCGTGGAATTACTTCCAATGTTGCCATTTTGAATCAGAAGACAATCAGTTAAATTACGTTACACGGAAAACCTCATTATAAGTAGAGTAAGTTAACAGTCTACTTACTCTCATGAGTATCATTCATCCAAAACCATGCAGACTGGTGTAATGGCAAAAATACATGGAATTCCTATATTGGCATAGATTGCACAACAATGGTAATAAACCCTAAGCACCAATTACTATTAAAAAAACAAACAGGGAACAGAAAATTATGTTAACGATAATGAAAGAAATCAGAAAGCTTGGAGTCAACTACAGTGTTTCAATCAGTCTGCAAAACAATATAGCATTAGATAATCAGTACATTATTTCTGATCCACTGAATGAAAGCTGATATCTGCCTAATAGTTAAATTGACAGACATGTTTTCATAAACAGCAGCATACTTTTACAAAGGCCCCTAACTCATGTGGAAAGAATAGTAATATCCTATTTTGTAGCCAGAAGCAGTTTAGGTAAGGAAAGAAATTCCCTATGTACTGGCTTTCAATATTCCTCTGAGGAGACCTAGAAACATCCATCTCTTCTTGACAAGTGATAGTAGGCTGTACAGAGAAAAAAACCAATCAGTAAGCACATTTTTATTGCCACAGAAGTCAGAAAACACTCTCTGCTAGACTTGATAGAGAACCAAATTCTAAAAGCAAGAGTCTTCATTTGAAAATGCTCACTCTCCAGGAGGACTTTTCACTGTAAAAAGCAGTAGTTGTAAGGTCCGAAGCAAGTACTAAGTGATCTCAGAGATAACCAGGAACAACATATGCACTGATTTAATATGTAATATTTTAATTGTTCCCAGAAGAGGAGTAGGAAGCCGATGTCACTGACTTATGAAATATAGTCTTTACACTGAGCAGGAATACATTTATACTCAGATAAAATAAGAGCTGCGTGGCAGATTACCAAATCAGGAAGAGCAGTTGGGCTCGTATCTCCTGCTACGTTGCCATGTTCAGTGTATGTTCACATCCAGCTCTCCCTGCAGCCAGCACCTCCTCCAACATTCATTAGGTCTTGTAACATGTTTGTCACTTGTCTGTTCACTCAGTCAGTCCCAGCAGGAGAAATATTTGCAGTAGAGTGTCTTCTGTAATAATCCAGCTGGTGTTTAGAGACAGCAGACCACTTTTTCCCTTTGCTGCAGAGAGTTCAGTTGTGTGCGGGTGGAATTCATCTTACCCAAATATAGTCCACAGAAAGAAATAAGCACTGCTGGCTAAGATTTGTCTACACTATTTTAGGCATTGACCTCAGGATGAGAAGATTTCTGCCATCAAGCACCTATTTCTCTTCACTGACAGTACAGTGAGCCTGTGATGACTCACTCAGATGTAGGAGTCTACATCTGGTCTGATGAATCCTGCCTGGAGTCTCTTAAAGATAAGGGCAAGACCTTGAACTGGAGGCAACCTCTTACGAAAAGCAAACGTAAGAAGCAAATGTGCGTAGCTGAGGAGATAAACTACATCGGGACTGAGGCACTTACCTGCTATTGGTGGGTTTTAAAATATCCCCGATACAAAATGTTCTGTGATTCAGAAATACCTGAGCTTGTTCCTGCTACATTTAATCTTGTTCTGCTGTATATTTCTGTCCAAGCTGGTGTTACACATTGCTAAGTGGAAAGCTTGATGCTTCAGTGATTAACAAGGACTTGTTTAAATTTGATAGCTTCTGATAAAGACAAATTTCATTAATTTAAAAGGCAACAGCTATTCCTAAATAACAGCTTATGTAGACAAGAGGTAGATGGGAGAGCATGTCATTGAACCTCAGCAACGTAGTAGATGGACACTTTACCTGCCTGGTAAATTTACCTGATTGGGAATCTTTCAGCATCTCATTTCTAATGACCTATATCAATGTTTCCACAGAAATCTTTTTTGTATACTGGAGAACAAACAACTACACATTTCAGAGTATTTATCAAAATATTATCTTAAAATGCACTCGTGCACCTATTCCAATATGGTTGTTTGGTTTTGGGGTTTTTTTTAAATCAAAAATCTTTTGGCTTCCAATCTATATAACTACAATGTCTTTCATGTCTGCCAATTTTTCCCAAATGCTCTTATGTAGACTGTGACATTCTCAGCACTCATCAAGGCTGTCACTAGTGCCAGCAACAAGAGCTGACTGTAGACAAGCCATTCAAAAGGTAAGTTTCTTCCACAGATAACTGAAAAGTATCTCAATAATCCAACAACTGATTTGAAACTCAGGAGAATCTTGGCCAGGAAAAGGCTTTAGGACTAATACCCAAATCAAAACAATAATGAAAAGCCTAGTACTTCTGAGGGGAAAAAAAAGGCATGAGCTGTCCATTCTTTGCTGAATAGCGATGCATATATTCCCTAAATGGTAACATACACAATCTACATCACATCTACATGGACATGCGAAAATAGGAAACATTTGACACAGATCAGGAATCATATTCTATAACTAAAATCTGACTTCTGAAAACAGACAACAGTTTCTTAAATAAAAAGTTGGAAATACTTGTGCAGACACTGTGTACCTTTGCCTTATTCCAGGGCACAAAGCTACTATATTTTGGAAAGCAGAAGCTGCAATCACAAAGCTAGATTCCTCTTCCTCCAAAACTTCATTACCAGCTGGATGAGACCTGAGGCATGGCATGGCATAAGGTATAAAGCTAAAATATGAAATCAAACACTGAAATGTATTAAAAGTTAGATTGAATAGTTAGTTGAATAGTTTAAATGTTTGCATCATTGTACTCCCACATGTGGGCACTAATTAGTGCTCCGGTACTATTAGACAAAAAAAGCTAATTTATTTCTTCTTATTTTAATCATAGCACTTTCTTCTCCGACTGTACAATATGAGTGGCACTCTTCAAAATCAGTAGGTGTTGCTCCTATTTTGTAGCTGAAAAATTGGGCCTCATTTTTAAGGGGCTTTTTTAAAGGCTTCTTCAACTGCAGAAATTGGCCCACTTTCCTCATAGTGGAGATATCTGATAGAGGCAATACTTTCTTTGCCATAGCCACAATACAGTTTATAAGATATCTGGGCAAAGAGTCAAATTCATTTCCCTAATTGCATGTTTGATGAGAGCATTGCACTCCAACTTAGTTCCTGGAGCCTTGAGATTGTTACAGTCACTTTTTCCAAAATGGACTATATTCTCATAAATAGTGGGGATGACCTGCAATCAATTGATATGATTTGCAGAGTTTTGAGTAAAATACTGGATTTCATTTGCGTGCACAGTTGCATTGAGTGCCTGTTGCACAAGCATGATCACGATTGTGCATTCAGATGTGATCACTTAGCTATGGATGTATGTAATTGAGCTTTCTTCGACACTAATGAACTGTTGGGGTTTAGTGGTTTAAGACATTTTTGTTCACACAACTTCCTTTGGTGCTTGTACTAACATTTAACATTGGAGTAGCTGAAGCCTTGTAGTCAAAAAATTGACTGCTAGGAAGCAGTGAGTAAGTAGGGAAAAAACAGACATGCAATATAGAATGAATACATGAGCTTTTACTTGTTTAAATCCACGCAGCATTTTGTGCGTGTATTTCACATGTAAAGTGCCATCATTGCATCTCCAGGGTGCTTTAAAGCCACCCACTCACTCGCTCTCCTGTCTCTGTGGTATGTTTTCCTGGCAGAAGTCTTCCCTGTTGTTCTTCAACTTACATGACCATTTCAAAATGACTTTTTCTGTGATTTTTGCTTCCCGTTATTTCATGTTTTACTGGCAGTTGACAGGTTCCCACTTACTTTCTGTTTTAGAAAAACAGAGACGAGGGATGAGAAGGGAGAAGAGAGGACAAGGGTGAAGGAAGAAAGAAATAAGAAGGAAAAAGAAGAAAGAAAAGGAAAAAAGGTGATTTTATGAATAATTATTAAGATCTGAATGTAGCTGCGTTTTCATCTTTTACATGAAAAAAGATGTTTCTATACATGACTAGATGGCACTCCAAGGCATGGAGTTGGATACTGTTGTCTCAATATTTTCCCTTAGAAAATTGAATTGAATAAATTCAGCACAATGCAATATTGCAACATTCATTTTCAGTCATCTTTCATGTTTTCGTTTAGCTGAAAAGAGAAAATGATTCTGTAGAGCTGAATCCAAATACAAGACAAATGTATTTATTGCATTTGCTTTACAGATGTACAGGTAAATTACTTTGAATGCCCATGTGACAGAAAGTGATTTGTTTAAATGGAAAAGCCTTTGTGGTTTTTTGTGAGACATGAAAATGTCTCTCTGAACACATGACTATGCTGAAGTAAGAGATATTTGAAGCACACTAACATTCCACATCTCCTGAGTGCTCTTTTATGTACCTACAAACATTCAATATTTCAGAGGTGTATGAACTCCTAGTTCAGGTTCTTTTTTAATAACACTTCCCAAGAAGCAACATCTTTTAAAGAAGCTTTTAGCCACAAGTTAAGCCTCACTTGACAAAAGCAGAAAGCAACTCTGAACTTTCTTCAACAGCTAAGTTGCAATTCTCCAGTTCTCAAAAACTGAAATCTCTGTGATCATGAGTTGATCCTGCTGACTCAACAAATTCACATGGGACAGTACATCAGAGCAGAGCACTCGCAGCCCAGCACTCAACCAGCCATCTACAGCCTCAGCAACCACAACCCTGTCAGCAAAGCCCTGTTCCAAGGCAACTGCTTTGTCAAGAAGCAGTATTAATTAGCCCAGTATAATGCAATTCTAACACAGCTCTACTGCTTTCAGGACTCAAATTACTATCTTTGCATGCTAGTTTACTTCAAACTCACTTGGACGTCACATTGATTATTGCAGACATATTATTTGGGTTTTAGAAACCACAGCCAAATAAGGAACAGCATTTGCACAAACACTTAGATACCTAAATGGCTTTAAAATCCATCTCTGAGACTTTTGCCAGTTGCTCGTGGTAGTTGGTTCAGTTCCCATGCCAGCAGCAGCAGCATTAACTAGTTCCTCTCTTCCGGGTGTGCATATCAGCTGCTATCAGGTCAGAGTGATGCTATTCCCAGAAGACACCCAGAGCAGTTCGAACTGTGTGCCAGCCTTCTTTCCCAGGCAAAAATCAATGTGCGTGATAATACATTTCATTTATAAAGTTCATCCCCAGAGACCTCATTCAAATCAAATCATTAGAAATGATGTTGATTTCTTTCTGAAACAGATCAAACTTGAGGAAGAGCTTCCGAAGCCTACCCTGTAACATGCTTTTCTACTATATTCAAGAGGTTAATACAAATAAGATTTGTTATTATACTGTCTGTGTCAAAAGGGGATAGGCCTGGAAATAACTCTTGTCCGATGAAAGGCAGGAGCACTTTTTTTTTGTTTTGAGTAATTCTGATAAAATGACCTCAACACTGTAGATTTAGACAGATTAAAAGCTAGCAGTGCAATGAAAACAAATCTAGATAAATATTGGAATGTATTTCTATTTTTAAAACTATCCCAGTTAAAAGTGACTTGAGTTTTATGGTCAGACTTTTTCTAAGAGGCATATTCTTGACACATTTTTGAGGACTACATTGATTAACAATGTAGACAGGGCAAAATAGGCAGTAAGCAGTAAGGTTCCTGATGAAGTATATAAGAAAAAGGAGCAGACATCTCTGCTTTGAAAAGAATGTGAATTGTTTAATAATTGTTCCTTTGAGAAAGGAACATCCAGTGAAATAGGAACCACTGTTGTGAAGAAAAAGATTTTGAATGGTTCAGTTGCACTTCTAAATATTTTTACTCTCGGAATGTCTTGAAAAGACTATCTTGCTAGTTCAAGTTATTCAGGAGAAGCGTGAGATAGTTACTGGATTATATAGAGGCAAGATGCCCAAAAGGTTGTTCATTTTTTGCTTTGACAAATATACAGACAGAAACAAGGAAATATTCAATGAAAACATTCTTCAGAAGAAGATAAAAGGTACTGGTTCATCACTGTGTGAGACTAGAAAGCTAATAAACAGCTTTCTGCTGTTATTTTCTGTTTTATTTAGTCTTCTCTGGACTTCAATAGTAATCAAATGGCTACAACAATTAACCTTAGTAATCAAATGGAGAGAACTTAAGCTTGAATAAGAGAGGGAAAAAACATGGGAAAAAAAGCAGAAAATGCTTAGATAAATTCAAGCTGGCCCTGTGAGCAGGGATTCCAATAGATGACCTCCAGAAGTTATTTGTAACCTAAATTATACTACATTTCTATAAGCTGCATTTCCTGGCTCAGGCTGATGTGGTGGAACTCACGCTGACGTATATGGGGAAGCGAGTGGTGCGGTCTCAGGCAGTTCACAAGTATTTGCTTTGAGAATTATGGGGGACAGGTGAAAACAGAAAACTTGGAAAGAGCATGTGGTGTACCTATTTAAAAAAAAAAAAAAGCTGGAGTAGGAAAGCAAGTGTCAGAAGTGTAGCCTAGACAGCCTAACTCCAACAAAAATACTAATTTACAAGCCCCTAAAAAGCCAGCGACAGCAACGTGAATTTCTCAAGGCCAACTGATGCCAAATAATGCATTTCATTCTACAATGGATCCAAAACGCTTGAAGGAAACGGATGTGATGTCCTCTATTTTTACTTAAAACACCATGAAAAGCCTACTAATCTAACATTTTTTTCAAACCAGCTAGAGGAATGTCCTGTAGATCAGTGGTTCCCAGGCTTGGTTTCCTAAGCTACTACTGCCAGTAATGGCAAAGAGTCCCTGACTCTCTGCTGAGCAGCATTCAGGTAGAAAGGAGGCATTTTGCTGTCTAACAGTAACGTTTTTAAAATAGCTTGAATACTCTACTGGAGACGCTTACACCATGTTTTCTAAATGACTGCCCTAGCTGAAATTGTTATAAGCTATATACAATTGCCTGAAAACCGTATGCCAAAAATTATCAGTGTTCACTGTCAAACTAGAAGGATGTCGTGTGGCTTTCTGCAAAAATCCAGCTTGCTTCTGGCATTTCTCAGTATTTCCATTAATGACTCATACGAGAGAGGGGAGTGCTCTTTATGAAATTTGTATACAATCTGAAGTTTAGTGTGAGTTGTGAGCTCTCTGGATGTAGAATTTAAAGGAAAGAAATATCTTCATTAGCTGGAGTAGCAGTCTGAAATAAATAGGATGCAATTCAGCAAGGACAGGTGCAAAGGCAGGAATAATCAGCTGCGCAAATAGAAGATGGGAAAGAACTTGATAAACATTAAGTTTTGGAGAAGAGGGTCAGACCTGCAAATTGAACGAGTTTACAGTGTCACACAGCTGCAGTCTATCTACCTACCTCCTTCTGGCAGGTAGAGGCAGGTGGGTTTTATGCAGGATGTGAAGCAATCCTCACCTTCCTTCCAGCTCTGGCATGGCCTCAGTGGGAATCCTGCCTCTCATCTGGAATACCGTAATTAGAGAAAGACGGGAGCAATCAGTGTGTCAATAAGAGAGCGACAAGGATAATCAGAGCCCGAGGAAACATGGCTTGTCAGGGGCAGTTGAAAGAAATGCGGCTGTTTAGCTTAGGGAAGACTGAGAGGAAACATAACAATCTCGGGATACATAAAAGACTGTTGCAATTACTTTGAGAGCATTTTCTGGTGAGGGATGTATCTTCCAGGACTCTACAGCACTGTATTTCTGGTAAGCAAAGCAAGTATTCACCTAATATAAGCCTAATTTTAGGTACTGAGTGGATCCATTCTCCACAACATAAATGCCTAAGCTGTCAGTACAGAAGTGTTTCTTATTACGGTTCACATTGAAAGGTGACCTACGGACTGTTGCAAAATACCAGTGTACATGCTCGGTTACAAGCGGGTAAGCAAACAGGCTGGTGAAAAGCAAAATTTTTCAGTGAATGTAGAGTGCTGCGTATGGAAAACATCTTTGCCTCACAATGTGACCCACAGATGGGAGAGGATGCGTAGTCTGCAAACTTTTAAAGGTTGGTTATGTGGCTATATAGTCAACTGATGGTGGTAGTTGTCTTTGTAGGCCTCCAATCCATTTCAGCTATGTACTTATTAAACTATATCAAATGAAAACTGAGAAGAAGAGGAGGAAAAGGAGAATGAGGAGATACATGGCAATAATTCAACTAACACGTGGGATGGCACAGACTGAGACCCACCTGCCTTTTTGTGGCACAGAAGCTCCAGGGCAAATGCGCTCCCTCAACACCCACGTTTGGTCAGCTGCACAGCCCTTTTGCCTCCATTGACTCTAACGGGCTTTTAAACACCTAGTTCATGCAGAGACATCCGCGTGCCAGTGATTTAGCTGGGGGCCTGAAACGTACCCTGAGTGCTTGCAAGCACCTTCATGGTCCACCCATACCTGTTCTTCTTGACCTTTTATTGTTCTTACCTTCCCAGTATTTTCTCCTGCTCCTTTTGCTTCTCTGCTCCTTTCATGGAGACAAGCTTTCACATGAACAGCCAAAAACCATCACCTAGATACTCCTTGCTGGTGCTATGTGAGATGCTGGAGTAGAGACCCTCACTAAGCTCCAGAAAGGAGCTGAATTACTTAAAAGAGGTCTTAAATAAGTGAACCCAATTACAAATAGACTTCCTTTGCTGTAGGACTTGTGTATTTGTGTATTTTTAATGGAATGTTTTCTAGTGCTGGGGATGAAGGTAGTGAGCATGGAGGAGAGCATGCCTGACAGCTGCAGCTCTGTCCCTTCCCACTGCTGTGGAGAGGGAACATCTCGTAACAATTGCACAGTAAAGAGAGTCCTGTCCCCATCCTGAGTTGTCTGCACTCTGCTAAGACGCGTCCTGCCTTCCCATTCAATTCATTTCATGTAATTGAGCAGCATTTGTTTGCTCTTCCTCTTGCCCAGCCATTAGACAAAATAGCTTTGCCTCCCATCTTTTGTAAAGAAACCACTTGCGGTTTTGTAGATGTTGTAGGCTTCTGGGGCAGAGAATAACATTTTCCAGCAAAACAAAGAAGAACCTGGTCACTGATTGAAGCATTTAAATTCCAAGTGTTGTGAGAGGGAACAAACTGTAAGCAGAAAAGAAAGTGCTCTTGCATTCAGCGTGCATTTTTCTCCAATCGCTTCTCGTAACCCTGGGCTTGAATGGCAGCTGAGTAGTGGCACTGTTTGCAGCTGAGAAGCAGCAGTGTTTATTTCCACAGGCAAATGCTATAGCTGAGGTCTCTTTAACTTTTGCAAAAACATTGTCAGCCACTATGAAGACATTAACAGAAGGATCAAAGAATGTGCAGAACTGTAAATATTGGTGTTCTGGCTGCAAAACAGACAAACTAAAAAGGCCTAACTACTTCTTTGAAGTTCTTGGAAAGTGAACCCAAGAGCTGTGAACCCACTCAACGAGCTGTTCCCCTGAATGTCTGTATGCAGGCAGTTTGTTTCGTTGGCAGCGCAGTATTAATCATAATGAAAGCTGATTACGTTGCAGGCAATAAGGGATACACTATCACAAAACTGCAGGCACATACAAAATTCAGTATTTTCCTTCCATTTATTAGATCACTTCCTACAAAACCCATATGCAGAAAGGCTCTCGTCTGGCAATCTTTCAAGCTGAAGTGGGAGCCTGTCCATATAGAGGCCTGCTACAAGAAAACACAAACAGAAATGATCTTGTAGAATGACATAAAAGAATTTTGCATCTGTACTGTGACCCCGCAAATCCATGCAAAAGCATCTCTAAAACTGAGGGGTATTTGATAAACACTTGGTGGGAACGTAGTTTTCTAAAAGGCTAGTTAGCAATTTTTAACTGGACTTTTTTTCCCCTTACAGGCATATGCCAATTCAATAATTTGCATATTTGGCAGGGACACACTGGTTTAATTTAGCCTTCCAAGGGAAATGCACCTGCCCTTCCACCACCTTGCCTGCACTGCCCGTGGCAGAGCCTAGAAGATGCATTTCACAAGGCTGACAGACTTCCCGCCGTGCAGCCAGATGCCTAACAATCCTAGAAGTCTGAGCTTGACTGGTAGTTGCAGAAATTACAGCTTCCATAAGTTTGCCTTGCAAGTATTTTGAGCTCACAATCACTGGGGGACCCTCTTCATTTTGCTTTCAAAGTCAGAGAATATACTTGACATGTGAAGCAAGAGCTCTGGTCTTCTCCACCTCATAAACCTTCAAAAATGAATATTCCAGTGCAGACCAAAACCATCTTTATTGCAACAGAATAACCAGTAGGGGATCCCAGGTTCAGACCAACTTGGCGGGGCTGTTACGTATCAATAGGCAGCTGATGACAAGTACCTACCAGAGCAGTTTGCTTCAGGAGGTAGCAGAATCTCTCCCATAGGAGATTTTTTAAGAACAGGGTAGACTCACATTTGTCAGTAATGATCTAGGAAGAGTTGAGCTTGCTGCAAGGCAGAGCATGGACTACCTGACCCCTGCAAGCTCCTCTGGGCCACATTGCTGTTATTCCAGGTCACTGGACAGAGCAGTGTCTTGTTCCATTTCAGATTTCTGGACGCTGTTTACATCCTCTGCATTTGAAGCTCTTGAGATCCAGGAAGCTTTTAAGCACATTCTTTCCAAAGCAAACCTTCCGAAAAGGGTGGACAGGTTGAGTGAGCAGTTTGCAGAGGAAAAGCTGTGTGCAACTCTTCAGCAGCTTCTTGCATTAGCACTGGGCCTACCCCTTGCTCTCTCCTCCACTGGAATAAATCTGCTCTGCTCGCCAAGAACCTACAAATGAGAAAAATGCAAGCAATTTAAATGGAAAGGTGGGGATGAGAAGGGAGAGAGGCTGCAGGGTCAGCTGCCTCAAAAAATGTATAAACGTGTCCTGCCAGCTATTAGAAAGAGCAGGTCTGAGAAGGCTACAGTGTTTAGGTCTTTCACCCTTAGATATTCATGACTGAGAAACAGCTCGGTGGTATACACCTTGTTTAAATGATACGAAGCTGAAAAACATATGACTCCCTCTGAGGATGCAGCCTGCAGCGTACTCACAGTGAAGTCAGTCGGCTCAGAATTGATGAAACAGGGAAAATGCCAAAGATAATGCCTACAAGGCCAATACAGCCCCAAGAACAGCTCCCCACACCCAGTGCCTCTTCAGCCCTCTTTTTCTGGGGACCCTCAGATGCGAATGGAGAGCAGGACATGGGCTGGATAAAGCCACCCAGCAGCCCACTGTCTGCCACCTTTCTTGTCTGCCACCTCTTTCTTGTACTAACAAGAAGTGGCCAGAAGTAAGAGACCTCATCCCAAGCCAGACGGGCATGCATTTCTGTGGTGGAAGGATGCATGTGTTCAAATATTCGTGTCTGCCTGTGAAATGCTTATAATTTGGTCATAGAATAGGTCCAGTGAACTCAGTGCAGAAGTAGGAACCTAACCAGTAAGGACCGTAAATATTTAGTTGAAATTGGACCATTCCCTTTCCTTTGTTGTAAGAAAGCTCCTCATTCAGTTAGAAGTAGTTAATTCTTTACTGGTATATAAAGCAACCCATACTTCCTCCCTCAGCTAATTTTTACTAGTATGCCAATTTTTCACCCTTAGGGCCCAGTTCTGATTACCTGCATACTGATGCTATGCAGCTGTGTAACAACATTGCCTCTAACTCAATAGCTCTGTAGACACTGTGGCGTAAGCAAGATAGGAATCTGGCCCTCAAAGCACGATTTAAACTTGACCTGGATGATTCATGCCTTTGAGATCTCAAAATGAGATTACTGCAAAGTGCTTTATAGTGGGCTGCCAAAAGGGCTAATCCATTCCCTGAAGCTAATGCACAATACAGCGACTTGATTGTTATCAGAGGTGGGCAGAGAGGGATCTGCCTCCTCACTACTTGTCTGTCAGCATTTGCTGCTTTTTGGTGCCTAGAAAAGGTCTCCAGTTCTGCTTTTAGCTTTTAAAGCTATTAACAGGCTGGAAATTGATGTTGCCAAGGACATCTGTAAATGTGCCTTAGGGACTTATAAATACTTTATAATATTGAATTGTTCCTGCTTTTGCTAGCCACAGGAATCCCATCAGACCTACGAGGGTAATTTCCAGTGACTCCTGTCAAAATGAACATGAAAACAAGATGGTGGACTCTGCCATGCCTTTCACTTGGACCACCTCTGCGAACGGCATGCTGTGAATAGGCAGGTAATGAGCTGCCTTTCTGACCAGAAGCCCTCCATCAGTCTTTCATGATGAGATTTAAATTAAATTGAACTTGGATCTTCCCATGTGAATTTTCTCCTTTTGCTACAAAATTGAAACCATTTCTATCATATTAAAGCTCTCCCATTTCATTTTTTTTCTGATAAATGAGGATCGAAACACAAGCTCGCACAACTTTGCATCGCACTTACGTGACTCCAGGCAGGCTTTGCAATACGCTCTGCAGAAGCAGCAAGCGCAGCAGAGGTGTATCTCTGCCTGTAGCATGATTTGCCCAGAACTCCTTTCCTGTGAGACCAGGAGGGCAGCAGTCAGCCCCCGTGCAATGGCATAAGGCTGGATGTAGCTGTGAAAGCACTGGGAAACACCCAGGAAAGAAGACAAATTGAAGTATTTGCCACAATACAGAAGACCAGTACAGTGCTAGACACAGGAGCCGGGAACGTAGGTAGAGATTTGCAGATCTATTGTAGCTCGCTGAATTTCCCCCACAGCGCACATGATTCCCAGCACACTTTCTGGGAAGCTGTAAATTAGTATGCATTTTGTCAGCCGATATTCTTTAATCATGTCTTTTTTAATAGGGACAGCTGGATCCAAGGCAATCCCATCAATCAACATTATCAGCTGTGGCTATGGTTTTTACACTGTTGATTCTCGTCCGCAGTTGCAGAGCTCATGACTTTGGAATTACACGCCCAGTTTCAGGCTTCCAAATTTGAAATGTTTGACAGCAGGAGATTGGTGAGATGTGCTATCATTAACAGGATCTAGGACAATCATGGGTGCCAACTCCAGGACGTATCTTCACTTCTACTGCACTCAAGCGAGGCAATCAACTGACACCCCTTAAAAAGTGGCTCCAATCCTTATACTGACCCGCAGTTTGCTCACAGAGGCTGACAAGTGCAAGTGTTGACGGTTACATTAGCCCTCAGTGGAAAATATTAGCAGTGAAGTGTAAGTACAATATATTCCCATGATTCAAAGGCAGAAAAAAAAAGATATCTATTTTTATCTCCATTTCATGTATGCCTGAATTTAGGGAATTAAGACTATGCTGTCATATCAGTGATAATGCCAAACATGCAAACTTAACTTTCTTCCACATCTACTGCTATTTTTCCTACTTCAGTGTTTAATTTATTGCATTTTATTGGCAAAGTACAAATCCTAAATTATTTTGATTAGAATCTCCACTTCTAATTAGTTTTTAATCATGGAATACCTTGCTTCTCTTATGAAGTAAGGGTATTGTGGCACAAACTGTGGAAGCCAGTAAGTAAAGCCACATAATTTACTTCCTTAGATTCATGGCTTGGTTTTCTTCAAAAACGGATTAAAAGGATACAATTCAGTTATTTATTTATGGAATCAGGTTCTGGATCGTGCTGTGGTCTTAAAAGAAAGTCCCGACAACAGTTTGTCATTACCCTCTGTTTGGCATTGATCAGGCCACATCCAGCACTCTGTGTCCATCTTTGGGCTCCCAGTACCAGAGGGAGCTCCACAAACGGGAGCAGGCTCTGCTACGGGCAGCCTGGGGCTAGAGCACAACGTCTGGGGCAAGGCTGAGACAACTCAGCCTCTTCAGCCTGGGCAGGAGCAGTCCTAGTTGCTGTGTTCAACTGTCTAATAAGGGGTTAAAGAGAAGACAGAGCCAGACTCTTTCCAGAGATGCACAACAGCAGGACAGGAGCCAACTGTGACAAGGTGCAAAAAAGGGAAACTCCAGCTAGATATGCAGAGAGAAAATTCACAAGGATGGAGATTAAGTGTGGAAACAAGTTGTGAGAGAGGCTGTGGAATATCCAGCCTTGGAAATATTCAAAACTCAGCTGGATGAAAACATGAGCTATCTGACCTAACTCTGAAGTTAGCCTTGCTCTGAGCAGGGTGTTGGAGGAGATGACTGCACAGGTCTCTTCTGACCTAAATTACTGTATGACACCGTGTATCTGACCTTTTTTGTTTAATTGCTTTTTGAGATCACCATATTGGATAAAAAGCAAGAAGTGACATAGGTCATCTTTCTGGAAAGCATTCACTGTTAATGAAATTAATACCTTTCATGTAAGGAGCATGAATGGAGAACACAAATGTATGCACATGCAGGCACGCACCATTACCTTCCTGAAAATGGAAACAGGGAAAAAAACTCAATGTATTTTTAAAAGCCAACAGAAAAGTACTGTGATTTCATCAAACTCTAGCAAGAACATAAAGGAGCCTGATCATAACTATCATCATTTTGCTTTGTGAAATCCTCAGATGATCCTTGAGAGTAAGGAGGAGTAATGTCCCAAGAGTTGAGAGAAAGAACTGTACAACTCTGAAGGTATATGATGGATTGCTGGAGGCCTGAGGTTATCCCAAAATGTTATTTTAAGGTGTTTCAGAACTTTTAGGCCATATCACTTTATTCGTTAACCTCCTCCTCCTCCCTTCCCCTCCCATCCCTTACTGTGCATTTGCCTGTGGAAGCTGTACCTTTGCTGTTTTGCAGAATTGTGCCAGTGTCCATGTCTGCAAAGCAGTGAATGCATGGGTCCCCAAAGAATGAATCACCTGCAATAAGCTATGACTGGAACAGCACCAAGTTTAGGAGTCCCAGAAATAGCCAAGATCTTCCTAAGAAACAAGAGACAAAGAAAAATACAACCTAGAGGAAATGGCAAAGTATAGGGTTGTGAAAAGATCCACGGCATCTCAGACCAACATTTTTGTTTTCTACAGATGTTCTCCTTGACCCTCCTCCAAAAGAATTTTGAGAACTCACTGCATAATAACTATCTCCAAGGCTTAGATGGCATTCAGAGGTTTTAAAATAACCATCTCTTACACAAGTGTTTTGCATTTTCTCTGTCTTCATGCTCTAAATATTTCCCAATGGAAGCACAAACTCTCACAGTACAGGAGGAACTGAGGGACCCTTGCATAAGCCCATCACATTTCCTTTCATGTACGGCTCCATGAAAGGCATTCAAAAATACCTGAATGTATAAAAAACATTGACTTGGAACAAGAACCAACCTTTAGCTAGACTAATAGAAACAGCACTTCTCAGTTCTTCTCTAAATTTAACTAGCAAGAACTTTAAAAGCATGCGACCGGTCACAACAACTTTCATTATTTTGTCATGGCCTCTCCTGATGAAGCACACAGCAATGGACTCGGCTGTGTTCTGCTCTTCAATGACAACACACAAGCCACAAGATCTTTCAGACAGTGCCATGTGTCCCAGGTACTGAGAAAATAGCATTGCTCTAGTTTGTGGTGTCCCAGCACCACTTGGACTTTCTCCTGTTCTTTTCCAACAGCTCTTGAAAGGATTTCTCCAGGTTCCTAGATGTATTTTTGCATCCCAGGCACACTTCTCAGATATCCTCCCACTCTGAAGCTATTTATTGTACCAGGCTCTGTGCTTTCCCTCCTGAAATTCCCCCACTTTCTGCAGATGGGATTTTCCTGTAAAAAAAGCTCTTTCATGCCCAGAAAAGGTTAAAGACTTACCATGTGTCAGCTGGGCTGTGGTAGCTTTTCTCATGCATGTTTTTAGCTTGTTCTAAACACAGCACAACTCAGCAGAGCTCAATGCCTGTTCATATTACTCTTCACTCACCATGGGTTAAGAACATGCACGCAATTACTGATAAACTCCTAATCTTATAATCTGCCAGTCCTCAGAGAAAATATTGCTGACCTGCACATTGATTTATAACTAAAGATTTGGACCAGCTTATGCACTTGCCTTGCACTGGGGACAAAGCCAGTACACTGAAATCATTGCATCTATTCAGGTGAGCAACTGCTTGCCAGCCTGAGCAAGGGGTTCATCGCAGGGACTCCTATCAGTCATCATAATTGGTCTCTTCAATAGCAACCTGGTAGCAAGCAATGTTTTTGCAGATCTGATTTCCCATTGAAATTCAAAGTGTTGCCATCTGCTTGCCAGATTTGTACAGCTATGCAAACGTACTTCGTACCTGGAAAGCATTCATTTACTTTTTCACTGTCCATGCACTTTCATGGAGATTTACAGGCATCTGACATTTTTCCTTGATAGAGAGGATTTAGCAACAACTTCAGTTTGTGGGCCTAAAAACTCCACAAACACCCAACCCCTGTCTGTGTGCCTTGTATTTAATCCAATACCCTGGTGGAGAAGATTTTTACATTGATAGAGGTGAAGATAACTTTTGTTTAATGACTACTGAAGGAGTTTTAGACTATATCTTTCTTTTAGGTCCAGGGGACCATATATTCAACATAGCTAGGAAGAGCTACTTGAAGCTGTGCTGAAAGTTAATGTTTTTGAACTTTTCAACCCACTGGATCTCCACTGGACCTCAAACTCCCTATCTTCATTCACAAGAACTAGGAGGTGCATGAGATAAATACAGATACATAGATTGCAAGTTCAGAGCCCAGATTTTCTTCTGCCCATGGTGCAGCTATAATTATGCCTCTCTGATTAAAAGAAAGCCTGCAGTAGCCAAGCACCGATATTAGCTTGAACAGCCTAATGACTTCTCTAGCATGTGTCATTTGATAGCAATCTCTCACAGACCGCTGATGATACAGATCTCTCTTTTTGGAAGGGAGTGATAAAAACTCCTGTTCTAGCAGATTAACTTCTCCATACCAAGCCATGATCCAACTGCTTCCCATCCACCTGTGTAAGTAAAATGAGGCTCCACTGTTGTAGTAATTTATCTCTTAATATTTTCAGGCCGAAAAAACCAGACCACTTCAACTAATGGGTAAAATTTACATTATACGTATTTTTCCAAACCAGCCTGCCCACCTTATATTGCATATATGCCCTGGCTGTGTTTACTACCACAATGAACAACTATATCTCCTCCCCTGTGAAGATCTAATGACACATAAGCATAAGCATGCCCTTCTATTGTATTTCTACAGATAAAAATTAGCTCTCTATTTTAATGAGGAAACAACCCTGTCTTCATCTAGAGAACCAGTAAGTTCTAACAGATCTTAAATTAATAAATAAACTTTGGGTAACTTTAAACTGGAAGTATTTATTCTATGATAAAGTGGTTGGTATTCACACCTATGCAAGTAGCTACCAACACATGGACAACAGTTCTCACATTTTCAAACATCACTAACAATTCCCATTTGTTTGTGCATGGTTATCCGAGCAGAAAGCCGTGAAAAAATAATCCCACAGTGGCTATGAACTGACTCATTCAATCCCAAAATGGCTTGAACACACACAGAATGTGTGTACAGCAGTCCCCTTGCTGTATTTGCTTCCTAAGCATCAAGTTTATGTTCTGCAAATGTACTCACTTTCCATCATATGAAAAATCTGGGAAAAATCAGAAGTATGGAGTTGAAGTGGGCTAGTTTTGTCCTTCATTCCCATATCCTTTAATATAGCAATAAAATGAAAGCAGTTTCATGCAGGATGACCCAAAGGCTATATGGCAATAAAGGCAATTAAAGTTAAATGGCAATCAAGCCTTTGAGTTACAAAGCAGGTATGTCAAAGGCTCTGAGCTCCTCCGAAGGAGAGAAAACATTCAGTAACGCTCTATTTGTACATTTTTGAGCATAATAAGCATTTTCCCTGAGGAATTTACACAAACAAAAACTTAGCAATTAACTAAATATTCAAACAAATAAGGTGATTTCAAAAATCAGGCAAATCTAAACATTTATTAATTACACTGTTGAAGTGCTGATAGCACATTTTACCTCTTTAAAGCAGATTCTGAAGTTAGCTAATCAATAGTCAAGCAAACCTCTAATTTGTTACATAAATAGAAATGCATTCACTCTGCAGAGCACAAGGAAAAAGCGACGTTCCCAGCAAGTGGGTAGGTTGAAATGCTGCAACTCTTGGTAGCAAGAACTTTGAAATTCTGCCAGCTGGATGCATAAGATAACCTTGCATGACTTGATTTCTAGAGGTAGTAACTGACTGATTTCTTTCCCTGCAACAGATTCATCCAAACACAATGTTTTTGCCAATTTTTCTACTGAAGAAACTGAAAAAAAAGAAAAGCCAAGAACTTACTCTTTTGGGGGAAAAGAGAGGAAGTACTGCAAGAAATATGATTAAAGGCAGAGTGGAAATTTTAGAGAGAGATTAAATTATGACTGTATTTCCTCAAGGGATTTTCTTCAATAACAGATAAGTAAAAAGTTTCATTCTGGGCCCTGACTCTCTGCTGCCTAACAGCATAAACATTTGCATTTGGACAAAATAAATGCAAAATGCCACCATTTAAATTTCATGTTATTTTAAAGCCTCACAGATGGAAACAATTCTACAAAATATAAAGCAATTTGGAAACAAAAGTTGCTGTCTTACATCCCCAAGTGAGCATCCAGGCAGACTCACCCAAATGATGACGCTCAATTTAACCAGCCTACCCAATAGAGAGAGATGCCCTTTCCGCCTGAGAAAATCCACCTCCACAAAGTCTTTTAATGAGTTTTTAAAGTAACCAAAACCACAAAGAAAGACTCCCTGTGTCAGAAAGGGCAATGGGTTCCCCCGTACTGGGCAGTTAACCCAGGAAGAAGGGCCAGAGGAGGAAATTCGCTTCAGGATCCTGCCACAAAGTGGAAAGCTTTGAAATGCAATCAGGTCTGGTCAGCCGCAGTGGAAGGAAACCATTGGTTGCTGCCTGTAAGTGTGTGTGTGCACAGAGCGAAGCTTTTTGTAGTAGCTGGTGAAATACAGCACCTTCTGTACGCCTGTTTGAGATGCCGCTAAGTTCTTTGCATGGTGAAGCACAAGGGTTCGTGTCAGCACATCTGTGCTTTGTACTTGCCTGGCAATTTTCCAGCGCACTTCCCACCCAGCTTGGAAGCTTGCCCGCAGCATAGGACACTAGCAAGCATCATTTGGTTCCTACTGTTTGGCTTTGTTGTAAACAGTTGGTTTTTAGTCTACCATACACCTGGCATGGTTTTGCAGGCTTATGCCGCTACTCACGTTCACCTTCTTCTCTCGGTAACCCCCATGCTCAGCGTAGGAAGGGAAAAAGGAGTCTTCTCCTAACCCACCCACATTTGAGAGTTTTCTGTTCTTCTCCAGACTGTCATCCTGACAGAGATCACCATTTGCCTTTTTTCACCATGGTATTTCCCCTGCCAGAACGGCTGAGCATCGGGAGGCAATAACCGACACAACCCCCATCTCCATGGACAGGTCCCCACCTCTGGCCCTTCTGTGGCTCCTACTTTCCTTCCCATTCACACCTTCCCCTTTTCCATCTACCCCACATCTTTCTCATTCTTCAACCATAAAGTATACTTGTAGGAAGTGTGCAGTATAGCTGCCCACCATAACGTGCCACCTGCAGGCAAGCTGCCTGTCCCAGCACCAAGCTACAGCCTCCATCTGATCACTGCAAGCACCTGCCAAGAGCAAGGGTGGGTTATCGTGGCCTGGTACCAAGGCATGTGCACAAAAAAGGTCAAAAATGACCAACACGAATGCCCCAAGACTGAGATGAGGCTCTGAGGTTCACCAGCAGAGGAGGAAAAAGGAAAAGATCACCTCTGAAGCCATGGAAACCGAGAGCAGTAACTGATCTTCCTTTTTTTCTCTCTCATCAACTGCACAAGACCCACATCTGTATTGGCTGGACCTGCAAGGACACTTCATTTATGTATCACTTGGTGTCTGAGAGAGGTAGAAAAGATGTGAAGAACCTGCCAAGCCCTCTTGCAGCCCTCCAAGCTGCCTCCCTTGTGGGACCAGCCAGCTCAGTGTGGAGGTGTTTCCAGGGTGAGAAACATCAGGACTGAGGCAAACATTAGCAGTGGTCAGAGCCAAGCCTCTGCGTGGCCAGCAGAAGGGCATATGCGGGGAGAGGCAGCTGAGGATGCTCCTGGAAAGCTCAAGCTTTTCACACCCATCTTGGGAGTTTTGCCTCAGCCATGTTCAAATGCTCTTCTGCCAGTGTCAGGAGCTTTGGGGAAGCTCCTCTGACTGGGAACAGCCACATCAAAAATGTTGCCCCACCCAGGACATCCAAACCACACCTCTGTTGTCCTTCTTCTGACCTCCTGAGCCAAGGAGAGGTTGTTGCCCTGCTGCTCTGGTCTAACAGGTCCTCAAGGGCAACCAAAAGCCATGTCCCGCCTGGATGACCTTAGGTCCATCCTGCTCCAGGCAGAGCTGGTTTTCCTCCACACCTTATTTGTGACACTGTATCAACCACTTCCCCAGCCTTCAGTGGCTCATACCATCACCTCTGGAAAAAAACAAAGATTGCTTTGTTCAACTGCAGTGATATTTCTGTAAACTATTTATAAATCCGTATATGAGTATAAATGGCTGTAAATAGCCACTGCCACAAACACAGCTGAGCCACATCTCAGGCTGAAAACAAGGGCTTTCCTCTAACCAGCAGCCTGAAGTCAGTGCTTTCAGTTTCCTAAGTGCCTTTATTTATGGTAGACATATAACCAACCCACAGTCCCCAAATGCTTTTATTTTGTTGGTATGCTAAACCATGCCTGATTTGCAGCACACCTCAAAGTTCACTGCAATACGGAAGCATGAGTCAATAGATGTTCATTAACACAAATAAATTAATTAGCACACGTAAATGCCTTTTTTCATTTGGATTAAAGTGGAGAACAAAGAGAAGTCAGTCAAAACTGGTTTAGGAAAGGCACAGTAGATTCAATTAGTCTTTACTGAAATCAGGTGTAATACGAGTCACACAACTTTGAAGATCCCTATTTTTTGTGAAAAAAAAAAAAAAATTATCATGCGGAAACCACTGTGACTGCTCTGCAAAGCAGTAACTGGTCTCTCCCTTATGAATATTCACTTTGTCCTTTCCTAATAAAATAGCTTGGCCATCTTCAGCTCTGAGGTTTTTCACCAACGAACACTGAACATACTCCAAACCAACGCGATTTTAACTGTCACAGTTACAGATGGCAGGAGGGAGTGAAACAAATCCCAGGCAGTGAAAAGACACTTCCCAAGCTGAAGGTGAGTCTCATAATAAAGCCATATGTCATGTAGTAAAAGCACATGGATCAAAGCCATAGGGAGTCAAGCACGGCATGAAGACTTAGCCTTTTTTTTTTACCCCACATAAAACACAAGGCATGCCTGCCGCGTGCCCTAGGTGGAGATCAGCTGGGAGAGGGCATCCTGCCAGCAGGCTGAAGTATCACGACTATCCCTGAGCTTCCCACGCCCAGCATTAGGTGACAGCTTCTCCTTTCCCAGCACAGATGTTGTACAGACCACTTATTTTTCCCAGCAGTATTGATCAGGAGCTTCCTACCTTGCTGCTCACATCTATCTTCCAAATGCATGTTACTCTATGACCCCACAGCTGTGCTGAATTCTGTAATGCTATTCTCTAGCAGCTCAGGGCTTTAACAGAAAACTTAATGTGGATAGCCAGAGATATGCAATATCTGACAGACAGAAAAGGTGCTCAGGGCAGCAACACCCTACAATGGTGACACAAGGTGGCGGTGCAGAGGGAGAGAAATTTGCCTTCTGCTGAATGGACATAGGGACCATCAAGAAAAAGCCACCACGAACATTTTGAGAATTAGCAAACTCTATAGTAGGTACACCCAAAAAGCAAGCCCTTCACTGTTGATCCAACTTCACTGTGGTTATTTGACCAAGACAAGTTTCCTTAGTTAGTGGTAGCAGATAAGAAGTGAGCAAGACCTTACTGTGCTCCTCCACAGCCATGCAATAGCTCTGCCCACGTCTCTAGCAAAACCACCTTTATAACCCTGAGTTTAGCGGCTGCTACCGGTTACCCCAAGGCTATTGTATAATCCTCAGCCTCATGATTGCAAAATCCTAAGAGACAATAAGATAACCTGGCCAAAAAGTATTTGTGATCCCTCTTGTTCCCCTCTTCTTTTAAATTGTCTTCTCAGTACAGCTGCCAATGTGATTGCTCATGCTGCTGAAAGTACAAAACACGTTACCAGGCAAGAATGAAGTCTCAAAAACCTCCATTTATTCACAGCAGAGCTGGCCTTAGATAATGCCATGTCACAGGAAAGGTGAAGAAGCGAGATTCCCCACATTAAAATAGCTGCCCCTCTTTCACAACCCCATAGGCACATTTTATTCTTTAGTATTTTTGAAAACACCGTAGCCTCTGTTAGAAGTCTTAGCCAGAAAGCCTTGCTTCAGCTGTCCTCCTTTCTGCATTTGGTATCAGGGAGAACCATTTTGAGACAAAAGGAAGAGTACATTAATATTTATCTGAGAGAAAACCAATAGACCAGATCCTTATTAATCACAGTCAATGAAGCTATGCAGTTGAGAATGCGATCCAGTGTTTTCAAACATACATTTTGCAGCCAGACTGTTTTTGTGCAGTTTCTCCTCCAGAAACATTATTCCCATACTTCTTCATTTATTCTGCTAATGAGTTTAACTAGGTATTTAGTGACAAAATTTATAGAAAAAAAAAAAGGCATTGCATTCTCACCTTTATGTGAAAAGGAGCTGTCATACTTCAGAGAAACAAATAGAATTTGTCCACCCACAGATAGGAGAGTCCTAAACTAATTAAATGGGCTGCTTATCTCATATTTGAAATTCAGGCTTCATCCTTCAAAATGAGAGGTTCGGGGTGGAAAGAATATTACAATCTATCAGCTATATATATATATATTAGTGGTTGAATTAATCTTTGGACATCTCCCAGAGAAACTGAGAAGGTTCTCGTGTTGTCTACAGAACACAGAGAGTAACCAGAAACAGTTATGATTTGTTCTTCTTCAACACGACCTTGTTCAAGTTCTCTTTGAGAGATAAGACTTTTCTAAGGTCACCCAGCTCTTATTTACCTTATGTGTCCTAATCCTGGAAACTGCTTTGTATTGAATTTAAATATCAGGCTTTTTAGACGGCAAATTTCTGATCATCTTTCATGAGAACCAGGAGAAGCATGGTGAAAGACAGTAAATTAAAGCCAAAGAAATATGTCCCCAACACTGTGTATTTAGCCAGCGCTAGGCAGAACTAAGAGCACAGTTCAAAAGCATGCAGAAAACTTAGATTAGTAGGGAAGTGAGAGTTTAAATAAGAATTAGAAAAGGAAACATTTCTAAGGGAGTTCGGAAGAAACTGAACTGTAAGCAATCCACTAATTTTTGTTCTTTTATTTCCTGGGTCCTCTCTCTGGTACCTGGTACTGTCTATTGACAAGAGTATGTTACTATAGTAGGCAGACTCCAGGTTTTAATGTGGTGTTGAAATTCTTGTACTACTTGAGAGTAACTGAGTGAGCCTTTTAAACTGCCTTAACTCTGAACTATTCTTAACATCTTTTTCTGCTCCTCAGGGCCTCCACCACTGCTTTAGCAATTGAATTGCACCGCTGTTACAGAGATTGGCTCAAAAGCCCTGTCATGAGCGTGCCTTGTTTGTTCAGGTTTGAGCACGAGGTTTTCATCCCCCCGTGGAAGCCGACAGGAGAGCTGGTCGCAAACACAGAGGGCAAGTCCACGGGTAGTCTTGGAAACATGAATCAGAGCAAGAAACTGTAAAGCTGCTCTTCAATCACACAGCACAAATTATTATTATTTTTATCTAATCCTGCCTAATACCTTGATGACCTGCAATCAAATAGTAACATTAGTTAAATGTATTAATTTATACTCCGTTTTCACCAATTTCACAACATTCTCTAGATATAAGAAATATGGGCAGGTGTTATTTGAATGCATTGATTCAGCCACCTTGGGAGTTAAATCAGGCAGAAACAATATGAAGTAACTTACAGACAACAACAAAAAATGAAATTCCTTACTGAAGTGACAACAAATTATAGATAAGCAGAAAATAACTGCTTAGACTAGACCTTAGCCAAGAGGCTAAGGTAAATAAATAAATTTAAAGCTGTTAAACCTTTAACAATCATCAGAATGATACAGGACTTCAGCATACAATGAAATTTTACCCGGCACCCTCAGCAGGGAACTGCTCTTCTAAATTGGATCCATGGGTTACTACACAAAGCAAACTGAGGTATCAGAGCTCACTTAATAGCTTCAGTACCATTATAGATATTAAAAATCTGAGCTGTATTTAGACAGTTAAATAGGTTTAGAACAAAACAGTACCACCATTGACATGAAATACCCATGGATGGGGACTTGCATCCACCTTTATATACTATGGAGGTACCAGTGGGTATCCAGGCCTGCAAAATAGAAGCTATCAAAGAAAAAAGTGCACACACACAAATGGCCACAAGTGGAGGACAAGAGCAAAAGGCAACACGCTACAGCAGAACAAATATCCTCCTAAAAGATATCCTGGGGGAAGATCCATTAAGTTGCAAAAATACTCAAGATTGATGTTTAAGTGCTTATTAGTGAGACTCCCGCTCCTGCAGCAGCATGCATCTACTTCTAGGTAGTTCGTGCGAAATCATCATGGAGTTATGCCCACTGGGAGAAGGTGCTTCAATTAGAGGTTACATTTATAATGTAATTAAATACCTAATTTATTAAAAAGAATGCAAATCACATCAGTTTCTAAGTGGTAGCAGTAGCATTTAGAGCACGCTACGCAACAGCTTTGTTTTAATAATTAAACTGCGTATGCCCTCGATGATAGCAGTTCCAAAATGGCATGTTGTTCACTGCTCTCTTGAGAACCACAGTGAGCATAAATAATGAGAAATGGGATCATAACATTTGTGAGAGACAATTGGGACAGTCACAATAAAATGTATTTCAAGGGGGTTTTGTAGGTTTTTTAATTATTTTTTTTTATCAAGACCTCATTTAGCACAATTATTATTTAGTGTTTTTTTCTCTTTTTTACACAAAAGCTTTTAAAAAATTTCTTAGTATTGCAGCGGTTTGCAGCCATAGTTTTTTGCCTTAGCTCTAAGAGCAGAGTCGGCTCTTCGAGCTGTTGTACCTTTTGTGCCCATTCCTCAGTAACCCTCTGCCGTGCGAATGAGCATCTGGTTGATAGCCATCATTCCCACTGCAAGACAAATTCAAATGACTTGTTATAACACTAAGTCCCATAATGTAACAACAAAAGATTAGAGACAAACGACCTTACAAAACTGCTAAAATATATAATCATTTGTACTGGTGTTAAATTCATATTCCATATGATCCATTGTTAGCGAGGCTGCTGCTTCACCACAGCAAGTTATTTATGCATTAGATAGGCATGGTGGGAAAAAAAGGCCAGGCTACACCAAAATATCCAATATTAAGATTTACCTAAACAAAAGGGCACCATGTATCTTCTTGGACCACCGTTTACAAATCTTGCTCATTTACGAGGGCCCTTTTTAAATGAGAAGACAGGTGAATAAGTTAGTGGAAAAATTCTGAAAGAAAAAGAAACAAGGAGCAAGCGCTGAAACTGCACCTCTCTCCTCCCAGCCCAGGAGCGAAGTCGTGGCAGTGTGGAGGTTTGCAGTGACACTGCTTCTTTCCAGAGCTGGTCCCTGGTGGAGCAGTTCTCACCACAGGTTTCACCTTTTTTCTGCATGGCTGGGAGGGAGTTCTTCCAGGACTGAAGGTGTGTGGCTCAGTGGCTTCCCACACAGAGTCCACTGAAGTCGGCTGGACCCTCTGATTTTGTAGGTGAGTCTCTCCTGGCTTGCTGCAGTGTTAAAGCCAAATTCTGCACTCTGCAAAACACAAGTAATATGGGAACCTTCCTTAATGCTTTCTATTTTGATTTCCAACATGTTTACCCTCCTGCCTTTTCTCACTTGATTACTAATAGATGATTTAATAAGAACATAAATAACCCTCACCAAAACAAAAGTAGATGGAAAGGTGTCTGGTTAAAATGTTTTCTTCTTTGAACTCAGTAATCACATCTAAGGCAACTACTGAAATTCTCTTCTCCAGATAAAATGTAAATGGTCTGTTTAGGCCATGATAAGAAATAATTTACAGCTGCCTTTTTCAAGTGCTCTATCAACTGTATATGTAATGTCTATTGAAATGTCAAGCTTTCCTCCAACTCTGTAAATGCACAGAGACCTGATAGAGCAGGCTGGGTTTTTTCATTGATTATCAGTTGATTATTTAGGATGCCAAGAACATTATTGTTTTGTATGCAATAAAGATCATATGTGACTTATGTGTATACATTTACCTACTTGCACACAAGAGTAGAGTATTTTGTTTGCATATTTTTGGTATATTTCCAGTACAATATTCTTCAGAGAGATAATATTTTCTCTACATTTTTTTATATGTGGTATTTCATTCTGTTACTTCTAAGCAGCCCATTCTTTACAGTATAATGTTGAGATCTAAACTGAGGATCATAAAACTAGTGTGGAAAAATAAGGTTCCTTCATACCTAACACCTATCTGTACATTGAGTTTGGATCAAGTAATTTTTAATATTCCTTCATTTCAAATACATTTTTCTTTGCTTCTTAACTCCGCCCAGGAATAGCCCTAGAAGTTGTGTAACACAAAATGATGGCGAGGGAATACTGGTTTGCTTTGGACAAAACGCAAATGGAGGTGCTGTCATACCTCTGGCTGCTTCCACACGATTCCCATAAAGTAGTGCCCATGAACATCTCTAAACTCATTTTACCTTAGTTAGGATGTTGCTATCAAAACAGGCAACTTTGCTGCTTTGAATATAGACTATATTGTACATGAAGTGGGGTTTTTTTCCCACCCATAAAACACTTATGTGTTTTATAACATCAAAGTGTCTTATAACACCTGTTTGCAGAAAATCCTAGGCAGATTACCTGTTGGCTTCCAGATGGAACATAAACGTTTGGCTTGGGATATTGCAGCTTGAAAGAAAAACCCCAGTGGCATACTACCACCAGAGCACTGAACATATTCCTCTTTATTTAATGGCCTGGCATCAACCTCGGAAAATAACTCCTCTCCTGTTCTGATAAAACCCAAGCAAGTTGACCTGAATTCCATGTTCTCACACCTTGCACAGGCAGGGCTTTTAATTTGTACAAACATAATTGAGACCCTGGAGGTTTGTATTGACTAAACAAAAGAAATATGCAAGGAATTTATGAACATGAAGGGACCACAGAATAGTCAACTCTTAAGGAGAATGGTCACCTTCCCCCTGCAAACCTCAGATTTCTGTCAAAGACATGAAAAACCCATCTATTTTCAGACAAATTTTCAGGTCCAGACAAATCATACATACCAGCCTAAACTACTACATAATTCAGTAAAATCTGCTAAACTTTTCAGACAGCCATGATGGGGGCTTTACTTATACCCACAAACTTGAGGACATCATCTGCTCTCACAAGATAAAGCCAGCTTGTTTCCATGGCATAACCAGGTCTGAAAATGGACTGATAGCAATGCAAGATACTGCAGACTATATGACACTGGGAATTTGCCAAGTAACTAATTTTTCCATAAGCAGGAGGAAAACTCAGAATATATAAGAGCTACTAGCACTTTCTACATATTTTCATATTTCTCAGTGGCATTTACCAATCACAGCAAAGAGGATGGTAACTTCTGCAGTAAAATAGGAGTCAGATGGCAAATAAAAGTACTAAATGCCACTCTTAAAAAAAATTTACAAGGCTTGCCACAAATTTGATTAGTTCTTTGCTGTCATGTGCCTCACTCCAATTAAAAACATACCACACTAAGGGCAGCAGCATTACTTGGTTAGCCAAGGCTCTGGTGCGAGGGGTGGATGCTCTGCCTCCCAGCAAACCGCAGCCGTGTCTTTCAGTCCGGAGCATGGACGCCCCTTCTACCCATGGGGTCTCATAAAGTTGCATTGCCTGCATGTTTAAAAGCTCTGCTACTGCTTTGGCTCCTGGAAGTATGAATTACACCTTTACCATAACACCCCTAATGAAAAGGAAAAATATCTGTCTGAAAAGTAGGACACAGAGCCAGGAAATTAAGGAAATGAGACAGAACAGCAACTTATTTCCAAGAGCACACAGTCAGCTGCTGAAGGCACTGCCAGGAGGAAAATTATTGTCCCTAAGAGATTGCTACCAGTGAATCCTGCTTAGTGGCTGGGGGGCACCTGGGAAGGGTCACTTCCCTTGCCTTAACACTCTAAATAAATTATGCATCTCGTTCCCTAAAGAGGGCTTGTAAACGGTCTCATTTCTACCTGAAAAGCACTGGCATTATTTGGAACTCCTCTTTGGAAATGGGCCTGGCCAAAGTGCTCCTGGGATCCACTGGAATATCAACGATTAATAATAATACTGAGACTTTTGCTGCCAGTAGTCTGTCACCTCTGCCACACTCACATAGCACTGCCCGAAGCAAATACCATCAGTTGTTATGATGCTGGTAATATACCAAACACTTTCATTCCACATTTAAAGGATCCAAAAAAACAGGAATGGTCTTCATTAGTATGGTTAAATTTGAAGAATGTTTCCTTTTTCTGGTTCAGTGGGATCTTTGGACTTGACATCAGTGAAGAATCTGTGACCCCAAAGAAAAAATGACTGAGATGGAGTATTTCTCCACTGCCCTCTGATTTTAAATGACAGGTATGAGATATGTCTCAAGAGACTGACTGTTTTCTTACTGTAGTTTGCATTTGAAAAGCACTTGGGGTTTGCATTTTAGTTTCTTTATTCTTTCTCTTGCTATGTCAGTTGCCAGGTTTGGAAGTCAAGCCTTGTAAATCACATAATTCCTGGAAATGAGTTTCAGACCTCTGAATGCTGACTCACTGGCAGTTAAGTACATTTTCATAAGTACCTCGGTAACTTCTAGAGCCAGGAATTTCAGAAACAACCTTCTGTACTGCAGATTGTTGACAGGTAAAATTATGTGCCAGTTTAAGGTAGAATAGAGGACTTTGCATTACCCATCTAAATTGCATTCATTGTACTGATGAATTCAATGGCTAGAAATATGAACAGTGTATACCATACTTACAAAGACTGACTACGTACTTAATAGAAAGTATCGGTACATCTGTCTTAAGCAGCTCATCCAATATTCCCATTTCCAGTACCGATTAGGATCATTACGTGCAGTCCACAAACAGTCCATCTGGCCTCTCCTGCTGTTGTACTAAAGCACCAAAAATCACAAGAACAACTGCCAAGACTGCTCAGGCACATGAATGGTGGCTGGGAGCTCCCCTAAAGGTATCCCTGACAGAGAGTGACCCTGAGCTTGAGAGAAACGTGGGGGGCAAGGTATGTTCTTTTGTTGAGGTCTGACCACTAAACAAGAGTACATGGTTAGAGATTCACTTCCCCTGGTTTACAGGTGTGAATTACACCTCACGGTGAAAACCCTTCAATGAAGGGAAGGGGCTTGTCCCACTCAAGGCTTGCATCACTCGGGGGGTTCAAGAAGATCCTCTAGGAACCACGGTGATAGATCTCTTCGGGGTATGCACTGAACCAGCGTCCCTCTCTTCTCCCCGCAGCCATGTTCTGCCCCACAGCCATGACAAGGTGGATGTCATTTGATATAGCTACAACATCACAGTGGATTGTCTGTTGCTGAGAAATTCTGCTGCAGCAGATGTTGCTAGGAGCTGCTGTGGACCCCAAGCCAGTGCTGGACATCAGCGAGATACAGCATGTACTTTCCATTATTGAAAGGCTTACTGCAGCTATATATTATAATGGGTTTTCATGCTTGCACTTTCCTCCCTCATCTTTAAACGATTCTGCAGTGGGGAGAAAGTCTATCTGAGACTGCACTGGGTAATGATCCCGTTCATGACTGAGAGTGATAATCTCTTCCAGCTGGAATGCCATCTCCAGTCTTGCCAAGCTTACAGCTGCTGTTGGGCTTTCACCCCGAGGACTGACGATCAGTGAAAGGAAGGGGCTTCTGCATGATGTTGGCTATTCTGACAAAATACAGATAATACATTCATGTGCTCAGCTGACAATTTTTCTGCTACCTCTCTCCCCACCCTCACTTCATAAAAACCCATCCCTGCTACTGCTGCAACATTTGTTTTGTCCATTGAGGAAGAATATTTCCCTCATTCAAGAAACTGGTTTGACTGAACTGGTAGTTCATGTCAAGATTTTGCTTTATTCTGTCTGAAGTTTGAAAAAGCCAGTGACTCACATAGGCGAAAACCTGAACAGTTGAACAAGCAGATGGGTACAGGTGGCCTTTAGCTTTGCTCTTTTTGGCTAGATCACGTCGCTGTGCCTGAGCTGAGCTGATTCAGATGTTGCGCTCTCTCTGCCCCCATGCTCCTTGCAGACCCTAGTAGTGACAGTGAAGAGACAGAGATGATGACAAGCTACCAGAGGCCTGGAAATAATTATTTCATTACCCTGCAATCCACAGCTTCATATTCCCTAGGGTGTGAACATCCTGATATTGGATATCCTATATTACAGGATATCCTATAATATAGGAATTATCCTATTATCATTATATCCTATATTATACTAATCATCCTATTACTGCTGTAATTTTTATTATATGTAATATCCTATTACATAGTATTATAAGAATCATATTGTATAGAATATCCTATCCTATAATATTGGATACTGTTGACTTCAAGAAAACCACCTCCTTGCTTCCAGATTTCTTTCCCCGGGCTCGCTGTGCCGTGGGACCTCCGCACTCCGCTATGCCCTGGGGACATACATGGTCCTTCCTGGCAACTCCCACACGTGCATTTCCCCTCAGGATTCACGTTTTCTTGGGGCTCGGGAAGGCTTTCCCTCAGACAGCTCCTTCACTGAGAAATCCTGAGTTAAAAGGAATGAAACAGTTTGAACATTTGGATCAGATTAAGCAATTAGTTTCAGCTCAAAGGAAAATTCAGGAAAAACTCAAGTACCTTTTCAACATTTGCTTTCAAAATTATTCTAACATGTAGCTTTATTAAGAAGTAATAACAAGAATTTCCCCAAAATAAAACAAAGCTTTTTTTTCAGGGGAACTAAACTTTTACTTGGCCAACCACATTTTTTCCCATTTTGAAAAGAAGGAAAAAAAACCCCTCCAACTTTTAATTTTAAACCAAAGTGAATTATTCTCCCAATTCTCTTTTACTTTAGCCACAGAAATTAAAACCATTTTTTTTCTTTTGTGTTCTGTGCAGGAGGTAAAAGCCCTAGATTTTTCCCCTTACAGCAAAATCCAAATCCCATTCACATACTGATAGGCAAAAAATACCTAAATCTAAAACTAGCTCAATCTGGGCTGAGTAAAACAGAATTTTCCATTTGTTCAGCTGAAGTAAGTGCAGTAATAAGGCTACTCTAAAGCCTTAAGACAAATGAATGTGCTTTACAATTAAATGCTTTCTCAGTTTCTATTTAACTAGTTTAGAAAAAGCAAGGTAGTACTAAAATACCAGCATATAACAGAGCTGCTTCATATTTTTCCTTTCACAAAGTCGCTGAATTCTCCTAGTCAAAAGGCATTTAATTAAAACAATATTGCTAGTGCCAGGCACGTAAACACAGAAGGTATGGTTAACACCTCAGCAAATAGCACAAAAAAAGCACTTACAAGCCAAATAACCCACGGATTCCTTGGACTGTGTTTTACAAGTGTGTAGAACAAAAATGTAACATGTAGAAGGACTACAGCCTCGCAGATGCAGAGGAGAGGAAGGTAGTCCTCTCTGAGCCTTCAGGGACTCTTTCTGGACGGTCAGAGGGAGATATTCCAGCAGAGCCTCAGCTATTCATCCTCAGTCTGTGCCATATGCAAGGACCTCACAGCCCATAACCTTCCCAGTGCCCTCACAAGGTAGAAAAGTGCTCTTACGTCCTCTCTTTGTAGAGAAATAGAGAAGATGGAGAAGCCGTTGGCTAGTGTAAGAAGGTAGCTGCGCCCTGCAGATAGCAAAAAAATGATTTCAGGAAAACCCTGGTTTATACCTTGCTTCTGACATACGACAGCTCTAGCTGGGACATGTCTCTTGAGAATATTTCTCCTCCTTTAACACTTTGGTATAGAGTGGACTTTCAAAAGCACAAAAAGGAATTAACACGCAAACGACAGCCAGCAGCTCTTGGTTGCACTTGCATCTCTAACTGCTCCAGGGGCTTTGGAAATCTGAAGTAGTAAGAGAAGGCAGAGGACTTGCTCATATCAAGGTACAACCTGTTCTTAAAACTTCTATTGTTTAAGCACCCTTGCATGTAGAGTCTCACCCATAACTGCAAGGTAGGAGTGTTAGATTCATTCCCAGCCACTTGAGAACTCCTTCAGGAAGGCAAAGAACCTTATTGATGTCATTAAAGGACTTCACAGATCCATGGGTTACAATGAGAGAGGGGTTTTGCTAGCGGTATTGCATTTTAAAAGTGCATTATCATCTAAAACATTTCTTTGCACCGCTTTCATGGGGAATTATTGCTATACCAATGAATGGAGTCAGGCTGCATGAGCTTTTTAAGTTCTCCCTTTGATTTCTCCATTTAACTTGCTAACAAGGTACCGTGGTTTTTGCTGGCTCCCTATAAAACGGGGCTGCCAAAGAGCAGGGTGAGAGGAAGTTTCACCGATCGAAAGGTTCTCCTCTCCGAAGGGTGAGGGCTATTTCTTGCCCTCTGTTCCTGCCCAACACTCACATGTCTTTTGCTACAAGCATCAGTTTGCCAAAGTAACACACAGTAACTGCTGCGCTTTTTTGGCAGGGTTTAGGAATGTTTTATAGTTACACAGAGCATATACAGCTCAACCGGGCCAGCTTTGCCGAGACCCTTCTCAAAATGCCGCAAGAGGCAAAACCCAGCATGTGGGGAGAGCTCAGGAGCAGCGGGACTTTCTCCCAAATGACCACTTCTTTTGAAAGCTCGAGCATGAATGTTTATCTCTGTCAGCTAGATCGAATTAATAAAGTAAGTCTTTCTGGGATTCCAGCCATAAGACCCAAAGGTAGCCATTACATCCAATCACTCCCCATACTGGTTGGGTGATTTCATTTCTAATGGTAAAAAATGAGCAGAGATGTGGGCTTGCCCTCCTCCAAAACAAGTTTCATGGCTGAAGTTTTCCCTGCATATATTATCCCTACATTTGTTTCTTGATGATCTATTATTTTCAACTACCAACTTCCCTAGATTTCTTGCTGAGATAAAGCAGACTTCTCCAGCAGCATTTAAAATGGGATTTCAACAAACTGCAAATTAGACCAAGCACAGCAGGAGCTGAGCATCTAAAAGCTACTTCAGTGCTCAGTATTGATTCCAGAGCCCAAACCTTCCCTCCCTGGTCAGCACACTTCTGCATGCAGAGGCATAAACACAAATATCAGGCAGTCACGGCTCTCTGCTTTATGTTTTGAAATAATAATTTGTGAACCTACATCTTATTTTTGTTATTATTCTACCCTGTTGTCTTTCAAAGCTTCCCAAATAGAGTCAGTTTCTCTTGAAAGCAATACAAGATTAAAAAAAAAATCTATTAAAAGTCAAACTCAAGGAAATTTAAATAAATTTTGGATGACACTCAACATTCAAACATTCCATTGAGAAATACAAAATTGTAATACCCAAAGCACCTGTAACTCTATCAAAACAGCTGTTGATAAGTCCCCTTGCACAGAGTTAGCATTTAGATTTATTACAGGAAACTTTGCAGTCTGTGTTTCCCTGTTACTGATTTAATAGTAGGTTTAAGCTGGTGCCCTTGAAGATTTCATCCATTACATCTCTTAAGAACAGTATCCCGGGGCAGAGGTACTGACTGTTTCGCTGTGGGTCCGCGAGCATTTGCAGCCCCCAGTACAGAGCCCAGTAGGAAGAACTGTGCTGGCTCTGGACTCTGGTTGGAAACTGCATTTCCAGCCCAAAAGCAGCAGAGCCGCCTTGTCAGGCTAACACATCTCAGCTGCTTCAAGGACCAGGGAAGGACCTACATGCAGTTTCACTGACTTGTCAGTCATCAGCCTTTGGTCAGGTATGCCTGCAGAGCATTGCATGAGGGTACAGTACTACAGTATATTTAATCTCATCTAACCTCAAGGTATTAGGAAAATGAAAAATGATACCATTTTCCTTCCCATACCTTGACTGACAACCTGGTGGGAGAAAGGAAATTAATTTGATTTCTCCGCATGAATCTCTCGATTCCTAAGACTAACAGAGTTAATGTTGTATTCCCAGATAAAGATGAATTTTGACCAAATAAGTGCCTAACCGAAGAGAAATATCAGGTGCTCTCACCCAGTGGCAATGTGGGAAATGGGAAATAAAGCACATCAACTCAGGTGCCCGGGGATCCAGGCGGAGCAGCAGGGAATGGATAAACTCTGTCTGGCTCAAATGGGAAGTGAACAAACTCTAATTACCCATATTTACCCTTAGCCACACCATTCCTGACCGCCTGATTTTCAGGAAAGCCCCAACCGTGCAGTGGCAGCAGTGCTTTGTTCTCCCAGTACGCCCCTGTCAACCAGACCTGGATTTACTGGGCGGTGAGTGATATTCCCTTTCCCATCAGCATGCGTGGCAGGGCTGAGGGTGCTTCTGGCCACGCAGGCAGGACAGCCTGCGCTTGGTCATCGTCTGTTCCCTGTCATTTAGGTCACTGCCTGCTTTCTGCCACCCTTGCACTCTGTGTTTCACCACTCAAAGGTTCAGAGTCAACCAAAACATTTTGCAGATCTACTCCGATTGCCCTGCACCCTGAAAGCTAAAAATACCCCTACAAATAAAGGTGGTTTCTCCTATTTACCTAACTACATGGCTTAAAAAACAAAACAAAACAAAACCACCCCCACACAAAAAAAAAACCAAAAAACAATCCCACTAAGAATTAAAATGAAAACAGTGCTGTATTGAGCATTTCACATGCAGGTGTGTTTGCTTCAAAGACCATCCCTGCATTTCTCAGTTCTTTAATTTCACTTTCAGCGGTGTTTCCATTTCACTTCCAACCTTTCACTGTTATTTCCTTCCCAACATTTTATGGCTTCAAGAAAGCAGAAATATTATTCATTTTCTCAGGTCTATTTGTGAACACTATGCCCCAACTTGAACTCCTCATTTGCAGCATGCACACTGATAATACTGAACTTGTCCCTCACAAGGTCACCATAGAAATATAATTAATTTGCTCAAAATAAACTTCCTAAAATATCTTTCTGAGAAGAGGCAAGGAGAACATTTTGCATGTTGAAAAAAGATCATATTTTTAGCTTGTTTCGTGTTTGCATGAAAATTGAGGACCTTGCTCAGCTGTCACTGAAAACAGTTCCAACTCCTGTTAAACTGAAGGCACTGGAATTACACTGGTACGTGATTTTCCACAAGCGTGACGCTAATTAGACCACACACATCTGCATTTCACAAAGTTATAGTATTTGCACTGATGACAGATTGCATTAAGATTTTGTTCGGTTTGATTTGCATTTACTCCTTATTAATTTGGGAATGCAGGAGTAAAATTTTCAGGATGGCACCACTAGAGGGACTCGTTAGGTGGATGAGAAACTGCCTGGCAGGGTACCCCACCTCTGGGAGGGAGAGGAGGGCTGGCCAGGGAGCCAAGACACACTCACCTGAACTTCTTTTTCTTTTTCTTTTTTTTCCCCCTTTTTTTTTTTTTAAGAAAACAAACCAAAAAACCCCACAAACACAAAAGAAGCCACCGCTTTGCAGTTATATGATGTAACACAAGAAATAAATGAACTCGTCATTAAGGAAGGGCAACACTGGAGAGAGCATCCCTGAGCAGGACGCTGGGAACAAGCAGTTTCATCTTCAGTGCCTTGCAGAGCACTTTCTGTTACTCCAAGAAAAAGTCTTGTCTTGTTTTTCCAGGTATACAGGTAATCTTACCCAGCAGGCAAGGCTGGCATCAGTGATACCGAGAAGTTTCCTATATGTCATTCTGCCCAGTATTTAAAAGCTGCATGTACTGCTCCAGCCCAGGATGGGCAACTTCACAGAAACTTTTCCATTCGCTATGCAGCAGCATACAAAGGTAGTGGACAGAAAAGCTGTGTTACTGACCACCGCTGCCCTGAACCAGCACAACGCTCTGATGGCCAAGGCTCCGTCCTACCAAACTACACTCCCAAGTCATTTTGGAAGTGATCATTTTGAATCTCTGTATTATATCTCATTGCATTTGGCAGGCAAAACTTGGTGCCACAAAAAAGAGTTAGCTCTTTATAACAGGAAAACAATTTCTGAGCAGCAAGATGCATTTTCTTGGTGAAATTATTAAGTTATTGTGTAGCCTTATTTTACAACTAGGCTAGACAAAGCACTAGAGAATTATGTGCTATAGGGGAGAATATTCCACTGACAGGATCAAGAGCAAATTTTCTTTAGGTGTATTTTATCTGCAGACATTTTCATAAGCTTGTAGAGAATCCTAATATTTGATGTGGAAAAGGCCCAGAAGTCTGGCAGTTCTGCATAATATGCTTATTTAAAAAACAGTGGAACTATAAGGTCCTTTGAGATCCGGACTGAAAGCCTTATGAATCCTAAAACATGTATATTTTAATTTGGTATGTTCTTTTAGCATTTCTGTTAAACGTTTTCATGAAGTAAATTGCACGCTAATTATTTTAATTGTAGCTGAAATTATTGAAAGCTGAAATTTCAACAACCCTTACAATTATTCACATTTTTAACAGAACTGTTTTTTGTTTTCCACAGGATCTCAAAATACAGACACATAATATTGTTGTACAATTTAATTCACCAAGCTCCAATGAAAAATGACACCCAATTTGTAAAAATAAATTATTAAGTATAGAAGTTTGACAAGCCCCTGGCAACGTTAAAAAATTCTTGTTATAAAACCAGGCTCTTCACATAGTGGTAGGATGAGAGACATGAGGCATGTTGGAAAGAAGGAGAAACTTTTTCCCCACGAGGACCGTCCAGCAGCAGGACGGGCTGGGCAAAGCTGTGGGCAGCCTGGGCTGGTTTCACAGCTGGCACTGCTTTAAGCAGGAGAGTTTTTTCCACCCTCGTGAGACATTGGGTTTCAAACTTTTACTAATGTCAGCTATCACACACAATTTCAAGAACCTTGTTGGATATGCATCTGTGCACTAATTTACTGTCTTTACAACCTGACCTCTAAAATCCATTAGTTGGTTGGAGCCTCCCACTGACTTCCCTGGGCCTTGGTTCATGCCCTTAAAAATCCCTCAAGCCCTGACCTGCAAAACACTCCTGCTTATGCTTCAACTTCATGCCTGTAAGTTGTTTCAGTTAGGTTAGTGAGAAAAATGTGTGTATGGTTAACAAGAAGTTTGTTATACAAGGGCTTTGGATTGGACTAGAGGCTGTCTTTGTTTTGGGGTTTTGTACAGTACTTAGCACGTGTTTGGCACTAAATACAACATAGTACTATAATTAGTCTGTATACCTATTTCTTAAGTATGAGAGGAGCTATTATAATAATGCATTTTAAGAAATGTCTTTGTTGGTTCAACTTAAAACAAAAGAGAAAGGCAGCACTTTTCCCTGAGAGGTTTTGATTGTTTCCCATGGACAGAAACAGATTTGCCTGAGGCATGGGCTGTATCACTTCAAAGGGCTGCATCTCAGTCATTCCCCTTAATGATGGCTTGAGATAGCCAGTTGTGCAGACCGAAACACACACTGGATAGTAAAACCAATGTAGAGTTTGTGGAAGCAAATATAGAGAATTCTTGAACTCTGCAAAACATGAGTATTTGAGATTTTACCCAAGGAAATGTGGAACTGATTAGGGTGCCAAATGTGACAACTCCAAGCTGTTCAAGTTTTTGCAATAATATAGAAAAGCAGTAATGACAATTGCATGCCACATACTTACTTTTGCCTGAGGTCAAATGCCTTTTTCTTTTGAGACACGTTGCTTTAATCTTGTGGTGGTTTAGCCCCAGCCAGCAACTAAGCCCCACACAGCCGCTTGCTCACTCCCCCATGGTGGGATGGGGGAGAGAATCGGAAGAGTCAAAGTGAGAAAACTCGTGGGTTGAGATAAAGACAGTTTAATAGGGAAACCAAAAGCCATGCACACAAGCAAAGCAAAACAAGGAATCCATTCACTGGTTCCCATGGGCAGGCAGGTGTTCAGCCATCTCCAGGAAAGCAGGGCTCCATCATTAACAGTTCCTTGGGAAGACAAACACCATAGCTCTCAACGTCCCCCCTTCCTTCTTCTTCCTCCAGCTTTATATGCTGAGCATGACGCCATATGGTATTGAATAGCCCTTTGGTCGGTTGGGGTCAGCTGTCCCAGCCGTGTCCCCTCCCAGCTTCTTGTGCCCCCCCAGCCTCCTCGCTGGTGGGGTGGGGTGAGGAGCAGAAAAGGCCTTGACTCTGTGTAAGCACTGCTCAGCAGTAATGAAAACATCCCTGAATTATCAATGCTGTTTCCAGCACAAATCCAAAACATAGCCCCATACTAGCTACTGTGAAGAAAATTAACTCTACCCCAACCAAAACCAGCACAAATCTACTGAAAGCTGCATGGGTTTTGCCAGCCTCCATGTGGCTTTGCTGTTGACTACGGCATTCTGTGACGGGGCGGGTTCCGAAGCAGAAGTATTTCTCTTGTGATTTCCCTACTGCACTGTCAACACACGTTACTTGGACTGACAGACTTTGCACAACATGCAGGTGGAGCAGGACCTTGGCCTCACCACCCAGGTAAAGAAAAGCAAAGCCCTTGTCAGTGCAGCTAGAAGAGTCAGAGGTGCATTTTGTGGTTTCCAGCATCCGATCTCATTGTCTCCAGCATGCACCCAATAATGGGTAGAGGGGACTGTGAGCAATGTTTTTCATTTTTCATGAAGTCACAACAGGTTTTAGATTTTAGGATTTGGACACTGAAAGGTGATCCCTTAACCGTTGCTTCCGATAAGATCATAACAAAAGACACCACACCAAGAGAAGACATCCTAGCTACGGATTTGTCTGCACGAGCCTTCAGAGGCTTTGCTTAAGTCAGCAGCAACTGTCTTACTGCCCAGGCTTCCCCTGCTGCTCGCCCCTGCACTCCCAAGCGCAGTTACCAGGCCTGGCAGCAGAGGCTGGAGGTGGGCGTCACTGCACACATCCAGCCTACAGCCTGGTGACTGGGCAGAGCTGTAATCCTCCCCCGCAGGGAAAGGGTTTTGGACTCTAAATTCATCAAGCAAAAGGTGACCAGCCCTAACTCCATCACCAGAAGTGACACAGACTAGCAAGGCGTTGCGTCTATTTGTATTCTGTGTGGGTAAAATAATATAACTTCAAGTATCCAAACGCCAGAGAGGAGTGAGAGTTCAGAACAATTTGTACCTACTGCTTTCTGTAAGCTAGCTGTAGGCAGACCTGAGCTTATAAACAAACAAATTGGGTTAGACCAAAGAATTATTCATTAACGACTAATAAGCAGCACCTATAAGCAGCACCTATAAGAACTGCAAAAACAATTTCTGTAATATATCTGGGATCACCACATGGGTGTTCTGGATCACGCTGGTCCTCTGTGTCTCCGTACCGATTGTAAAAGGGGTCTGCACCATCCTGCTAAAACCACATCAGCTACAGATGTAGAAACTGTAGGCACTCATATTTTCTCTGCAGATCATGGTTTTGTCCTTGAGGTACATAAATCATATGACTATGTTTTGCTCACAAGAGTAAATACTCATGGCGCTCCACCAGCAAATGAAATAACTAGTCTCAGAGTAGCACTAAGTCAATATATCCTTGATCCAAACAGGAAGACTGGTGAACAAAAGCCCTTGTGTCGTTGGAGGGAAATGTGCAGCCAAGGCCCTGTGGGTTGGAGGAGCAATTTTAAAGATATTGGTTCTACTCTCTCATCCTCTCTAAAAATACATAAAATTGTTCCTGCTGTTAAATTACCATTTGCTGGTACCTGGCAGACTCCTAATTGATTAGAGAAAACTAATTTAGTGCAATGAATTATTTGCAAGTGAAGTATCTGAAATATCTACTTTATTAATATTTTTTATTTAAAATTATTATTTTATTCAGATGTCTCAGATAAGAGCTTGTTATAGTCCAGAAAAGTAACTTAAAGGAAGGCTGAATAAAACCAATCCCTGGTGCAAAAGCAGCTCAGCGAGTAGTCACACCATGGATGAACTTGTCCCAGGGTAACTCTGCTTATTTTATTGGCACTGCACCAGATCAAACTAATCCAGACAGTTCAGAGTTATTCCCAGCTGGGGAAAAGAAAGAAAATCATCAGGATTTGGAAGCAGCTTTTTTTTCCTGCTAAACTATCTTGACCTTTCCTAGGAAAATTCAGAATTTGCCAGTTAGCATGATTTCAGTCAGACCTCCACCACTGTTCTCTGCATGAATTCAGGTTTAGCTTCCTTCCCTCCCGAGCCATGACCTTCTCTGCTGGCAGAGGCCAAATGAAACCCTCCTTCACGCCTTTCACCTTTTCATCCAACTGAGGACACCTTTTAGAAGAGAAGTGGAAAATAAATTTTTTGTCGGAATCCCTTTTGTTCAGCATCAGAAGTTTCTTCTATTTGCAGCCCATATTGACGGTCACGTGTAAGACTTTGATTCGTAAGACAGCATAATGAAACATAGCTCAGTGCTTCTGGCTCTTTGTAAGAATTCTCTTCAAAACACAGCAGTTTCACTAAATTCGGAGTCTACTTATGCTTCTCCATGAACACTTCCCTCTAACCAGGCATTGTCACCTTTAGTCAGGGTGGTATAAAGGTTTTCCAGTGCATCCCTGGGATGCAAGGTGCTTCAAAGGGTATCTGCACCCTTCAAAATATCTTCTCAGTTCCCAGAGGAGTGGGACCTTTGAGAAGAGGTTTACTAGCAGAGATCACACACAGGATATTCAATCGGGAAAAATACAAGGCTAGGCTTTTGATTTTAAAACAGCAAAGAACTACAGAGACAAAAAAAAGAACAGACCAAATTATTGAACTTAGTCCTGCTCAGTGACTGACACCCCGCAGTTCTGCTGCAGGGCAGGTCCCTGCACACACTGCACTCCCTCGGCGTTGCTGTATAGGACTGTCCCTTCACATCAGTCACCACCCACTGCTTGTACCCCAGCTTGGTCAGGATGCAAACATCCTGAAACCTGCTATACTTTCTTTTCCCTCCTCCTTGATTAAGAGATGTCACTGAACAGAGATCAACAGGTGTGGGCATGGAAATGAGATGCATTTCACTCCCCTTTTCCTTCCTAATCAGGAATTCTGGTTTCATTTAAAATCTTGAGGTATCTGTAGTACGAACATTCCCCACTCCTCCCCTCACCGATTTTTCTCTCTTGCCATCTTACCTTGACTTTAGTTTTTATCACCTTTTTTTCACCGGCCATTTCAGTCTAGCTTTTTCCCACCTGTTGCAATACATGATAAATAGTGTAGCTTGAGAAAAAAGAACTAAGAAACACCTCATTAATGCAACAGACCCTGGCTTGTCCCCAGTATTTCAGAGCTCAAGTATCATATAGTGATAAAAGAAATTATAAAATTGGGGATGGGGTGACTGGACTGAGTCATACTATCCCCACACCACATGGTTTGTACGGTTCATATATATACTTTATATTATTTCCTATTTATAGCCCTTAGTAGTGACTCACAAAGCATGAGAGCCCTAAGCTGCCTGAAGCCTTCGCTACCAACAGTCTGAGCACCATCCTGTCTAACCTGAGGCAAGTGTGATATCCAGCCTCGCGCAGCAAGGCTTGAAAATAGCAACCTTCAGCTCCAAAATGCAGTGGGATTTTGTAGTTTGAGCAGCTCCGAGTAGGAGGAGCGAGACAGGCAATGAATATGCTACAGTCTTGGCATGGCTTCTTTCCTGTCTCTTTATGAGCATCTTATGGACACTGTACGTGAGCAGGACTAATCCCTCCATGATGGGTAGTCTTCCATCTCAATTCCTTTCCACTGGATGATGCCTCATTAGACATCCTTTTTAAAAAAAACAAAACAAAACCAAACAAACAACCCGCGTAACTCCTCCTATTTTCCCCCAGCTCTCAGATTTGCAAATTTTTGGTTTAGCCAAGGTCAGTTCTTTGAGACTGTGGATGTGTGTATATGTATAGATGATACATTTTGGGTTTTCATATCTAAGACCCCCAAAGATAAATCTCTCGGTATCAATTACTGCAACATCCTTTTCTTTGGCCATAGCAAATGTGATCTTGCCAGTCCCGATCTACCCGGGAAGCTGAAACAGTGATAGTCTTCCTGCCAATTTCTGTGACTACGTGACACCTTTCCACCTTTTCACTGGCCTCTGCTGCCTCAGACACAGGTGCTTCTGTGTTTACTCCAAAAGGCCCTTCCCTCCTGCCATAACACATCCTATCACCTCAGGCAGTAGCAGGGGCTGCCCCCCCCCAAATCAACTGATGATGCCAGCCTGGTTTTCCAAAGTGGATTTTCAAACAAGCCTTTTCATGCTTTCTCTTCATTTTGATCCACTTCCTTAATGCTTCTGTGTTACCCTCCTCTTAGTCCATCTGAACCATGGTCCATCCTTGGTCCATCCTTTGCCATGGTACCAACAAAAGCACTGGACAATGACTGGCATGTCTTGTCAAGTACATGCTCCAGCTCACCCTTCCAGCTCACCTACTGTGACTAATACCAATATATGCTGATGACCATCTAAGCAGAATTTGGATACATTGACCAATGGTTCATTATTTCCTTGATACACCCCACTGGTATGCTGTTTCTTTTGGCTTTTTTTTGGTTTGGGCTTTTTTTTTTTTTTTGGGGGGGGGGTGTTTTTGTTCAGTTTTGGGGTCTTTTTATTTGGTTGGTTTTTTTGGGAGATAGGGGTTGAGACTGAGCCTCTGTTCTTATTTCCTGGTTAAGAAGTCTCCTCTACAAGGACAAGAAATATTTTGACATAGAATCTAATGAAAGAAATTCCTAGTTCAGCTGGTGGAAATATGGCAACACTGAGAAGTTTCAGTCAAAATGAGATACAGCCTCAGGTTGGTCCTCTATCACTCCCTTTGGTCAGCAACCCCCACACAAAACAGGCATAAAACATCACTATTCAGACTTGCTAGTATTTAGTACTTACATCATATAGGTGCAAGTTACAGCATACAAAGTCGTGTAATGGTCATGCCCAATGATGCTGTGTTGTGTTTTATCCAAGGACATAGTTTCACAGGACACTATGAAACATCTGGCTATGATCACGGTAGCGAAGCCTATGTGAATAGCTCCCACTGGGGTTTGCCCATGGGACTCTGCATTCAAGCTGCAGTGTCCCTCCTTGTTTGTGATTAACACAACCAGAAGAATCATGCTATTGGCCAGATTATTTTAATCACTTTTCCTGGCCAAGCCAACACACTGAAAATCCATGGCTCAACAGCAGTTTCTCCATGTTACTTTCACCTCAACCAGATGCATCAGAATAGTCTGTACTTGAAAAAAATATCAAAGTGCACTCAACCACATTAAGAGAGCAAAACGCATTTTAGTGAGAAACACCTAATCTGGAAGTGACATTAGCCCTAAGTGGTGATTTTCACTCACCAGTGTAGTTACCCTGGCAGCCTAGAAACTATTGCATGGGCAGGATGTTATCTCTCTAAGAATGAGCAAAGCCTAGTGATGGGGTGCAAGGAGAGAGAACACAGAGGAAAATGCTCTTTTTATATCCTGGAGAAAATCTAAGATAGATAAACTAGTTTCAATGGAAAATATTCAGTCATCCCTAATATTTCATTTCTTTTATGTAAGAGAAAACAGGGCTTATGGCTTTAGGGCGTTTTAAGAGATAATGGTTTGTCTTGTGAAGATTTTTAATTTAAAGAAATACCCCAAGCAAAACTATGTTTTCAGAAAGCCTAAATGATCAGCACCAAAACAGTATTTCCAATGCTTATAGGGGCTCCAGTTCATCTTATCTCTCTGTGAATATAACATGAACTTTCATATCAGTGCCTAGGCATTCCCATTATGCCTCTACCTAATAAACACTAAGATTTCTTCAGTTTTTGCCCCCAAATATTAATATATGTCATTTTTGTTGCAAAAGATAAACTTTTCCACTGACAAGAAGAACGTAGGACAATTTTAAGCAGTCTCTAGATCATAGTCTATGTTTGTTGTAGATACATAGACAGCATAAAACCCACCAGCTGTGTCAGTACCAGAGCTGGTGACTGCCTAGTTTACTGAACAGGGGAACCAGCTGCAGAACACCAATCACCCAGCTGCAGTGCAGCTCTGTCGGGACGGGTATAGGCACAGTCTCCATGCAGGAATATCAACAGCACGGTGTGGTCCCAGGGTAAGGTCTCAGCTACTTGTAGAATCATATACTTACCTATAAAGAACTGAATAGAAACAGGTCAATATATTAATCAGTGCTAGCTTGACACAAATGACACTTTTTAGCTCTCTGTCAAAATTTTGCGGTTTTGTTGATTGTACGATTAAGCTATAAAGGAAGATTTCATTATAGTACCTCCACTTGGCTGCTGGTGATGAAATCCAGCTGAACTTCTAATTTAACTAATATTGTGCAGGCATAGAAAAAAATCACATAATTCTATCAAGCTGGAATAGGTGAACATGCTAGTACACTGCGCGGCTCGGTGTCACAGTTTGTGGTAAATTTACGTGTGGCATAAGCTAGCAGACGGTGAGGCCTGAGCAGTGAAATTTGCAGTCTTGACTCAAAGTTACTCTCATTCAGGTCTTAACATTTTCTAGAAGTTTTGCTTCGCTTTTTTGGTTCACACCCCTGAATTCAATTGTAGCACTAAATGCTGTTAAGCCACAGACTTTGACAGGAACACTGGGCATTGCCTCCTGCAGTTCACAGCATCGATGCATTGATCTGACTCGGGGTGCGGTTCCCTCTCCTCCTCTGCCTTTTTGTGAAGGGCTGCAGAAGCCAATGTCACAAAAATGGGAGAACAAGGCTTGGAGGTGTTTAAGACAGACATGGAGGAAAGTCATACAGCATCAAACTACAGGTGCCAAACTGCAGTCCTGGAGGTGAGGTCTTCCCACCAAACCAAAGCCTGTGTGAAGGTGCACTATGGCTGAGATGAGCAGGTGACAGTGGGAACAGCCAGCTGCGTGGGGGGCTGTTAAATGGAAGACAGTAATGAAGGCTTTATATTCAAAATGGAATAGGAACTAAGGAAATAAATTAGTTTGCCTTTGATCCCTTTAGTAATACCTCAATATGACAAGTTGGAAAGAGAAAAAAGCATACCTTAGAACATGGAGCAGAAGCCATAAATGTTTAAAAACCCATCAGTAATCAGATACTTTTCACAGACACGACATTTCAAAAAGAAGAGAAATATGCCCATAGCCCAGGGCTGCCTGTGGTCTTTGTCCATCCATAGATCCAGATCCCAGCAGGCCGTGTCATTTAGAAGACTAGGAAATTCTTCTCTTCCCCAACAAAATGCTGAGGTGGCACTAAGTCTGATTCATGAAACCTGCAACCAATTCGCAGTCCTTGTAAGGCACAAGGCAATTCCCTTGTATTACCTGTGGGTTAAAGACTTTCTTTCCCCCCCCTCTCATTTTAATTATACGTGTTATCCCATTTTAATTATTTGCATCAAGAACAGTTCTGTTCGCAGCCATGGGCCTCCCTACCCGGTCCTCAGCATCCACAGATAGTCTCTGCCCCATGAGCCGCAGTGCACGTGGGCAACAGAGGATGGAGAGAAAGGTTAGCATTGTTCTCAGCTTACAGATGAAAACCTGAGACAGGGAAAAGGACGAAATACCTGTATTCATGGCAGGAGAGTTCTACTATAAATGTTTCTTCAGTTTTCCACCACAACTGCTCAGCTAAACTGTGTAGTTTAATTCCACTTCAGGTTGTACAATGCCTGTATTTGGACAGCGCTCAAGTACTACCTAAAAAATTGAAGATGCAATGCTCTTCCAATCATCGTGCCATGCAGACTACATTCAAATTCAGCAGGAGCCTCAGGAGTTTTAAGGCTCCATTGCCCATTTCACCTCTCTGACAGTCTGATTCAAGCAGCTGTCTACTGCTGATTTCCCACATACCTCCTTACCAGCTGACCGCAGGTACCCGCAAGTAACACTGCACAGAAACCACCTGCAATCAACAGCTGTTCATCCTGAGTGCAAATAGGAGACGTTTTCCAAGCAGACAGCAATCTCCTATGATATGGAAGAGTTTCTTTTGGGTTTAGTAAGCAAGAGACACATTTTTAAAAACTGAGGAAGGATAGGAGCAGAGAGCTGAGGAAGGAGAGCACCTCTGAAAGAAAATGCAATTCTGGAAGGCAATTAATGGAGTAGATAAAGTTTTTCATCAGACTTTAAATCTGGCAATATTTTGGGAGACTTTTTAAGAATGTTTCCCTTCAGTCAACCAAAATCCTGTTCTTGCAATCAGAAGAGAAATCTATATTCCTGCAAATTGGCACCAACTAAGAAGCACAGTGATGCTGAAACACAGAGTTATTTTCACCAGCGTTGGAGCGCTGAACTTCCCCAGCTCTCCCAAAACTCCCCCTGGCACAGCGTGGATGCCAGGGACTGATTCGTGCTGACTCCTGACAACTGGGTGGGTGGAAGAGGCTAGTCCCCCTCTTTTTTAAATTACTATTATTTCAGACATCCCTGAGAAATGAATGTAAAGAGGGAGGAAGTAAAGAGTTTTGAACCAAGAGAATTGCCTTTAAGGAAAGGTCACTGGCCACCTCTCTGGGACAAAATGGCTCTTGAAGTATCAAACCATAGGAAGGCAGAGATTTATTTTTGCTGCAGACGGTTGGACATGTATATTGATAAAAACACTTCACAGAATTATCCCAAGTGAATGGAGTGACTCAAATGCCATATGCAAGCCTGTAAACCAATCTCAATTAGATACAAGGAACTGACATGACATGTTTTTACCTGATGTCTACCGATAGCTGATTTTTACACCTTCCACTGAAATAGCTGATACTGGCCTCCATGTGACTGTTAGATTAGATGTCCCTTGGGTTCAATCTGCTGTGCAATTCCTGTGCAAAGCAGAATGTTACTTAGCAAAACTAAGATGGAATAAAAGTCAGGGAATAATGACTAAAACCCAGGAAATGTTGATATATATTGACCATTTATACTAGCAAAACCCCCCAAAATTTAACTTCAGCTGACACCATGACCCATCTTTCTTTTCAAATAAATATTTATTTTATTACTTGGTGGACATCTGTAGTTATGAGTGGGAGTAAAAAAAAAAAGTAAACCACACATCTTAGGATGTTAAAATACGTCTTTCACTCATTGCTGTGGGATTACATTTGACAGAACCGTAGAGTCCCAGGGAGGAGGTAGAGCTGATAGAGACACTGTACAGGAGGCTAGTGAGGCCCTAATTTTTGTCTGGCACTTTGTCTAGTGGCTCACCCTGGAGGGTGTAAAGTAGGTTAATGCTTTTTGATTAGCTAGTTTTGAAATCCACTTTAATCAGTCACTAATAGATGTGTATGGTACAATTCTATCAGGCCTGTGATAACACAACACTCAAGGCTAAGAAGTTATGGAAATTAATCTTGTCTGGACAGCCAGCAGCAAACAGGCAACTGGATACACAGAAGAATGACACAGAGAATTTTAACCTCATTGTCTATAAAAGGAGCACCTCCAGCTGCAACAGGAAAATAGCTAAGGCTGGGCAGTTTTTCAAAGACTTAAAAAGTTGAGAATGTCATTGAGAAACATATCTGCAAAAGTCCAACTGGAAAAGGGCTAAAGACAACATCACTAAACAGATGAGCTGATGTTGTGTCAGCCCTCAATATCTATCAGCTGGTGCAAGCATCTTCTCAGCATCTTCACAGGCATCAGAGCACCGTGTCCTTTCTGTGGAAAGCCAGGAACTGCAAGAAGGGTCAAATTCCCTGCAGTTTGCTCTGTTGCATCCCACAGCATCTAAACACTGTTTACAAGTGCAATGCTGCAAATCTGGATGTAACACAGAGCAACACAACTGTCTTCTCCGGTTGTACTTCTGAAGAGGCAGTGGTTAAGCAAGCTTCCAGCAAGGTGTTTGGACAGCAAATGCAGATGGAAGAACTTGTATCTTTTTACAGAACAACTGCTTTCAAGTGCAAAAAGATATTCCATAGCCCTTCAGAGAGCTTAAGCAACCTTATTTTGAGGGGAATGGATGGTAGTAATTTGTTCTTTTGTACTCCCATGACCTTCACACACACAAAACCACCACAGAGTCCAAAACAAAGCCTTAACACCCAGACAAGACACTCTCATGGATTGGCAGCTAAAAAAAAAAAAAAAAAAAAGACTAAATAAGTGGTCTGTATTTCAGAAGCTAGGATTTCAGGAGAAGCTGCTGAGTGCTTTTCAAAGTGTTAAGTACATCTGCTTCTTACAACCAGTTATTACTGTGAACTGTCATCATTACCCAAGGAAACTCAGACTCACACCTGACCCAAGCGCTGCAGCCTTGTGCACTTAACAAGGCAGCAAGTCCTATCCTTAATTAAAATGCAGAAGAGAGCCAGGTTACTCTATGCTGCATCCATGTTTTTGTTGATTGCAAAAGACGCTGGTGAGTGCACAGCATTCTTATGAAGTCAGGACATTTATTTTTGGTTCCTAAATATTAATTCAAGGTTCATAAATATTAATTCAAGGCCCTCAAACATTTGAAAGTCTTGGCTCTTTTTTATTATTATTCATTGCACAATGATATTTTAATTGGAAATAGATAATTACCAGAATATTAATTCTGTTCTACTGTCTTGGAATCAATATGAGTTTATCTGCACACAAAGAAGCACTGCAAGTGCTTGGCTGTATCTTAAGACTGGCAAATGTCTCACTATACTGTATGTAAACATTATGCAAAATACATATTTTACATCTAGATGTCTACTGTATTATATAAGATGTTTCCTTAGGGCTGGGGCTGTAAGCATTACTGAATTTTCCCCAGACGCAGCCTTTTATAAAATCAGAGTAAGGCAGAAGCTCTAATTAGTTTCAAATGAGAATGAAAAGTCTGTCAGGCTTGACAAGAGCATTTTGCAGAAACCTGATGAAATCTGAAGGTGACTGATAATATGCTAACAACATACTGTTTCAGTGGGATCACTTGATTTTTGAAGGATCAAATTATCTCTGTAAGAGAGCCCAGTTTTGACAAAACCAAAGCAGAAAAATCAACGGAAAGTTGAGTAGCTTCTAGCAGGGACTCCCTGCTGAACCATCCTTCCAAGACCTGCAGTGCTGGAGGAATTAGCAATGCCTGGGTTGTTTCTCAGGGCATCCAAATATTCGCCAAAGCAATGGGACTAAGATAGCTGTCCTGCAACACTGATCTAAAACATCTCATTGGCATTGTTTCAGGCTTTGTTTCTGGGTGGAAGGACAAAAGAAGATTCTTTTTTTTTTTTTTAGCAGAACAGGTTTACCTTTCTGAACGTCCCCGTACTCTAAAAATTTCAGGATTTTTTACCCTCCTTTTATTTTAAATGCATGCGATTTCTAACACGTAAGCAGAGACAACAGCTTGAAGAAGAGGGGCGAGCTATTCCTCCCCAGCGCTGAACTTTTTATCCTCTAAGAAATGCCTTTTTCCTTTTGAAAGTGGGTATAAAACATGTCAATAGTCAGTGGGCCAAGGAGTACAGCAGCTACGGCTGATGCATTCTCCTGATACTCTCCAGCAAGTTCCTGGTGTTACTATACCGAATATCCATACAAAAGGAGCAGCCTCTGGAGGGACGATCAGGAGAAAGACACTGAACTCCCCTGTCCCAGATGATTAAGATGGTCTCCTGAGAGACGGAGAAGAATCGCTCCAAATCTTTGCAGCAGGACTAATGAAGACAGATTTCTTGCAGCTACAGTACAATTCCTCAGCTCCGCACCCATCCCTCCCTCCTCCCCTGCAGTAACCTCAGCTCCCCTCCACGTCCTCAGCTGCCTCTGCGGGATGGCGAAGGCACATGCCGCGCGCCGCTGGAGCCAGAGGTGTGCTGGTCGGCCAGCTGGCTGCTGCCGACATCGACATCGTCGGTGAGCATGAAGCCAACAGCCTCATGGCTGCGTGGGCAGGCATTATCAGGCAGACCTGAAATCCATAAATCTTTGACATCCCCACCTTTCTATCAGATTTGATTGGAACTAATCAATGAGTTAGGAGTCTTATTGCTGAAAGAGAAACAGACATTTCTGAGACAGTGCATGGGTAACTTTACTTTCCTTATAAAAGTCAAGGGGCGGGGGGGAACCAACACTTTATGCACAACCTTAATAAAAAGCCAGGCTTTTGGAAGCTAGAAGAACCAGGATGTCTGTATAGCATTTCTGAGCAAAAGTTCAGGCATCGATCTGCTAGCGCCGCTGCTCCTCGACCTTATTCTCCCTCTGCAATAGTCATTTCTAGTAAAGGGCTTACAGGTCTTAAGTACTGCTGAGTTCTGCACAAGCTATGCTTCAAATGTTGGACTCTTGCTTAGATTTGAAAAACATACGTTTCAGCAGGTCATTCGCATATGGCGAAGAGGCATCAAAAATCTATGCAGGCAGCGAATTAATCACATACTGAAGTATTTCTTGAGGAGAGGCAGCCATTGCTTTCATAACAAGTCAGACGATGCAAGTAAAGACGTGGACAAAATATATCTCCAGTCTCACTTCTAATTCCAAGTTCTCCTCTGTTTTTACAATGAAAAAAGTAAAAAGCCTGACCAAGCCTGGAAGCAGAGCTGTACTGTAACTTCACACATGGAAAGAAAAAGCAGTTGGCTGCATTTGAAGTTCTTTCACAGCTGACATATGGACTATAACTTTTTAAGTCAAACAGAGATGCTAAAAAGTACACTTTGGGCAAAGTGTTAAGACTTTGGTTTTAGTAGTGAAGGTATAAAAGGACCCTGTTTCAGAGCAGCACCCCGAGAAAGTGCAACTTGGGACATCTAGTTTGCTCCCGCTATGATGGCCCCGAGATGCACTGTGAGGGGGGGCTTTGGGAAGCACCAGGACCCCAGTTTGTGAGTAGGGAGCTGCCAAAATGCCAGGTGCTGTTCATAGTACCAGGAGGGGATCCTGCAGGGAAGCAGGCAGGGATGAGGCCAGCAGGACCCTGCAGCCAGAGGCAGAACCAGGCTGGTAAAACCCTGGGTTTCACGGCTTTCCTGGCACCCCTCACCAGCGCTGCAGAGCTGCCCAACAGTCCTCCCAGGCACAGGCAAACCCCATGTTATAATGAATGTGCTTTAAAGCAACATCATGCCACCTGGATAACAAAGCACACAGATTTCCAGCTCTACAGTTTAACTCTCAGTAACAGGTCTCATATTTTGTCCTGAAAGTTCCTGATCTAGTAAATACTTATTTGGCCAATGGCTCATCCGTCAGATCCACTAACCGAACTGTAGAAAAAGCCCACTGGACTAAATTAGATGTTAATGTAGAAATGGCCCAGGAGCTCTGGAGTCAGCCCTGGTGGTTACCACAAAAAAGAGATTTCAAACCCTACCCCAAGTAGAAGCGACGTGCAACAGAGGTGGGGTGGAACAGAGCTGCTGTGATGGGTATAAGGAAACACAGAAACAGGTATGAAATAACTCGCAGGTTGAGTTTTAAGATTAAAAAAAAATCTACCCAAATAAATTAAGGAGATTTACTTATTGCTATTTTGTGGCTCATAATCCAGTCCCAAGACTTAAAATTGCATCTTAACTTATAAAAGTAGTCTGGAAACACACATTCAAAAAAAAGTGTATTGAAGTCCTGACAAATTCTCAGGAGTTTAACAGTTTGGAAAGCTGGCCTTGCTTCTGCACTAGGAGTTCTTTATCATTTGTCTAGACTAGTTAATAAGATTCCTTTAAAATACCTAAAACTAATTTTTAAATTAATGAGTGCAAATAACTTCACAAAGCATTATAAATTCATTAAAGTATTAAATACAACTTCTCTACAGATTACCAAGCTATTAAAGTTCCCATTTGTGAATATTATTAAAAAATATATACAAAATCTCATTTTCTATTTGGTTTTAGAAGAACAGATTTAAGCTTTCTAGTTAAATAATCCTCATGTGAATTCCTGTGCGGAAAAAGAGTCTCATAATACATATTTGCAGATGAGGGAAAAGATAAGCTATTTTATATGCAAATATAACTGATTTCATTTAATTGTTCCTGAGGGAAGCAGAAGATATGTATGCAAACCTCTTGCCAACTGGTAGTGACTTCTACCTCCTAATTGTTTTTTCATCTCAAAACATTAGTTAATAACCGCACCTTCCTAATGGAAGAGAGTGCAGTCCGGCAGGGCACCGTGTTGAACACCTCCATTCCCCAGAGAAGCCAGCAAAGCGAGGGTGGTGGGGCTCAGCCGTGGAAGTTGCTCACTGGTCCATTGCAGAGAGAAGTGCTGAACACCTCAGAAGTCCAGCAAAGCAAAAGCAAATCTCCCCAAAAATGGTACTATAAGTAGTATTTCTTAGCCTACCATTAGAGAATTCATTTTAAATAGGCATTCAGTGACCAAAACGATCATGCCACTGTATCTATATGAAACATCCTTTGCTTGATATTTAAGTTCCGTGCTGTTCCCATGGCAAGTGGTAGAAACGCATAACTCACTGGCACAGCCAGGCACTCAGGCAAGACAAATAATCCATCATCAGGAAGCTTAAACTTCATCTCTACTTTTTATCTTGTGGGAAAAATCTACAGGGTGTCTTGTAGGGGAAGGCATTTTAAAATTACATTGTCACAAACACAAAAACCGTACCATCTATTTGCAAAGAGACTGGTCTCAAGCTAGCACACAGCTGGGTTTTAGGCTGCATCACAAAGACCCTTTTCAGTGCTCCCTCGTCCTGTTGAACATCTCTGTGAATCTCCCTGAGCAACGCAGTCTTGTCTCTGCTTAGTTAATTTATCCATTTTAAAATGTATATACAAATCCACATCTCCTAATTTAGCTAATCACTTCATGCAGTCTAAACACTTTACTAACCCCTCAAAAAGGTAGATTTACAGTATACTCTTACATAAACCTTAACCATTAGTTTAGAAAAGGGAGACATCTAAGTAGTCTAGCATAGTCAAAGCTAGGGACACCCACTCAGCATTTTGACCCATTTGCCACAGAGCTTTGCAGTTGGCTGTGTCACACGCCTTCACGTCAGCAGATGTGTAGAGAGACAGCAAATGGTCGGGGGGTTTTTTCTCCTGAATTTGCGCTATAGCTTCCAGATCTCAGCACAGAGAATTTAAGGAGCATGTTGCACTCACCAGTCCTGTGGCTTTAATGACCTGTTCCTCTTCAGCTGCAAATTATGCTCTTCTGAAGAGGTGATTTCATTTGCATTCAGCTGATCACTTGCTCACCCCAGGCACATCCAGGCTCTCGCCTGTTCCCACGCACCCTTCAACCACCACTCACACTATGTTGTCTTGCAAGGCAATGGGGTTCAAGTATGACTCACAGCCTAATGGAGTAATTCTAGCTTCAAGAAAACCCTGATGTGTGTTTGGGGATGTAGTGAATTTAACACTAGAGAAACCAAAGTGGTACTCCAGCTGCCAAGTCCATCCCTCCAGCTGCTGACAATCATGCAAACATATACTTTTTGATGCCTTCTGGACTGAAGTGCTAGTACATGTACTAGGGTGTACAAAATGTTATTAAATACCTTGATATAGACTCAAGATCTGTTTTAAAATAAACTTTTCCCTAAAGGGCCCACAACAGAACAGCTAATTAGGAGACTTAATTTTTCTTTCAGATTGTTACCCATAGTAGCCTGAAAGAAGAGTTCTTTCTAGATATGTAAGAGATATAGTGCAACTAATTAAGTATTTTCCAAACAATAGATAACATCAAGCACCCCCTTAGACTTTTTTTTTAAATCTAAGAAATCAGTTGACAGGGGAGAGAGAGGGAATACAACTCAACAAGTCAACACCCCCAACTCAAGTTACTGACATAAGCCAAGAGGAAAATGAAAGATGACATGAGAGGCAAAAATTTTGCATCTTGGGAAGCTCCAAAAGACATTTTGTGGGCTCCTTCTACTCTCAGCAAACAAATCCTTGCTGAAAAAGACTTCACTTCCCAGACCCCATTAGCGTCACATCTTTGTTTTGACCTCTTTTCCCCTGCTTTTTTCCCTCCTGTTAGTGATTAGGGCAGGACTCTAGACACAGGTTGTATAATTATTATTTTGGCATTACCCTTAAAGTCAGACTTATGCAACTCTAGCAGTAAGGTAAAGAAACTAAAGGTGGCCTACACAATTTCTACCCAATTCCTTAACACAAACCATTTCTGAAGAAAAAGTTAAGCAGACTTCTGCTGTCCCAGTGCGAGCTCTTCATGTTATTCCACAGCAGATTCCGTTTCATACTGAATTACCTTGAGCTGCATTTGCCTGCAGGGAGGGAGAGTTAAAGAAATAGAAATAGCATATTTCTGCATGAGAATGTTTTCCTGAGCCTGGTCTAGCAAGACTGTTTGAGGTGGAAAGGCGTTCAGCAAAGACACTGCAGAGCTCCTTGCCTCTGCCCGCATCCCTTCCACTGTTACATGGGGGCATGCAGGTGGCTCCAGTGCTGACAACAGAAGCACATCCTAAAACTAAAGCAGTTTGTTCCAAAGCACTGTTTGAACTTGGCCATAGGAATCTTAGAGTTTGTTTCCCCAGATGACTAAAGACTTTCATTCCATGATTGCACTTTTTCTACTCAGAAATAGAGCAGTTTTGTAAATTGTTTAGATGAAAAAGCCAGTATTTTTTGTTAATAGGTAAAGTTAAACTGTTGAAAAACAGTATCTGCTGCAGATGCTGTGCATTCAATATTTCGCTCCAGTTGTAGCTGGAGCATTAGCTGTACCAATGGTCAAATATAGGAATTGTGTTATATTATTTATTGTTCAAAATTATATAAAGATATGACTCATAATTCAAAATTTTGTAGCCATTACAAAGTCTGCTACATCAGATCCACAATAATTACCTCAAGCTCCTCCTTTATGACTTGAAGAGCATCACATTGCTGTTCTCAGCCAAACCCAAAAAAAGTGTAGTGCTCTATACAGTGATCTATGGATTAAAGCCTTTGTCAACAAAAAACAGTATCAAGTCATTAAATGTGTGGCTGAATAAGAAATAGAAGTTGCTATTCAGCTGGATGTGGGAGGAAAAAATCACCTGCATGTCTGTCTCAGGCTTTATCACTGATTTCAGGAGTGATTTTTGCATTGTTTGTCAGCTTTCCCACCTATATGCAGAAGGTTTGGAAATTGGCTGAAGCCCTTAAATAAAGTTTAAATTTCCCATGAATGGAACTGAGCATGTAAGAAGTACTGATGTAATGAAGTGGTGGAAATTATGTTGGTTAATTTTCAGCAAAACAGATTAAGGAACAAAAGTGTAGCAATTAAGCAGTTAAAATTGAAAGTAAGAATTGAATCCTAGAGCTAAGAAAATACCTATGTGTAACACCAGCCTTCTGCTTGAAGCCTCTTTCCTGACTCCTTGGCTTTCTTCTAAAATAGTAGCTGTCAGGACATCATCACCTGAAGAAGGTACTTGCTAATCAGACAGTAATTATAACCCACTCACATTCTAGACCTGTCCAGTTTAATGTGCCAGGTTGCATTTCATTTTCATTCCTATCTGCTAATTCATAGCAAGAAGTTCCTTAAAATGGCTTTGTATGCTTTTACTTTTGCACAGTGTTGTCAGTCTGTTGGCTCAGGCTAGTTAAAAACAATAAATACAACCTAAAAACCCACATGACCCAATTACTGACCCAAGGCAAAAAAATCTTGAAGCTGACAAGTCAACCCAATCTGAAAACTGACAGTCATACAGACCAACTCATATAGTTTTGTGGCGATTATAGGAATGAGTTGTCGCTAGGGCTAAATGTGAATTGCTTGTAAAGCATTTTAGAAGTCAATAAAACATTCATCAACTCAATAGATACGAGGTTTTTCTAACTGTTCTTTCAGAAGTATCTTAGAATAAAACACTACAAGTCTTGCAACTAAGTCTAAGCACTTTGATATTGCTAGATCAATATCAAATACATCCCTGTTAGTCTGAGCCCACTACATTTAAAAAGGTATTTTGTTCAAAATAGTCAATGGATTTTTGTCATGGATTTCATTATAAGTAATTGAAATGTAATTTGATATATTACTTACATGTGGATTCATCCTTTGACACCATTTCCCACAGCATTCTCCTGGAGAAACTGGCTGCTCATGGCTTGGACAGGTGTACGCTTCGCTGGGTAAAAAGTTGCCTGGGTGGCCGGGCCCAAAAAGTTGTGGTGAATGGACTTAAATCCAGTTGGCGGCCGGTCACAAGCGGTGTTCCCCAGGGCTCAGTATTGGGGCCAGTTCCATTTAATATCTTTATCAATGATCTGGACAAGGGGATCAAGTGCACCCTCAGTAAGTTTGCAGACAACACCAAGTTGGGCAGGAGTGTTGATCTGCTTGAGGGTAGGAAGGCTCTGCAGAGGGACCTGGACAGGCTGGATCCATGGGCCGAGGTCAATTGTATGAGGTTTAACAAGGCCAAGCGCCAGGTCCTGCACTTGGGCCACAGCAACCCCATGCAACGCTACAGGCTTGGGGAAGAGTGGCTGGAAAGCTGCCCAGCGGAAAAGGACCTGGGGGTGTTGGTCGACAGGCGGCTGAATATGAGCCAGCAGTGTGCCCAGGTGGCCAAGAAGGCCAATAGCATCCTGGCTTGCATCAAAAATAGCGTGGCCAGCAGGACTAGGGAAGTGATCGTGCCCCTGTACTCGGCACTGGTGAGGCTGCACCTCGAATCCTGTGTTCAGTTTTGGGCCCCCCACTACAAGAGAGACATTGAGGTGCTGGGGCGTGTCCAGAGAAGGGCAACGAAGCTGATGAAGGGTCTGGAGAACAAGTCTGATGAGGAGCGGCTGAGGGAACTGGGGTTGTTTAGCCTTGAGAAAGGGATGCTGAGGGGAGACCTTATTGCTCTCTACAACTACCTGAAAGGAGGTTGTAGAGAGGTGGGGGGTCAGTCTCTTCTCCCAGGTAAGAAGTGATAGGACAAGAGGAAATGGCCTCAAGTTGCACCAGGGGAGGTTTACATTGAATATAGGAAAAATTTCTTCACCAAAAGGGTTATCAAGCATTGGAACAGGCTGCCCAGGGAAGTGGTGGAGTCACCATCCCTGGAAGTATTTAAAAGATGTGTAGATGTGGTGCTTAGGGACATGGTTTAGTGGTGGACTTGGCCATGTTGGGTTAACGGTTGGACTTGATGATCTTAAAGGTCTTTTCCAACCTAAATGATTCTGATTCCCACAGCTTCTACGTCATCACTGCTGAGACAGGAGTGCAACCAGCAGGGATGTTGTCCAGAGTATTAGAGTCTCCATGGGATATTCAGGAGCAGCAGGAGACGGGGCTGGAGACAAGACTACAACATAGGTCTAAGGGCCATCCAGGAGACAGGGCCAAAAAGCATGACTAAAGACTAACACACAACATAACTCAGGCTAGGGCCAGGTCTGAGCTTAAATGAGGTTCCTGGGCTCATGGTCAGGGCATGGGGAGTGGTCCCAGGTGAGGCTGGTCAGGGCCATTAGTCCCATTCGTGCTCCCAGGGCACTAGCAGTGAGAAACCAAAGGATGAGGAGGCAGATTGGCTGTGGACCTCAGGGGTTTATGGAGAATTTGATGTGGTTGGATAGTAAACCTAGGACAAAAAGTAAGTCATAACATGTGGAGATCCTAAATAAGAAACTAGGACTGGAACCCAGATAGCAGGGATGCCAAAATCCATGAAAGAAAGAAGAGATGTTGTACTGGAAATCAAAAGAGGGGTTTAAAAAACACCAACAGTATAGCTAAAAAAATGAACGGAGTCTGATATGCAAACTTCCCCCAAGGGGGGAAGTAGGACTGATGGTGCAACGCAGAGGTAAACCTGAAATACTCAGTAGATGCTCAGGCAGAACAAGTCTGGGCTGTGAAACCATGCTCTCCCCCAAAGTCTGAAGGTTTCTTATCTTTTGTTGTTGTTGTTGTTGGGAGTATAGTAGTGTGTCATATTCTCTCTCCAGAGATGGTCCCCAGATAAACTACCAACCGATAAACTCCCAGGTGACAGAAAGCAGAGTAATTGCATAGACTGCACTTTCTGATGACCGAGGTGAAGGTCAACATCACTTCATATTTCTAAATTTTCACATTTAATTTTTTTTTTTTTAGAACAAATAACACCCTCTATCAAAATAGAACAATGAAAAGTATTCAATGGTTACGAAATTCCAAAACTTAAGTTGCTGTGCAACTTACTCTTGTTATCTTCATCCCATGAGTTCATGCTTTACGATACATGGATAATTAACACGATGACACAAACCATCTTTTTACCCCCATCAAGCACACAGATGGACCTTTTCTGCTGACTCCTCTGTATTGTTCTGCTCGTTTGTTAGGTGACGGAAGGTATATGGTGAAAACCAGGAGGGGAAAATTATTCTTTTGACCAAAATGCAACTAAGGGAAAGCCAGGAAAGTAAATTTGTCCACTGAAGTAATTTTCATATATATCCTGAGCAAGTCAATCACGCATATATTTGCCTTAAGTTTGCCTTTACATTTTGTACCTAAGCTCCTTCTCTGTAAAATGGGAAATAAGGGGATGATATTATTGCAGAAGATGTACAAGTAAATAATGTTTTTCCAAATGCTTCTTTTACTTCCCAATGCAGATTCAGTCATTAATAATGAGGAAAACTTGAAGCTTACTGACTGAGCACTACCTGTCTTCTGCCCAGATTCAAGCAGGATCCCAGGGGAAAAGCATCTTTATGTATTGTATGTGGCTAAAGACCATAAAAGAAAGCCTGATCATTAAGGCCTGAATTGAGATTGCACAGGCAATTTTGTTCTCAGCGTTTTCTACTACTGAGTGTTTGACTCCACTATCTGCATAACGTTCCTTTGACCATTTCTTTGCGTGTATGATGTACCTAAAGTTAATGTGCTCTTTTAGATACTTACAGCAAGATTAATGTAACTCCAGCTGAGGCTGGTGAGCCCTTCCAATATGCTTATTAAAGTTAACAAGATGGCTTATTTGAATAAAAGTTTTATGAACAAGGGGCTGCTATTTAGACATCACAGTATATTCAAAATACTTTTAGAAATGTATCTAACTGTGGAACATTTTTAGAGTATCTTGCTCTAAGAACATTAAGAATTTTTTAAAATTTGTAAATGGAGTTGAATTCAATAAACCTGCTCATTTTAAAAGGTCCAGTAAGAAATGTAAGTCTACAGGACTGAGACCTAAATTTTATTTTTTGCCTTGCAAAGACTTCCCGTTGACTTCTGATGAGTCTGAGTAGTCTGTCAAATTAATATACACTTCCTATGTAGGCTTCATTAATCTACACAGAACATACCGTCCATCAATATTAAAAGTACCTTAACAAGGACAGAGGGCAGACACTGAGAGGGGTTGTGTCTCATCAACTGCTGTGCAGCAGGTCAACATCAATAAATGATTATGGTATGGAACAGTCCATTTGTACAGTGAGGCTGTTCCTAAACCCATCAATTTAGGGGCTAAGAATGAAATGCAATTTTTGTATTACTTATCTTCATCTCTACTTGATTTAATTTTACTTTCCTCCCTCCATCTATTTTCCTCTGCTCTCCTCAGCAGTTGTCATTTCTGGCTGGAAATTCATATCTGCAGGTGATTCAGCTTTTGTCATTCTCCTCTCTCTTTCTTTCCTCCCTTTTCCCTTTCCTTCACAATACTTTTCAGCTTTCCTTTTTAATACTTTTCAGCTTTCCTTTTTAATACTTTTCAGCTTTCCTTTTTGCTTGTTTTTTCCCCCTCCTTTCCAGCTTCCTCCCTCCCATATGTATTTTTCCCTTCTCAAACACAATTTCTGCTAAAACAACCACTTTACTCTTATAAAATACAGATGATTTAATTATATTTTTTAAACCACCTGATTGATTTATAATTTCTGGTCTAGTTTTTAGATTGTGGTAAATCAGCAAAATCTTTTGATCACGTTGGCATTCTCTAAGTTTACATTTTTTGCTGGATCTGTCCAGAATGGTCCAGAAAAAATTAACTAGATTTTAGTACGAATTTAACATTCTTTGGCCAGTGTTGCCCTTGGCTGAACATCTGCAGAAGGAAAAAGATTTTCTCTTTGTGTAGTGAGTAAACGTACAGATGAAATTGTCCCAGCTCTGGTTATCCTGAAATGGCAATGTAACAGGATAAACCTTGCATCAAAAGCAGTTTGTCTGTGGAAAGAGTTGTTGCGAATCCAGAAAGACTTAGAAACGGGAGAGAAAAGTGGCAGCGTGTTACTGACATCCCTGTACACCTGCATGTTAATTCATCAGTCTTAATTAAGAGGAACTTCTTTATTCCTGAGAGCTGTCATCAGAAGGGAAAGAAGAAAAGAACCCCATGGGTATTTGTGCTTTTTCTTCTCAGTAATTGCCCTGAAACTTTCACAAGGCAAAACTGGTGAACTGGCAAACTGGTGAACTGGCAAAACTGGCAAAACAAGGCCTCCTGAAACCAAGTGATAAAGGTACGCGCCCAGCTACTGAATGTGGCAGGAAGAGTGTCATTACTGCCTTGCCAGGCTGAAAATACTCGAGATAACAAAAAAGGAGGGGAGGGAGGAAGGAAAGTAAGGTTTCTGAGGACAGGGTGCTGCTAATCAAATTTTATTATTTTCATAATGAGGTTGTATTCCTGCTGTCCAAATGGGGAAGGTAAGGGCTGGCTCTCCTAGCAAACCAGCAACCAAGTCGTCCAACAAATAATACATTTGAAAAACAAGCATTTTTCACTGTGTTTATTTCACTTTATTTCTGGCACAAAGGAGAATTGATTGGGTGGTTTTGAGTTCACAGAGTGTACATATATATGTATAGTGTATCTGTACTTGAAAAATATATTCCAAAGAGCTTCAACTCTCAAACTCTCAACTCTCAAACGACAGCAGCAAACTATAGTACTACTCTGTGTGTATGTATGTGGGAGGAAAGGTATTGTTGTGGTGGTGGTTTATTAGAAAATATGGGATGTGTTCTTCAACTTAGACAATATGAAAATCTTCCACAGCTACATATCATTACTTAAATGAAAACAGTAAACTTTCATTTTTAGTCGATGTTACCAAAGGTAGACTCTACAGATGCTATTTGATGAGATCCATTTTAAATAAAGCTTTTTTTATATCCCATTTCTATGCAAAATGAATTGTACTGAGCTAGGTGACAGCTCCGTCTCCCTGCTTTCTACGCCCACTGTCACAACAGATGGATGGGTGATAGGATTTCTCCAGAGCAGATCGTGTCCTCCCTTACGGTGTAGCTGTTGTAGCCACTCTGATCTGCGTGGGCAGCCAGTGTCTGGGGCCTTCCGGAGGTGTTCCTGTCACAAAATGATACTGATTACACATGGCTCACGTCTTTGATGCAATCTTACTTGTTTACAAAGCATGCGTGTATGTATGCTTCTGGTTCCCTGAAGACAAGAGAGAAACACGAGGTTTCCTCCCTCACAGTTTTCTTGTGATCCTTCCGAGGGCAAGGAGATGCAGGAAGGAAGCAGCAGAGAAGGAGAGGAGGGCAAGCCTGTTGGTCTTGCTTTGGGCAAGCTTTATCAGCAAGATAGCAACTTATGGCCACTCATAACCTGCTGCAACACTGTCAGTCCCCCCAGAATAGTCCGAATTTCTGCTCTGATAGTAGCAAACAGCCCAACTGCACATTGCTCCATATAAGCTAAGCTTTATGCCCCTTTAATATTTTGCAAATAACCCACCATGCAGCATTTCATATGTGTGATGAAATCTAGCCAGCTAAGTGTGTCCAGACAGGCATCACTCCTTTGATAAAGAAATCATTAAAGCATGGCAATTTGTGGGAGTCTAGGCTAGAATAAGCTCTCACATGGAGTTTAGTGCAAGGCACAAAGTTGAAAAAATTGTTCTCCACACCTGTAACTGAAGTGGAGGAAAAAGCCCTTGAAAAGATTGTGTAATCGTTTAAGTTGCTACTTCATGGATCTTGAATATAAGGTACTTAAAACTGTGAAAACAAGGAGTGTTGTGGTCTTTCAGCCAATACCCTAGTGCTAATATGTAAAATGCTTCCAACATACGCGAGTTCTCCTTTCAGCTGAATTTTTAGGAAATATTTTTGAGCAAATATTCCATCTGATATTACATGTTTATGATTTTCAGGCTAGACTACAGAGGGATCATACGCTTGTTACTTTGGTTTTCCTCCAGAGAGTTCTGCAATGTTTCATAAATCCAGATGACTGGTACAGGTTTTAGGGCAGATGTAATTTGCCATGGGCAATACATGCTGGTCACTACCTCCATTCTTAGAGGAGACGGCAGACTTCCTAAATACAGCTAACAAAAATTATGTCTGACAGGCTGTTTTGGGCTGTGTGGGATGATCCGTCATCTCCTCAGGTTCTTGTAAATCAGTGTAGGTCAAGATCAGGGTAAAAGTTTCACATTTGTCTGAAGTAGCTTTAAAGCCACTGACTTTCTACCTTGTAAAAAGTGGCTTAGATAGAGGCTTAAGCTGTTGAGTCCTGTAACCACCTTTGAAATGTTTTTCTAGTCTATCTTCCTTGAATGGAGAGCTCTGTATTTACTAAAAGTAAAGAAGTGCCTAACTTTGGCCACAAAATACTGCTGAAACGTTGTCTGTGAGGAATAAGATTTGGAAGTGACTTGCTGAACCAAGAAGATTGGCAGGGACAGTAATGGGTAAATTCTCCGACCTTCATAATATAAGTGAGTATGTTTGAAACTAAGTATGGAGGGAAAATGCTCTTGTCTCAGGAAAGAAACAGTCAATACTTGAATTATTTTTCCTTCTTCCAGAATGGGTGCCAGAAACAGGAATTTCCTCAAGCAGTTCCATTGCAACAGATTAGGTTTTTATATTAAATGTTCTTGCCCGGGCTGCAAACCAAATCTCATTCCTCTTGCCCTTATTTAATATGGTGGCCATCAAAGATTAATTTAAAAAAGGAAATATTCAGTCAGCTTCTTGTCCTCCTTTTGTGATACAAGGCTGCATGTAGGTGGAAGGACAAAGATATGATACATGAAAACATGACTGACTTCTTTTCAAGTTTGTGTCATATGTCAGCTCCAATATACGGGCATCACGCTTTTCATCAGTGTCACAGAAATGCCATGAAGACCCTACATGGATGGTGATTTCTACATGACAGCAAAGGTAACAAACTTAACCGAGTCAAGTTTGTGATACATATAGAGGCCCACTGCAGTAACTTGCAGCAGCACAAGCCCTGAGTCGCAGGTAAGCCAGGTGGCTATGTCTCAGCAGCTAGTCCCCACTTCATCCTGCAGTTAAGCTGCACTGGCTTCTAGGAGGTCATTGCATCTGCGTCAGGCACTTCCATCGGTGCAATGGCTGTGTTTCAGATTTTCCCTGAACATCGTGGAAACACACCAGCTGGTCCCAGGAAAAGTCTTGTCTGTGTGAAGTTTTGGAAAAAGATGATTAGGTTTCTAAAAAAAAAAAAAATTAAAAGGAAAAGAGAAGTAACATGGAGTAATCTGGGACATGTCTTTCTAACTTGGCTTTATTAATGATAGCTTCCTGCTGTAGTTATTTGCATAAATTTACTGAGCACAGCAGAGCTATTTTCCTTGCTCTGGTTTTGTCTTATAAAACTCCAAAGTATAGAAATCTCACTCATGCTTGCCACGGATGAAACGTTGGTATAATGTAATCTAACTATAGGCAAGGTGGCTTAATTACTGCTTATGGTTTAATAGGTGGGTTTAGGGTAAGCATTTTTGTTTTGTAGTAACTTTCAATTTTTCATTTACACCTTTCCTTTTCCACTGTAAGCAGTAATTGCTCATGTGCTCTTTACCATGGTGTGCTGGTTTTGGTTGGGGTAGAGTTAATTTTCTTCATAGTAGCTAGTATGGGGCTATGTTTTGGATTTGTGCTGAAAACAGTGTTGATAATTCAGGGATGTTTTCATTACAGCTGAGCAGTGCTTACACAGAGTCAAGGCCTCTTCTGCTCCTCACCTCACCCCACCCCACCAGCGAGGAGGCTGGGGGGGCACAAAAAGCTGGGAGGGGACAGGGCTGGGACAGCTGACCCCAACTGACCAAAGGGCTATTCCACACCATATGGTGTCATGCTCAGCATATAAAGCTGGAGGAAGAAGAAGGAAGGGGGGACGTTGAGAGTTATGGTGTTTGTCTTCCCAAGGAACTGTTAATGATGGAGCCCTGCTTTCCTGGAGATGGCTGAACACCTGCCTGCCCATGGGAACCAGTGAATGAATTCCTTGTTTTGCTTTGCTTGCACATGTGGCTTTTGCTTTCCCTATTAAACTGTCTTTATCTCAACCCATGAGTTTTCTCACTTTTACTCTTCTGATTCTCTCCCCCATCCCACCAGGGGCGAGTGAGCGAGCGGCTGGGTGGGGCTCAGCTGCCGGCTGGGGTTAAACCACGACACATGGCCAGGCAGCTCCACAGAGGGGCAGGGAAGGCTCTCTTCAAAAAGTCAATGTATCTGGGACAGAACTCAGCAAATTAACTGCAGAGGGGCAGGGAAGGCTCTCTTCAAAAAAAGTCAATGTATTTGGGACAGGACTCAGCAAATTAACTGGAGCCTGTTTTCCTACGGCTGATTTACGCCAACAGGGAAATCCTCATACAGCATGAAGCAGCACGGTGCTGACCTCAACAGAGTTAATTTATTTGGTGGGGGTTAAAAATCTGGTCTGAAATGTGTGTGATTCTCTCCTTGTGCTGATGCAATTATCACCACTGTGCCTGGGGGAAGAAGGTTTTGCCTCTGTCTCCTCCTCTCCTCTCTTTACAGCCTAGCAACCCTACCATGTACCGTTTATCTCTTTGCTTTTGTTGAAGGTTATCCATGCTGATGTGGCAAGCTGGATTTGTGGCTGGGTGTTGCTACCTGTATGAGCTTTGATGCCACGGGCTTGGTGGCAGTGAAAGCACAGCAGCGCTGGCATTGCTGCCGTCTTGCTGCCTGCACCAGGGCCCCAGGGCTCACCCAGTTTGTCCAGCTCAGCCCACGCTGCCATCTCACGCACCGCTGGCACCTAGGCTGGGAGCACCTCCAAGCCTGGGTTTGCCTCTGCATACCAAGAGTGGGCTTTTCCCCCCGCAGCACAGCACGCTGAGGAGGTAGGAGTTACTCTGAGTTGTGTTTCCCTGCCAGCAGTGGCTTATCATGCTCTATTGATCTGGCTTGCTTCTTACATAGGGCAGCAGGAAAAACCCAACCCCGTGCTGCTGTTCCTGTTCCGTTTATCATTTTAAAACACATGGTCCATTTGACTAGCACTCCTTCTGTGTTTGTAGGTTGACACAGCTCCCTCTGGGTCAGCTTACATCTCCAGCTCTACAAGCAGGTCAGCTGGCTGCCATGCAGTATGTTCCTTACCCTTTAAAGCACAGGTCCTCACATGCAACTTCACAGTATATTGCATTTGTCCATCTTTTAAAAAAGCTCATTTTGCTAGAGTAGCAAGTGGTTCAGCTGCTCGTGACATTAGCAGTCCTACCAACATGGCAGCAAAAAATTTTTCAGTCTAGGTATTGCACACTCGTAATGAGGGCGTTTTCTGCTGTTTCACTTGAGGGTTTTCCTGTCAGTTTTTTGGTAAGGAGACACTGATCTCAGCCCTATCAATGAAATTAATTATTATCAGGTGTGGCGGTTGATGTCCATAAATCAAAGCAACTCCTTCAGCTTTTCTGCTGTACTCAGACTCTGTCTGTTCTGAGGCTAAACCTAAGATTTGTTCATTCCTGCATCCTCAAGAGCCCATCAGAGGTTTGAAGTCTACATGTGAAAGGGATTCTCACAAGCTCTCAAGGAGCCAGTTGGGTTCCGTTACACTGCTGAAGAACCTGCAGTTTCCTTTACCATACACATTTGCTACATTCCTCAAATAAGGCAGAAACTGATTTACATATACGTGCCTGCAGACTTTAATCTTAGATATGACGCTTAATATGCAGTGAATTTTTTTTGGTCCCAATTCCCAAGAAATTGAGGCTTATGCAATCCTGATGTAAAAGGAAAGTCCCAAAAGGTTTTCCAAAAAAGACAGTACAAACCAGCCAATGGGTTCACAAACCAGAAAATTTATTTTAAGTTTTGCACAGAGGAGGTGAGTGGTGTGGAGCTCCCTTTGCACATGGCTGCAGGGACCCTCCAGCTGTCTGTAGGATCATGATGGGGTACAGAGAGGGTGGGTGCTGCAGAGATCGCTTTAGCCAACGCCATTTCTGTTTCTGTAGTCCTTAGGTAAATGTCCATGTAGAAACTCGTGACACACAGTTTAGTGGCAGATGAGGGAGGGAACAGGACTGTACCAGGAACTCCTTTTATTCTAGTCAAGGCCTGAGGCTGAAATAAACAGGAGAATCAACAGATGCAGCATCCAACCCCGCATAGCCACGGGCAGCTCCTGCCTCCCTGCGTGGGGCTTCCCCAGCATCACGCCAAGGCTGTCCATCCTTCATCTCCCTGACAGCCGGGAGACACTCATCCTGCGCCCACCATGTCACCAACCCCAATGTGACTTGGGCCACCACCAGTGCTCTGCCCACTGTGACTTGGCCAGTACGTTGCCAGGGTTGTTGCCAGAAGCTCGTGTGGCACCCAGCGCATCCAGGGAAAAAGGGGGTGGAGCTCCCTTTCTCCAGGGTTCTCCAGGAACCTTCCATCTCCCTGTGAGACCATGACGGTACAGGCTGGGGCTATCTTATCTGTCCTGTAGCGCATTGACAGCTGTCCATCTGAGTGGTCAAGGAGGGAGACGACAGGCGTGTGCCATGGTTTGGCAAAGTCCCTGCCAGTGTCCGGCTGTAACAGGAGAATCAACAAAAACAGCAGCCTCCCCCATCACCATGAGCAGCCCCTGCCTCCCTGCATGGGGCTCCCCCAGCCTCACCCCAAGGCTGTCCATCTCTCATTTCCCTGACAGCCAAGAGATACCCATCCTGGGCCAACCATGTCACCAACCCAGCTGTAGCTTGATCCACCACCAGTGCTCTGCCCGTTGTGCCATTGTGGCCACTGCATCACAAGGGTTGTTGCCAGGAGCTCATATGGCACCCAGCCACTGGCTACCACCCCTGCTCTGCCCACTATGACATGGCCAATACGTTGTGAGGGATCATACCCAGAGCTCCTTTATGGGACCCAGCCCTCAGCTGGGCAAGGAAAAACAGTGTGGAGCTCCCTTTGCCCAGGGCTGGGGGTCCTTCCATCTCCCCGTGAGACCGTGACAGGGTATAGGTTGGGGTAATCTTATCTGTCCTGTAGCAGGTTGACAGCTCTCCAGCTGAGTTACCAAGGGGGCAGATGATAGGAGCGTGCCATGGTTTGGTCAAATGCGTTTCCAGGTATATGCAGAAGGAAGAAAAGAGGCCCTCTCCCTCAGCCCTCCTCAGCTCTCCTGCGCGCCTGCCAGACTGGGCTGGTGCAGCCTTCTTATACACCCCCTGGGCTGTCTATGCCAATGACGCCTCTGTTACATGACCACCACCAACATTGTGACCACTGTGACACAGCCATGACGTCACCAGGGCTGGTTACCAGAGTTAGTGCTGCATTGCTGTGACATGGCTATTATCTTCCACCATTCAAGCAAAAAGAAACAATTAAATAAATAACAATTTTAAAAACCAGCAAATGGTAATGCTGGGGAGGGAAATAAAGTAGCTGTATCAGCAATTTAAAGAACAGCAGCTCAGGAAAGGTTAAAGGAGAGTTAAAAGCAGCAGGTCTCAGCCACTGACCAATTTTAAATATTTTTGTGAGATACTTGCTGCTGAAATTTGTGGCTTTGAGGGCTACATTTGGAAAGAAAAATACTTGTTGAGTTGACTGATGGTAATATTTTCCACCTTTGGAATTAAAGACATGTCCAATGCCAAATCCTGCATCCACAAGTGGCTGACAGTGCTGAGGATGTGTCAGCATGACCTGCAAGACTCTTATCTTTCTTTTCCTGAAATGAATGGAAGATTTTGTGAGAGACTGTCCTGTGCTGCACACTTCATTTGAATACTAGGACAAAATACATTAATTAGCTTCCATCTACTTGGCTCACTGCAGCTATTCCATTCCCTAAGGACCAGAGGCAACAGGCACAAACAGAGTTTCTCTCTGAATATCAGGAAACACTTTTTTACTTTGAGGGTGACCGAGCACTGGCACAGGTTGCCCAGAGAGGTTGTGGAGTCTCCATCCTTGGAGATATTCCAAAGCCCTCTGGGCGTGGTCCTGGGCAACCAGCTCTAGGTGGCCCTGCCTGAGCAGGGGGGTTGGACCAGGTGACCTCCAGAGGTCCCTTCCAACCTTAACCACTTTGTGATTCTGAGATGGCTGATGTACAAACAGTGCTTCTAAAAGCAGGAAGACATTTAAGCAGAGTGACTAAGAAAATTGCAAGGTACAAATTATTTTTTTCAAGTGACTTAGTAACCAGTTTTCATGGCATAAACTGTGGTCAGGAATAAGTTTTATACCTATCATTGAAATTACCTAAACTGTTCTCTTGAGACTTTTGTCTCTTACTGGAATGAAAATGTGAGCAAGATTTCAGCACTGGAAACCGCAAAATACTTCACAGATGGGGTACAACTTGAATTCAAAGAGAAATAGTGTTGGGTGTGATCTCTGGCCACTGAAAATATGCACACATTAACACCAGTCTATTAAGAAAAAAAATGTCAATTAGCAACAGAAGTCAATTAGCAACAAAGCTGTGTATAAAACAACAGTTAGTCTCTAAGGATCAGAAAAATATGGATGACAAAAATGCTTAGATTGTGTATGTTTACCAGGGAAGCAAATACATTGCTATGGAAAAGGCTGCCAATAGTGAATCATATTCATAGCCAAGGCCATCCTTTCACCCATTGGAACTGAAAAGAAACAGACTCCGGAGACAAGGAATTGCCAGAACTGGCTACTGCAAAAAATCATTCTCTGAAAAACCTCAGTCAGGATGTAGACAAATGAAAACCAGTAGACTAGCTGGAGTACTGGTCTGATCCAACATGTTAGTATTTCGTCATTGTAAGGAATAAGTGATACCTTTTTTAATGACTATTTCTTTTTCTCTGTTTTCTCCCTATAGACTTTAATCCATCAGGAACTATTTGAACTGGAGAAGACAGCAGTCTGATGACTTATACTGAGCAATACCTGTGTGAAATCCATAGTTTATCTAGAAGCTGGAGAATATCTTTCAGAAAGAGAAAATTATGAAGTTATAGGGAGAGACAAATCCTTAGGTGAATTTCTTCAAAGCTTAACCGCTCTCCTGATTAAAAATGCATACATTTTTTCTAGTCTGAATGTATTTAGCTTCAGCTAGATCTGGCTGTCAGATACCACTATACCTTTTCTTCTAAAATAGAAAGCCTTATTGTATCAGAAATCTTTTTTTCTCTCTGATTAATTCTAGGCTGTGATCATATTAACCTACCCTCTGCTAAACTGCTGCCTGAGCTCTTGTAGCCTTCACTGCAAGGCAGATGAGACTCACTCCTCAAACACCGGTACAGAGCTACCCTGGAATACTTACACAAAGTTTTACAAATGGCAAAGTATTTATAAAGAGTGCTTGGGATTTTTTTTTCTCCTTTTAGAGGTTTTCTGTTCCTCCTGCCACTATCCACATGTCCAATTCCTGCATCTTGGTTGCCCAGGCAACCTCTGCTGGCTGAGCCCTGAGTGCAGTGCTGGGTTTTCAGTTCTCCACCGCAGAAGGAGACTGATATGAAAGATGGAGGAACAGGTAATGAGCCTAAGCGGGTTAGGAAAGCCCAATTAGGTGACTGATGGCAGTAATGGGAGTTTTATTTAAAGGTTAACAGTGCTAATAAATGCATTTATGCAGATAATTAAAAAAATCCTATGACTTGCCGGAAATAGTAGGGGGAGATTTTACATCAGTGCATTTCTAATGTCAGCTGAAGTGTAATAGCTAAAAGTAATACAAAGACATGAGTGACATTTGCTAAGCATGTTACTTAAACTGAAAATGATACAGCTCGTGTTTCTTTATGTATGCATGTCCTTGCATTTGGAAAGTATGAGAAGAAACTACCACCCAGGCAAAATAAGAGCATTTAAGATGTTCTGAAAGTGCATTATATTGAGGCTTGACTTTTAAATGAAAAATCATTAACCAACTCTACCAAAACCACTTCAGATAAATAATAGAGATTTATTTGCTGTACAGAACTTACGTTTTTCATTAATGATCAGTAGATGAGTTGCTTTACAGCTATAGACACATTTGCTTGCTCTTAAAAAAGTAGCCTGTCAGGACAGGCAACTCGCTCCAATAGAGGGAAAGTTTTAACATTTCAAAAGCCCTAAAAGGATGTTCTCACACTAAAACTTTATTCTAATGAGGACTTCGATGTTTCTTAAGCAGGCAGCTTTCTTTTGGTCCAACAAAGAGTTGAATTACATGCAAACACCTCATTTCCAAGTAGTTAGACTTGACCCTGGATCCAAATGGGGATTCGGTCAGTTTGTACCAGTGTGTCACTGTCCCAAGGGTGGTGGCAAGCCCTGTGACCTTCTAGGTGTTGCAGACTCTTGGTATGTAGGTAGAGTGCAGTCTTTGAATTACAAGTTTCAAAAGCTTTCAAGCTTTTGAAAGCTTTTGACATTTTGCACCTACCACTCATTGATGTGGGCATAGTACTTCAAAGATCTCTTGGCTTATTGATCGTCTTCATTTGCTAGTACAACAGGTGACTTACTCCAACACAGCAACCTAGAAAAAAAATAAATCTCAAAGAAGTTAAAATAATTATAAAATCATTTAAAAATATAAGAGAAAACAATCACATTCTTGAAAGAAAGCTATACTGAAGGTCATTATTTATATAATGTTAAAAAAATATTACCATCACTCAAAGCAGAGAAGAAGGGAATCTGCACATGGAACCTTACTACCACTTGATTTGACACATTACTCCTACAAAATAGTTTTGTTTTCTTGGTACAAAATAATCAAGGCTACTTCCAGTTGTCTTGAAGGAGCTCACAGACCCAGAAGCTTTTGAGGGATAAAGCATTAGGAAGTTTCCAGCTAAAGTTCAGGAAAACAAGAGTCTTCAGACAGCTGGGATTTTATTTAGAGCTGAATCTCTAAAATGCCTAACCACCAAAACGATGCTCTGCAATTATTCCCTGTTTTCTGGAAATGTTATTGTACTGCTACAGCTACCACTGCCAAATCATACAGTGGTAAGGATTTCTGCTATAACACAGACTATGCCTAGAGTTATAAGAAGGAATTATCAGAGAAAATGTTCAAGAGGAGAGGAAGGAGATGGAGAATGACACAGGGCAAGTGAAAAATGCAGAAGCTGTTAAAACAAACCATGGAAGATAGTTACAGACATTATTGCAGCATTGTCGGCCTTAAGGGTATGTGAACTGGGAGAGACTGAGGTCAAAAATAGTCTCCTTCCTCACCCAAATAATGAATAGATGCTAAGGGGGCAATAAAGACAAAATAAAGACAGTAAAGACAAAAATGCAGCAAAAGAGAGTTTTCAGTGAATACTCCTATTTTAGCCATCGCAGTCTTGAAGCACAGACAGCTTCAGGCTTTCTTCAAAGAGAGAGGGGGGAAGGTGCTGTCATGCCCAAGGCTGGTTTAGAGACCACTCCTGGGAGACCCCAGCCCACTTCCAGCTCCCCCAGACACTCTTCCACTCGTCCTCCCAAGCCTCGGTGCTCAGCAAACCTCCCAGAGTGACTTTGTCTCCAAAGACCTGAGGGTCACTGAAGACACTCTCAAAGGCTAAGCTTTGCCTGGAAGGAGACTGTTCAGGCTCCTGTTGCGCCTGCTGAAAAGCTTGAGCATCTTTTCCCCAAGGACTGTAACTGAAAGTGCTCTGAATTGCTCCCACTGTATAGAGAAGTGTTCGCTCCTCCCAGGACCACAGAGACATCCACTTCTGTCCAAAGGCATCAAGTCCTGGCTCTGTTCCTACATGTCCACTCCTTTGCCTTGCACCCTGCACTCACAGCGACGCAGCCGATCCAGGCCAGACTATCTATCTCCCCAATTTCCAATGCATTTTTTTTCAATACCACATCAAGAAGAAATATGATGGGGCATCTTTTGTGAACCTTTTCCCAGGGACAATTATCCCATAGGGATGCTGTTTAGAGGAACACGGAGGACTTCTTCAAGATTAGTCTTTCATTGCTAGTTTTTTTTGGCTAAAATTTCTTTGTGATAAAACTGCTTTTATTGGAGTTCCCGGAAGACAGCACAGTTTAATACTATCCTGACTTCTATGAGCAAATGAATGACTGACCTTCAGGAAGTTTCAATTAAAACTAATTAATAAAAAAAAAGAAGCTAAAATTAAATTAGAAATGGTCATTAATATGTGACTTGTGATGTTAAACTATTACATGGATCCTTGTCTTGCTCAAACATCATGAACAAAATAAAAGTTAACTGGATTGTTTACACCTTCTTGCTATAGCTGCTTAGATTAATAAATAACTTTAGAAAAGTCATGAGTTTAAATGAAGTTAGTGAATTAATAAAATAAAGACTTTTTTGTATTTTCCATCAATAAACTTACAGTTCCAAATTTGGAGGCTGCAGGGAGGAAAAGTTTTTCTTTCCACTCTTCTGTTGCTCTTTCAATTATCTTTGTTGTAGTAGGGAAATTTAAAAGGTCAATCAGAGAGGGGGCAAAGGAAAACAAAACATAAAATGAAACCTGCACACTTAAATCTTCTGTATTTTGGTTTTAATTTTAATTTTCAGTGAAAACTCATTTTAAGTGGAAAGAGTTGCATAAATTTCTAAAGCATCTAAAAAGCTTTGAATAAAATTTTAATCCGTTCATTTTCCTCTGATTAGCAAGTGTTAACAGTGTGGTTTGGATTTTATATTTATTTAATCCTTAATTGCTAATTGTCTCTTTCTAAATTTTCAATACTTGTTTGCTGATGACAGTTTTCTAAGACATCAGAATGTTGATTACTTTATTGATTGATTGGTTGATTAAAAGTAGCTTCTACAATATTTCCTTTAAAAACTCTTAATTAGACGGTGAAATTACTCAGACCATAAGCAAGGCATGCATTTCCCCAAACCTGCCCTTTATTAGAGTGGTTTCCAAACTTTGCAGTTCCTCTAAACTTTCCAGTATAGATTAAAGGGGTCCCTCTGTGTTTTATTTATTTGCTAGTTGAGCATTTTCCAAAAGTTTTGAACAGTTTTCCTTCCAATGCAAACATTCATTTCAGAATTCAAGGAGGCAAATAATCGAGACTACCGTTAACACAGTATTTACAAGTATGACTGTTGTTTCTCTGTTAACTTGGACTAGTGTGAAACCAGGCTACTGGAAAGCTGGGGGTAGAGTCGGTCGCATGAAAGGAGACTGACAGAGACGGGGTTGTTCAGTCTCAAAACATAAAAGCTGAAAAGGGGATGTGATCATTCTCTACAAGTACAGGAGGAGAAGAGCTGTTTCTATTAAAGGGCAATACTGGCAGAGGAATAAACAGACAAATAGATACTATACGTAGATTGTGAATGCATTTAGGCTGGAAATAAGATGAAATTTCCTAAGTGCTAGAGCATGGAGAGTCTGGTCTGATCGGTGCAAAAGGAACAAGATCCAAACTAATTTTAGGACAGAATAGGTGCAGTATAATCCCTGATATGTTGGAAATATGTATTTGTAGCACAACATGCGCACAAATGCCTAAGAGAGATTATATGGTATGACTGTGGGAATGGAGTTGGCAACAGATTCCCTTTTCCTGGTTCTGTTGCAATTTCAGTGCAAAAAAATCAACTTCAGAAGCACCTTAATCTATCTAATTTACCTAGGGTCTGCTTATAAGAATTGTCCAGAGCCAGAAGAAAAATTGTTTCTTTTAAAAATGGTGGGAATCCATGATGCCCAAACAGCTCTAGTAATAACCTTTCCTAGACACCTTTGTGCTCATGATTTTATTTTTTTTTTCATGAATTTTTATATGACTTTCAATGTTTTGTCCTGTGGTTTGTAAAGGAAAATGGACAACTGTAAACTGGGGAAAGCAGCTCTGAATTTCCGTCTTAAAAGAGAAAAAGGATATCTGGAAACACCTCAAGACATGTTCCCATGGGAATGTTATTTAAAGACCAAATTTTTTTATCCTCTCATCTTGAGATAGAACATCTCCTATACAGAGTTAAAACATAGCAGATATTTCTATGATAACTCTTGATCAGGATTAACAAAAATAGTGAAATACTGTGTTAATCTAGATTCTTTCCTCTCCCCTTTATAATAATATATTTTGTCTTTTATTTTCATTAAATATTCTTTTTTTCCCTTCCGGCAGACAAAACAGTTACACATTCCCCAGACAAAGTGTGTAGGTGTGTTGCCAAGGACAACTGTTTCAGACATAAATTACTTTTGAACCGCAAACCCTTTTATTGCTCTTTATTGAAGGCCATCTGTACGTTGTTATGTTAATTTAAGGCTTTCAACTAACCCTTCTGAACATAGCAATTTGGTGTGTTAGCAAACGTCCATATTACAGCCCTTTTACACGAGGCGGTGACATTAAGTTACAGACTGCAAACAGGTATGCCCTAGTGCAAGTTAAGGTTTAAAACAAATTTTATAAAGTAGAGGGAAACATTCCTATAAGAATCATTCTTAAAATGTAACTAAAAGGGAATTAAAGCAACCCAATAAAAAATTCACAACTCATGATTTCACCTTATCAATTAAATGTGTACAAGAGAAATAAAGCACGGTGCATTACCCAGGATCACCCACTTTCCAAATTACAATTTCATAGCGGTTGCCTAGACTCGATCCTTCATCACTATCAACTTGAGCATTGCTTTTTCCTGCTGAAGGTGGTGGAGCTTTAATGAGCTTCATATTTGCTGAAATGTGGACTAATATTTTACCAAAAATATTTGCCTGACAGTATGAAATTTTCAGTCAATTAGAAAGAAAAGTTTTCAAGCCAGAAAGTTCTTTTTGCTTTGGTATCAGCTTCGCTCCTTGACATTGACTGAGGGTAAAAATGAGTCAGATTCTCAGGGAAAGGGTGTAATTGATGGTTTTATGAAACTGCACTGACTTATGCCAGCCAAAGACCTGGCTGTTGCTCTTTGTTTTGCTTTTTTTAATAGTCCATAGATGTACTCTGTGTCTGGCTGGATCCGATTATATACTTTCAGGTACATAAACCATTTGGCTTTTGCTCCCTGTATGTTGCCAAAGACACTGTTGAAGCTGAATCAATTATAAACATTATAACATTAGTGGGTTAGTTGCAGAATGCTGCAGAGTTTTGAACACTACCTTCTTAAAGAGGTCATTAAATCATTGCAGTCCATAAGGACCTTCTGAGATGTTATTTTTTTAAGAAAAAAAAGGTTAAATAACTGATAGCAAGCCTACACATATAGAAATATTCAATATCCATAGAAGAATAGCCCTCCAAAAGAAGACCTTAAAAGATGGCAGCAGAGAGGAGATGGCAAAGAGCACAATTTTTGCCTCTGCCCCTAAGTTTTATGTTTCATAAGAACTCCACGTAGTCGATTTGGAGCTTGGATGTCCCTGTTCTGTTAAATACCTGTGAAAATTCAGACCAGAGATCCAAGTGGGTCTATCATCAGGTGATAACCCATACCAACAGGCAAGTGCAGTCCTCGCTTGCTATCTGGATCAGAGTGCCAGCCTGGATATATATATGCCTTATATTGCCAATGGCAGCCCATTTCACAAAGAATCCAATTTTCTGGAAGTGAGAACTATGACTAAAAATAGCCCAGAGAAGCAGACCCTCTCTGAAAGTGACCCTGTCTACTTCTTCCTTGTATTTTCCATGACCCTGAGAAGCTATAGAATTGGTCTTCACGTATCTCCCTTTGAGTGGGACTTGAGCAGAAGCTCCTCTAAATCACATCACTGGATTTCTGATGCGGCACTCAGAGACAGATTGTTCTCAACAAAGATTTTACAATTTTCTTCTTTTGTTGTTGTCAAAATTGAGCAATGGAGCCAGGTAAAATATATCCTAAAAATATTTAAAATATTTCTAGAAGAACCATTGCATTTCTGAGAGCAATAAATAACAGGACAAAGGCTCCTTGCTTACCTTGCAGGACTTTTCCAGACCAGAGACTGGAGAGTGTATATATGCCCCTGCTGATCTCTCTCTTTCCTACAGGATTTGGACCTTGATCCCCTAGAGCTCATATACCCCGAAAGTGTTACAGGCATTGCTCAGAACGCCTCGTGCTTTCCATCACTCTTCATGAAGTTACCCATTACTACAGGGCCAAGTGCTCTGCAATGTGACGTACTGAGACTCCCAAAGCCTTCATTTTTCAGCCTGGGAACTAAGTCCCTGGTGGGTTAAGTGCCTGGCCAGACACAAAGTCTGCTTTAACAAGAATTTGAACCCATCTGTCTCAAGATCTTATTTAGGACTCTGGTTACTGGGCTCTGTATGGGTTCCTCTGTCTGTCCGCTTTCTTAGAGCAAAACGCAGGGAATCCCAATGCTCAACTATCTATTCCCCACCCTCCCACCAGGATACAGATTACAAGAGGTAATAAAAGTTAATAAAAGATAAGCCAAAGAAAAATACCTCACACTTAGTAGATAAGGGAAAATGGCTGCAACAGAAAGGATGGAAAATAAGGGAAAGGAGAAAATCACAACGTAATACTAAGATTTTTACCATCAGCAATAAGAAAAGGTGATGGACAGGTAGGTTGTCAGCAGTGTGTGTGCATCCAAATGTCTGTGGAATTCAGTTTATGTGTCAAAAGGTGATTGAGAACAAAAGGGAGAGAAATGACAGTGTTCGAAAGGGTTAGAAAGATAAAATAGATGCATTGACGTAGAGTTGAAAATTGCAGAATATACCTCTGTTGGATAACATGATTGGTGGGGAAAGACTTGTAGAAAGATTATTTGGAAAGTGCTCAGAAAGAATAAAAGATACAGCAAAAGATATGCAAAGTTACTTTGTGTTTCTGGAGTATCTTGGATAAACTCTTAGATGAAATACAATTACAGGAAAAGAGCCTTGTATAACTTTTCATGTGGGTATTGTCTGGACAGATTATACCTTTCATATGCACATAGAGAAATCCTACGTTTCAAATGATTTTTCAAATGAGCTGTTTGAAAAGGAATTTCAAAATATTAAGAAAGAAAAATGCTCAAATTTAACTTGGCAGAGATGAAATCTAAGGGTTTTGAGGGATTTCTCTAATTCACACCATTGAAAAGGATCAGCTGCCGAACCATCTTAACTCCATTTGATAAAGCAGAACTCCCTAAATAAATGGCTCTGCAAATTTAGCTGGGTAGACTTACGCTATTTAAACAAAGGAGATGAATAATTGATGATACAACGATAAGTAACAGAAGAAAGGAAACATAGAGATGACTTTTAAGAAAAAAGTCATGGGGACATGGGGATTAGTCAGTCTGTCAGTCTCCCAAAGGAAGCAAAAGAATATTCAGTAACAATTAGACTATACAGTACAATAAATGATATTAAAGTGAAAGAGCATTTCTTCGTCGGCAAGGGGTACAGCAGAGAAGCAATCTCTTTTCCAGCTCTGATGCTGTAGTTCTTATGCTTCGCTTGCTAGTTTTCTTTAGCAAACTGATCACATTCGACAGCTAACACACATCTTGCATGTCCACACCATTTGTACTAGAGCCATGGCTTTTTTTTTTAAGTCTGTGAAAATCTGTATTGTCTTTCATCTTTCCAAGTCTTATACCTCTGTACTGCTCATCACAGTAAAATTTAAGCCCTCCTAAAGTGAATTAGATCTGAATTAGATCTATATCACATGAGATTTTTAATATTTCCAAGTAAAAAAAAAAAAAATAACTGTGATATTTTCATAAATATCTGATTCTCTTTTTCAGCCATCCCCAGTTTTTGAAGAAAAATGAGAAGTTTAGGAAGAATTGATTTTTTGGATTGCTAACTAAATTAAAAAAAAGTTAAAATAAGAGAATCTTTTTTCAGCAAAACAACTATAAATTCTTTGCCAGTCAACTAAAACATCTAATGGAGACTACAACAAAATGTTTTCATCTCATTTACTTGGGGCTTATTCTTCTTTTAATTTACTTTAGGGGAAATATAAAAACAAATGTAATTTGGAAATGTATGGACTTATTCAAAGTGTTCAGTTTTTTTCCTGCGACCTACCTCTGACTACAAAGCAATGACAATTTTAACTAAGCCCATTTTCCTCTTTTCTGATTCCACTTTTACAACACAGTGCAAATAACCCAAATTTTCCCCCAGGAAAGGAAGCAACGCACAGACTCCCACGTAAGACTTTCCCAGTTTCTCACCCTGGCCGAATGTCAGACTTCACCCCGTGAGTCAGAAGTTCTTCAGAAATTGAATTGTTTGGCAGTTGCCTGAATAAAGACAGTAAAAAACAGTCAGAACTTTAGAAGCAGACCCAATGACAATGGGAACAAAATTCCCTTCTTGGGCCCTCTGCCAGGAGAGTTGTGATTGATATTCCCTGGAGCTGCTACTTAGCATTTTGGGGACTTCTAACTAGAGTTGAATCTAAACCTTTCACATGACACAGACTGTTCATCTAAAAGGAAGGTTAGCAGCCAGCTCTCATTTTGGCCTCTTCAGGGACCTTCTTGGAAAAGCCCTGTGGTGTACGGTCCTGGAGGGAACATGGGTCCAGGAGATTTGGTTTGTGCTGCCATTCAAAGGGACCTCAATGGGTTGGAGAAACGAGCCAAGAGGAATCTCGTGAAATTTAATAAAAAGAAATGTAAAATCCTCTGCCTGGGGAGAAATAACTGCATGCGTCAGTACAGGCTGGAGGACAGCCAGCTGGAAAGCAGCTCTGCAGAAAAGGACCTGAGGGGGGGGCTGGTGGGCACCAAGTTGACCATGAGCCAGCAATGCATCCTCACCCTTCCAGCCTCAGCCATTCGGTAATTTTGTTGTCCTTGACACGTTTTCATGTCGTCATGAAACATTTTCATGTCACATTTTCCTCAATCTTAGCGAAAATTTATCAAGTGCCACTCTTGCCAGCTGGCTGAGGCAAGAAAAGCCTAGCCATCAGAAGGGACTTTCACCCACCCTCTTTCACCTGTTTTTAACTGGGCTGGCCTCATGCAAATCCGTGATGCTTCCACACTGGTTACTCTGTAATGCAAATCCTAAGCACCACAAGCATACGAATCAGAACATTTGTAAGTACAATAAGCCCAGCAGAGAAGTTATAATGCTGCAGACTGATCAAAAGATATCTTTCATTGTGCAGCTGAGAATACTGCAATTCAAGAGAAATTAAAGTCTTCAAAGTTGTGGCTGTGCAGCTTAACAGATGGGCTTCTTCAAAGATTCATTATTAGTCTAACAGAAACTATAAATACCAGAGCATGAATTGAACAACCAAAACACACACCTGCCGGTTTAAATCCATCAGAAATATGGTCAGCTCTCTTCAGCAAAGGCAATGGAAAAAACCCTCCCTGCTGGCTAAAGAAAGCAATATTAAGCACCTTGTCTTGATAGGTGAGGCACCACAGTTGTTTTCACAATATAAATGATTAGAGCAAATGGGATGTAATTCAATTTCATGACATTATTGAAAAAACACCAACATAAACACATTTTTATACAGAGGTTGTCTTTCTGGGGAACAAGGAATCTTTAAGACCTGGGATTATCCTACAGGAGAAAATCTCAGACTCTTTCCAGTACTGCTCTTCATCCTCCCGTCCCTGCACAACTCATGTCTCCGCTTCCGGTGCTCAGATTACTTTTAGGCTGAGACCCACTAAACAACGGCCGATTGTTTTAGGATGGAAAACGCAAAGCGGCGAAGGGAAACGTACAGAAAGAGTATGTAACAATTTGGCACCCCTAGATACAACCAGGGCAGCCAGATGCCAGCTGAAAGGAAACCTGAACACCATAGGCTTCTTTGAAATCACCTCCTACGTCGGGCTCAGAAGAGCCCATGCTGACAGCCATGCTGCTGTGGTTGCACAGCTGTCCGTACCCTCACCACCTAAATTAGCACTAGCTGCAGCATTTGCGTGTGTTGAAATCTCACCATCAATTGTGGTAGCAATATAACCCCGCAAAATGGGAAAACCTACACTTAAGAGGACAAAGAGTAAAAGCGGGGGAACAGCCATGTAGAGTATTTATATTGGACCTCCCTGTGCATGGGCGCAGAGGCTTTTGACAAAGAACAGGCTTAGTGCTGATGGATGGGACCGTAATTTCTGCCAGACCAGACTGCTCCCAAAGCAAGGGGCAGTGATGTTTGTTAACTCCCTGCTGGGCTCTTTGCAGCTTCCCTGGACAACGAGGCAAGGGTCTGTTCTTCATCCTGCCAGAGAGTGTCCATTGGCAGGGACCACTGCTGAATGAGAAAGTACTTCATGTCCCTTGCAGAGTCTTGAGTTACCTCGTGGCCCTTGTTGCTTGGTTGCCCGCATCTGGTTACATGCAGCAATAATCTCCACCTTGGGCAGCAAATACACAGGAAAATCTCTTTCACTTCTGCTCAGCCCTCACCCCACATGTCTGTTTTCAACTGCTGCGCTATATCGTTTCCTTTGATAGAGTTCTTCTGTGTGGTGATCTGCTGCATTTCACCTCTTGGTAGCATGTTGGAGCTTATACTTAAACATTTTAGCTGAAGTTTGGTTTGCTTCACTTTGTTTTCTCCTCACCACTTTTCTCTTCATCTTCTGCTGTTCTTCCTTTCCTTCCTAAGGCCTTGCTATACCATTGATTGTTAAGCCTCACTCTCCTTTGAAACCGAAAGGGAGTTTGCCTAGAAAATGATGGCTTTCCTTGCCCAGCATGGGTCATCTCTCTTACTCCTAAAAAAAAAATAATCTGCAAAATGTAGATTTCCACCCCCCTCAGAGACGTATTTGGTGCCAAGAGGTCCAGCATCAGTGCCTTGTTGACACAGTACAGCAGCTCTGAGAGTCTCTGGGTGAGATCTGGATCCCTTGTGTTTGCAGCGCACAGGGTGAGACTGTCCCAGCTCTGCACTACCTACATTTTAGACTGCAGGAGACACAGATGGAGGGTTATGAACATGCAGTCACAGCTACTCCATATGATTCAAGCTACTTCCATGACTGGGGTCTAGAAGAGCCTGGGATTACACAGATTTTCAGGGTTTGGGCACAGGGCAGTTTACCCACAGCAACAGAGGGGTCCTGCACGTGGACATAGCTCATGCTCTAACTCAGCTGAAGATACCAGTTTGGTGCTGTGCTGGAGAGGTTCCCTCTTGCTGGGAGGCTAAATCCGCCTGGATAACTACAGCGTTTCTGATCTGAGCTGCCTTGCATCCAGATGGCTCAGCAAGCTTGCTCCTCAATGGCTGTGAAAGACCACACAGGCATCCTCTGCCACCTAGGACAAGCCGCAACTTGGCTTTGACTGTCCATCTGTATAATAGAAATAAATTGCCCTCTTATCTTTTGGAGGTCTTGTAAGGATTGCCACATTGAAGATTTTTATACACTCAATTACTGTGGTAATATAAATATGATTGATAAAAATAATATTTATTAATATTGGTAAAATTGCATTAAAATTCTGTCAGGCCTCACTGAGCTGCAGACATTGAAAATTCAGAGCTTTATATTTGATTTTATAGTTGGCTGAGAATCAGTTGTCTCTAAACCCTAAGGTGTGGGACTCCAGCCACAGTAGGAGTGCCGTGACTTCGCCCTCCCGTCTCTAGCGTGACCCTTTACATTCACGTTCATACACGGTGCAACTCAGGTTATGCTGCTGCGTGGGCTTTTGCATGAATCCTGGAGGAAAGCAGAGGCTGCCATTTCATAGGGAAGAAAAGGATGGTAAATTACGGAGTAAGATCGATTCCCAGCAAGACACATCTCATGGTATTAATCTGGACTCATTGTAACGATAGGTCACAAGTGCAGGAAGGCTGTTTGGTGCCTGAGGTATTGTGTTGGGCCAGATGCACTTTCCCCGTCGTGTGAGAAAAAGGAGAGAAGAGGAAAAAAAACCTGTTCCAGTTTATGTATAGCTGTGCACTTTTCACACGTATCCTCATCTATCTGGTTCCTACCACCCGGGGCTGAGAGCTGCGGTGGCTGGCACTATGCTGCATCTCCCATGCCAGTCCTCATCCCCATGATGCGCCTTCTCTGGCTGACACCATCATTCTGCTCCTTTACAGGGAGGAAGTTTCCGATAAGTAAACATTAGTCAGACATTTTTAGCTGGGGTTTTAATTAATTTTTGTTTGGAGCAGCTTTGTCACAGTTTCCTATGCTCATGCAGGGATTCCTTATTAAGGTTACCACAAGTGTGGGGGAAAGAAAGAAAGGAAGCTTTGCGCAAACAGTGTAGGCGGAGAGAGCAAATGAGATCAGCTATTTGAACTCAAAGCTGCCCATTCCCTTCAGAGAAGAATTAAAAAAAAGGCACATGAAGAAAAAGCAAAAAAATTCCTGAAGAATGCTGTATACATATACCCTCCACAGTTTCCTACAGCACATGGTCGTATTTGGAAGGTGAGCACACGATGCTTTCACTGGAGAGGAAAGGCAACATGACACATGAGTCAATTAGCAACCTGCTAAAGTTAAAAATTGCTTTTATAGAAAAAGAAAGATATATTCCTTTGCTCCACATAAAGATAGACCTATGAACCTGAAGAGATCTAGTCTTCTATCTAAACTGCTTGAGCTTTGGTGAGTCAAAAGCCATCACAATGACCCATTTCAAGCAATGTTATTCTAGCAGTGCACTATTATAAGATATATTCTTTACATTTCCTTTGGCTATTGGGTTTTCCACACAGTGTATACGGTTTCCAGCAAACAATGCAGACATAGTTTTAGGAAAAGCTGAAATAAATGCTGCTTTCTTCCTATTGTCTTTTAGCTATTTTATTTAATAAAATAGTTGTGATTTTTTTAAGGCACTTCATATATTCTGACAATAGCATTCTCAGAACGAGAAGGGAAAAAAAAATCTGCTTTCTTCAGGGAAAAAAAATCCACCTTCTTCAGGAAGGTGTATATATCAGCAGGATTCCCTGTTAATTTTCATTGAGAAGTGGAGAGAGAAGGTTTGTAGACAAGAAAAAGAGCCCTCAGTGGCTCTTGGAAATGTGAAAGTACATCCCAAGCATAACCAGTAACCTCCGGAGGTCACACTCAGTCAGTAATACTTGTCTGAGCCCAGTGCATGCAGTTTGCTGAACAGGGTAGAGGGTCCACTTTAATTTCAGTATCCCTGGAGAACCTATAAAATCTCATCTAAAGTTCATCATTCCTCACGTTCCATGTGCTTCACAATATTCAACAACTGTGTATCCTATAAATCAGTAAGTCTTGATGTGATTTGAAAAGCCCTAGCTAGATTTTTTAAGAGAGCCGGCTGTGTTTTTTTGGCTCTCATCCTCGTTTCCAGATGGTAACATGCATTTAAAGACATTGCATACATTTCCACCCAAAACATAAACAAATAAACAAAACCTGTGCTAAAAATGTTCCGACATTCGCAAAATCAAGCACCAGAAGTTAAGAAATGTGAGATGCAGGGTCACCGTGCAGCCAATTCACAGAATATCCATAAATTGGGAAACTGAAATTAGAGTTTCAAACACTCCTTGCCCCTCTTCTCTGTCTCATGCATGACTGATTACATTTGTATGCAGGTTTCACAAGGACCTACAATACCTCTGATCTCTATCCCTAAAGGACATGGGTTTTTTTGCTGAGCCAGCCCTAGCTTTTTCACAGCGACAGCACAACAGCAGCTCTCAATCAACCTCAGCCAAAAATACATCTGTGCCTTCTTGTTTCCAGGGGATGATTACTGCAGAAGTCTCATCGCCAGCCCATGACATCACATCCTCCATGAAGAAGTGCAAGCCCCTTCCCACCTTCCCAGCTTGACAAGCCACCCCATTCTTTGGTGGATACCCAAGTCCACCTCCATGCTCGTTTTGCCCATAGTTTTGCTTCAGCTGCACAAAGCCAGCCCAGGTCAGCTCTAAGCATTAGATGCTCAAGGGACTTCTTTCTCACTAAGCTGATACCACCTATTATCATCTCTCGCTGGGGCAGTTCCTTGCCAATCTGATATTACTTATATATTAAAGACTTATCCTTATTCTGTCCTCTCACAGCCATACTCAGAGCAGCCTCAGGGCAGGTCTGGACAGATTGAGTACACGTATTTGTAGAACCAGTTTATTTCATAAGATCTCACTTTTGGAAATTTGTGCTCATCTGCAGCATACACATATACAAACTTTTGCTCCCTGGAATACTTATAGAGAAATACCCTCCCATGTTATACGGTTTAGCTTTTATTTATGATGCTGAACACAAATTTCCATAATAGCATTGATATATCACTGTCTATAAGTCATTACCATGACTGAGTTATTTATGTCCCTAAATATTTACGTATTCCATTTCAGCCAGGAACTATTTATCAAACAAAGGCAATCACTGTGAAACAAAGTCAGCCTTTTGCTTGTGAAGAATGATCCAAATATAAGCACTCTCCTTCTTCTGACTCCACATTAATCTTCTATGAAATAAAAAGTCTGTCCCTTCTTCCAAGCCAGGAGCAGCAAAATTATTTCAGACCCCATTTTTTTAAGTACTCTGTAGAAAATTGTTCTTTTGAGAAATCCTGGTCAACATATTTAGTGCTGTATGCATATTTCATAGCATGATAGAGCAGTATTAAATGTACATAACAGCAGCATGAGAAATATAGTATCAAAATGGCAGTAGTCATTTACTTGATAACAATCTTACCTTCAAAAACCATTCTATTTCATTGGCCAAGTTGATTTTTTTTTTTAACAAAGGGATGAAAAGTCCATCAAGAGCTTTGCAAAGGACCTGAGAATAAGACTGAATTCATTGGAGCGGGGCCCAGCTTTTGTCCTGGCTGAATACAGCCTGCAGGCATCCTGCAGATCCTAAGCCCAACTGCACCCTCCAGGCTGATTTTACTACTAATAATTTCAGCATGAATTGCTTGGACCATCACATCCAGGCTTTTCGGTATTTAACCTGTTGTATACAAATCTCCTCTCTGCAGAAAGACTCCCAGAAAACAGAGACCTCCCCAGTCCATCCCTCTGTGCTAAGGCGAGATCACCCATACCTAAATCACTCCCCACAGGCTTTTATCTAGCCAATTCTTAAAAATCTCAGTAATAGAAGTCCCTTCAACCATAACACCAGTAATAACACACTTCTTTCATTATTAATAGCAGTGTTAAACTTTGCATTTATAATAGGTGCTGTAGTCGTGTTGATAGAAGCTAAGCATTTAATACTTTAAAAATCACTTAAAGCTTAAATGAGGCACATTATTTTAGACTTATTTCGAAAAGCAATCTTGGCATATGAATGTTAATTTAGCAATTGCTGTATTTCAGCATATCTTGCTGGCAACTGAGTTTGATTCTCCAGCTGCATCTATCTGCATCAGGCCCTGCTCCTAAAACTAACACTTATCCCTTCATGAAAAGAATGCAAGGTACCTGTGTCTCTAGTAAAAATGACAATAATTGAGAATATTAAACATGCAAACAGTCCTGCACTATACAGTTCATGGTCAGATCAATCTCTGAGTTGTTTATCCACAGAAAATACTCTTTTACTGATTTGCATATGTGCAACATATACATTTCTGGATTTTATTGTCATCATCTGTTTACTGGCAACTGGGAAACATAAAAGAGCTAAATTCAATGAATAGATTATTTGCTGTCAACAGTCCACCAAGCACTCATTTTCTGTTAAATCTAGAATACCATTGGTTAGCTTCAAAGGAATTCTTTTTGTCTATTTTTTCTTTTGAATGGATGGAATTTCTAGAATAAATCAGCTAAAGGGGAAAAAAAAGGCCATAGAAATAATTGTTCCACAGTGTCTTGGGTGAAACAGTATGTGTCAGCCTAAAAGTAGCCATGGCTGGCGATGTTCCTTTGCCAGGTCCTGCCATGGGCCAGCCGCTCCGGCTTGCAGCAGGCTCCTCACTGTAGCCCCCTGCTAAATTGCACAGCAGCACCAGAGAGGCACAGGTTCTCCCATACTGACATTTCGTGCAACAGAAAATTGAAAACAAGGCGGCCTTTGCTGTCAACAACTGACATCAGTCCCTGGAGAGCTTCAGAAGTACAAAGCAGCAGATAAAATGAAACCAAGAAGTCAATGGGCTTTGAAATCCTGGGAGCTGCTGCTGCTGCTGCCTCGTAAAAGCAGAATGATGTGTGTTTGTGGTGGGAAGTCACAGGTTATGATATGAGCTGAAGGAAACGCTACCTCTAATGATACACAAGCAGCAGTGTCTCATTAGAGGCAGCGTTTCTTCCAGCTCAGTATAAGCCTGTCATGCTCTACAGACACAAGTCCTAAGAAACAGATTATACCTTCCACTGCCCCAAGAAGACAGTGCAACGAGTTGGGTTTTCTGTCCAAGATGTCCTTAGAAAGGCGCAAACCCCGCAGGCAGCAGTGGATGAGGTACGGGACACGATTCAACAAGAAATAACAGCTTGTCCTATGCCCAGCAGCAACACCGATGTCTCTGCCAGATTCAGAAAACCACATCACCACTAAAGCATCTTAGGGCTCAGCTACTTAAGCTGAGCTGTGCTAGTCAGTTTTTAAGACACAGCCACATAGTCATAGTCAAGTAAGTTTTTAATTACAACCCAAATCTATTAATGGATCATTTAATTGCTCTTCATCTCCTGCAGTGCACAGGCAGCTGAGCTGATGTGAACCATTTCAGGGCTATTTTAGCTGGGCTGTCTTTTCACAGAAGTAGGTGAGGAAAAAATACATGACCTATCCACGTGGCTCAGCCCTGAGATAGTTACCTCCAGAAACCAGCGGCTAAGGACAGTGTTCCTTAAACTGTTCACACTAATTCTGTAAGAAGACCCCTCTCTTTGTCCTGGATTATCAGATGGACTGGGAACATCTGAAAATTTACATTATGTGAATGATACTTGTTACCTATTTTTTCCTCAGTGTGGCTGGAAAAGGAAGATTTGGGAAGCTACCCGGGCAGGATAGCGGGACAGGCAATCTGGAGCTGTGCCATGCCATGCAGACACGTGTTATGCCATCCTGATTAGCAACACACAAAACCAAAAAGGTCTTGGTGAGGCTCCTTGGCTCTGAATGATTAATTAACAGTTACTGTTAACAAAGAGCTGAGTTTTATACTAACATAGTGCAGGTCCCATTTCTCTTGTAGTAATGTGTGCTCCACGCAGTCATTCCTACTTTGTTCTAGATCTACTTTTCAGTAACTAAAAAACATACATTCTTTCTCAAGCTCACGAAGCAATTTTGTTTGTTCTGGTAAAACAGCAAAGGATGAAGCAAGCTTATCTGTAAATTTCTTTTTCTTTTATCAGTCCTACATTTTTCACAGGTTGCTTGTCACAATACCAGAAAGGCACCACTTAAAAAAAAGAAAAAGGAGCCTGACTCACGTATTGGACTGCTGAGATAACACTGCAGAATTGGGTTCAGAGGAAAAAAAGGCAAGATAATGTATCAGAAATTCAGCTTGCTGGGGGTGCAGCTTGTATTATTTTGTGGTCCTAAAATACCTTACACTTTAGATACCTTATAATTAAAAAACAACTGCCACAAAGCCAACCAGAGTGTAATATTGGAAAAAAAGAGCACGCTAGTAGTGCATCCCAGAAGCTCTGATTACGGACTCTCTGATTACCTCTTGCCCCTTAATTCATCAACTATTAAAACCCAAACTGCCACTATACTTCTGTAAAGCACGCATGTGAGTATATATGCGTAAATGAAATGCTTTTAACAATCCGTCAGAAATCTCAGAGCAGAAACACTAATTTAGCCCCGGCTCAGCTCTTTTGCTAACACATTCGGCAGCAGGAGCAGCAAGCGCTGTGGGCTGCCGGAGATGTTCCTGCAGATGCCAGCCTGTTCCTGCAGATGCCAGCGCCGGGCGGGCAGTGGCTGGGGTGGCAGAAGTAGGGCAGGTATGCCCTAAATGCAATTCATTATCCCGGCTGGTAAAGCTAACATGCACCGCTTGCAGTGCCTGACGAGCTGGTTTTCCTGACTTCTCCTATACCCATCAAACGTGCCCTTCATCAAGAGTTGAAAAATATGGTTTAGTTGTACATTATACGGGCAGCCGTAGCCCCTTGCCTCTGTCGCACAGGTAACATGAGACTCCAGTATAGCAAAGGTTTTTCGAGAAGCCGAGAAAAGTCTTCTGGTTTTACTAATTAGAAGTGGTAAATTACACGCAACTAAAATCATGACTCTACTAATTTTAATGGAAATGCATTTAAATGTGTTTTTTACATTTTCAGTACAACTATCAAAGTTGTTTAAGAGTACCATGAAACATTTTACAAACATCAATGGGACAGCATCTTCCTTTTAGTAGTATTTTTGTCATGTGGCTTTTCCAGGTAACATACAGAATGCTTGCAACCAACATTGGAAATCAAAATGCTTTTTTTTTTTTTTACCTAATAAATACATGTGGAATTTACTTCTCACCTTTTGCTGCATGTTGAGGTAACATATATCACCTCTTGTTGGGATAGTTTTCTCTAAAAAATGAGGACAAAATTATTAGTTAAAATAATGATCTAAAATTATTAATTCACAGTAGTTCACGTTGACACTTTAATGGAATTATGATGAAAGGGGAAATAAAAATTCACCTCTTCAAGGCTAATATTAATAACTGGAAGCAATTACCTCAGTTTACACATTTAAGGAATTAATTTTCCTATATAAAATTAAAAAACAATTTTAAAGCATTAAATTAAAAAGTCAAATATGTTTAAACTATATTATATAGTTACCTTATAAATAGATATAATACTATATTATACAGTATATTTATATTATAAAATACTGAGGTACTGAGGTTTAAAAACTTGAAAAGTGAAGCAAGTATGTTCCCATCCTCATAAATTCATGCTGAATTTAGGTTTCAGCATGGTTCAGTAGGTTCAAAAGCAATAAATCAGCCCTAGAAAAAATGGGAGACTGGCTTAAAAGAAGAGAAGAGACTATATGAACACACTTTTTGCTCTTCAGACTGCTTTCTGACTTTTAAATTTTTATGATGCATATTGCTCTCCATCCACCTGACTGGATTACAGGGACTGCAGTTTAGCCCTTGACGTGCCTTTTCGCGATGAAGGAGCGAAACGACCATCAACAAGGAGAAAGCACGGAAGCCTCCGGTGCTGGTGGCTGGCAAGCAGTGCCGAGCGGGGCAGGAGCATCCGTGAGCTAACGGAAGTAAAATGCAGAGAGAAGAGGATTCTGGCTGAAAGCCTGCCCAGCGCTTGTTTTGCGATGCTGAACAAAAAGAGATAATTTTTCCAACCATTCCCAGAGACATACTGTTACAGAAATCTTTGTCCCATTAAATTCACACTGATTTTCCAATTTTGCCACGCTGAAATTTGAGCATTTCTTACTAAATCTGTATTTTTCTCTCCCTCCCTTCTTCCCAGCTTCTAATCTATGATTTTTTTAATTGTAGCTGAAGGGTCTCTTTACATCCTGCCCTGGCTGGAGCTCAGCTGGGTCAAAAGGCTACATCCTCCAGTTCAGCAGTAGCTTCTCTCCACCACCTCCCTGGGAAAAACTGGCACCCTTTCAAATCACCTGCCGTAAACTGCTCAGCTGACTGCTCCCTAACCTGATTCAGTCAAACCCATCAGGTCCAGCTAAAACATGTTCATATTTGCTTAAGCAAAGCGCCCACCCGGTGCTCATCCCGGCCAGGGAGTTGTCAGCCCCAGCGCCTTTCACCGCTCTCACCCTACCTTCCTACCAGAGATTAGCACCTCCTCAGATCTGCCACGTGGAGTGCTGGGGGATTTTTAATACCAATAATTCCAGAGTTTCTGGTATGCAGGACAGCTAAAGAAAGAAACTGGCCCAAAATAGAAATAAGGGGAGGGGGGTGACTTCTGGCCAAGGGTTGGAACAAGCATCCTCGTAGGTGAGGGTGGGTGGCAGCGGGAGCCGCTTCACCTGGGCCTGCCACAGCTTCAGCAGAGCCGAGTACGCTTTCTAACCCAGATCGCTCTGAGCGAGCCTTGCTGTGGCTTGGTGTCAGGGTAACAGGCTTTTCAATACCCTGACTTGCCCAAACACGGCCCCCTCGGGAAGAAATTTGAAATGTTTTAGTTGCCTCCACAGAAGCAACCTTACCCTTCTCCTGCGTTCATCCCACACAATTGTAACTGGATTTTAATGATCGCAGAACTCAGCCTTCAGAGCAAGCAGCTGCTTTTAAGATGAATTTGCATATGCATCTTTTTAACAGAACAGTCACCTTCATTCTTAAATTATTTAAGGGCTCTTGGATGAACCTGTCAATATGACATTTTGCTGGGAAGAAGAGAAAACCGTAAGAGCTAATAATGCTGACTGACAGATCTGATGTAGCCCTGCTGCCCAGTAAACACCCTATTGCCACGGCTAGCAGCAGGCCACACACATGGCGCTAACTTTGCAAGGTCACAGGAGTGAGGCTTGTCAGGCTTCGCCCAGCTTGGCTTGGCCTGCCTGGAGCTTTCTTTTACAGAATCACAGAATCACAGAATCATATAGGTTGGAAAAGACCTTTAAGATCATCGAGTCCAACCATAAACCTAACACTGCCAAAAACCACCACTACACCATGTCTCTAAGTACCTCATCCAAACGTCCTTTAAATACCTCCAGGAATTTAGCTTGTTTAGCTGTAACAGCATTTTTTTTCTAATGACCAGGTGGCTAATTCCTAACTTGTTTGACTAATCTCTTTGTATATCCATGGAGTATAACCGTGATTCTTATATGACTAGGAGTAATAAGTAGCTATCTGGTGTAGAGTGAAATATTCAGGAGCCCAACACGATGATGTTGTGTAGAGGAATGGGGCACGATGTGATCGGAGCGATCGGGACCCAGGATGGGGTGCAGAGATGAGGAGATGAGAACGGCGCGGGCACAGGCTGGCACTGGAGATTGCAGGCTATGAGCTGCCCTCGGTGGTCTGTTAAAGACGGGAAGGATTGGGAACTGCAAAACGTGTTTCAGCTATAACAAAGTGAACAGATGGCAAGTACCCAACACTGCATGATAGTAAACAAGGGATATTGACATGCAACATGAAATTGCTGCCAGTAAAGACAGAAAAAGGTGTTAAGCATGGTAGAAGATGTATAAAGATGTTCTTAAAGACAGTCCCGTGTGGGCTCTGAAGTGAGGCAGAAAAAATCGTCAACATCATGTTCCTGCTGGCAAAGCGGAGGAAGAAATCCCCACCACCGGTGTCACACTGTCCCCAGAAGGGACCTGGGACGTGATAACTCAGCACAGCCCCACCACCTTGGGCTGAAGCCATCAGCCTCGGACCCAGAGGGAGCATGGGGGCGAGCGTGACAGCAGGGAAGGGGTAGAGACTAGCAGGTGCGAGTATAACAATTTCATCTCCATTGTGAATTAGACTCTTTCCGTAATACTATTCATCTCTCTATTTTCTCACTCAGCCCATAGCAATTAGATCTGGGCTAGTAAGAACTCCTTGATTAGACTGTTCAGATTTAAAGTACACTAATAATAAATTATTTCCATGTAAGGTTTTTTTCTCTTCAACCATAAAAGGGGATTTTAAGTCTAACGCTGAAGATGCAGTGGCTATTTGTAAGATAGCCAGGTCAGAACTGTAACAGCTATTTCTATCTATAGGGTAACTGGTATGTTGAGGCGGTGAGGACTACAGTTACTATGCAATCCCAGAGAAAAGGGATTTGGGGAAAGGAATGAATTCTCTCCCTGGAGTTCAAGGACAAAATAAGATATCCCTAAATCTTTAGAAGTGAAAGCTATTTAAGAAGAGTTATGACTTTGTACTTTTCCCTGGTTTTGTGGTTCCTGTCAATAGTTATATTTTATTTAGTGAGACGTATTTTTTAATTTGTATTTTGCGTGTTTGCAGACTGAGCTGATATTGCGTCCCCATAAAAAAACCCAACACAACCAAAGGCAGTGTCCAACAGCTGTCCTCGCACTCCTACCCAACAAATCCTGTTCAGTCTGGGTTACTTTCTCTGTATGTTACAGATCCATTTTTAGCACCTCCAATTCTGACAGTAACTCCCCAATATCATCAGACTAGGCTGTACTTATTTAGCTGCTTGCCCCAGAAAAGAGGAATCAGACTTAAATCTTTACTCTTTACTCTAGGTTTTCTTGCAATTTAAAACAAAATACCAAAGGGGTATGCTTTTCTAATTAAGGCATGAATTCTAACAGGCAAACATGTGATTCTCTGTGCTACACTGTACAATAGTGTAAAAAACTATATTTTTTACACTATAAAAAACAGCAAATGCTTAGCTGTTTGATCCATGTTCTGTGCTTGACAGCCAAAAGGGAATTGCTCTCATACTTGCCATTCCATTCCCGAGCTATTTGTTATTGCTAACTTTTGTAGTGCTTTTTTCTTCTGCTGAAACCACAATATGGTAGAGCAAAAACAAGCTAGGCTGCCAGCACTGAGCAGGCAGAACACATATCACCGAAAAAAAAAGTTCCTGAAAAATATAGTTAAAACAAGAAATATTTCCAAAGCTTGATCCGCACAGAATAAATACATGGAAGTATTTCACTAGCGGATCTGATTCTCTGAATAGTTATCCTGGAACAACCCCTAGTGCAGACATCATGGCTTCATCTACACCATGTAGGAAAAGCAGGCGTGCAGTCAGATTCGCAAGCTGTCACAAACACACAAACCTCAGCCTGCTCTCAGTTTCTAAAATACGTCTTAATGTACCATGGCAGTTTCCAGCTAGCTTAAAACTCCATCCTCCTCCATCCTTAACTCTCACTCTCCCACATACCTCTCCCAGCTGTATTAAGGCCCCAGCTCCGCTCCACGAAGCCTTCCAGACTTCGACTATTTCTTTGCAGTTTCTTTGTTATACCTCAGGTGACAACGGTTTTATTCTCGCGTAACTATTCCAGGCAGAACCTAAAAAGGAAAGACTTCCCACGTCAAAATATGTCCCTGGAAGATCAGTCCTTAGCCCCACTTATCCACCCACGGAGGGCTACCAGGAACAGTCTGCCCACCCAGCAAACCTCCCAGCTCTCTCCTGTATGCACATTTTCATTCATCTTAAAGAGCATGTGATGAAAACTACGTAATGTACATAGGGAGGAGAAAGAAGAGGGGATGCACGTTCAGAAAGTCATCAGGATTCATTGTAAGAAATGATTAAGGAAGCTAAAAAAGTGGAAGAGCTATACAGATTTTTTCCCGCTTCTCAGCAGAGACACTTGTTGGCTGGACTAGTACAGCAACATTAATGAGGTGCATAACCACTACAAGCTCTGGGAAAAAAAAAATCACTTGTAGTGCAGATAGACACGACGCACGCTAGATGAATGACTGAAAATAAATTTAGCATGTGCGGAAGCTGAAAATGAGCACAAGAGCTGTACACCCGGGTGTGTACACCTAACAATTATTGGTTACCTCGTGGGAGAGTCCCCAAGCATCTTCTCCTAGCGCAGCCCGAGGTCCGTCCTGGCTGGAGAGCGGCCCTGCCTGCCACGACAGCAGGCAGGCTTCAGAGCAACCAGGGTCAGGCTTGCAAAGGCAACGCAGCCACAGGGACTGCACTGCAGACTGCCCCCAGCTTCGAGTCACTCCTAGGGCAGCCATCTCGGTACAGTAGAGACGGTACAAAACATCCTTTTATTTTTTTTAATTTATCCAAATGAGAAGGACCACACTACCTCTATGCGTATTAAGAAATTGCAAACTTACATACAAAAGAGCCTGTAGAAACTATGATCTCGTCATGTAAAGGAACATCACCAGGGAGTCCAAAATCAAAGTGACTCATGTGGAAATTTATAAAGACTGCAGAGGCTGGTTCTTACATGATTTAATAACACTTTGTACAGAACAGAGTAAAAATGTGGGGTAAAGTGAGATGGCTATCAAGGGCTCCAGGAAAGAGCAGCAGCTCAGAGCGTGGTTTCTTTTTTTTAATTAGGTCACTCGAAATAGTTCTTGTGAATGCGTCGGAGCACGTCTCCTTTCTTCTGAGCCAATGAATCCATTAGGAGCCAACAACTTGGGCAGGACTGTGTAGTTTTGCTGAAGATATTTTCTGAAGCCTGCCGATACGTGAGCTTGGAAGAGGCAGGCAGGTTTCCAAAGGTCGTGTGGGTAGGTACCACCAAGAATCCTTTCAATGTTGGGTTTCTAGAAGCTGTAGCTGTGTGAAATGAAAGCAACTAGGGCTGCAAAAGGATATACTGTTTCTTTTTACATGGCTATTATTTTGCATCATCTATCCAACAGCACCTGTGTTTCTGCCTAGTGTGCTAGAAAGATATTCTCTGATCTACCAGCAAATTGAACTCAAGCTGGTTAAAGTATATGGTTTCTTTTCCTTCATGGGAAAAGAAGAGAAATCAAATTTTTTTCAGAAAGTAGAAAATTTTAGCAGAGAAAAAAAAGGAAAACAAACATTTACAACAAACTTTACATGTGGCTCTGTTACGAAGACTGCTCAGCCCTGAGTCTCACTGTAGCATCAAAGCCAGCACTTGCATTTAGAGATCCCACAAATACAGCCCTTCTCATCGACTGCTTGGTTTTGCTCCCAGGCAGTGGAAGGCATCCTGGATATTTCCTTCCCCTGAATCAGTAAAGACCATCTCAGAATCACTAAAAAGACCAGCTAGAAAACTGCTACAAGAACTGAAAGTGTAATAAATCACATAGCTAAGCCAAGGGAAAAACGTTTGCCTCCTCTAGCAAGCAGTGACAAACAAGAAAATATGATACTCTCAGAAAAGTAGTCCTTGTCCATCCCAGTTTTGGCCCTGGTCTCCCTTCTCTGCTGCCAAAAATATGTGCATAAAGAGGGAATTTTTAAGCTTCTAAACCAAATTGGTCCTGCGGCCCTCACTGCTGTTGTAATAATAAAAACCCCAATTCCTGAGAAACGTACCAGCTAAATCTTTAAAAGTAGAAGGAAATGTCCCCTTTGTTGTCGTAAAATGTCAGCCTGATGTGCGACTGAAAAAGTCAAGACTAACAGTGCTTATTGCCAAGCCACAAAAATGACTGAAATTGTGGTTTGTAGCCAGCACCTCCACAGACATTTACTTCAGTTTTATAATAAATGAAAAAATAGGGCAAAAGCTATAGTTCTCCAATGCTAAATAAAATATTTTATTGGTATGTTTAACGCATTAAGGTTCTGTTTAATGTAAATAAATGTATCAAAATTTGGCTGTTGTCAATAGCAGCAACAGCATATGAAGGGAAAGCCTGTACTACCTGTCACTTAACCGAGTCACTTTGCTGCCGCACTAGAATTACTTCTAATTAACACAGGTGTGACTGAGAAGAAAATTAGGCCTCATCTCTAGCATGGATCTAAACATATTGCTGGTGCTTAACATATAAGATAAGTGTAGTTAAGAGAAATTAATTTTCTTCCTCTATACAACCACTCTTACTAAATACATCCTTCTAAATGTCAGGCTCCCTGATGAAGTAAAGACAGGGTGAGTCATAAGCTTCTTTAAATGCAAAGCCACTATACTGAAGAAACTGGAAATGACTTTTAATTTTCTCTTTAGTGATACTGAAGCGTGCATATCTGTAAGATGACCGAGTCCGACACCTGAGGCAGAAGCACAGATGCAGTTTCTTATTGTCTGTAAATCATCGCCCATTCAGTATTTCTTATTCTAGTACCTCGCCTGTTTTTTTTCCTCTCAGAATTCAATAAATCATATCATGAGATTTAATCATAGCCTTCTGTATGAGTTATGAAATAATCATTGTCTGCTACATTATTTCTCCTTGATAACTTTGTTGCATAGTGAAACTCCATACAACATCCTTTGCTTCAAATAGCTAATTCTTTATTAACAGAGAAACAACAGCAGCAGCCCATAATAATCCTTTTCATTATGCTCCAACACCCCACAAAGTCCTTGGTGTTTCTTGTATTGTGAGACTCAGATACACAAGACAGAGACCGCTCAAGATTGCCAAGAAAAGAAGAAAGGAGGGGAGACAGAAAAGGAAACATTTATTACTGGAGATTAAACCTGAAATTTAGAATCATGAAGCAGAAAAATTATTCTCTTCCTGGGACCAATTTCTAGAGCTGATCCAAAGCACAGAGTCCTCTGTATCTGAACAGGAAGACCAGATTACCCCAGCACTGCTTGTTTGCCTTTATCTTCTTCCAGGATGAAGTGCAATCTCAGAGCTTGCTCCTCTCCCTGGCCGGAGTCTCACCACCTCCAAAACAGCCCGGACTCCTCAAAACGACATATGTGAAATGAAGATGTTTGAGTCCAACCACACTACAAGCAGGTCTACTGAAGAGAATAAAACAGAGGGGAAGTTAGCTCTGGTGCTTACCAGCTCATTGCACGCGCAGTCCCAGTAACGGGCAGTGGAAGGACCTGAGCAGCTGCAAAACTCTGGACTTAAATTTTGCATGGGATGCCTATGTATCATGCTAGATAAATATACTAACTGGCAAGGACAAGCCATTATTCAGTGAATCTAGCAGAAGTGTTACTAAAGAAAGAAAGGAAAGACAAGAATAGACTGCTAAGTCTTATTTATAAATAACTCTCCTAAAATTCATCCTGATTTTTGAGCCATTTACAACGTTGCTAATGTCCTATCTGTCTCTGCAGTTTTGTTTCTGGAGGATGTTTTGGCCTCAGTTGTGTTTGTTCAACTTCCTCTTGTTCCTTTAACTGCTTGGCTCATTCTACTTTTATTGTTGCTGTTGCTGTTGCTATTTTCTTCTCTGTCAGCTTCCCAATATTCTGTGTATTTCTGACTGTTTGCCAGTGGATAACTATGTTCTGTGCAAGTCAGGTGCTTTATAACATAAGAATCTTCTGACAAATACTTATGTTTGTTTCCCCAGATATACCTGGGCAGCTCAAACTATACACAGTCCTTCTGTTCTAGAGAAAAAGATGGGAAGCTTGAAACATCAAAAGACTATTTAAGGAAACACCAAAATTAGCTGGTTCATGGAAACAGTCTTCAGTTATGGATGGATAGGACAACTGGATGGATTATCTTCCTTCTCCATTGCATCCCTCAAACGAAGCATGAAATCTACTTTTTGGCATTGATTTCCCTGCCCCTCCCAGCTTAAAATGATTTTCTGCTGCTGGAACTCCGTTACCTTTCACTAAGGTAGCACTGATTTATCCTGCATGGGAGAGGAGGGACCATAGAGGGGATGAATTCACCTCTACTTTTAGCAGGAGGGGTTGCCATTGATCTCGCTTTGCAGTGACATCACAAGCCAGCTGCGGTTACCCCTTGCATGCCATCATGGAGTTAAAGTACTTTGATGTTTGGTAATAAAAGACATAACTTACACAGATGCCCTTTCAAAAATCTGTTTACTAGAGAGGCTTGAAAGGTTGTCCTGCATCAACTGAAACACCTTGAAGCAATCAGATGCCTCCTCATTTCACAGCTACCATGAGACGTATGGGGGATCAAATAAAAAGTGACCATGACACACAGAAACATTGAGCTCCAGTACTAAAATAAGGACTTGCAGAGCGCTTATATTGCAAAATACAATTTTTGTAAGTTTTGCTAAAGAAATGCATATTTGCAAACTGAATTTTCATGGCTACACCACCCTTACATCAAATTTGCTAGAGCAGCATTTTATATGAGGGCAGCAAGGAAACAGGCATATACTTTAATTTTGGAAGCAGATGGGGCTTCTGCTATGCTAAAAAAGGAGCCGGTAGTTTAAGTGTTGTCAGTAGAGCTGGGTGCCAGCTCCCCTGCTCTGTTTTGGGACTGCTTCTCTCCAAATTCAGCTCCGAAGCAATCCCAGGCTGCCTCAGTGACAGTGCAGACAGAGGTATGAACGCAGAAATTCAAGGGGAGCTGTGTTTTCCTGGGACAGCCTGTCCCTTTCAACTAGTATCTGATTGATAGTTGCTTGTTAGGGGAAGTAACCAACACGAGGTATTTGAAATAACATTTTCCTACGAAGAAAACAAACAAATGAACAGACAACGAGAGTGATAAGATTGAAAGCTCATCTATTTGGGAGCAGTAAAGAAAGTCGGTCTAAATTAGTGAAGGCTATCAACACACAGGCGAAGTACAAGGGGGGAGAGGCTGTGAATTTAGAGCTTAACTTCAACAACTTTGCAGCTGTGTTCATGCATCCTCCTGCCACCCAGAAAATGGAAGATAATTTACCCCTCTTTTTCAGTGTTTAATTGTTAGGGTGTGCACACAGGCAGTTACCGCTGGTTCGTACTGCTTTGCAAATTCAGTCTTGCTCACCTAGCAGTAATTAGTGCATCTGTCCATATGCTGGATACAGCGCACACGTATGGCAGGAAAGCGATCACGCATTAAACTCCTGTGGCAGAAACTCCGTATTTTAATTGGGATTAAAATGTTATTTCAGTTTAGCATAATTAACATTCATGGTAAGCTGACCAAAGGCCACTTCAATTCTGAATTTAAGTGTTCACCGAAGGATTAAACACTTTTTAATGAAATCAGTATTAAGTGCCAGTTGAGGCTGGGGGTCTGCTGCAGACAAACCCTCAGAAATCAGGCACTCAGAAGTCATTACGTGCAAATACTCAGAAGAACAAGCAAGTTCAGTGTGGTAGCTTAGCTCGCTCATGTTACTTGCTAAATTATGGTGTCCTATTAAAACATTTTACCTTGTTTGACAGTTAACAAAGTTATGTAAGAACTAGATTTGTGAGACACCCTTGTACTGACTTCTGCTTAAGTATTTAATTAAGTGTAAACTAGCTATGAAGCTCTGGACTTCAGGATAAATAAAGGTTAAAGAAAGAAAAGTAAATATCAAATGAAAATTAAATGCAATAAAGGTTATTTTTATTCATTGTGGTATTTTCCCTGGTTAAGCTTTTATGAATTTTGTAAATGGCATCATCTGTTAACTACTTAAGCCAGATAGCAACCTCTACAAAATATCCCGATTTTACCAGAAGAACTGTGAAAAATGAAGCGATACTGAAATGAAATGAAATTGTTCTCCCACACTTAGGTAAAAGCATCCTTCCCTATCTGCACGCAGCCAGAGAAATGGACTTAGGTGTGGGTCTTCAGTGCAGCTGGCATTTTTGGAAGCACACAGGTACTTTAGAAGCAATAGTATAATTGAAAGCGCTTTCCCTGGTGGCTTCTCAAACCGTATAAATACTACTGAAGAGTCCACCCTCCAGGAAGACAGACTGAGCTCTTCAATTCAAGCCACCTGCTCAGCACAGACTTGCACTATGTATAATCAGACACCAAGATGCAGAAACCTTTATGAAACCGCAATTTCCCCACAGGGGGAGTTGTGAAGCCCGTGCCAGGGCACACACGCCTTGGTGAAACTACCAGCTGCTCCTCAGAGGATTGCTATGGCATGGTACAGAAGATACCCATAGTAGGTAATTCAGTGCATGCTGTCATTACTATCGCTGCCTGGGGATTTTCAAAAGAAAAAGAGTTTTGGCTTGGAAGAAGTCTGCTTGTCAAAAGCCAAGCTACCTACTGAAACATAAACGTCAATTTAAACAAGATTGGCATTACCAAGAGACATTTCCTTCGCTCTAGCATGGCTCATGAACAGTCCTGTGACACAAACACCCACCTTGGATCTGAACAGACAAACTTTTTCCCTGCTCTTCTGAGGTTCTGCCTTGATTCGCAGCACGGTCCTCACTGACAGGTGGTAGAAATGAGTTTTCTCCTAGCTCCAGCATTGCTGGATGGAGGTTGCTGCCCCAGTGTGCTGGGTGCTGCCCTGCCACTCGAGGAAACTGCCTGCTCACCTCTGCCAGCTGAGCCAGTTGTACACCGGGGTCACTCAAAACTAACTGCTATTCCAACAATGTTCTTCCTTTTCATTAAATTTAAAAGGCAGCAACTCCACAAATATCTTGGGCAAGAGACCTCAGGGACCAGTAGCATGCAGTCAAGGGTTCCTGGCAAAACCCAAGACCTCCAACCCAGCCTGAAGCAGAGCTGCCACCTCCTGTGTTCAAGGATGCAACCCCACCACCTGGCCACTCTGCATAGCTTCTGCCCAAGCTTTCTTACAGGAACTCTTTTAGTTTATAGACATAGTCAGTCAACCCTTGGGCCCTCTCCTCCACTCCAGTTGACAGGCTTTTTCTATATGACGATATACTTTCTCTGGCTAAATGAATATTTAGTTATATAGTATTAAGTGAAGAGTCTCAAAAAGTGGAAACTAAGGACCAGCAAACATAGAATTTAGTAATCATTATCACAATTTGAAGTTTTTCTAGGCCTTAGAAATCTATTTTTTATCCTTCTCATGTTAAGGCATGATCTGCAGCCTCAGTAAATTACCTTGAGTTTCTGTAACCCAAGCATGGACTAATTATGTAGGCAAACACACCATTTTATGGTTACCATCCATTAATCCATTTGATTGCTCCATCACTACCCCTCCTTGATGCTCATCTCCCCCTTTCCTTCCCCAAAGTTGTGTTCAACAGAGCTGATCTATAAAGGCCTTTCAGTTCTTATCTGCAGCAGACAAAATCCTTTAAAAAGCTAATCTCGGGTTTTCTTTCATTTGACACTAACACATTAAGCCTCGGAGAACTCTCTGTATTGTGCTGTCAGCTTACATTTCTCAGCTTACATTTCTATGGGACTGAAAAGATGAGAATTAAATGGCAAGCCAGGGCTCCCTCCATCAGCACTGATAGATAACTACGGTTCAATCTCACCTCTTCAGTGCATTCTTGAAGGCAGCTGAACAGGTTTTCTCCCTATATGTGCAAAACTTTCATTTTCTCTATAGCTGTAATACATCCCTGCTCTGAGGTCCTGCCAGCACTGCATGTAACTTGCAGGAACTCCTCGGGCTCTTCAATTCAGGCTACGGCTGCCAGTTCACATCAATACCAGCCACATCCTACCCATGCTGAGGGAAACAGCAATTCTTAATGCTTCTGTCGGGCAGCGGTGTTGTTCGCTACCAGCCAGACAAGGCAGCTAGGCATATTTGCTTTTGTCACTCATGACAACAGCCTGCAGCTGATAAAAGATTGTATTTTCAACTGGTTTTCTTCTGTTCAGACTGCTTTAAGAGCACGGACACGGTGTTCCTAGTTTCTGTCTGTGTATAGTGCTGTCTAATATGCGAGGCAGTAGGTGGTTCACACTGCCTAAGTACATTTTTGACCCTGATGGTTCATGGCCCGACATTGCACGCCAGTGAATCAGAGCAAACACGTGCCAAACCCTTCCGCTGCAGAAGAAAGAATTTTACAGCAACTTTGTGCTTGTGTAAACTGACTGTAAGAGATGCAGAGCACAATACGTTCAAACTCCTTGTGTTTCATGTTGTTTTCTTGCCAGGGTGGGTGGAAGGGAAGAGAGGACTGCTCTTTAACTTCAATATCCGTACTGGTTTCTCCATGCCTTAGCAAAACCCGGAGAGGGCGAGGGGCTCCCTGTTCTGCGTGAACAGCCTACTCGCAAACCTCCCACCACCCGCGGCAGAACGGCCCCGCCGCTGAAATGCAATAGCTTTCCCAATAGCTTCACTTCTGGTGCAGCAGATAATGGGCTTCTGTTAATAACTTGACTTTGTTCCTAGGCAGCTATTATAGTCTAACAACGGTCAATCTTTAGTCTGCTTAAAAAGACATCTGACCAGGCAACACAGCAAATACCTTGGCCTCTGCTTAGCACAAATAAAAAGCTGAGATCAGGTTCATTTCATCTGGCTGCTCAAAATTTCCCCTTGAAAAGCTGCTTATCAAAACCTGGATCAGTATGCAAAAATATCACAAGCAGAGAAAATAGATAAATATATTTAAATGCAGCACATTTGTTTAATGTATATCTCTCTATACATAACATGCATACATCTGTATACATAATGCATACAGCAAATGTATTTAAATGACATAGATGCTCCTATAATCAGAATACAAATCAAGAATTTTTATGATGGATTGTCTTGTGATTGCTTGAAAGTCAGCCAGGTAGCTACAGGGAAGTTAAGAATAATTCATTTACAATGCATTTCTGAGTAAACTACCTATATGTACATATATATATATATATATTCACACACACATATATAAAATGCCAAGAAAACTATGCATTAGACACAGTCTGTGCCACAAACTAACCTGTTTTCAGATTTTAATAGGAAAAATATCACACAGAGACAATAATCAGTAAGTGCATAATGCCTTGTAGTAATGTAGTATACCTTTAAGACCCTTCTTTGTAGGATCTTCAGACTTATAAACACTGATTTCTTAATCAGTGTTTATAATAAACAGGGAACAAAACTTTCTGCAAATATTTATGCTAGTGAAAAGAAAAAATGAAGCCCTTCTCGCAGGCTTGATACTTCCTTAATGTATTGCGTGTTGCTTTAAGGAAAATGGACATTCAAAAAGCCGTGTTTCCTGCTGCATGGAAAAATAGAGATATCTCCTGAAAATGGATCCCAGTATTATCTCCTAACCCAGAATGAATTCTCCTCTAGTCACAGATCACATAACTGGGTAGCTTGCTTTAACTTGCAAGAACTAGCAATCCTTTTTCTACAATGTCTCACAATGAAATGCTCACTCCGTGTAGGAATAAATGATGTACCAGTGGGTTTAAAATTGTATTTTACTGAAAACAGGGTCTGGATTCTAAAGCTGCTGTAACTTTTATAGCATTCACACCAAGAAACAAAACAGCATTGTGACTAATTTTTTTCTTAGACTCAGTCTTTTCGTTTACTCAACTTAACCTGAACAGCTGTACTCTGGGTATTGGTGAGCTTGTAGAGGACATTCTACAGCAAGGCTTTGCAAGCGTTTTCATTGCATGAGAACTTCACTCACTTTTGTCCTAAGTGATTTTTAGCTTCTTTTCCTATTCCTGAAGAGTACCTATAGGGAAGAAATATATATTAGTTGTTTCTCCAAAGAAGCTATAGAGACAGGGGCTGGTATCCCCTGTGATACGGACAGCTACACCTGAGCCAGGCACCATATGCTTCATTTAGAGTTAATGGAGAAAACCAGGCACTTCTGGCATACATTTCCTTTCATCCCATAGCAGACAGCTAAACTGGATTGCAGATATCCCGCTTGAAGTGTTTACCGTTCCCCATTCATTACAAAAGGAATTTAGGGGAGCGAGCTCATATGTTAATCACTATAAACAACAATTAAGCATGGTGAATCCCCCGCACCCCTGTCCAGTTTAATGAACCTGGTTACCCATTTTCATTAGGTTCTTGTGAAGCAATAGAAAACTACTCTTAGCACCATACTCTAAGCTGCTTTTCAGCATCTCAGTAGTGAGTGGGACGGAGAAGGAGCCAGCCCCACCTGGGCAGCCAGCTCGCCGCTGAGCTCCTCCACGCGCTCCGCAGGACGCGCTTTGAGAGCCGCTGTTACACAACACGGCATTAACAATATTTTCATTGCATTAGTGTCTGGGGATGAATCCAGCAGAAAAGAAGCACAAAAGGCCTTTTACAAGCACACAGATGAGGGCTACTCTGGCAGATCTTGTGAAAACAGTTTGGATTAGCATCTGAAGGGGGAGGAAAAGGCAAAGCGGCACGGAAAGCCACGAATCTCCAACAGGGAACAGACCTAAGGTTAGCCCCAGTCCACACTTGACCAACAAATTATTTGCGTAAAGGCATGTTTACTTCTACATTCAGCCATTAAAATCTCTTGATGTTGTGCTAAATACTTTGTCTCTGGTACAGCCAGGTCTCAAACTGCACAGAAGCCATTTATTGGTGTTCTTTAATGTTCCTTAATAAACACCACATGTTTAATAGTGCCAGTATGTCAAATATTATGACTATCTGTGACATTTTCAAAGTGCTCCCCTGCTCACAAAGACTGGGAGTAGTTAGAGAGCAGTCACCAGGTCCCATCCAGTCAAGCCGGCATGAGTCCAGGAGAAGGGGAATCAACTTGAACCTTTGTATTAGGTTTGTAACAGCATTTGGAAAGAAGGTTTGTCCTGACACGAACTTCCTTCAAAACGTAGAGCTCCTGATCCCATGTGAATTGGCTTTGACGTTTAAGCAAATTCAATATTCAGAAGAGTTTATACGCGACTTGAGTAGACAAATCAAAATATTTTTCTCTCCATACATCCTCATTCACGCTCACCAAAAATTTATTTTATTTGGCTATGGAGCTGTATTTAACTTCACTGAAGTGTATCAGGCAAAGAACTAGGACAAGAAGAGCACCTTCCCTTATTTTAGATATATGGCTTCAGCTTGGACTGCAGGACTGCAGTTTTGTCTGTGAGGGCAGAGATTTATGTGGCTGCATGCACTTGAGCATGTTCACTTTGTTGACTCTCTGAGGTACACGACGGGTTTCAGAGTGGATAGGCACAAACTGTCCCCTAGAGTTCAAGACTCCAAGTGCCGTACCATAGATAATTTTATTTTTTGTGGCCTTGGAATTGCCAATTTACACAACCTGCGATACAAATTCCCTCTCGAGTTTTCTTTCCATCACACCTCAGCACTTAGGATACATGGATGCTCTGCACCTGGATAATGCAGTCCCAGAAGAATCACTGTCATAGTCCCACCATCTCATCACCACTACAGACAGGAGTACGTACTGTGATAATGCATTGCGCGTCTGTTATGGGCGATATTCAAATTCAACCTGATCTGGGACGTGATTCAGTGAACAGTGAACTCCTTCCTGGCAGAAGAAAGCAGGAACATCTAAGCCAAAGCCATTCCCATCACTTCACCTGCATATCTAATGAGGAAGGTGGCAGGTGCTGAGAGAGTGAAGCAAAAAAAGAAAATACAGTATCTTTCCTTGAAGGAAGAGAAATGGAAATGAAGACTGGGATGTTTTTCCTTTAAATCCACATAAAGGGGTCTGTAATCTCCATAAGCTCCATATCAACTACAGTTAGTGGATAAATCTACTAACTGTTAGAAATCCATGGCTTTGGGACAGATTAGGATGTGTGCAAGATGCAAGATAGAAGAGGGAAATACCTGCCTTGTTTATTGCTCTCCTTCCCCAAGCATCCACTAGGACCACAGTCCGAGCTAGACTGTGTCTGATACTCAGTTTGTCCCTCTTAAATTCTGATCAAAAGATCTTCTAATTAACACTGTTACGTTCTCAGACTTACATCTTGGAAAGATACACTTAGATCCTGGAAATCAACAATGAGCAAAGCTGAGCATTTTTTTCCCAAGTGAATCCCATCATAACTGCAGCCATGAGAGAGATGTTTTACAGTATTTAGAGACTAGACTTTATGGCCTAATTTTCCAGGTATAGGCTCCTTTAAGTCTCATTTTAATTAACAAGAGGTGCTTGAATATACTGGTAAAAATAATTACTGCTCCTTCTTTATTCCACTGAAGCAAACAGATTTTCTGTAGGCTCAGAACCTAGCCCCATGATTCTTTTATAGCTGAACAGAAGAATCTACAACAGACAGAGGTCATGCTGACTACAGCCCTGAGAACAACACTATTTCTTATTGATTTCTTTTGTCCTCTAAAAAAAAAAAAGTAAGTCCTAGTCCACTAGCCAAATGTTTGATCTGGCCAGAATAACAATACGGTAGTTGAATAAATGACCATAAATTTTCAGTAATATACACTCATTTTATGTTTAAAAGCCCTCATATAAAATTTCATTACCCCATAACTTTTCTGCAGTATGTTGGTTAATGTAAGGAGAACTCTAGCCAAGTAAAACAGTTATGTGTTTTTTATTATTCCCCTTCAAATAACCAGGCACAACTTTCAGCCCTGATGTAAGAGGGCATATCTTAATCGCATTCATTAAGGTCTGTCTTTAGCTCTTGATGTTGAAAGCCAGAAAGATGAAACCTGTTAGATGAAAGAGAATGTCAGTGTTTGATGTATAACACTCCTTCTCACTCTCATTCCTTGACCATAAAATTTATATCCATGGAAAATCTGAACATTTTTCTAGAACTATTATCAAGCTTTTATTCCCCAAGCTTTCACCTAAGAAATTACGAGGTTAATTTATATTTACTCTAAATCAATGTTAATTAGTCTACAGCCTTTATGCGTCTAACAGAATTAATGAGAGAAAAAGAAAATACATCTCTCAACCTCTTTATTTTCTGTACACTAAACATCTGCAAAAGTTGTTTAAATGAAGTCAAAGACAGAATCTTCTTAGAAGTGTTGGTTAATGTGCAGAGGCCTGAAGTGAAGTCACAAAATCTATTCCATGATTATTTATATATAATAACATACATACATATTTATCTGGGTGAGAATTTAGACAAACATGCACAGTGACCCAACAAAATAAACTCCAAATCACAAGTCATCGGTATCAATGAGGACGTGGCTTCAGTAACGGTTCCATTTCCCGCATCCACTTCTATTGAAGAAGAGACAAATATTCATGTTGACAACCAGTTACACAATCACCTAATTGTAAGCTGTCAAATTCACATCTTTTACAAAGGTACTTCAGCAGAAGAAGGAGCATAAATCAGCTTTATTACTGATTTGCTACGTATCGCAAATGACTACAAACATACACAGGATCAGTCATCGTGTCTCAGCTGCAGATCCAGCTAAGTAGGCTCACCACTCTGTTTCCAAACACATGAACATATCCGACTGCTCTCTTATTCTCTCACCTAGTCTGGCTCAGTGGATAACTGTTTCATACAAAGTAGAATAGCTCCAAAACATGACCTTCAGACAAAGAACTCTTCATCTCCTTCCTCCAAAGTGGAAGCAGATGTGGGTTCAGATCTTTCTTTCAAATCAGTCAGTCCAGGAAGAAGCTGGACCCCAGGCTTACTATACATCTGGGAAGTTCTCCAAGTGGAAAGCTAATAACTATTCTAAGAGGCCTTTCCTTTCCTCCGTATGGAAGGAAAACTAAGACTTAATCAGAACTTAAGCAGGACTTTGGCCAAGCTAAAAAGCGAATGAATCCATTCATTTCTGTCTGGACATCTTAAGTGCTTTTAAACAGCACTCCATCTGGTCTAAGTTAATTCAGCTGGTTTTGAGGCTACACCTATAATAATAAAATACAATTTAAAGGTTGCCATGATTGCCCATATTGCTAAATTGTGGGCTTTGCTAGTACAGCTTTGTCTTATGCTAACTACTAATCTCCCAGACAATGTCCAGGTTGGGAAATAGATGAGGCCACTCTGGGGAGCAGAAAAAGCCAGATGCAAACAATGCCATGTCATTTGCCACCAAAGCCACAACCCAGGCTTTGGCACACTTGTTCACCAGAATAGGCATAGCCAGCCTGTCTTTCCTTGCGTATTTTACACTGTGCCAGACCCTCTTTACTAGGCAACAGGCGATCTAGAAGTTCAGTCCTGCAGAAGATAAATATCTGTGGCAAAACAGACTTTGCTTTCTCTGTGTCTTCCTTCATTCTACGTACAAGGGGGTAAACTTTAATTCTTTTCCCCGTTATTCGTATAAATAAGCAGACCGTACACTGTGATGCATACCCATCATCTGGCAATAGCCCAACGCCATGGTTTAACCCCAGTCAGCAACTAAGTACTACCCAGCTGCTCGCTCGCCTCCCCCTCCGCCCTGGTGGGATGGGGGAGAGAATCGGAAAAAAAGTAAAACCCGTGGGTTGAGATAAAGACAGTTTAATAGGACAGCAGAGGAAGAGAAAATAAAACAATAATAATAATTAATAATAATAATAATAGAATGAACAAAACAAGTGATGCACGATGCAATTGCTCACCACCCACTGACTGACGCCCAGCCAGTCCCTGAGCAGCGATGGCTGCCCCCCGGCCAACTCCCCCCAGTTTCTATACCGAGCACGACGCCATATGGTATGGAATAGCCCTTTGGGCAGTGGGGGTCAGCTGTCCTGGCTGTGCCCCCCCCCCCCCAGCTTCCTGCTGGCAGGGCATGAGAACCTGAAAGGTCCTTGACCAGTGTAAGCACTGCTTAGCAACTAAAACATCAGTGTGTTATCAACATTCTTCTCATACTAAATCCAAAACACAGCACTATACCAGCTACTAGGAAGAAAATTAACTCTATCCCAGCTGAAACCAGGACACCCAGTTATGTGCAAAAACAGGTGAAAAATTCATCTCAGGAATCTGGGAACACATCTATTATATTGAAGGCTTGGAAAGACAAGAGATGTGAACTACACTTACCATTTGCCCTAGATGCAAGGAGAGATCCTTGATGAGTGACTATTTACGCACAAGAACAAAGCGGTCAAATAACATGATTGGCCTTTTGAGGAACTGCACATAAAAATACGTTTGATAGATAAAACAAGTACTATTGATCATGACAGAAAAAGAAATGAGCCCTTTACATCCAGGGACATTTGCCAACACTGTTACCTTGGTTTAGAAAAAAAGAGTATTCACATATGGGGAAAACAGGTTCACTGGGAACATGCCAACAAGATGAAATTAAAGCAGCAAAAGAGTGGGAAGCTTTCAACAAATCACAGAGTGAGAAAAGGCAGCACCTTCTCATCTGTGCGGTTGCCATCTGGGGAAAATTTTTATCCTGTTCCTTTGCCTTTCTTTAAAGCAACAAAAGATTTTGAAATGCTGACTGAAAAAGCAAACAGACAATAATCACCCTCCTTGCAAAATGCAAGCAGTGCTTGCAAAAGCATCGCCCAGGACTCTCCCTGCTGAGAGAGGTTTCCGAAGGTGAGGGACCAGCTTCTGGGGAAGGGAGATACACTATGGGGCAGCTCTGGGCTATTTCTAGCATACTCCAATTTATGTCCCTGAGCAGTGCCCCAGGGCACAAAATGGCCCTTCTTTCACAAGTTATTCTGCATATCACTATAAGGCATTCCTTCTGATAGTTTAGTCCTAAACCATGAGCTGAAGTTTAGCTCAATGCCCTTGTTCCTCTCCAAGTAACCGCTGCAGGGAAAGGGGAGGGAGCAAGGGAGGGCATTGCATGTCTAGGGTATAGTAGTAGATCCTGTCCTCTGCAGTGAAGAAATGGTCCCAGCAAGATGAAAGTAGGAATGAAAATTAATCAGCAGTGAGGAGCCTTTTCGTGTGTGTGTGTGTGTGTGTGTGTAAAACACTTCTGTGAGCCTTCTTACAAGTAAGTCTAAAACAGAGCAAATCAAATTTAGCTTATGTGGGGGGGGAAAGAACAGCAGATTATTTCCTTTCTAATTCCTCAAAGGTAAAGCACTTTTAAAAGAAACTGTACATTTTAGTTACTGTACAAAGTAGAAAAACACCAAGAAGAAAGACTGAGAAAAAGAATACCTGTAGAAAGATGGCTCAGTCACCCCACTCCCAGAACAAAGCAGATTTTGGTTCAAGTTTCTGCTCCAAACTGGAGGTACCACGTCAGGTCACCCATGTGCCTAAAAAGTGCTCTTAGCCAGAAAGCTGGTGCCTCTCCTTGGGTAAATGCCTTTTTCTGCTAACTGTGCAGCTGAAATCTTGGCTACCTTGAAGTCTGTGGCAATCCCTTTACTGAAACTGAATAACAATAATGATATAGTGTTATTAGACATATATAAACCACTATTACATTAGGCTTATGAATAGGAGATTTTGGGACTTGAACAACTTCAAAAACTGTACCTTTTATTTATGTGTTAAGTAGCACAAAATCTTCTTAGCATAATTATTTTTCAACTCTTCTGCTAATACCTGACTTTTTTTTTCCTTTAATTACTGCAGAATGGTCTGCCTATTTTTGGTATTGTGATGTCCAGAATTGAAAACAGAATTCTTCTCGTCCCAAAAAGTCACAGATAAAGGATGCATATCTCTTCAATCCAAGGTTAAATATCCTCATATCTTACCACTGGAGACACATAAAAAGATCTTTCTTCCTATAATTCACCGTCCACTCCATTTTTTTTTTAGAAAGGTTGAACAGTTTTATGGTTAAAATTCATATCAGGACTAAAGTAACACGACTTCTTTTCCTGATGTGCTGGAGAGGACCTTTATGTGCTTCAGTCTGGAAGAAGTACCATGGCTTCACTTGATGAATGCCTCTTGGAACAGCTTGTCTGGTTTAAGCCAGAAAATTGCTTCTCTTGAGAATGCTCTGCTCTCTGAAGAATTGTCCTAGTTTTGGCTGGGATAGAGTTAATTTTCTTCCTAGTAGCTAGTATAGTGCTGTGTTTTGGAGTTAGTAGGAGAATAACATTGATAACACACTGATGTTTTAGTTGTTGCTAAGCAGTGCTTACACTGGTCAAGGACTTTTCAGCTCCCCATGCTCTGCCAGGTGCACAAGAAACTGGGAGGGGACACAGCCAGGACAGCTGACCCCAACTGCCCAAAGGGCTATTCCATACCATATGGCATCATGTTCAATATAGAAACTGGAGGGAGTTGGCCGGGGGGCAGCGATCGCTGCTCGGGGACTGGCTGGGCATCAGTCAGTGGGTGGTGAGCGGTTGTATCACTTGGGTTTTTTTCCTGCGTTTTGTTCCTCTCTCACTCTCCTGTTTTCCTTTTCATTACAATTTATTATTATTATTATACCTTTTTCTTTTTCCAATTATTAAACTGTTCTTATCTCAACCCACAAGTTTTCTTACTTTTGCTCTTTTGATTCTCTCCCCCATCCCACCGGGGGAGGAGGACGAGCGAGCGGCTGGGTGGGGCTTAATTGCTGACTGAAGCTAAACCACATCTACATGTGTGCCAGCTTCTCAGCTGTAAAGTCTATAAAATAATGCCATGGTGTTATAACACAATATATTATGAGGATAAGTTCTCTACTGCTTTGGAGTTGCATGAGTACCGATACAAAAATGATTACAGAAATCTAATCATAAAATAACAAAACTTGTTACTCTGCCATTCAGTGTTTAGTGTAAAATTTCTCCCTGCCTCTGAGTTTTGCATTGTTTGGACTATTTCTTTTTCCTCTTGCATTGGACAGTGTGGAATCAAGTCTTGACTATCTTCTGCAGGTATCCGAATTGCTCCCATTTTCCTGTTTCACTTATTTCTCTGTCTCTTTCAAAACTCTTTCAAATTTCATGTTATCCACAAATACCATTAATATTGCAGGTTTCCTTTTTATTTGTAAAAAAATGCAGGATAGAAGTACATGTCTTCCAAGAGGAATGCATAAAATAACAGACGCAATTTTTTCACTGAAAACTATTTGCAATATATCACTGACCAAAATTATTTGCAGTACTGCATAGGAATCCTGGATGTACATAAATTGTTGATAGGAACACCACAAGTGGGTACATTACACAGGCCCATTTCTTACCTGGCAAGATCTGATTCAGTGGGTTTAAGCCAAGGATAAACCTAATCTAGCACATCTTTGCTGACATCCACTGAAATTCGGGGATCTGACATTAACCATCTGTTGAAATGATTTCATGACATAAGAATAGCCAAAGCTTAAAAGGAGTAATACATTAAATTTATCAGCACATATGTTCACAGAATTTAAGGCCAGGAACTTTGTAAATATTGAAAGCACATTTACTTAGTGAATCCAATGTCATTTACTGTAGCTGGGTCTTCTTTCAAAGCCTATGATCTCAGATGCCAAACTAAGCAGCACAAATCTTATTTATTTTGAAGTGGGATTTGAAAGGCCTCTGTCTTGTGTCACAAATTGGTAAGGCAAAACTAAGAGCACAAAACAAAACTAGTTTCAAATGTCTGTATGAAACTTTACCCATGACACCAAAATATTACTTTAGATTTCTCATACACAAAGTTTATTATCCGTGTATAATTTTGTTGTCATCTGACTTCATAATGTAAGTTGAAGACATAAGGAAACAAAATCAATTTTGTCTCGAAGTAAATTAGAGACAAAGATTATTTTACTTCTCTTTCCACAGGACTACCCTAGTTGCAGAAATATATTTGCATAGTGCTGATCTTTTTTTCTCCTGTTGTTAACTGGGTAAACGTAATATAGTAACTGGGCTCATTTTGTAATGTAAACTAGAACCTGTTCACAAAGCTGTACTGATCTTCATGGATCGTGGGGCTGTTTGACCTTTCTAGATATTTGTGACATCCTATCATTTCCCTCTACACAATTAGCACTGAAGCAATTCTGGATACAATATCATATGACAGCAATTAAATAAGATCAAACATTCAAAAAGTAACAGTGCACATGGATACCATGATAGGCCTTACAATATCTTCCGTGCTATCTAATAAGCAGTGTAGAGAAAATAGAGCAAGATTCTGAGAAAAAATAGCATGTTCTGACTCTGCTACTGCTGCTCATGTCCTCTGCTTGATGCCCTTTCTTTTTGTAAGTACCAGATTACCAATGCTTCAGGTTAAAAAAATGTTACTTTTAATTATTTTCACAGCTATTTAAATTATGATCAAACAGGCTATAAGTGAGTTTAATTGCTTTAAGGCTTCAAGATTTAGAAGATTATCTCTGGAAGCATCTCAATGCACATTCTTCCCTGCTTTCTCCTTGCTCCCTGTGAAGAGGGAGTTATCTACCAGCCTAGCCCAGCAATAAATTAAGGTACCCCCCTACTGTCACAACAGGTCTGAAGATTGCTTCCTTGCCATGCTGCTCCAGAAAGACAGTAAGCAGGTGCATATACAACCTTCAATTAAGCGTATTATAGGGCACCACCTGTGCGTACCTTAGGACTGATGTTCAGCAATCAGACAGCATGATTCCTTAGCTCAGACAGGACTGCCTATAGACTTAGAGGGGCAAGGTTGTCAGAGAAGTGGGTTTACCCACCCTTAGGATTTTTTCCTCCTTTCCACATTGGACAGAAAGTTGAGAATCTACACATTTCCTCCAACTAATCACCTGAAACCTCTTTTGAGACATTCAGAATATTTCATATTTGGTCTATCCAAAACATTATCATAAAGATGTCTGAGGTGAAATTAACCAGTCTTTTGCAAAAAAAGTAAAATAAATCAAGGACCTGCTTTTGGAAATCAAGTAAGTGAAACAGGATATTTTGAGAAATAATGAAAAGGTGTATATATTTTTCAAGTTGGAAAAGGTTGTTCTTGAAGAATTTCCCACAGTTTTGATGAACTGACACTTTATGATGGGAGAACAAGAAGTTCAAAGAACATTTTCAAGTATCCCTGGTAGTAGGGTCTTATCCTACATTTCCCTGCACAAGCATGCAATTTAGGTAACTCTTTACTTCTGATTCTTGTGCTCTGTTGAAAACCAAACTTTGTGTTGCCAAAACTTCTCCTATCACTTCTAAAGCAAAAGCTACATTAATTCCCAAATTGGGCACTGATGGAAAAATCTCTTTATCTAAAGCATAATTGATAGCACAGTGCGGCAAGGGTTTCCATTTCATTTTGATTATGCGCCCCCAACTTCACGCTGTTTCTAAATAAAATGGCAATTCTCCAGAGAAGTGTCATAGCTTAATTGTCACTTTTCTCCTGAACTGCGATAAATATAGAGTAATGTAATTAATGCAGCAGCAAGAAAAGTGCTGCTCCTCAAGGAGAAGAATTCGTAAGTTCCCTTGTGTTGTCCTAGCAACTTTGCAGAGTTGACAGAGATTCTTCTCTTTGAAGGAGGAGTAGGTACATGTCAGTTCTGAAACAGTGGTGTTATCTGTCATCAAATTACTTTGAGCACTGAATAGAATAAAATACTGTTTTTGCGATTTGACTTAAAAAAAAAAAAGGTCCTGCATGTTAAAATTGCTAAAATAGATAATCAACCAGATGAACTTAGGCCCAATTCAAAGTTCGCTGAAGTAAACAGAAACAGGCTTGTCCACTTCAACAAATTTTAGATGAAAGAACAGATTTTTAATGGTATCTAGACAGCCAAATCCCTTCTTAAGCCCCTCAATTTACAAGAGAAATAAGCGCCAACATACTTCAAAAACTTTGGTCCTGTATCACTAATGAGAAAACAAACATCGTAACTGGCGTACAGAAATATGTCTGTTTCCAGAGATCATATAGCAACACAGAAGATGAAGTAAAATGTACAGCGCTATCGCATAGCGCTGACTTTGACCATTCCTCCTTCTCTGCTGTGGGTTCTTCTTAGGGTCAGGCTACTACGGGTTGCTTGTCTTGGACAACACCACTTCCTGCTGCCAGCATGACACCTTCATACACATGCCCAGATCCTGGCATTCAAAGTACACAGCCCACCACCATCAGAGCTTTCTTCTTGTTCTGGTGGACACAGGTGACGTGCTTGTGGGTGGCCCTCTTTCTGCTGGGAAGCCTCCATCAAGAGTTTTAGCCAGATTAATTTTGTGTTAATGTCAAATGAAGCCTGTGGTTTCATACTCTGTTCATAGTTTCATTTTCCCTTCCCAGACCTACAAGAGCCCTGGGTTCACCTTGCCAACACATGCTTCTACCATGCTGTTCCTTTGCCTTTTCTAATATTTTGTTTATTTTAAGGATTTCCCTTTGGTACTCTTTTTTCCTTGATAAGGCACCAAATCTCTTGGCATAGATAATTCCTTCTCCACTTGCGTGACAGCTGCAGCTCGAATCCGGTCATCTCTGGGGATTGCCCATTCCCCTCAGTTCCAGGCTGCCTCTCACCCAACCTCTGACGATGCCTCAGAAGGGCTCAGATTTGAATTTCTCCTGCTCTCTCTTTAGTTTTCAGTCGTAAACTGTTGACTTTCACAGCCCCTTTCTGGTTAAAGTAGATTCAGTTTTATTTTCTGCCAATACAAAGACTGAGGTTGCTGCTCTTACCAGATGCTCAATCTATCCTTGAATCAAGGACACATGCTCTGAATTTCAATTATATGCAGGTTGATTTGACTTCGAAGGGGCATGAAAATATGGATAAAAGCAATAATTATATCATCCTCCTGCTCCATGTTTTGTCATCTTGCTTTTACCAGTGATTTGCTGTAAACTATATTTAATGTTATTTATTTACACAAGACAAAGGATTTCATTTAGAGGAAGAGATGTTTTTGTTAAGCTGGCATTAAGCAACACATTAACTACTAACTAATAGTAGTTTGGTTCAATCTTTTTCTTCCATTGAAAACAGTATTAAAATAAAAAAGGTCTCGTATGACAAATATAATTTCTCCAGATTAGCCTTTTTAAATGATAAAATATTTTGATGGCATGTTCAAAATTTTTCTTACACATCCGTGACGTGCTACAGCTACCTGAGGAGATATCTGCCTCTGCTGTATATTTTTAACAAATTCAGGAGATTGCTAATTGGTGTACATACCTTCAAGAAAGGCAAGTAGGACAGTCAGCATGACAACAAGCCAATTAATCTAACATGGGCAAATTCTCAATTAAATCCTGTATCAGTTTATCAATTAAAAAATATGTGCTGGAATATAACAACAGCCAGTGATGATTATTTTACAGAAAGCAGATCTAATTGACCAAATCTTATTTAATTATTTGATGAGGTCACAGTTTTCTTTAAAAAAAGATAATTGTAACAATATATTTAAACTTTTATAAGGCATTTGACTTATGCATAAGCATATGATAATCTCATCTAAAAATTAACACTATACATTATTAATAAAGCACACATTAAGTGAATTAAAAATGGCCCATGAATCTCTAGAAATAGTCACAAAAGGGAAAACACTGTGGAACCCAAGTAATTTTGATATGATTCCTCAGGGTTGGCACTGGACTTTGGAATATATCATATTCTCATAAATGATTTTGAAATAAGGCTAATGCAATCTTAAAACAATTACAGATGACAAAAACAGCTGGAATGATAAAGAGCAAAGACGGAACAGTTAAACAGAATGATCTGAAGTAATTCAGCATATGAAACAATTAAGCCCACAAATAATTTTAATAAAATCACATTCACATTATACATCTAAAAAGAAAAGTGCAAGTCATACCTACAAAATGGAGGGTGTATTGGCAAAGCAGTGACTTAAAATGAATCTAGAGTTAAAATGGACAAACAAATGATAAACGGAATTATTTTATCATTAGTCTCCGAATGCTATGAAGACACAATAAACGTTAATATCTTCCTTCAGTATATGAAGAAAAGTAAGATTTGACTGGGAATAAGATTTGACTTCAGTGCATTTATTGCTAGCACTGAAACGGAAATGCTGCTTCCAATTCTGGTGCCCACATTTGAAAAACATGGCACAAAACCTTCTTCTTGAGAAGCCTACCTTCTCAAGAAGAGACCTACAAGGATGCTGAGTCAGAGCAGGATTTTTAATCAAGCAGAGGCAAACCAAGAAGCAGTGGTAGACAGGTCAAGTTGAACAAATTCAAACTGGAAACAAGACTAAGTTTCAACTGCAAGAGTGATTAAGCACCGAGACCTTCAAATCAAGACAGAGCACATCTTTGGAAGAAAGTCACAGACCTTTTACAGCCCTTAGTTCTATCAATCTATTACAGCTTAATGAACAAGCAATCAAAGGTAACAGGGATCCAGCTTGAAGCTCATTGCCATCTGAAGACTTTTCCCATTGAGCTCAGGACCACAAAAAGAGAAACTGTGACATTTACGAAGTTTTTAAACCTTTAAAGTAACACTTGAAATTGAAACAGAAGGTTCACTTTCTTCAGCTCAGCCCATTCTTTTCTCTGGATTGAGGCATTTATTTGCAAAGAGCATTAAGCAAAGACAACAGACCACAGCATAAAGGACACACAGCCTCTACTCTGTGTATGCCAGAAATCGACATATTAGGCCAGATCCTCTATTAACATAAATCATTGTAGGCACAGTGTTTTGGCTCAGTCTCACAGGAAAAGATGCAATTCCCAAAATCAAGGTTTTGTCAGACATGATTTTCACACAACCTAGAAGAAGCATGAACATATTCCTCCAAGAGTTGCAAGATGCTGTAAAAAGATTTTGTCATGCTGTTCAAGTGTCTTGGAAAAGGCTTTCCAGGTAAGTAAGTATGAAAGGAGCTATGAAAAGGTTTTAAATGCATATAGGTTCTATTAAATTCAACCAAAGAGTCCAACTCAGTTAACTGCTTCTTGTTTCCATAAGGCCCAGATTACATCAGAAACAGCCCACATCTGATGTTTAACTTGCATGTTAAAAAGTGCAAGAGTAACATCTCTTCTCAGCATCCCATTTTGGGCTATTCAACTGTTACAGTAATCTGTTAATTCTAAATAAGAATCTAAGGAGGATCACCATAAAGAGCCAGTAAGGGTGAAAATCCAGTCTCTCCCTTCAAAAGGTAACATTTCCTAGACCTACCCAATGTTTGAAATCAGCCACAGCTCACATACTTTGTCACTAGAATATAGCTCCAACAGCATTAGGCTATTAGGAATGAGTCACTGAAAAATCCAGAGAGCAGTATGTAGGCTTGGGGGGAAGAAAAGAACTATAAAAAATTAATCATGGTATTAAATCAGCTCAGTTCAGGATCCACGCAAGCAGACTAGTGTAAACCTTTGCTGAGAAAGCCATCCAATACTAACGCGGGGTGGGGGTACCCAATCTTGCTTCCTTGACTGCCATGAGTTTTTGATAAGTGACAGACAGCAGCCTCATAGTCACCACACCAGCACCCTCAGGTGAATCCCATCCACCCCCACAGATTTTAAAAACCCCAGCCTGAGTAGTCTCTAACCTGTTGCTCCCCGCTGTTGGTTGCCATCTCTTTCCCAAACTGCAGAAGTACATGCAGAAGTCAGGGAGCAAGCTTGCCTATGAACAGTGAGGAAAAAAAGGTCCTGACAATTTCAGTTTTCTCCTCGTTGTCTATCACTAGGCTCTCGTTCACTGACACATTTTTTCCTAAACTTCCTTTGGTAGTTAGCACGTTTTTGGAATCCATTCTTACCATCTTTAATGTTCCCTGCTCGTATACTTTTACATTCTTCCTTTGTTTCTTACATTCTTCCTTTAGTGCTGTCCACCTTTTCCTAGATCAACCCTTGGAGAAACCTTCCTTCATCCCACTGATCCAACCTCTAATAAAAATTAAACACGTAGGTACATAAAGGATGTTGAAACAACATTGTGGTGAGGATGAATATGATATGAATATGCAGACAGACACAAATACACAGACAAAAAAAGAAGCTTGCCTTTGCTGGTTTTTTGAATAGCCCTTTCAAGTCACCTTTACACATCACTAAGAGGTTAGCTGCAGGAGCACAGAATTTTGCACAGAATTCAAATTAGGAAAAAGTATGATTGCCAGATTCGTTGAGACCTGCGTCCATCTGCTTCAGTGTCCTCCATCTGACAGGGGTAACAGGAGATGTTTCAAAGAAAGACAAGCCCATTAAGGGCAACTATAGGACAACATGCTCTTTCAGAAACCAGCTTCCTCCATTCAGATACATAAAGGCTATCTTATGTCCTGAAGCATGTAGCTTTATGTCCTTTTTTTTTTTTCCCCAAAAAGTCTTTTTTTATTTTAATCTCCTCTAATACATCAGGAGATTTTCTCATTATCTATTACCCTTTTTTGATCCTATTAAGCTTCTAGAGGCAATGACAGCAAGAGACAGCAGGGTTCAGAGGTTAATTGTGCCTTGTATTTAAAAAGTACTTCCTTTTTTCCATTTTAACTATGTTCATTTTTAAATAATGCTAAAATAGAAACTAAAAAAAAATCTATAGCTCAGTTTAAAATAAAAATGAAAGAAAAGAGAGAGAGAGTTAAAATTATGACACTCAAATAATTCTTTCCTGTAAGCCTTGGGGAAAACTTGATGGCACTGAGAAGTTAATGTAAATTGCCACTGTTAAGGTTAGATTAGAAATAAAATTTAAAAAATAACTCTTTTAATCAGCTCCTCAGCTGGTGTGAATCAGCTCAGTTCTTTGGGAGTTACTGAGCCTGAAGTGATTTATATCACGTGAAGATCATGCCCTTTGATCTTTAAATATCTATTATTTTTTTATGGATCTCCTGTGGCCTTCTTTTAATGTATGTACATCTTTCTTAAGTCACGGTGTACAGAACCAGACCTTCCACTTCACCTGCGGTCTCACCTCCTGCTTCCTACGCATCATCTTCCCGTTCATAAATCCCAGAATAAGATTTATCCTTCTTTTGCAGCAAACACCATTGATCCCTATTCAGTTTCTGATCCATTATAATATCATCACCCAGTCAGTAACTCCCCATGTCATATTCATAATTCCCCCTCCCTGCCTACAAACACACATCTCTCCCCATGTTTTTAGCACTTGAACTTACTGGATTTCATCTCACTGATTTCAAATCACTTATGCAATTAATCAAGATCATTCTGAATTATAATTGCGTCTCTCCCTTTCATTCTTCCTCCAGAAACCGCCTCCTGCCAGCCAGGGACTGTCCTTTCTAGTTAAAACTCAGTTCTGCATCGGAATAATTTTATTCAAGGAATGTAACAAGCAGCACAACATTGGCATACTGCTGGCTATACAGCCACCCTGGGACTCGCTATACCAAAGACTGTAAGATCTAGTTTCCTCTTCATAATATACATACCACTGCACTGTGCATTTAAAAACTACCTACATAACGTGTTTTAGTATTGAACATGTACTAATCCTGCTTCTGAGCTGAAGTATTCACACACACAGTGATTCTAACCATCTCATGAAAAACTGCACATTTAACTGAAGTCATTCACTCATCCCTACCTTTATTCATTCTTTTTATTAATACAGTTGTCAAAATTCACATTAAAAACTCTTACCTTCTCCATTTTAAGCACTCATTTACCACCATCCACTCCAAAGAGCTCACAGTATCTTCCATGTGGCATAGCCTGAAAATGTAATAAGCATAACCTTTATTCCATCACCCACATTTTATAAAGAATTACAGATTAGGATTCCTAGGACTAGGAACTTGTGCATAAGGACTCTTAATGCATCCTTCAGGTTTAATGTGCCTCTAGAGGTGGTATTTCAACCAGCTAGGAACAAACTTCATGCTATTTTCATCTACATGGGCTTAATTCATTAGTCTAAACATAAGTATCTTGTGCCACTTGAGATTTCCTAGGACAGGTGATCTATTCACACAAGGCTGATGATAATAATAAAGGACCTAATGGAGGCCTTACATTCCCCTGGGCCAGCAGCCAGAGACCTGGTGAGATACCAGGAGATGAGATGAGACAACAGTATCTCGAATGGCACTTCCTGTTTAGGCAACTGAATTGTTCTTTATCTATTTCCCTGCCTTATAAGTACGTTGTGTAATGTGTCGGTGCTTGCTTACGTATAAGCCTGGATGCATGTGAAGGATGCTTCCATATGGAGGAAGACTATATGGCAGTTATATTCTTCTTTTCTGAAAAAAAGTTTTATGCCTCCTGTCTACATTTGCTTTTGACAGTTAATGAGTCAAAGGAGAATTGTTCAAAGCTGCTTGACTTACGCAAAAAAAAGTCTTAAAAAGAACTGAGCACACACAGATCTCATCTCTGCCTGCATACCTTCCACTTGGTAGGGGAAAATGCTGAAATGGTTGACCTATTCAGTAACAAAAAGTGCAATCTATTTTCAGTGTCAGCCAGCCAGCAGCCAGAACTACTCCTGCGGATATATACTGTGCAATGTAGGCAGTAATTATTTCTTTCAGAAAGATCCAAGGAATACAAGTGCAATCCTGCTTTTCATCCTCTTTTAAAACCTTTGGTTGTGCTCTCCTACTGGGATCTATCTTATCTCCCTTTCTCTTTAACACCCACTTGGAGGAGGAAACGCAACCTATAGGTTTCACTGCCAAGAACATACAGCTGATTCCCTGTTTTACTCTCCACAGATGTAGACATTGCTACCTGTAAAATGTCACAATGCTTGGCAGAAATTAGTTCCTGTGCAAAGAGCAGCAGACTTATCCTGACCCTACAGAAGGTCTAACAATGATCCACAGAGGAAAGTACTTCAAAAGAACTAGCTGGGGCATAACTGTTTCTTTCATCAGAAACATCAGTCCCCTATTCATCAAAATGGTGTGAAGCTGCCAGGTTCTGTTCCATCGCTGATTAAACATTGACAATCATCATTTGTGGAGGAAACACACATAAAAAGCTATTTCCCATTAAGTGCACACATTTAAGAACAGTATTTCCAGCCAAAGCTGATTGCCTGTTGACAAAATTACAAAATATGTCTGGATTTTACAAAATTAAGCCCATAACCTACTGAAGTGTAGAGATGGAGTGCTGTGATAGATGAGTAATGGCAGCAAAGGTGTTCAAAGGAACCTGAACCTGCATCAAGGCTTGATCCTGTATCTCAAAGAAGCCAACAGAAAAATAGCTCATTGCCTTTGCAGGGCCTTAATAAAGGGTCCTCTTCCAGACCCAGAGGAGAAGAGGTGGTTTGCCCTTTTTTCATAATACCAGAAGCTGGTTGTAAATAAGTGAGGCACGGAAGCAGTGGGGCTTCCCATCCAGCTGCGGAGGTACGTCTGCCCTGTCGTCAAAGCAATGACCAAGAAGCAGATTCCGCCCGTGATTCACTGAAGCATGGTTCCACGGACCTGTCTCTAGGTTGGCAGTGATGTGATAGATCAGCACTGGAACTTTCTTTAACGACCATCGAGTGTCATTTATACCGGCTTAAAGTATTTTTATTACTATTAAAGTTAGAATCTCTCTACTCAGAAATCACTCTTTCTCTGGGGTTTTGCTAAATTGCTGTCTGTGGAAGTTCCTTCTCTGATTGCCTGACAGAGGAACTGCTACTGCTTGGTCGCCTGCTCTTATAGTAGTCAACGTCAACATCACCCATTTTATTTCACTCTAATCGTCACATTACTCCTTCCTAATCTCTTTATTACCCTTTCCAAAGCCTTAGCAGCAATACAACATGACACAGTATCATCAAAGAAAGAAACAAACCATGGTAGTACAAATTGAAGGAACTCCAAATAAATCCAAAGAATAAATATTTTCTGAGGAAAGCATCAGTGTTTAAACATAGAGAGTGTTTCAGTGACTGAGACACCATGCAAATCAGCTTTGCAAGCTCTGTCTCAAATGCAAATTGATGTTAAATATCTGGTGGCAAAGAGCAAGAAAGATGACAAGCTCTCTTACGCAGTAAGTTGAGCTACCAGTAATTACATGCCTGAGACACACTTTAACAAGGTAACTTGGGCTGTGCTCAGCCAGCAGCTTGCTGATCACCCTTTCTTGCTGAACATCTGTAAGCAAACCAGCACATCTATTATTTTTACTGAGACACTTGAAGTTTAGTAGTTAGCTACTCATTTAGTCTTATGCTACTCTTTTGAGGGCATGAGGTTCATAAATACCTTTAAATACCTTTTCCTATTGCAATAGCCATTTTACCTCCAAAAGTTGACTGAGCAAGAAAAAAAAGAAAGAGTTTGCAAAGGCACGTAACTATACCATAAAGACACATCTTCACATAAGGACTCCTAGGAGACAGTAATTTGTACCACTGTGCAGCATTTTCCTGGTTTGTTGTCTTGGCCACTACAGGTACAGAGATTCCAAGAAGCCTTTGAAAAGGAAAGACTGTGACTTCTCTCTCTATCAGGAGGTATTAGGACAATTCAGGACCTTCTCACTTACCAGAAGAGGAGAGCTGGCAAAAACTGCCCTTCTTTTCCCATCCACTGCAAGACCTAGACCACCACAGGCATTTTTAGAAAAGAAAGCAATGTTTCAGAGGGAAAAAAAAAAAAAAAAAAAAAAAACAAACAAAAAAAACCAAAGGTGCAACATTACTTAAATAGCCAGCTTCTTAATAATAATTTGCATTTCAGATTGCCAAGAAATGACTTGAAATAATCTAGTTTCTTTCATCTGATCAGGGCAATTATCAAAATAACACCACATACTTGTAATATACTTCGATTACTTCACTTTGGCAGTTACATTTATACAGAAAGAAGATTCCAGAGAGAAGTAAATGCAGGTTATCTTTTCAAGGGAAAAATGCCACAATACCCTGGAAGGATGATGCAAGAACCAGTTGCCTACAATGTCTAACGAAACGCAACGCAGCTACCAGCCCACTTTCCCCAGCGCTGGAGACGCGGCCGCAGGACTCGCAGAACCCGGGGAGAGGCAGCTGCTGCTGGAGTGGCCTCTCTGCAGCTTTTTCACTTTCCCCACCTGCTGGCCACGCTGGAAAGCAGCACAGCACCAATATATTCCATAACATGAAAATATCCGACTCAAGTGATTCTGCCCTCACACTGAGGTACTTCCACAGGCCATTAATTAAGTTTCTCTGCATTTCTTTACTGGTAAAAGTGAGATCAGCATCTATGATGACACATCCCAGTAAAACAACAATGAAAGAAAGCGAAAAAACACCATATCGTTAAAGCTTTTCAAAAAAACAGAAGACTTCCCTCACTTGAAAGCATTCTCTATCTGCTTAGATTCCAAATACAAGAAAGAATATGACTGCTGGGCTAAACTCAATGGAAATGATCAATATTTATGTTCACAGCATTATCAGATCATAGTAACAGGTGATGTGTTGACTATGGGATTTAAAGTCTCTGAAACAATCTGACAAAACAAACATACCTAAACAAACAAAACAAACATACAAAACAAACCTAAAACAGAAGACAAAAAAAAAAAGGCCAAAATTGACGTCTATACTGCTCCATAGTATAACAGAGATAAGGATAGCAATGCCTGTACTGGATTGATTTCTTCATGATGCACCAAAGGCCAGTGAAGATACCATGGTGCTGCAGAGTAAAAGCATTGCCCCGGGAAGACTACACATTCAAAACAAAACAAAAAAAAGCAAGATGTACTGGCAAAAGACGGGCAACTTGAAAACTCTCTGCTCTCTCAATAGTTTGTAACTGAGAAAAGGGCAAATGCTTTTTCCCTTCCTCTCTCAGTTCCGTGTTTATTCACTGGATTAAAACCTACTAACCCAAAGCCTACAATCCATAGCACAAAGACTCTCATTTCACAGCTGATGTATCTCTGTGTACACCCCACTCATAATACCCATTAGCAGTGGGGACAGTTTCCTTATTGCTACTACAGCGAAGCAACCACCAAAGTACTCAAAATTCAGGGCAGGCTTTCTGAGAGAAGATTGTTTTGGTTTTGTATACAGTGTCTGGCTAGCTGTCAGACAACAGGAGCGACTGGCAGCTGGAACCGCAGTGTTTTCAAACCGTGGCAGGTGCGCTCAGCCTCAGCAGGCAACGCCTGCCCCTCGGGCGCGCACAGCACCGCGTACCTGGGAAGGGCCGGATACACAGCTTTGTGCGAAGCACGGCGAGACTCGCTGAGAAGCTACTGCAGATGGATCCGCTGATCTCTGAACAAAAGTTTGCCACGATGTTCCTGCCATAAAGGAATCCGAAGCTACGCTCACCCATTTAGAGCTATTGAAACCCATTATAATAAAATTGTAGAGGGAAGAGAGGAGCTGGGTTGCAATTGCTGAGCAGATTTCATCTGGCAGTACTGTAGTAGCACCCAGTCAGAAGTAGCTTAAAGCAGCGCTTATAAGAAGATGGTAAATGAGCACTAAAGCAGTTATGTATTTCTACCTGATAAATATGAACGTTAAATTATAATACAAATGAAATGCATGAACTCAGCAGGTCCAAATAACAGTGTTCACTAAAAACTACTCACAACACACAAAGCCCAGCCATGAAACCATTGCCATGTATACACAGTGCTGCTGCAATGGGCTTCCGCAAGAGGAAATGCGCCAACACCCCGGAGGAAAATCTTAAGATGCTACTCACAGGTCCAGCACGATACAACAGCAGGAAAAGGTGACTGTGAAAGGTATTCCTTGTGGTAACATGTTGCATTCAGTTCAGAACAGCATTACGCTCTGGGTGAATTCCCAGTTAATTGCAATTTTTGTGTGAAAATACTTTCAATTATATAAACAGAAGTTACCAGCAATAACAAAACATAATGTCTGACTTCAGTCGATGCCAAATGTTTAGACACTTTAGTGGACACCTGTCTCAATATTTGTTTTAGCTGTCACTTGGTAGGACTGTAACAGATTTTGTATTTCATCCCTGTTGATTCTGAAATATTTGCCATTATGATGCCCTAAGGAAAGCTATTGATTGCTCACTCTTGCCTACTTTATACAGCTTAAGCTAGATTCCAGCTCATAAAAACATGCTAAGATCACCGAAGAGAAAGAGTTAATTATCATTTAAAACTATGAATCTGAACAAACAAGCCCCAAAACCCATAAGAAGCAGCCTAATTTTATTACAAAGCATACCTAGAGGCCTATATTTGCTGTCAGACAAGCTGTAAGACTTCCTCTAGGAATTGCTCTAAATCTAGGCTAATAATTTATAACATGAAGTAGTGACAGTAAAATTGTAAACAAACAATCCAAATGATACATACACAGAAAGTTTTCCTGGTTTGAAATATGCCAGAAAATAGACTGTTCTGAAGCTCTATATAGATATTCCATAAGTAAAAATATTGTCTTGTGGGTTTTTTTTCAGTTTTAGGAATCTGATTAAAAACTAAAATTCAGTCCTTTACTGAGATTTAAGGGACAATGTAAATACAGATTTTTTTTGTTCTTATTTAATTTAGAATATTTCTATAGAAGTAATGAAACTGTAGCACATCTACAGATGGAAATGCAAAATCTCTAGATCCCAGCATTTCTGATTGCAATCTGACATCTAACTTCTCTTTATATTCTCACTCTTGTGAGGTATCTACAACAGCAAGTATTTCCCTCTATAAAATAGGCCTCAAGTAAAGCCAAATTAACTAATGGGTAGTGATGCTAATTAACTAAGGAGTAAAATGACAGTGTCACCTGAACAATTGAGTCTTCATGCTTGAATCCCTTGTGGAGCAAGAGCTATTTTATCAAGAGCATAACTGATTCTTACTCTGTGTAGTACTTCATCCATTGCCAAAGCTGAATACTGTATTAATGCCATTTTAAGACTGTGGATCACAGAAAAAGCAACAATATACAGAATTTAGATAAAGTAGAGCTATTTTACATGTTCAGCAGTTACCTTCACATTTAAATGCAGAATTATATAAGGCTTGCATTTGGATGCAAAAATGTTCTCTTACCAATTCTCCAAACAACAGGGAAGTTTCTGTAATTACAGGAGATTTGCTGGCTGGCTTGCCACCTGCAGTGATGCCAAGCAGGAAGGGGAACAGCCATAATGCATCTGTGACAGATCTGCATGCCGGTGAGTTCAAAGTCTATACAAAGTCTATACAAAGGAGGCAGTCTACTACAGCAATATATGCTATGCTAGTTATCATAGCATTGCACAAATAATAAAAAAGGTAGTTTTAAAACTAATTCACTAGTCTTATCATGTGCATATTTGTTACTTCAATGAGTCAAGCAGGTATTTCATTCCCCATTTAATGGAAAGAAGAAAAAAAAAACCACACAAAACCACCAAAATATAACCAACCTTCTTCCAGCTTCTTAACCCTGACTTCCTGCAAGCCCATCTAAGGGGCTCCACAGGCGAACTCTAACTCAGGAAATCACCTGTTTCAAATCAAACACATCCTACCCCAAGGTGGATCATTAGGGAAGACACCAATGACTGGAAAAGAATTGAAAATCTGTTTTTGCTCCTTGCACCATCTGGAAACAATCTCCATCCAGAGATAGCATGAACTTAATTTTACAGGGGCCTCCTCCTCATCAAACAGATTAGTATGTTTACCATAGTAAATAAGCACCTTGGGGAGCTCTTCTTACTCTGCACGTAGCCAGACAAAGGCTAACTAAGGCAACATCATCACTTGTTTACGTGCAAGTTTATACCATTCCATGGCTTTTCTCAACTCTTGTCCCCTCAATAAGCTAAATATTTTTCTGAGATTCTTACAACAGTAACTATACTGTCAACTGCATTCCCTTACTGCACTGCCCTGCTTTGTAACAGTTGCAGTTTACCTGGCTTATACTATTCTTTCCCTTAGTCCAATAACAACTGAACTACATCCAACTTGCCCCTTAGAATGTGATTCACCTGAGGGTATCTCTTCTTTTGAAAAATGTGTAAATTCTGTAATGACTGTAACACAGCACTGATCAGTGCTAAATTCAGGACGTGGTACACAACACAGCAGACGAGAGCCCTGGGGGAAGGCTCAGAGCCTACCACAGCTGCTAGAGGTAGGCCAGGTAGCTGTACTACGTGTCATATTGGATAATGTGGTATGTGACTCATGAGCAAGGCGCTGCTGCAATTATCAGGGTCATCACTATCCAGCAAGAGCTGCTTCTTCCGGGATCAGTAGAGAAATCTAAAGGGAGAAGGGGGAACATACACCACTTCGGTCAGTTCTTTGCTCCCACCCTGTCAGCAGATTTAGACTCTGCTTCTTCTGCATGCAATGGACTGGAACCTGTTGGCTTAAAGTTAGGGTGTGAGAAAAGTGCCTTTGGAACTGTTTTGAAAAGTGTTTCCAGTGTCATCTTTCATTTTTCCTCTGCTTTGTCTTCAATTATATCTTTCCTTTGTTCTTCAGATTCCCTGAGCACTTACACAGTTCTCACATGGCTTATTCACTCTTACCCCTAGATCTCTTTGTTCTGCAATCAGTTTCTACGTCATTGCTCTCACCTCCACATTTCTTTAGTAACTTTTTTTTTTTTAATCTTGCCCTTTCTTAAGTAGGATTTGGAATCAAAGTCTTTTCTCAGTAGATCAGAGTTTCCACACTAACAGTATACAAGCTAGGTCAGAACCAACACCAGTCCTTACCTCAGAGCTTGTATAGCAGATACTGAACTTTGCAACTACTTAGCAGTTGACAGATATTAATTATGACACTAGTTCAATGACTGTCACTGAGTAATAATTAGGATTTCTGCTAAGTTCATAGAATCATTTAGGTTGGAAAAGACCTTTAAGATCATCAAGTCCAACCGTTAACCCAACACTGCCAAGTCCACCACTAAACCGTGTCCCTCAGCACCACATCTACATGTCTTTTAAATACCTCCAGGGATGGTGACTCCACCACTTCCCTAGGAAGCCTGTTCCAATGCTGGACAACCCTTTCAGTGAAGAAATTTTTCCTAATATCCAATCTAAACCTTCCCTGACACAACTTGAGGCCATTTCCTCTTCTCCTATCGCTTGTTACTTCTACTCTTGGAGAAGAGACTGACCCCCACCTCTCTACAACCTCCTTTCAGGTAGTTGTAGAGAGCGATAATGTCTCTCCTCAGCCTCCTTTTCTCCAGGCTAAACAACCCCAGTTCCCTCAGCTGCTCCTCATAAGACTTGTGCTCCAGACCCTTCACCAGCTTCATTGCCCTTCTTTGGATGCGCATTTAAAAGTTAAACCTTTTAAAGAAAAGAATAGTCGACCAAAGAAAATCATAACCTGCTCAAGGTGCTAAGACACTCCTTTGTTACCTGATAAGCAGAAACCCTACCATTCCAATATTATTAAATACATTTTCTACTGTTACTCCTTACTTTAAAAAAAGAGGGAAAGGACAGTATGGCCTACAGAGCCCTAAAAACCTACACCTACATGTGGAGACTTCCACAACAATTTCCCAGAAAGTTATTCTTCAAACCAACACTCATTCTGAATCAGTATGAAAAGGAAGGAAAGGAGAACTAGGGTCTGACCAAGAAAGGAAGGTTAATATGTAGTATTACTCCACAGTAACATGGAGAGGAAGCTCTTAGGTCAGGAAAGAGTTAAATCTCTCCCATTTCTGACTCCCGTAAGAAACCATAAATCCTCCTGGAAAATTTGGAATGAAACAGCTAATTTCAGGGTTTGAAAATGCTGCATCATGTACATTTGATCTGATCAAGGATCATGAAGAGTGTCCTAGGAAATTAAGTTTTTTAAACTTTTCTACTTACACAAATACATGTTAGACAAGCCATGACAAAATCCAAAAGTGTACTTTACTACACCTTTTCCACGTTAATAAAAAAATTAAAGAATTAAAAATACAGGAGAACTTGTAAACCAACTGGAAAATAAGATGCATAGGAATGGGGAAAAACCCTCCGTATTGTACAGATCGTCATGCACTAGGCAGTCCCAAAGTCAATCATAGATTTAGTTATGTACACAAGCTTAAGCATAAGTGGCAGCATTTTATTACTGTATATGTTTTTTCTTTTTAATAATCTGAGACTGCCTTAGCTCCTCAGTCCCATGAGCATACGGGCAAGATTCAGAAGGCAAAGAACAACCATCAGGATGATGAATGAAAAACCAACAGAGACGTGTTTTAAATGCTTCAGCTGAAAGGTGTTGTTTCACTTCAGGCTTAGTTTTCCTTGATGGTTTCTCTTTTCTCCAGTCACGAATATGAACTCTCCCATTCAGAACTAAGATTTAAAAACAAACAAGAATGCAGCTGTTAATAGACAGCTATGGGAATTGTACTGGAAAAAATAGATAGTGACATTCTGTGAATAAAATATATATTCTACAAATGGATCACACAGGCAAAACCAAATATGCCATTTGTACAGAAATAGAAAGAAGTGCACAACAAACCAAGATAATATAGACACTGTCTAAGGAAGAATTGATTGATTTCCCTGTGAGATGTTTTACTGTGATGCTGAATAGTTTGAGGCACCTTTGTATCATCCTTGTAGAGGTTTGTTTGTTTTAAATATAGCAGTTAGGATAATTTAGACTGAATTTCCTCTGAATTTAGATTGTAAGTCCTGACAAAGAAGTTTCAACTTCAACAACTGTAATCCTTCCCGTGTTCAGAATTTTATTACTCCACATTTAAAATGTGATTACCAGCAAAAATCTATTAAGAGTCTTCTGCTACTTTCACTACACAGGAATGCTCTTGCAAAGACAATAGTTCACTGACCCAAAAATACACTGCACCAGAGAAGTAAGTCTAATCCTTCATATGAATCAACAGTGAACTATCATTGGTTAATAAAGATTTGGCACTTTTTTTTTTTAAATTCCTTTGCTGTGTTAGGACCATAAACTACACACACACATTTGTGAACCTCTGTAAACTTCTTAAATGTGTAAACAAAACAGAATAAAAGGAAGTTAGTTAAGAGAGAAAGAAAAAATGTAGATGAAAAACAACAGTGAAAATGAGAAGGGAAGAATCTGCCACTTCTAAGTTGCCATGCTATTTTCATATTCTGCTTCAATCATACCTTCTGTATCACACACTTGTAGCTTGGCATAGTTAACTGATACCATTCTGCATTCTGATAACCACTATTCAAAAGGTAATGACTCCAGTGAAAGCTTTAATAATACCTATTGAGGCCTGGATGAATTCATCCCTCCAGGTTTCCTTGTGATACACAAACAGATCTGAACTCATACAAAGCCAATCCAGAAGTGCGTTCAGCAGAGCTTTAAAATCTCTCTCAAAAGATGAGGAAAAATGAGCAGATACAGTGCTATTTATGATAAAGCATATTTTTTTCCAGAAAATCAGTCCTGTATTGGACAAGATGCCAAATCAAAAGAAACTGCCAGAGATCAGTTACTCTAAGCATCTTCTTTTTTGTGTATGTGCATCCATCCATTTTCCATGTCTTTAAAAGAAAAACACTTGAGTAAAGATGACAAGAGAGCTGTAGCCATGTTGTTCTCTGTCCTCTTTGGCATGAGCAATGTCCTTCCAGACCACCTGCTGGTAAAAGTCCCTTGTTATGGGGACATGCTACTGAAGGAAAGAATCAAATGGTCTCTACTGAAGCTCCAGGGACTTCCCACATGCTGTAAATTACTGAGAAAGACTTGGCCTTAATCCTAGTCTTTCTTCAGAGGTATTCTGTGTAACAGGTTGTAAATCTATTCCACCTATCCCTAATGATAGGGAATCAAATTCAGACACATAACAAATGCAATATACCAACGCTTTTCAATGGATGGTAATTCAAACAGATTTCAGTACGGCTTCACATTTTATAATTGCGAAGTGTACAGAAATCCTTAGTGGATGCTAAACTGGGCTAAACTAACCACTGGCAGCAACTGGGGTGCATACTCAGGATGACTTGCCATGGATTAGTTGATCATCATTTTACAGCTGATGTAAATTGTTGGGACATAAGAAGTTCACACACTTCCAAATTTGAAGTAGCCTTAAATACTGATAAAACCTTGAAGATCTTGTATTACTGCAAAGCTAGACCTTACTTTTGCAAAACTCCACACTGACAAAAAAAAAAAAACAAGCCACCAAAAATCAACCAACCAAAACACACCATCACCACATTACAAGAAGGGGGGACGGACGGACGGACACACACCACCACCACCACCACAAAAAAAAACAAAACAAAACCCACCAAAAACCAGCTACCAACAAACCCAGCCAACCACAGAAAATTGCTACTCAGTTCTTTCTGTCATGCTACCACAGGTGATATAAACTCATCAAGCCTCACAGTTACAGGTTCTTATGGAGACTAGTTTTATTTTGGGTTTGCATTTACACCGTGGGACTTGGTAAGGCTAGACTAAGTCTCAGTTAAATGCTTTAGTGAAGTTGCTCTGCATTTGACAGCCCCAAAATCATCAGTACTTCAGAGAAAAATAAAAATTCCCTAAGTCAAACAGCATTAAATTAGCCACTTTAACTAAAGGGTTGCCTTTTCAGATACAGTCGGTCTAGAACAACTCTTTGCTGATAGATGCCTTACCAATCTCATTCGAAAGAGTTTTACTAACAGTATCTTGGAGCAATGGGCACATAAAGAATATTCAGTTTTCCACAAAGGTATAGAAAGCAGTTAAAAAAGCCACCACCACAGTAATTTTTCAGCTGAGTTTAACTGAGAGGAGATAAAAATAGGTGATTAAAGAAAAACAAAACAAAAAACCAAAACCCCTTCTTTACCTTCAAATACTTGATAATTGTTCTTGAGTAGTGTCTGCAGGCCTCCATATTCACTCTTTAGCCTTTTTAAAGTCTCTTTATTTAAGTGTTCTGCTACCTCTTTCAAGGAAAGGCTTTCTGCAATAAATAATGGTGTAGCTATTAAAAATGTATATATATAAAATACTAAGAAAACTTAACTTTTATGTAGATTAATGATTATGAGCAGAATCTATGAATTACCTACCAGTACTGCAGCAACTTTGTACTCCCAATATCGTCAGTGATATGTGTTTTATATGCTGTACAGCTATTGTCTGTAAAATAGCAGCTTTCGTTCTACAGGACTCAAGTCAGAATTTCCACAGTAAGACAGATTTTTTTATTTTCCCTGCTTTTTTTACAGTAGCATATAACTCTTATTGCAGTAAGCACTGTTTACATGCACATAGTTAGAGAGAAGAGAGAATGACTCAAAGGATCTCCTGTAACAGTAACATATGATGAACTACAGTGAGTAAATAATAAAAATGGACAGAGGAAAATGGAAAGATAGCAGTAGAGAGAATTAACTGAATGTTTATAAAATTAACAGCAACTTCTATTCTTTTTCTTCCTTGGACTAAACTAAAAATTCCTAATTGTGTTGTAACCAAATGGCACTTAAAAGCACTTCTTACAGAATTCTTACAGAATTATAGCTAATTATTATATAACTATCAAAAAGAAACTTAATATTCTCCCCAAGTAGATGTAGTGTGTTCTGTTTTGGTCAATGACATATTCTGTTTTGGTAAAGACATCTTCTGCCAGCAAAAGCAAAAGATAATATAAAGGAAAGACAATCTCACCTCCTTGATTCCAGGTATTCATATTTCCACCATGCATATTAGAACACGATTTTTGGGGGGTTGCATTTAACAGCAAGTTTGCCACATTGAGAACCACATCATCTACAAAATCCCGAGGGAGGGAAGCACAATTTCTGATTTGTTCTACTTTTTCTCTGGGTTGAAATCCAGGCATCCAAATTGTACCAGCAGCATTAGTCTCATTTTCAGGAAGTTCTGAGCCTGCTTCTTTGCATACACCATCAGAGTGATCCTTATGATTAAATCCAACTCTTCTGTCACACGTGACCACAGCACAGGTTTGACGATTATTAATATACTGTGTTATCTGCTTGTCAATCAGAGCACATTCTATAGGTGGATAGGTCCTATTTTTTCCAATAAGGCATACCTATTTTAGTAGAAACAGGAAAGTCACTATTTATACAGAGTCCCATACTTAACACACAGCCCCCCCAACCTGCACATGCCTCATGCAGGCTTCTAAATCTACCTACAGGAGATATCCATTCAAAACTCAATGCTCATTAACATCTGAGGGTTTTTTAATTTTAGTTTTCAAGAATCGCTGCCACAGAAGAAATCCAGTAATCGAACCATAATCCATCATGCCATACAAGCACAGAACAAAGAGACTGTTCCTGACCCTCAGATTATTTACAAAATTAAATCTGGACACCTCTTCCTACTCTGAGAAGATTTCGCAGGACATGAAAAACACCAAAATTAAGTACAAATAAGCAACATGGGCTGCTGGAAAAATTAAGGCAAAAAATCCATCCTATAGGATGGCATAAGAAATAACCATAAAACCTTCCATTCTTTCTTGCCTTTAGGATTGTACCTATGACCTTATGAGCAGATTACTCAAGAAAACAATGAATATTTTTAGTCTCCCTTCAGAGCATATTGCCTCATGTAATGCAACTGACTACAGTCTGATCTTGCAACAATAATAATGAACAAACAATAATAATGAACAAACGTCCATATGCTTTAGATAGCTAGCAGGTTTAAAAAAAAAAAAAAGACAAAAGCCCTACACAGTCCAAAATTACCCTTTTTGTTGATGGAATTCTAAGGCAATCTTCTTCCACGTGAAAGCCACATACAAATCCCACTTGGGCAACAAAATCGAGATATTCTCTGTACTGAGTTTTCTTGCTTTGTCTTCGGCTGTATTTTCCATGGAAATCAAAGAAGCAACATGGCAGCACAAAGTAGCAACACGAATAGGAAGACCTGCAAAAAGGGTAACAAACTGATGAATGGAAAGTTATTTCAGAGAACACACAAATTTAACAAATACCCATCAGATACAAACAATAATGAAAATTTTTATTAAGTGACAAATCTTCATGAAATAATATTTATATGTTCCTCTTTCAGTAGATCTACTAGCATAATCAAAAATACTGTTTCAAAGTATTTGCTATAGCAAATTATTGTGCCAACTTGGTTTGCAGGACCAAATCTCTAGATATTAAACTGTTGCAGCTGGTTGTGAAGAGCACAACAGTTCAAGGAAAGACAGAACCAACAGAAACAAACAAACCAACTAACCAGATTCACATCTAAAGAATAAAGATCACTTCTGGTTTTTGAACTTCAAAAGCAAAATGCTGTACTGAATTTTATGAGAAAGTAAATACTGTATCTGTGCTTCTCCACAGGAAGAACATCATTTTGTAAAAATCAATTGGCATCAAAAGCAGCAAGTCCTGCAAGGACAGCAGGCGTGGCTGCAAAAGTGACAGTTTTCACCAAGCACACATAGGTAATTATGTTTTGGTTTTTTTTAATTCCTTCCCTCCCACTCCCCTCCTTCTGCAAATACCTAGCTGCAATTACAGGTATCCATGGTGTTAATTCATCTGAATGGTTTCCTATGAGCCAGTCAGTATCTGGAAAGAGATGACTGTCACCTGGCATGATTGTAGATTCCTAAAAAGAACAAATAATACATTAAGTGAATTTTATTACAGGTTTCTTTATTAACAAATAAAATACATTTAAAGTACTAAGCAACAAAATAAAATCATACAAGCTGACAAAAACAAGGTGAATGAAAACCACAGACACCAACGTTTTCCTCAATCTGCACTTTTACCAGGCAGTAATTTTTTTATAGCTACAAAGAAGTAATTTAGCACCAGCTACCCACAAAATATTGGTCAGTCAAAGAGTGGAATAACAATTCTGATTACAATATCTGGCACCCTAAATATCTGTAAACAAATATCATACATTGGACTATGATTTCTTGCCATTCTCCTTCTGTCACATGCATGTCTAGACTCAATTTTTCAGAAAGTCACTTAATTTGCTATGTCTTACAGTCCTAGGACTCACACAGCAATTAAATCAGAACACAGCTTTACTATCTCCTCTTCTTTCACAGGCTCTTCCCAAATCAAATCCTAATACACCACTCTTCACACCCTATCATTCACGTACAATAAACCTAACCCAGCCTAACACTTTCCCTCTTGTCTATGTTGCCATTCCATCTCCTTCCAAGTTATGTCAAAACTACCTTATGATACAGGCAAAATCAGGAGCAAAAATAGGAAACAACAGGTTAGAGAAAGAGGGCTTCTTTGTTGGCCTTTAGAAGAGCATTTTGCCTCCTGGAAATTCAATATATATGGATTGAGGAGACATCAGCACAGAAGTTTTCCCATCACAATATTGACTCACAGAAGAGTTATTAGTCTCAAGAATACCCTATTCTGATATTCTTAAAAGAAACCCCCAAAAAACCAAAACAAACAAAACCAAAAAAACCCAAAACAACCCCACAAACCACCACTACACAAAAACCAAACAAAAACCCAAAACCAACCACCAAACGGGATGAATTCTTCATACAGGTTAAACTTCAAAAGTTTTAGAGTGCCTTTAGTGTTTGTCTTTCTCACACACACGTTTTCTTACCTAGAACTAAGTTCAGCAAATAAAGTACTTAAAGATGTTGATACTCCGGAAGTCCATATACATACTCTTCTCTAAAAAGGTGTATGAATCTCATATACCAATCAAAATAATTATTGGGCAGATTTGCAAAAAAGTTTTAAATTTGAATCTCCACAGACCTTTAGGAAAAGCCCTGACAATGATGCCCATACTCTCTCATTTTATATACAAAATGCATGTTTTATGAGGTCAAAATTCACATGTATATGCAAAATAGTATCTGTATAGCAATTAAAAAAACAACACTTAATAGGGAATTTCAGAAACCTCAGACTACCTCTATTACATTCCAATTCCCTTCTTCTGAAAGCACTGTTAGGTGTTTTAAGTACCAGTATGGTGTATTATTTTTCACTTCAAACACTGTATCTCTGACCATTTTTAGTTATGTATATACATTTCTAGATAATATATGTAACAAACTTCTTTTTGGCAGGTTAGTAGATGTTAAACCAAGTGTTTGATAAGTGTTTTCTTATGGTTGATTAAACAAGTTACTCCTACATTACATTTCAGTTTTGATCATTCAATTTAGGTATAGCATGAATTATCAGTGCCATACTCCACATTTTGACAGTCACCCATAATCAATTTGTATTCACCATGTCTGACAACACTTTGGCAATGCAAAGTGCCACCTGTTACATTCATTTATATTGTTAGCATTGGCACTGAGTGTCACAGATGGCAATATTCATCCCGCAACTCATGCTTTAAGTAAAGATCAAAACAAAATTAGCTTCGAGGGTAACAAAAGGCTGTGAGCAGGTGCTTTCTCCTTCTGTGGCTCCTGTACAGGAGCCTTGCAAAATCATTTCACCCTTCCTGTTCATTATACAACACCTTCCCACATAAATTAGTACTTTCCTTATATGTGTATTTTGGATATTTTTACTGTTTCTGTCTGGCTTTTTCAAGCGTTCTCTGTGAATTTTTTTTTCTTTTAAAAAGATGAATAAAACCCATCCTTTTCTATCTTGTTCCCTCATACTGCAGAGAGGGACAGCTGATGCTCAGAAGTTTCCCTATGAGTCAAGAAATCTGAAAAACTGTAAACAGCCAGACCTTAATATGAAATGAATGTACAAAATCCAGAGATTTCCACAATACAGAAAGAGGGGCAGAAAAAGGAATATATAACACGAAGGAAAAGAGAAGATGCTGTTTGGTATGATCAGAACTGTACTTAATAGAGTACAACAGGAAGAAAGGAGCACCACAGCTTGATGTTTTGGATCGTTTCTTGAAGCTTTTCAGTAAGATGTGGTTGCACACTGCAGCAAAGGAATCTGGCACAGTTTTGGCAATCTACCCCAAAAGGCAGGGTGGCAAAGAGAAGACTGCACAAGACTGTGGAAGCTCCACCTCCCATCTGTGACCACTGCTGCTCTTTTGTTGATTTAATAGAAGTTGTTAGCATTCAAAGATATGTTGAATTAACTTTTAAACAAAACTACTAGAGAATAACTACAGGCGGAAAATTCTTTTAATATAGTGGAAGCTGACAATTTTTGAGAGAACGGAGTGAGAAATTTTAGGAGTCTAGAGAACAAGAAACCAGGAACACCTCACCTCCAAAGGGCAACTGTTCATCAGTATCACACTAACAAGTACAAGACCAAGAACAGCTGGAGTTAAAGTGAATGTTCCTGGGCTCAAATTGTTCCTGTTCTCATAAAAATGCTAATGTGGAACTTGAAATATAATCCTTATTTCAGACAAATTTTCCTGTTCATTTTTTTGAAGGCTATTATTGCAATTACTTACCACAAGGTCAGTACAGCAGAGGATTGGCTCCTTTGAGGTTCAACAACAATTTTGTCCCCAAAACAGCACATAGCACTAGAAGGTCAGAATCACTTTCAGGAATAAACCACTCACAACTTTGGATACTAATATCTTTTATGAGGTACAGTGGTGCAAACAAAGCTGCTTAATGTTGCTCTTCCAGTAAAATCAGAGATTGTTTCATAGTGTGCATGTCTGTACATGCAGCAGGAAATCATACTAGCCTCCTCAGCTGAAAAGAAGTAAGTTGCAAATATGCAAGGGTGTGGTACAGCATTGTTCTAATAATCCCCTTTACAACTTACTTCATAGTCCCGCAAGACATATGGGTGGCATCATACCAAACCCACAGATCACTTTAGACAACTGTCTGTAACTTGGTATGTTTCATTACACTTGCATCAACAGAACCTGAAGCAACGAACAAATTAATAAAGTTACAAATCAATAAGATTGACATACATTTGCATAATACCTCTAAATGCGTTTCTGGTCCATACATGTCCCATATTTTTCGTCTCCTCACATCAATTCCTCTACCTGAATACTGAAACATTTGAACAATAAAACATATCATTTTTAAGTACTACTTTCAGCAGAAGTTTTCAAACAGGTTCACTAAATGTATGTATTAAGACTGATTATTTCATTCATACTAAAATTTAGACACATAACGAAACACAGCTTCACCATTTCAGCCAGAAGCTGAATACTTTTAATCCCTTCTTTCCCTTCTAAATATGAAGGGGAAGACTAGGAAACAGTAAGAATATATCTGGTTTGAAATTTTACCTAGGCACACCTACTGAAAGTGCTCTTGAAAATCTGGATCTCTACAAAAGTAAAAGCAGAATATTGGGTTTTGTTTGGTATTTTATTTTTAAAAGACCAAAACCTTTCAGAAGGCGAGTATTACTGTAGCAAGCACAGGGCTCAGGGAGGAGTGCTATTTTAAACAGTCCTTGCTGGGAAAACCAACTTTCAACTACTGAAGTCAGTTAGGCTGTTGGAGTCCAAACACGCTCTTCCCTACGTGAACTGATGGGAAGAGGAAATAGGACTGGAAACTAAAGCTAGAAATAAAGAATGCATAAGTAATAGTATTTGAACTTCAAGAACCCTGTGCAGAACTAACCAAAATCAATTACTAAAAACAGTCTCATAAAACTCACACACGTGATTTTTTTGACAGTCAACAATGTTTGTCAGTGCTACAGCAGTGATGACCTAATGGTGTACAAAAAGAAACGTCTACAGGGAAAATAGCATCTTGTATTAGATCCATTTTTTCTGGCCACACAAGGCTAGAGAGCTTGTGTTAGGAGAACTTGGGACTTTTTTTTTGCCCAATGACATCTATTGATCTAACAGGAGATATTAATTTCCTCTACAAATTTTACCATGTTCTCCCAAAAGTGGAAAATACAATTTTCTGACACAGACAGACGCAACTTCACTGGGTTTTGTTCAATCTCACCGATTCTTTTTTGTTGTTTCAGAAACTATGCCTGAAGAAACTGAATTTTGCTGTTGCCACATTTTCACTCTCAAAAGCACAGTATGTAGTTAGGCATTTTCACAATTAACAAATCCCAGGATTGTTTTTAAAAATATAGAAAAACATTTTCAGGACATGACAAGTAGAATTCACCTTCAATAAAATTAAGTTCATGAAAAACATCTCATTTAAAGGCTCTTGTGAGAGAGAATCTCTACGTTAAGATTCCCTATTCCTTTTTGCTTTGTCTACAGCATAACTAAATTACACCATTACTTTTTATTTTCCATCTTAGTTTCTTACTTCAGAACAAATAGCCTTGAATTGAAATGAATTGCACTAATAAAAATAGATAAATAAGTGAAAGGTTTCTAAAGCTCCGCTAGGATTTTTTCCTGGTAACTAGAGTGACAAAATCCTATTTTAGCAACATGAATTAACTGAATTTTGGCTATTTGCATGCCAGATAAAAGGAAAGCATAACAAGAATATTGACTATCTCTATTTTTTTAATTATTATTTTAAAAAGCACTCTATTTACCCCTTCATTGTTTAGAATATGAACTAGTAGACCATTTCCACATCCAAGATCTACAAATGACTGTTTCTTGGTCAAACCTTTTTCCTTTCTCTCTTCTTCCCAAAGAATCTAAGATAAGAAAAGAAAACATTTTAGACTTCTGCTCTCAAGTTTCCCTGTAAGAAAGAAGCAAAGTTTATTGGAAATGGAAGGAGAAAGATGGGAGAGAATGCAGATATGACAGAAGACATCCCCTGTACTCACAAAGAAAATAACTTTAGAGGAGGAAAAAAAAAACCCAGAAGACACTAAAACTGTTTATGGAGAGGGGCAGGAATTACGTTGCAAAATATCAATCATTTTCTAAGTGCTAAGCACATCCTCCACTCCCTTCTGAGTTAATGAAGTTGAAATTAATCAAGGCTGTACAACCCTGGGCTAGAGCAAGCATAAATGTAAAATAAGCTGTTAAAACAAGAAGTGCAAGAGAGACGAACAGAGGAAGCAAGGGAAGTAGCCAGTAAACTTCAACAGTGTCTCTGCAATTAACACCACAGAAGCATTTATATCCACTGTATTAAAGAAAGAATTGGTGGCAGAGCTGAAAAGAAATTAAAAAAAAATTTTCTTTGTAATCAGTTGGCTATTGGTACATGTAACATCACTTTCTACTGAACAAACTGTAGCTTACCTAGCAACAGTCAGCTGCCCCAACATCAGCTAAAGGGACTCCAAAGCTTTTAGCCCAATTCTAGTCCCTGTTCTGTACATAACTAGTTATTTTTACATAGTTATGCAATTCACAGTTAGTTAATAATTGGATGCTTGTATGCAGGGCATGGATTAGTCTCCTTTTATCACTGCCAAACTCTTTTTCCTTCAACGAGAAGCTACAGAGCACACATTCATCAAGTCTGCACACTTATTTTTTACTATGACTAACAAAAATCATCAAGAGCATTTAACCACAAAAATTAATATTTGTAACATTGCTGCTTGTTGATTTGTCAGTTTTGCTACAGGGAAAGAAGCTGCAGATAATCCATGAGATTATCAGGCTGTGTTTACATTTTTAAACGTACCAATCATTGCACTTTTGCACTCTAGGCTGTATCCCAGAAATCCCTCATCACCGCCTACACAGATCACACCTATCCTCCATCCCCTGCTGAGTTTCTCATGATGCAAACTGACTAGCTACTTCTTTGGGCATGTGCCTAGACAGTAGGTGACCTTAATATGAATGCAGAGTAAAATGAGGTCAAATGAGCCCTCCTCCCATCATATCAATCTAAATGCTGTAAATCTATAAAAATTTAACACTGGACCTACCTTTTCTTAACCACCTGTTTAATGGACTTCTAAATAATAAGTTATTATATACCATCATATAGATAACTGAAAATTTTGCAAGGAGGTTAGGTTATTAATACCATACTTGAAGCTTTCATTTATATAAGGCAATTATTAGATGACTTTAATAACTTTTTGGAAATTACTGCTATGTCAGCTAAAACACATTATCACTGTAAACTAACACTCATGTGCATAAAAATTTGCGAAACATTTTTTCAAGAGTGTCATTACAAAATTTTCCTGTGGCTACAACTATTATAATTCCTAACATATGGGAACTAATTTTCAACATACAATATTATCATGGTGGTAAATATGGTAAAAGATAAGTCTATTATTTAGCTCTTTCCACAAGCCAGTACCATAGAGTAGTTCAGCTGGAAGGGACCTACAACAATCCAACTATCCGACCACTTCCTCATGATCATTTCTCTGATGTAAAGAGTTCTGTCCCACCAATGTGACAATCAAGATTGAGAGTAACCTAGGTCAGTCAGGCTTCCTCAGACAATTTTAGAAATCTTAATGGGAAAAGAAACTGGGGTTCTAAGTTTAAACAGTCAATTATCAAAATAAATTAGTCCTCAACAAGTTCTGTAAATGAGCTAAACTTATTTACAAATACTGATTTAAAGAAGATGCAAGAGGTGTATCTACATTATACTTCAAGGTAGACGGGCTCTTAACTGCACTCTGTATAGCAGTCAAAAAAATATTGATGTGCCTACACAGTGACAAATTTTGATGCTGTTTAAAAACCTGAAGTTTCTAGTGACTGCAGGTGGCAGAATTTTCATAGATTCTTAAATAGGTAGGTGCCTTTGAAAACTGCACCAAGTATTTATCTGTGTTCCTAGCACCTACAGTTAGCCTTATTGCATTTGAAGACAGGATTTGAGCTGAACTTTTCTCAGGGAAAGGCAAAGCAGGGAAAAACTCTTAGCATAAAATTAACAAGTCATAGAAATATGTATAAAAAAATAGCTTCTGATCTCCAGATTGGTCCGTCTAATCACTATGTTTCTGCTACATCAGTGCTTTTCACTTTATCACTTAAAAAATAAAAAATACATCTTGCCTGTGTACGTCAAACTTCTTGTGACAGAGAACTGCAAATCTTCACCATATCTTCACAAAGAAGCCTTAGTATCCCTCTAAACTTAATTTTCATTGTTATTGTGTTGATTTTTGTGGTATAGGGCAGTAAAAAAACCAAATCAACTGATTTTCCCTTTGCTTTGTCACACTATTTTTTTTTTCAATTCTGTTATAAAAAGCTTACCTTCTATGATCACTTATGTGTAAGTCCCTGAAATGCTGTTGAGTACTACCAAAGATTAGAATACAAACACAACTTGAATAGTTATAGACATGAATTCCACTTTCAGTTTAAGTTACACTTGAAAACATTGTAATAAAAACTTTGTCGTTCTGCTTAAATGAGAGCAAAATAAAAAAAAAAAAACACCCCCCCAAAACGCAAAAAACCCACACCCTTTCTCCTACCCCCTTCCTTTTGCCTTGTATGCCTGTAATAATTCCAGGTCATTCTATTTTAAAGAATGCAACAACTACAAAATGAAAATACTGATTTTCTTTAGAGAGGTTCTATTATTAGGAAATAGAACCTTACAGAATATTATTAGGCAAAGCAGTTCCCTACCAGCAAGTAAGTGGCAATGGCAACATCTTCATAAACAAATTTCTCAGGATCTGTCACTTCAGGCCACACCTTCAGGGGAAAAAAAAAAAAAAAAATAGAAAAAATATTTTCTGCACTATCTGAAATTACTTCAAAAAGTGGTCAGTTAGAGTAATCTGGATACTCATCCACTTCAATAGGTTCCTGCACTTCACAAATTTTGCATTTTAGCCTCATTAAAAATATACACAAAGAACGTAAAGACTGTTTGATTTTGTGAGTCACACAAAAGAATAATGGCATAAAGAATGTCTGCTGTCATCCAATCAATAAAGTTTCCAAGAACATTATGGCTCCATATCCGCAGCTCACAACAAGTAAACTACTGTATCTGATCTGCAATAGAGCATGCAACTCTCTCAGAAGAAAAATACTTACATCATTCCTGTTATTTGCAACATTGATAATATAAGCATTTGTAAATTTATTTTCACAACGTAACAGGCATAGAATTATCCTGGCACAAGAGAACACGAAGAATCAAAATTTGAAGTAGGAAGACAGAAAGTGGAAGTATTATCCCTATTTCGTAAATGAGGAATTGACACAAAGATTAAAATGCTCAACACTACATGAAGTCTACTGCAGAGCTAAAGATTGAACCATTACCTTACCCACAAGTCCAATTTTCCTCTCATATATATCTTTCTATTAGTACAGAAATATGAACAGTAAAACCTTTCAACATTTTCACAATATGTTTTACAAAAGCATTTACCAATTTTTTTGCTTGTAGCTTGAGTCCGGTGTATAAGGATATAGGTATTACTTCATACAGCACTTAACATCATCACTGTCATTTTTCCGGATTCCCAGAATAAAACAATACTACAACATTGCTCCTCAAACTCAGAAAGACACATTAATATTGCATATAAATTTAAAAAAAGAGTAGCAGGAAATTTAACCTGCTTACATACCAGTGCTGTTTCCAGACTATTTCAGGTTTTGGACAAGGTGGTACTTTATTTATGCCTTCTAGTGTGGATGACTTAGTATTCACATTCACTGACCTACCCTTACTTGAAGGGAAACATTCTGGAAAGTACTTAACTCCTCCAGATATCTAGTGTGAATTTGGCTCCAAATCTTGCTTTCCCAGTTCAGTTCTTCCAAAAACTAAATTGTTTGTTTCTCACAAACACAGAAAAATACCAAAACACCAAACCTTAAAACATAGATTTTAATTAAATTGCTTCTTTTATTTAAAAAAAAAACAACAAAAAACAAAGAACAGTGAAAGAAGCAGTTTCACTAAACAAACAACAAAAACAATTATAGGAAAGCATATTATTACTGCATTTATTGCCAAACTTACCTTTACTATCTCTTTGTATTTGTCTTTAAGGTCTTGATAAACTTTGCTGTATTTTGCTACAGAAATGAGTGAGAGTGTACTTTTAAACTCACTGGGCTTTTGCTCCACAGACCATTTAGCCAGTTTGGACAAAAGTTCATTTCCAAGCCATGCTAGTTTGGGGTATACAATTCCATCTGAAAACCAATCTTCTGGAAACGGAGCTACAATAGACACAGACCTTTAAAAATAAAATAAAACCTTTGTATAAATACAGTGTATTTCGTTGTCTCAGCTACCTAAAAAAAAAAAAAAAAAAAAGAGAAAAGAATGATTAAGTAGAAAAAAAAATCAGCAGATCAGAGGTGTAAAAGTAGACTGGGGAATAACAAAATATGTAATACACAAAACCAAAAGGAAAATAAAACAGTGACGTTACTGAGTAACGGAACAGTCTCCCCTGAATTTTGTTAGCTCATTATCTGCCAATTCAAACACTCTATATGAGAGTCCATGCTAGATTTAACACAATGACTGAGGACTCGCATATGATGAACCACCTGATTTAGCAGTATATCCAAAGACTAACTAGTAAAAGTGAATTCATGAAACTCATGAAAACAACAGGAAAATTTAGGAGGAAAATATAACAGTTGGCACATTTCATTATTTCACCATCTCTAACTTTATTTAGATTTCATTACAGCTATGATGCCCTCAGATGCTCAGGACCAAGCTGCAATGGTCTACGTTTCAATGACTGAAGCTCAGTAGGTTTCAAATAGCAATTCCAATTTGACCCTCAACCTTACTAACATCCACAGAACCTGACCTCTCTCACAGGCATACCTAGTTCCTTGTGATCAGAATACGCATACTTTTTCTAGACCACACACATGTACGGTCAACATATACATTCAAAGTTGAAACAGATTTGGTTTGTGTTGATTTGGGTATTGTAGATGTTTCATTTTTAACTAAACACTATGCACTAAGATCACACCACTACCGCCATTTACTAATCAAGCAGGAAATTACACAAACCAAATCGCCTAGATACCCGTGCTAAAACATGGTGTGATCCTTGCAATAACTCAGGGTTTGCTTCTTCTCTCATTCCCAGCACTTACCATTCCTCATCTTTTATGTGTGTAAGTTGAATTTGATAAACATTGCACTTTTTAATATGATATTTTCCTTCACTGTTTTCTTCCAAAGGCAGAAAGGTCACAGTTCCATTGTAAAGATCTGAAAAGATATGTAAATAGTGATATATTATTCCATGGTGCAAACCATCCTGGTTAGCAGCAAAATAAACTTTGTCTCCTTACTACGTTAAGTGCAAACTAGTGAGGCAAGATCTAGGACAACACAGGAACGACAATGCTAAGAATAAATCAATTTCTTGGTGTGCCTAGCATCTGAACCTGCTAAATGTTGAGAATTCAAACAGTTCAGTATTCTGCTGCATGATGTTTCCAAAATATCTAAGGCTAATCAGTAAGACTATTCATTTTCTTTAAACCTAACTATTTTAATAAAGTAAAAGCTAGACAATGAGATTTTTTGTCTAGCACAAAACCACTGCTTACCCCTAACCCACAGTAAATCCAGAGTCCTGGGAAGCACATTCCAAATTAACAGAGACCTACATATCACCCCAGTATTAGATAAACAATCAGTGCAATATTAAAAAATAATCAGTATTATTAGTAGTATCTACCAATTTTGCCATGTTCAAACACAGGATTTATTGTGTGATTATAAATGCGTATAGCTACGCTTCTGTTTTAGCATCATGCGCCTTTCCCAATTAAGAGTTCCTGAACTAAGCACTGGGAAAAAATGCGTTATCTATCCCTAAATTAGTATCTCATAACTCTGAAGGGAGGCTATCTGTTTTTAGGTGAAGGCGCGTGTATTATGTTAATATATTAAGTTATGTTCAGCAACCACACTAGTGATCTTAACGGTATCTATCACCTGTGGAATAAAACGTTTATGTCCAGTGACAGATTCCAAACACTAGAGATTTTGGAAGAGTTGTGATGGGCTGACAAACAACTGGCAATGCACTTGAGTGCCTCTACCATATTTCAAGAAGATATTCTGCAACTTTTGTCACATTTCATTCTCTAATATCAATCATGCATGTATCATACTTTTTGATTTTTATGTATCATGCATGTATCATACTTTTACACAAGTAAAAGCAGAGAGAGGGAGAGTGTGTCCTTTTGAAATAACTTACAAATAAAAAGAAAGGCGACTGCAGTGAAAAATGAACGGCACAATAAAGCCTAGTACTCACATGCTACTGACTTTTTTTAAATCTTAATATCTTAACTTATTCCCTATATCCTTCCTATAAAGTGACTCTAAAAGCATTTATTATATTCCTTATGGCATATGATATGTATGCATTATGACTTTATAAACCAGTTGCAAAAATCTTTTTAGCTATTTTTTTATCCAGGGCGATTTCTTCAGAGTAACTTAAGTTCTCATTTTTGAAAACGGTTTCTCAATTACTATCAAAACAAACATTCTGACAACTGCAAAGCTTCAAACTAAGAATGCTGTATCGGCTAATTAATCAAATTTCAAAGGAGTCCAAAATTTTCTGAGTGAGACAGGAAAGAATAATTAGCAATAGAGCAAATATCAAGTCTTGCTATCTCGGCCCACCCTTAGCCAATCCTCTCTCTAACATTTTTTTATTTTAAACATATTAATTAAAAGAAATATTCTCCTAGGCTTTTTCTTACAGATAGGCTCTTGAGATGTAGCTCAGAAACATCTTCTCTTAACATCAAAAGAAAAAATAAATCAAAACTGCAACATATACTTTTTAAGGCATACTTTTTTTGAAGGCATCAAAGTAAGAATCATAGGCCACAAGAGCACCCTAAGTCAGCTCTCCCCCATAAATGACTACAGGTCTTTGTGAATTGTAAATTTAATTGTTTCTGGAATTCTCATTCTTTTCAAAACATTATTATTAGTATTTAATCCAAATCAACTCTTTTTCCAAAATTTATCTTAAAAAGGTGTCAACCTCTACCCTATAAAAGTGTCTTTATATTAGTAGGATTTACTGCAGCATATTACCATCACACAATGTAAAAAAAAAAAAAGTCAAGCTTAATTTTCAAGCAATACTAAACAATAAGAAAATCAACACAAACAGTTCAACTTGGTCAGGCACGTGCCACAGCTGCCTACTTTTTTTCATTAACTCTGCATTTTCAAAGGCTACCGTCACTCCTTACAAGCCCGTAATTAGGTTTGCGCTACAAGCAGCATTTTTGCGTGGGCAGCTTACTCACAACAGGAGCTTGCACAATGACAGTCCTTCTTGCCTCTTCTTTTTAAGGAAGACAAGAAGAAGATGAGCCATTTTCTATACCTCTTCCTCAGGAGCGGGGTGCCTGGCTTCCCCGAGTGCTCCTCCCATCTCAGCAGTACCTCACACATAACACGTTAGCTCTTCCCCTACTATGCTTTCCTAGGGTCGAAGCGGGGGTTGTTTAAAACAGAGTCCTACAGGTGTTTGGCCTCTGTAATTTGTATTTCAACTGCTGACACTTCCTAGCACAAGCACAACACCACCACAAAAAGATAAAATCTAAGCGCACGATAAGGACAAAAATCCATCTGCACTCCCACAAACAGGAAAAAAAGTTGTATTTATGTCATCTGCGAGACGGTCTCAGATGATCAGGTCTGCAACAGATGCAGCACCCCCCAAACGCGGCGCTCCGGCAGCGGCGGGCGCTCCCGCCGCGCCCCGCGCAGGAGGTGGGGCCCGGCGCCCCGCATCCCACCCTCTCTCACGGTCTCGGGGCCGGGCTCCCGCTCACCTTGGACCGCCAGCTCCTTCGTCGGCGGGGCGGGCGGGCCGACGGGCCGCCGCCGGGGCAGCAGCGTCCTCAGCACGGCGCAGAGCTCGGAGCGGCGGCCTGGCCCTCCCCATGGCGTGAGGGGCGGCGGAAGGCGCCCCTGCCCCGCCGGCAGCTGGCCGCGCACCTCCCTCCAGAGCCGGCCCAGCTCTGCAGCCCCGGCAGATGCCGCTCGCCCCTCCTGCCCCCCGCCTCCACACACGGCGGCGAGGGGGGGAGATGCTTCCCCACCCTCCCCGAGCGGCACAGTCCCCTCCGCCTCAACGGCGGCGCCGCACAGCCGCCTGTTGGCTACCTGCGGCTTCTCCAGCCAGACGCGCACCGCCGCCCAGAAGCCATGAGGCAGGGCAGCGCCGCCATCCCGCACAGCCGCCGTCCCCACCAGCCCCATAATAGCCCCGCCGCTGCCGCGCAGGCGGAGGAGGCGGAGCGCGTCGCAGGCTGCTCTCGTCAGTTCCTGAGGCAGGGACGGCGGCGGCCTCAGGTAGGTACCGCGGCGTTTAGCCCCAGGCCGGGCCTTTGAAGCCCTACGCGAGGCGGCCGCGGGCTGTCCGCCTCACGGCGCAACGGCCGCGGCCAGGGCGGGCGGGAAGCGCCTCCTGTCAGCCCTCCCCGTGAGCCGCACCTGCTGCCGTGTGGGGCGCGGTGAGAAACTGCTGCGATGCAGTACTGCAGCTGAAAAATCCGGGGTACCGTCTGCTCCCAGAAGCAAATGTAGGTTGGAGGATTTTACCGTATTTATAGCCTTTGTTTGAGGAAAGTCTGTATCGTTGTGACAGCGGCTACGGTACCTCAGCGTAGAAACGCCTTTCTGAAAGCGGACTCCAAACTGGGAACGCTGACTGACAACCTGACAGGCCCCTAGCTGCCCGACTCTTCAGGGAAACAACTCTCGGTAGATTTTTTGTAGTAAAAACCAGAACATTATGTAGTGTTGTTTTTTTTTTCCCCTCCGAGCAGAAACGAGGCCCCACCCTCAATTTAGACTGTTCAAATAGCGGTTGTGCAACGAAATCTCAAAGGATTCTTAAAGGTGGTTTACTTCCCTGCCTTTAACCTCTCTGGTGTTGTCTCTCTCTGGGCAACTGCCATCACCAGTTTTTTATTTTATTTTCTAGCAGCTCTGCATTTGCGAGTAACGGTATTTCTGACAGAGTAAGTGTACAATATTGTTATTTGTGACAGCTATCAAGTGTCATCATTATGCAAGATAATTGATGATAATACACTGCAAATGGAAATATTCCCTTGGGATTTCCATACCGTTCTTGTTGTCCAGTCGTGAATTTGAATTGCTAGCAGCAGCGGCACCTTCCACATAAAAAGGTTTTCACTTCAGCATTTCTCAGTGAAACTGCAGCAGTTCTCAGCAAATTGAAAATAACATGCGTTATTTTTTACTGCCACATCCACACACAGATTTCGAAATGTCAGCACAAGGCTGAAATTAACGCTGAGATTATTCTTTAGGGCAGTCCTTTGTTACTTTAGGGCAGTCCTATTGTAACTGCCTGTTTTGGTTTCCTAATTAGTTTTGAAACTGTTTGCTTGGAACCAAACTATATTAAAACATTGTGTGAAGACAGAGAAATTGTAATTTTTTTGAAGTATAGGATTGGTTTTTATGAATGCTTAGGTTTTCTCATTTGAGCAATCTTATTGATTTGCAATGTAAATGAAGTTAGCTGCAATAACTGCAATATTTTGATGTAAATTTTTCTCTGTTCTGAGCCAGAAGCCTTGAATTTCTGCCTGATTTACCTGTTTTCCAGTTAGAAGAGTAATGTCTGTTTATTTGGCTTCAGGTTGAAATGCTCTTTCTCAGTGCCTTTTTTTCCCCCCATCTCTTTTCTTTCCAAACCTGTTGCTCAGTACTGGAACTGCACCTTCCTAGAACCAATTTGGAGGTCACATGCAGAAATACTATCCTACAGTCCTTTTCTACTATGTCTGTACTGTACTAGAAAATGAACTCTGTAAGAGGATTAGGTCAAAAGAAAAGAAATATAGCCAAGAGACATATCAAGATGATGAGGAAAAAAAAAGTGACAGAAAAAATAGAATGCCAGTACTTTATTACGTTCATAGTCCGTACTATGCCGACCAGACCCATCCCACAGGGAAGTCTGTTGCCTCCCTGGGGCCCGGGTTAGAGACGTTACTAGGAAACTCCCTGCTCTGGTACGGTCCTCTGATTATTCCCCGCTATTGGTTATGCAGGTTGGCTATGATGAGGTTGCGGAGAGAAGTCCAAAAGTGATGAAAAGGGACTTCAGGGCACTGGGGTGATTGGTTGAGGGATCAGGAGCACAGGTAGTGTTTTCCTCAATCCCATCAGTGGCAGGGAAGAGTACTGAAAGGAACAGGAAAACTCGCCTGCTCAACACGTGGCTCAGAGACTGGTGCCGTCGGGGAAATTTTGTGGTTTTTTATTATGGGGACTTTTACACGGCACCAGGCCTGCTGGTGACAGATAGAGTTCAGCTATCTCAAAGGGGGAAAAGGCTTTTTGGCCATGAGTTGGTGGGGCTCATCGAGAGGGCTTTAAACTAGGTTTGAAGTGGGAAGGGGATGTAAGCAGGCTCACTAGAGAGGAGCCTAAGGGTGGCATGCCAATGTTGGGAGTGAAATCAATAGCCCAGCTCAAGTGCATCTACACCAATGCACGCAGCGTGGGCAACAAAACAGGAGGAGCTGGAAGCCATTGTGCAGCAGGATAGCTATGACTTAGTCACCATCACAGAAATGTGGTGGGATGACTCTCATGACTGGAGTGCTGCAATGGATGGCTATAAGCTCTTCAGAAGGGATAGGCAAGGAAGGAGAGGCGGTGGGGTAGCCCTGTATGTTAGGGAGTGTTTTGTTTGTGTAGAACTCGGCAATTATGATGATAAAGTCAAGTGCTTATGGCTAAGGATGAGGGGGAAAGCCAACAAGGCAGATATCCTGCTGGGTGTCTGTTACAGACCACCCAACCAGGATGAAGAGCCAGATGAAGCATTCTATAAACAGCTGGCAGAAGTCTCAGAATCACTAGCCCTTGTTCTCGTGGGGGACTTCAACTTACCGGACGCCTGGTGGAAATACAACACAGCAGAGAGGAAACAGTGTAGGAGGTTCCTGGAATGTGTGGAAGATAAATTCCTGACACAGCTGGTAAGTGAGTCTACCAGGGGAGGTGCCTCGCTTGACCTGCTGTTTACAAACAGAGAAGGACTGGTGGGAGATGTGGTGGTTGGAGGCCATCTTGGGCTTAGTGACCATGATATGATGAAGTTCTTGATTTGGGGCAAAGTAGGGAGGGGGGTGAGCAAAACCACTACCATGGACTTCCGGAGGGCAGACTTTGGCCTGTTCAGGACACTGGTTGAGAGAGTCCTTTGGGAGACAGTCCTGAAGGGCAAAGGGGTCCAGGAAGGCTGGGCATGCTTCAAGAAGGAAGTCTTAAAGGCGCAGGAGCAGGCTGTCCCCATGTGCCGTAAGACAAACCGGCGGGGAAGACGACCAGCCTAGCTGAACAGGGAGCTTTTGCTGGGACTCAGGGAAAAAAAGGGGAGTTTACCACTTTTGGAAGAAGGGGCAGGCAACTCAAGAAGAGTACAGGGATCTCGTCAAGTCATGCAGAGAGAAAATTAGAAATGCAAAAGCCCAGCTAGAACTCAATCTGGCCACTGTTGTAAGAGATAATACAAAATGTTTTTACAAATACATTAACAACAAAAAGAGCCAAGGAGAATCTCCCTCTTTTATTGGATGCGGGGGGGGCAACATTGCCACCAAGGATGAGGAAAAAGCTGAGGTATTTAATGCCTTCTTTGCCTCAGAGTCTTTAATAGTCAGACCAGTTATCCCCAGGGCATTCAGCCCCCTGAGCTGGAAGACAGGGACGGAGAGCAGAATGAACCCCCCATAGTCCAGGAGGAAGCAGTTAATGACCTGCTATGCCACCTGGACACTCACAAGTCTATGGGGCCGGACGGGATCCAGCCGAGAGTACTGAGGGAGCTGGCAGAGGAGCTTGCCAAGCCACTCTCCATCACTTATCAGCAGTCCTGGTTAACAGGGGAGGCCCCAGATGACTGGAGGCTTGCCAATGTGACCCCCATCTACAAGAAGGGCCGGAAGGAGGATCCGGGGAACTACAGGCCTGTCAGCCTGACCTCGGTACCGGGGAAGATTATGGAGTGGTTCATCTTGAGCGTGCTCAACAGGCATGTGCAGGCCAACCAGGGGATCAGGCCCAGCCAGCATGGGTTCATGAAAGGCAGCTCCTGCTTGACCAACCTGATTTCCTTCTATGACCAGGTGACCGGCCTAGTGGATGAAGGAAAGGCTGTAGATGTTATCTACCTGGACTTTAGTAAAGCCTTTGACACTGTCTCCCACAGCATTCTCCTGGAGAAGCTGGCGGCTCATGGCTTAGGCGGGTGTACTCTTCGCTGGGCAAAAAACTGGCTGGATGGCCGAGCCCAGACAGTTGTGGTGAATGGAATCAAATCCAGTTGGCAGCAGGTCACAAGGGGTGTTGCCCAGGGCTCAGTTTTGGGGCCAGTCTTGTTTAATATCTTTACCAATGATCTGGACGAGGGGATTGAGTGTGGCCTCAGTAAGTTTGCAGATGGCACCAAATTGGGTGGGAGTGTTGATCTGCTTGAGGGTAGGAAGGCTCTGCAGAGGGACCTGGACAGGCTGGATCCATGGGCTGAGGTCAATTGTATGAGGTTCAACAAGGCCAAGTGCTGGGTCCTGCACTTGGGTCACAACAACCCCATGCAATGCTACAGGCTTGGGGAAGAGTGGCTGGAAACCTGCCCAGTGGAAAAGGACCTGGGGGTGCTGGTCGACAGCCAACTGAACATGAGCCAGCAGTGTGCCCAGGTGGCTAATAGCATCCTGGCTTGTATCAGCAATAGTGTGGCCAGCAGGAGTAGGGAAGTGATCGTGCCCCTGTACTCGGCACTGGTGAGGCCGCACCTCGAATCCTGTGTTCAGTTTTGGGTCCCTCAATACAAGAGAGACCTTGAGGTGCTGGAGCGTGTCCAGAGAAGGGCAACGAAGCTGGTGAAGGGTCTGGAGCACAAGTCTGATGAGGAGCGGCTGAGGGAACTGGGGTTGTTCAGCCTGGAGAAGCAGAGGCTGAGGGGAGACCTTATCGCTCTCTACAACTGCCTGAAAGGAGGTTGTAGAGAGGTGGGCGTCAGTCTCTTCTCCCAAGTAACTGGAGATAGGACAAGAGGAAATGGCCTCAAGTTGCACCAGGGGAGGTTTAGATTGGATATTAGGAAAAATTTCTTTACTGCAAGGGTGGTCAAGCATTGGAACAGGCTGCCCAGAGAGGTGGTTGAGTCCCCATCCCTGGAGGAGTTAAAAAAACGTGTAGATGTGGCACTTCAGGACATGGTTTAGTAGGCATGGAGGTGTTGGCGTGACGGTTAGACTAGATGATCTTAGAGGTCTTTTCCAACCTTACTGATTCTATGATTCTATACTGAGCCCTTGGCCAGCCCTGGGTCTGGATGTCCTCCCAGTAGCTTTGAGAATTGCTTCTTCCAGCCAGTCACCTTGTTATAATGTGTCCAGCTTCTGTTCCCCTGCCTGATCATTTTTGCATCTTACAAGCATATCACAGATCTCTGCCATCTGCATGAAGTGACAGAAATTGCTGGATGTGATATGAGCAGGTAGCAGCAGAGGGCACTCCAACATCTGCTTCTGGAAGCAGCAGAGGCATAAGCCCTTACTCTTTGGGCCAGGTTCTAACACAAAGCGAGATTCCCCTTCTCTCCAAAACCAGTGCAATTGTACCTACTGGTAATGAAATTCTCCTGGTTCTGTGAAGTTTTGCAATGCACTTGTGTGACCTATAGATATACACAGCAAAATGCTAGCAGACTTCATGGGGCCTTACTGCTTTTGATGACATACACCTGAGCCTGAGGTCAACTCAGCACAGAAAAAATGTATTCAGAAAAAAATGTTTAGTGAGAAGACAGACTAAAAATGTTATAAGCCACCACATAACAGAAATGAAAATTTAAACTTTAGGGAAGAAAGAAGGAAAAGTGAAGTTTAAGTGTGGTTGCAAAGTTTGTACTTTGTATTATTTTAAATTTATTCTTGAGTGTGGCAATGTGACACTTAAGAGAAATGCATACCTACATGCTTACAATTTTCCAGAACTGCATTATCCATGTAGAAGAAAAGCCCTGTAGTTTAATGTGTTTTGTAGAAGTCACTACTGTGATAGTTTTATTTGACTTCCTTTATGCAGGTTTACTCTGTACCTTTTACAGACCCCTTGCAGACAGGGCCTCCTGCTTGTCCTATTCGTCTGTTCTGTTCAAGTCAATGTTAAGTAATGGACAACATGTTGATATTGTTCTAGTTTCACGATTCTAAATGTTCACCATATCAAAGCAATGGAATAGTATACAGGGCTGGAGGTGTTTATGTTTCCCCTCTGTAAAGCCACCTACTTGTTTCTGTGCCATACTCCTAATGGCCTGGGCAGATATGCCCAGGTAGCATAGTGCTCACATAGCCAAGTGGATCTGTGGGAGCTAACCCAGTTCTGGACAAGATTAAATTAGGCAAAGGAGATGCAAATGTGCAGAATTTTACAGAAATTTGTTTCTTGCAATTGGTGTACATGAAATAAAGGTTTTATTGCCCACTTACTCTTTCATATCTTCAACCAGTGGAAGATAAGGGCAGAGTTCCTACTGTTTCCCTGTTGTCTTCTGTCTTGTGTTTATGCATGAACAGCGGCTCATCGCTTCAGTTATATAAAAACAAACCTTAGCATATAACCAACATGCCATTTATGTTTCCCCTCTGTAAAGCCACCTACTTGTTTCTGTGCCATACTCCTAATGGCCTGGGCAGATATGCCCAGTTAAAAGTTGTTTAAATGTTGACTAGCAATGTGGAGATAATACAGACATCTTCTGCGTTTGAACAGGGCTTTGTATACATGTTTGGGTGCTTTAATATTTTATTATTTTGTATTTAAGTTAGAAGCGAGGTAACAATTATTCACATTATGTTATTTAAGACATGTTATTTTCTTGCCTGGATCTTTTATCTCATCCTCCCTTTCTTATTATGCAATACTAACCAATGGTGTCCCTGTTTCATATTTTGTTCATTTTTAAAGGTTTAGCTTATACCAAGCCAATTGAATTAGAAAAATGGAATGGCAAGCTTTTAGTTGTCTCTGCACTGCTGTACTCATACATTTGAACAAGTCTATGGATTTAATTAACAACCCCTTTGATTTCTTTTTATTATTAAAAATTAGACATCTGCAGTGCTTCAGTTCGTGATGTATCTTTTCTTGTTTGGTGCAGTTTAGCTAACAATGGCATCCACACTGAATCTGAAGGAAGCCACTGGCAACCAAAGTTCATGGGATACTTTGCTACCAGATTTCCCTAAAGGACCGCTTTGCAAATATCGTAAGAAAGCTTCCTTCAACTGGAAGGAGATGGCAGTGTTCCTAGATGGCGAAGATATCATCCAGCTTAAGGTAAACTTTGGAAGAATTGTAAATGTGTTTTAATTTTGGAGATACCTTATCAGTAGAAGCAAGTATGTGATTTTCAAAGGGAGACTATTTACTTTAATAATACTCTGTAGATATGGAGCATGAATAAACTGGTTTTGCACATCCGATTTTCAGAACAGAACTGAACTTTTAAGCAACCTACTTTGCTGTCTCATAAGGCTCATTTCATTACTGAACATCAGTACAGGGGACACCAGCAGGTGCTACATTACAGAACTTCATTTCAAACTGAGAACTATATTCTACCATATTTCTTTACTGTACTGTTTGTATTAAATCGTATATGCCATGGTTTTACAATGCACTTAAGATGAGCTAAGTTCATGCCACTGTCATAGTATTTCTGTCTTCCTTTGACCTGACATAATTTCCTATGATCTTCTGTGCTTGCATTAATGCTTATGTGGCACTGCAGTTGGACAAATTAGCATGCCTACCTCGCTGAAAGCTAACCCTACCAAAAAAAGAGATTAATTGCAGCGCAAGAGATGGTGTGGGAATGCATGATTTGGAGATGGAGGAGGAGAAAGAACTGGCTTTTTTGAAGCTGGTATAGATTTACATGGAATTAAGCTAATCTTAGGAGGTAGGTCAGTGAAATCAAAAATGCCTTGTTCTGCATCTGATCGATACGCTTAAGAGCATGGAAAAAACACAAGTGCTCTGTGTCTGAAGGAGTTTCAAAGCTGTATGGGCAAATAGTGTTCATACAGAGAGAGGGAATGACCCTACCTTTCAAAGAAAAGCACAGGAAATCTTCTGGTTTTCTTCCTTCTTACTGCATCATTCTCTTCAGAGGGGAGGAAAGGACTTTAAAAACCTTTTTAAAAGATTTTGCCGAAGGCACTGCATTTTTTTTTTCTAAATTACATGACAGACAATTAAGAAGATGTGGATATCTTGAAGACACAGAGATCTGATGTAAAAAAAATGCCATAGTATGTAATCTAACGAAAAAAAATCCAAATTAAAACATTAAAAGATGCACATCCCATTATCGAATGGCTGCATATGATGATTCCATTAAATGGAGTACATTTCTACTTTCATCTGGGAACAGAGCAGTTGTGGTAGCTTAATGGCTTTACCATTATGGCATATTTGTAGCAGAGTGTAACCCCTGGAGTTTTACCTTTATCCTCAGATTGAGGGCCATTGCCCTTTAGATCCTGCCATCGGCTTCATATAGTAAAATAATGAAGCTGCTATAAAAAGCAAGTTTTACCAAACTGTTCTCTTACATTCAGAGTGAATCAGTCCCACACTTACTACTTCATGACAAAGGAGCCTTCATAAAATTTATCTGCCTGAACTGTATATACAATGACAGACTATTTTTTAATTCTCTGGAGTTTTGGTTTTATAAATTTACATCTTCTATCAAACGATTGTAGTTTGAGGCCTAGTATTAACCAAGAATAACATTAACTTGTTTTGTTAATGCTTTTAGATAACATTCTCATGTCAGTTTTTTCCCCCTCAAGAACAGAATCTTCTCTGCTCTGGAAAGTGATCCTCTCTTTGCACGTCATCCTGGAGAAGAGTTGTGCCGTGAGAAATATCAGGAGCTGACATTCCTGCGCTGTAAAAAACTCTTCGAGTATGATTTTGTAACTCAGCAAGAGATCATAGAGAACCCATTAAAGATATTTAATATGGTGATCTTTATAGGAATGTACGATTGGTCTCCATGTCTCCAGTATTTCTTACATTGTGGTGTAAGTACAGTTCAAAGGGTATAGTGGTGTATATTTGAATTTAAGTGTCTTGTAATACCATAATTCTGTTGCTTTCTGCCTATTTTATTAAAGCTATATCTTTTCCCAGTCCTTTGTTTTAAAAAATAGAATTCAGTTTAACTTTTAGAAGAATCAGAGAGCTGTGGGATGAAGTTAGTAGCTCTTTGTCATTAAGCCCTGTCTCCACTGGAATCCCACCTGGCAAGTAAAGGTGGAGCAGTATAGACAGAGCTACAGAAAGATATTTTGATGCCTACAGTTCCACCTTCTTTTGTCCACTCCTCTGCCTCCTCTCTAGGGCAGTAGCAGCCAAAGAACTTGGTTGTTGGGCCCTATTTGGTGGCTGTGTCTTTGCTACAGATACAGGTATCAGAAACTTCCTTGCCTAACCCTCAGTGTCTTGATTCAGGGCAGAATCCAGAAGGAATGGAAAACAGTGTAAAGTTTCTCACTGACATTGATGGCGGGGATTCTGTTCATCAGTTGCTCCCTAGATGAGTCTCTCAGAAAGAATACTTGACATAGCTGGTCAAGAAATATTAGTTGAATTAATTAATTAATTACTACTATTCACATGGCAGGGGACGGTCTGGGAATTATAGGGTTTTTTATGTGCATATCCATCTAGAAAAACTGAAGGTTAAAAACAGTGTTCTTGTCTGATCTTGAAGCAGCTACCTTCAGTTCCCTATCCATTTGCAGTAAAACAAACTAGAACAGTCTTAAAGTTTTACTTTGCTCAAGGGAACGTCAGTAAGAACAAGTGGAAAGTGAGCTCATTAAGCATTTTTAAGAGTTTGCAGTGAAGGCTTGGACAGGTTAGAGCTCTGAAAAGTTCAGTCGTCTGTAAAGGGGCCTTGACAAGATCAAATCCTGACTTACCTGGTCCAGCTATAGTCTAAGCAGTAGTTTACTGTGCAGCCTACTTTCCCTGGTCTCTTTAACAGCCATCATTGTTACAAATTATTACGCATGTGCAATTTGTGCTTTCCATCACGGGGTCACTGATCTCATTCATAATTCTCTGTTTTTACAGGTATTTGCAGGTACAATTTTGGGTGCTTCTAAGAGGTTTGCAGACTTTGTGAAACAAGTTTATAGCATGGAGGTAAATTTTTTTTTTATAACTTGTGAGAAACGGGCACCGTCAGAACCGTGGCACTACCTGCACCTTTGTGTTATTTCTGATCTCTTTATGTACCTAGGTACTTCTAAATAGCAAAAGAAAAGACCAAGGAGCAGATTCAAGCACTGAGCCCTGACTGTCTTCACTGCTAGCTATTACACCACTTCCTGGATCTGTTTTAGACTGTCCAAGTTAACATGCAGACAAAGTTTGGGGACTTCTCCCAAAAGGCAGTATAGATGACACTACACCAGTTTAGTCTCCGTCCACAGTCATTTAAGAGTATCCCAGCAAGTTTTGCACGCTTGAAGACTCCTACCTCCCGCATCTACATCATACCCTGTGCAATACATACCCTTGCCATGATGCTATAAAAATTCCATTCTGATGCTATAAAATGGAAAATAATAATGTCTTAATGCCACAGAAACACCACATGGAGTCCCATGGAAACTTAGGACCAAGTACTCTGCAGAATAAGTGCAGCCTATCTGATATAGAAGGAGCCAATCCTAAACAATTTCTCCTGTCTATGCCATTTGGCCATGTGGGCAGCATTCACCGTCTGGCCTGACCCTCTTTGATTTTGCAAGATGTACATGCTGAGCACACCCAAACTGAGCTTCATGCTTCTTTTGTTATTCTTCATCGCTGCTTATCTTTTTTTTTTGCCAACCATTCACCTTCCTTTCTTATTTAATTTTCTGAAATTGTGTGTTTATCTGTCTGCTCATAGACAACAATATACTGCTACGTAGTTCTGATTGGATACCCCATGCTGAAGATCAGGATGAATTCTTTTAATGACTCTCAGTCTAAGCAAAAGCCTTAGGATATGTATTTGTCAGAATAATTTTGCCTGAGGCTTTAGTTTTTTGGTTTGTTTTGTTTTTTTATTCTCACTTGCTTTTCAAATGTTTGTTACTGAAGAATATGTACTACAGGCCAAACCAGTCTAGGGTAAGGGGTTGCAGCATCCACTTTTCAGTATGGCTTCAAGCAGGCAGTGTTCCCAAATGCTGCTGAGAACCAACTGTATCCATACATTGATCTGATATAAAATTATCCCCTTCAATAATGTAGGCTATTTGCAATTTAAAAAAAAACAGCCTTGTTCTGTTTTTCCCCTAACTTTGGGAGTTCCCAGAACTCCTTGTAATGCAAGCAGACTTGCCGATTTTCACCACACAACAGTTCTTTCAACCCAGACAGCTGAAAATTTAGTCAGTGGATGTAATAATCTGTACCTGCCTGAATGAGTCAGCCATCAGCAAAGGAAAAAAATACCTGTTACTCTACTGCAGGCATGATGTCCTAGCCTTAGGGTTAGATTTGATTGGTTTCTTGCAATTGCAAGTTACTTTCCAACAGCTGAATTTGCAATCATTTGAAAATCTTACAGTTTTAATTGCTGTAATAAAGTGGTCTTGAACTGTGCCTTATATCTCCTTATTTAGATTTTTGGATGTTTTGCTCTGACTGAACTCAGCCATGGAACTAATACCAAAGGCATACGGACTACTGCCACATTTGATCATAGCACTCAGGTTAGTCCTTAATGCACAGGAATAATGTTTGACACTTAAGCTCTGTTACTTACTAACAGGACAGAATGATTCAGGGATTTCTTTGATTAACAAGAAACCATCAAGTTCAACTCCAAATGTAAAAAAAACCCTCAAATATTTATATTATTATAAATATTTACAACAAAGCCAGCAATTTCTATTTTCTTTCTTTCTTTCTCTTCTGGTTCTGATATAAAATAAGGATAGCATCCTTCTCCTTTGTTGTCTCTCTTAAGGAATAGTTGGACAAGCGGATTAAATTGTCTTTTGTCTTTAAATATGAAGGCTTTATATACACAGATTAGGATTATTTCCTGAGGATTAGAAAAAGAAATACAAAAAAGAGATAACAAGACTATCAAAGAGACCCAAAGAAGAAGACAATAAACTGCTTTTTCCATTAGGATAGTGCTTACTATTAATAAATTGTTTTCTGAAATCAACACTACTGCAGAAATAAATTCATTGTCCTAACATTTTTTCAGTAAATGAATAGAACTCATTGTAGTTTTACATTAAGGGAGAAGAAATAGAAATTAAGAGATGAGGCTGATAGAACTTTCTCTCTCTCTCTGTAATGTACATGCTTGGTTTGTGCCAAGTTGAATTTAAAATGTGTTATTTAATGTCCCAAGAAGGTAGGCTTATCATCTCGCCCGAAGATGATGCCATTTTATTGCACTGTAATATACAGAACTAGGTGCTATTACTGTCAACAACAATGTCACATCATAAAGTGGCTTGAGAAGAATGAGAAATGAGAGTCACAGATTTGAAACAAGATTTTATATTCTTCAGTAGGACAACTGCATTTTTTCATATACAAGCAATTCAGTGAGCATTTATGCAACATGGATGATCAAATCCCTTTCCAGGAAAAAAAACCCAAAAACCACAAAACCAAAACTTGTGAGATTGGCAGCATGAAAAGTTCCATTGAAATAAATTGAGTTTTAGGCTGGTGCACTGCAGTAAAAGTGACTGAAATGACTAAATCTTTGTTAAGATCATGAAGCTCTGAGTTCAGATTTCTTTTACATCCAGAAAGCACGCTATTTGGAATCTAAAAATCTGAATGCTGAAGCTATGTCTACATTTCAGGATGCATGTATTCTTCAGAATTCCCACTACTCATGGTCCTCCAGTTGTCCAAACTGGGAAGCATGCTGCCTTTCACACTGTCAACCAGGCTTCCTTTCCATACAAAACTGCGTAAGGAGGAGGTGGTCCCTGCATAGGTTTCAGCCCTCACAGCTGAAACAGCCCTCACAGTCCGTCACGTGGACTCATACATAGCTCAGCTTAACCTAAAATCCAGGAAATGCTTCTGAGTCCATCACTTTGCTTTACTTTTTTTAACTGCTTAAGTGAGCAATTAAAGGCTGAATTTCAGGCTTTACAATGAAGTAATGAACTTTTTCAGCTCTAAATTTTTCCTAGCTACATGTATTCTCTCCAAAGTTGAACACAATAAGAGAGATCTCAGCTGTGGGAGTGGAGCACAGAATGAAACCCTGGCAATTAATAGATGTTTTCAAAGTGTTACTATGGTCATGCAAAAAAAAAAGAAAATAGCCGTGTGTTGATTTTTGGTTTATAAAATTTGCTCCTTTCTTTCCTGGCTACAGGAATTTATCATCAATACTCCTGACTTTGAAGCTGCAAAGTTCTGGGTTGGTAATATGGGGAAACATGCCACTCATGCAGTTGTGTACGCCCAGCTCTATACTCCTGATGGACAGTGCCAAGGATTACATTCCTTTATTGTACAGGTAGGGTACAAATATTGCTGATCTTTTTTTATTTTTGGGGGGAGTGGGTTTAAATTAAAGACTTTCTGTTATGCTGTTATCTGACCAGCAGATTCTTTAATTTATGCCTTCAACATTTATTGCAATTGTAACAAGTGTACTGTTTTTAAATGTTCACTGATTTTGTGATGGTTGTACAGCCAGTTTTATACTGTCAGTTTTCTGCAAAAAATTCTGAAAAATACAAAAGAGCTGAAACGCCTCCAGATTATCATCCTACCTATATAGTTAGGACCAACCTATGCTATATGAAGTCCTGAAAGTCTTGGATGAGGCTTAGGATGATTTATGTCTGCCAATGCTGCAGGCTGATCTCCATGAAATCTGCAAGCTTCTACCACAGAGATCAGTTTATAAGATTAAAGGCATCAGAAAATATGGCAATGCAGTAGAGAAGTTATGCATAGTAAAATGAACTAGTTGGAGACTGAACAGAATTTGTTACAAAATAGGGGAATATCTCAGAGCTCATTGTTACATAAAAGTTCCATTGATTCCTACTATATCTGTGTACACCTGAAGAAGGCTTCAATGCAGTCATCAGTGTAAAGGCATATTGAACACAGTGATGTAATTAGCATCATATTGCCAAAGTGATTTTCATTAAGGGATCTATGTCCTGAATGAGAGGATACGTAAGTACAAGTTATATCCAGGATTACGTGCTTGAAAAAAACAAAGAGCTTTCTTTAGCATTAATAACAGAATACAAGTTGGGAATGTTTTCACTGTTTGAAAAGTTCAGCCAATAACTTCTATTGTTCCACAACTGAAATAATGTTTCGTTCCACTTCTATGCAGATTCGAGATACTAAAACTCTCCTACCAATGCCAGGTGTGATGGTAGGCGACATAGGAAAGAAACTTGGGCAGAATGGGTTGGATAATGGGTAAGTCAATCCATTTGAAGGAGGAAGCATTCTACATTATATCACACTGTAGTGATGCAAATATTCTGTGTCAGTTCTGTCTTTACTTCTGAGATATTCACTAGTGGTTTTAAGTTGTTGGTATTTCTAAAAAAACCCCCAGATTGAAAAATCTTGAATTTCAGTATTTTCTATCTGAATAACCATAGTCTTTCTGCTTCTCTCACTTTTTAGAATATGAAGTGACACTGATACTCTGTGAATATCCCCAAGCATTCTTGCAGTCATAGACTCTGCAACAATAATAATGAAAAGAAAACAATAATAATAAAAAAACCCTGAAAATCCATTAAGTTCTGAGTAAAGAACTTAATCAGCCTGTCCACCCATCTGGGTATATGCCCTTAATTATTTTACCTGTCAATTTCCAGCCCACAGGAAGGCTAATGGAGGTCCACAGACAAGGTTTATTGTTAGTAAAGATGTAAGATTAATGAGACCCAGAAGAGAAACTAGGTATCTTGTTTAAACCATGGGATTTCTGGACTAATCCTGTTCACTGCAGAAGAGAAGGAGAAGGTTAGTTATTTTTTTCTGTATTCTCTGTGTACAGTTGAAACAAAAAAGTACCTGGGCTCCCTTTCTGCCTTTCTGAGTCACGGACTTCAGTGGCCTTACTGTGTCTCTGCTAACCAAAGGCATCAGATGGGGAGGAGAGACAGTGAGGAAATAGAGGTAGATTTCCGCATTAAAACAGCCATTATGTAAAAATTATGATTTAAACTCCTGTGTTAGTTACATAGCTCTGTGTAAAGATAGAGACCTAAAATAGTAAGGGGGGGGTCATTTCTTTACGCCTCAGATTTACGTCTTTCTGTTGATTCAGTTCGTTATAGATACATGTATTGTCCTTCCTAACATGCCATGCCAGTAAACAAAGTATAGACATCTGTCGTGGTTTAACCCCAGTCGGCAACTAAGCCCCACACAGCTTCTCTCTCACCATCCCCCCTGGTGGGATGGGGGAGAGAATCTGAAGAGCAAAAGTAAGAAAACTCATGGGTTGAGATAAGAACAGTTTAATAATTGAAATATTATAATAATAATAATAATAATAATAATAATAATAAATAATTGTAATGAAAAGCAAAACAACAAGAGAGAGCAAGAGGAACAAAACACAGGAAAAACAAGTGATGCAACTGCTCACCACCTGCCGACTGATGCCCAGCCAGTCCCTGAGCAGCAATCGCTGCCCCCCGGCCAACTCCCCCCAGTTTCTATACTGAGCATGACATCATATGGTATGGAATAGCCCTTTGGCCAGTTTGGGTCAGCTGTCCTGGCTATGCTCCCTCCCAGCCTCTTGTGCACCTCCTTGTTGGCAGAGTATGGGAAGCTGAAAAGTCCTTGACTTAGTATAAACACTGCTTAGCAACAAGTAAAACATCAGTGTGTTATCGCAGTATTCTCATGCTAAATCCAAAACACAGCACTATACCAGCTACTAGGAAGAAAATTAACTCTGTCCCAGCCCAAACCAGGAAAACATCCTAAGGTATGCTGCTTTCAAATATAATGGCTTTGACTGGCTTTCCAGAAGGTCGTAGGTCTTTTGTAGTTTGTTGTCTGTACCAGCCTCCTCCTGATGTCCCAAATAGCCTGTAGTGGCAAAAATAGCACTGACTTTTATAATTATGTAGATCAGTCTCATTGATGCTCTGTTGCCTGAAGACATAGATGAAATAAAGAAAAAAAAAAACATACAGAAAGTGAAGTTTTATAGAGGAAAAATGTGAGAAAAGGCCTGGAAAAGAAGGGGATTTGGGTTTTGGTAGGTATTTTTGCGTGCATCTGCGTTACAAACTAGTAGCCACCAGATGGCACAGCAACATGGGCCTGAGTAATCGAAGTGTAATTCAGCTTCATATTTCTGTAGAAATGGTCAAATTCTGCTGTTCATTCTTAATTTGCAGCATAGTTTTATATGCAACACAAGGAAGGAGAAGAGTGTGCTTGTCACATGACATCAAAATGCACATAATTTTAAAATCCATTTATCTTTTGATCTACTGGGAAAAAACAGAGCATTTCTTAAAATATCGATAATAACTGAATAATCTGAAATGATAATCCACATAATACACTGTAAATAAGAGATACCAATAACTTCTTATCTTAATGTCAGATGGAATCCCTTATCTTAGTTATGACATCACATGTCATTTAAAGCAATCATAGGGCATTCTAATATTTCTGTTTACTTTGCATATGCTGCTTTAAAAAAATATTATTTTCTGCTAACAGTAGTGCCTGAGGAGCCCCAGTTATGGATCTAGATCTCTTAAGTATGGATTAAGACAGTCCCTGCACTAGAAAGCTTAAGTCCAAGACAGCACCTGCAGATTAAGATAGAGGGATGAGGGAGCCCAAGTTTACCAATAGATACCCTTCATTCAGCTCAAAACTGTAGGAGCCTGTGTTCCTGATCTGCCTCAACTATTTTCTTTGGAGAGGTCTGAGGCTAGATGGCAACATTGCTCACAAGAAGTAGAGAACTAGTTTTCACTTTCCAAGCTTTCTGCTCACACTGAGCTGTCAAACATGTCAGGACTTGTACACATTGCTTCTGAGAGGTACATGAAGTCCTGGATGGGGACTGGAGAAGCAGTAGCTTCATAGCTCTGCATTTGTTTGCAGAGAGGACAAGCTGTGCCACTCTAGAAGATGGACCCTTGGTTGCATTATCTGCAAAATGCCAAGATTCACGGGGAGACATTTCATCCTGGGCCACCAGACACTGCCTTGTCAAGGTGTTCTGCTAAGCAGTTTAGTAATGTTATATCCTAGCTTATCCCAGAGAAAGCACAACCTGCAGTTCTTGTGCACTATAGGATCCTGTTGTATGTGGTGATGAGAAAACATTCCATTATGCTGTGACTACAAGTGTTAGTCTCTGCTGCATGCTTTGCCAGTTTTTTGAATGTATGTGTGAAGTCTGGTTCAACTACCATGGGCACTTAGTAAATCAGATCTATTTCCATGTAGTTACACTCAGGATAAATGGTCAGAGTGAAGATCAGAGTCTGTCATCTCTGGCAGAGATGTCAGGTTTTGCTCCTGCACTTCAAGAAGTTTATGCTACTAATTTTCAATATGGGTATAGAGAGTTAAGCTCCTGAACATTTATGTAGGACATGGGGAAGAAATTCCAGAGCTTCCCTGGAAAATGCCATTGATTTATGCTATGTAAGAGAACAGAGTAGGTGATTGTAGTTGTCCCTTCTGGCTTTGGAAAACAATTAATCTCTTGGGTCATTTGGCTGAAGGCTGGTTTCCTGCTAACACAGAGTGTAATGTTTTCAGTAAGAGAAAGAATTTCAGAAGTAATGTGGGAATTTTTGCAGTGTAAATCCAATTGACTAGCCTGCTCCTTCTAAGTCTGTCTTTCCAAATAATTCTCATAGCTTCATAATTGGAATGTCCAAAAATCACATGGGTTTTGCAAGGCTTTGTAACTTCAGCTACCCTGACAAAAAAGACAAAATCACTTTAGAATATTTTAAAATATTTTTCTTTCTCTCTGTCATTTACAACAATTTGTGTAATCAATACATAAATTGTTAAAAATAGAACTCAGTTTTTTCTTATGGAGAGTTTAGACTGGTTTTGTGGTTACCAAAAAATAAATCAGACTGCCACCAGGGGATGCAAGTGCTTCAGTCTTTATTTTTATAATATAAAAATGTCCACCTGTTGCTAGTGCTCTGGCAGTCTTTGAAATGTGCTGTTCACTGAGGTCCCAAAATGGAAGTAGCTGAGGAAAAAAACAACCACTGAAAAAAACTCTGGGTATTTGGGATCCAGGGGCTTTTCAGTAAAATACATGGCAGGCATAAGAGGAGGGACATAAAGCAAGAGCTTGGGTAGGTGCTGATGTGCATTTCTGTTTCTTCCCTTTGGGTTCTTTTTTATTTTTGTCTACCCTGACTAGTGTAACATTACCAAAATTACCTGTTACTGCAGTGCACGTCAGTAAATGATTGCCACTGAATCGGTCGGTGGTGAACCGATTTCATGTCCAGTTGTAACTAGCAGCAAATTGCTGCTTTCCTCACTCCAGAAATAGAAATGATGCCCAACTGAATCTGCATGGCGAAGAGTTTGAAAATCAGTTATCTTTGAGTTCCTGAAGTGGTGTTTAACATGCCTGTCTTTGTAAAAGATGCTGTGAGCTCTTTCAGCTGTATTCACTGATAATGTGTATGCAGTTTCTTGAGCAGACAAAAGCTATAAGGGAAGAACTAGTGAAATGAAGCTATCAAAGATACAGCAAACCACTGCCAGACAGAAAGCTATTTATTTTAACTGAATTGTTTGTAGGAGAGAAGAGGATCTTTCTGGGGGAAGAAGAATTGTTAGCTGTATCTAATTATAATGATGGACTTTGGAAAACGGAAGTTTTTTATTAGCTGTTTAACAGCCTTTTATGTACAATTAAAATGTAATCAGTCTCCACACATACAACATGCTAAGACATTCAGCATGTTCTCTAGCAATCACTGAGGCCAGATTCAGTTTTCTGGATACTGAAAACAAAACAACACCCAAGAGGAAATGGGTAAAGGGAATTTATTGTGCAGAAAAGCTGTGAAAAAAATGGTGTAAAAGAATCCCTTCTGGAAAGAGATTGCAGGTTCTGAAAGCCCTCACTACAGTTCCTTGTATATTGGCAAAGATGGCATACATCACACAACGTCCAAGTCTTTACAGATGACTTTTAAATGGTTAATTCATTTTTTTTTTTCTTTGTTACTATTTCAGTATCAGTGCCAATAATACATTAAGATTCTGCTACTGCTAGTTTAAGGGTAGAGGAAATGAAAGTCTAGTCCTTCAAAGGGTTTTTGTCTCCTAGTATTTATCCTCTTAACTCTTATATAGATTTTGCAATGGTTGCAGTTATTTCACTAGGAAGATAGGAGCTGAAATACGTGGTTGAAGCCTAAATAGTCTTTGGAGCTTCAACTTACAATCTGAAGCAGTAGTTTGGTGAAGATAATTTCCATACTCAGCTTCTTTGGTTGTTTGCTTCTACTCCCACACTGCTTTTTTCTTTGCACTGGGACAAACATTTGTGTAGCTGTGTAAGGGACTCAGCTAGGGAACTGGAACTGCCTGAAGACTAATCTGACAAAAAAAACCCAAATTTGGCTGTCTTCAGCCAGATCATTTGTCAGGTCTGGTTCACTGCAGGGCCACAGAAGAGGCTGTTCCAGTACAGGGAAAGGGACAGTACAGAGATGTGAATAAGAAAGCAAGTGTAGAAATCGGTCCTGCTGCTCAAATAAACAAGCTTATGCTTGTTTAACGTTTTTATTGTCCTGCAGCCTCTGACCAGAATCACAAACAATTGCAATAGTAATGAAGCAGCTATAAAACAAAATGTTAAAAATGCCTGTACCTTTACTTATATTGTCTGAATACGGTACCATCAATCCTTCAATCCTTATGAACAGTGCCACTTTCACACTTAAACCAAATATTTTGCAGGGCACATCTTGCATATTTGCAATTTAAGTCAAAACAGTGATTTTTGCAGTGGAATCATTGATATTTCCCTGTTTTGCCCTCTCCACTTAGTTTCTACAGTCAAGGTTAGACACTATATGGGACATACAGTGCTGTGCACATTGAGAAGATGTAGTCACATTGCTAAAGAGTGCTGCCTTATCCCCTCATTTTTGTCACTCACAAGGACCGCAAAACTGTGTAGCCATAGCCAGTTCATTGCAATGCCTGTCACACTGACAGGCATTTGATGCTGCTAATGGGGAAAGGTAGATTCAGATCTGGTCACGCATTTGTTTTATCACCCACAGAAATACAGCCTCGCATCTGCAGTGAACTTCAAACAACCTTTTTTCTTTCTTAGGAGAGCTCCACAAGCTCTGCTCTCCTGCAGCTTGACAGTTGCAGGAGTCTGCACATGCAGAACTTCCTTGCAAGACTGGCACTTAGACTATGAGAACTTTAGGGTGAGTGGGTCTTTGTGTGTCCATGAAACCCATTAAGATAGGATTAGGGAGGCCTATAAAATGGTGTGTTGTTTTACCATTGCTATTGAGCATTACTGTTGCAGAGCTGCATTCTTAGATTAGAGCATTGATTGTAGAAACTAGAGCTAAAATATTGCCTTCCAGTTTTCCCCAGCTTCTCTGTAACTCTTCTCAACTCTAACCTTTCTGTGAATTTCAGTCTGGAGTATGTGGCTGTTTTCTTTCCTCTTGCAAGTTTTTCACCAAACCTCTGAAGTGTTATTCTTCCCAAGGTTTACTGTGTCCCATAAACAGCCGAGACCACTTGAGTCACAGCCTTCCAATACCATTCACCTGCTTTCTGTTTCTGGCTGGAAGGATTGAAGGAACTGTCACTGCACCATCTCTAACGTAGTCAATAACAAAAGCTGGCAGGAAAGGCATTTTACTGAGTCTGAAATTCACCAAAGCATGTTTGAGCTATTTGTACTATAGGTAACAGCTTATTAATTTAGTACTGGCAAAAGGACCTCATAGCTTTTCCAGCTGCTCCTTTTTTATCAGAATTACTGCACACCAGATGAATTACTATGGCATGATTTAAAGTCAGTAAGATTAACTTTGCTTGAAATGTTCCCTAAACTACTGGCCAAAGAACCCAAACAAGAATGCTACTATTGGAATCGCACTTCACTCTGCTTAGCTAATCTAGGTAGAAATCTATGTGATACAGATTTTTTTTTACCTGTGGGCTACATGATGCAAAATTGCACATTGCTATAGAGCCCTGTGATATATATTTAAAATGACAGCTATCTGTCTGTCTTGCTGAGAGGTCTTAATCTTAGTCACACTATTTTCTATGCAGAAGAGGCCCTAAGTAGGGTAGCTTTCAAACCTATGGTCTTGTCATCACCATCTGAAATTTAGCCATTTTCCAAACTTGCTAGTACATAGTATCCCCATGACTGTGTATACAGTTCCATTATTGTAAGATATTTCTTCAATTCTTTAAGGAGATTTTTCCCCTAAATGCGTTGACAGATGTGGTCCATGTCTATTCACTATGCTTTCTAGGCTAATAACCATTAGAAATGTGATCGTTGACTTCATTAAATCTTACTATTTATTTTTAACATGTTCCGATATCAAGTTCAAATTGGCCAGTATGTCTAGCAATTTCAAATAGCAAAGTTCTTGGAGAAGGAGCGTAACAGCGGTTGGCAATGATCTCACAAGGTTGCCTAACTCCCAGGTCCTGTAAGGTTCTGCTTTTATTTTCAACACTGGTGCTTATAGGCAATATATCTTATTTCTTTACGCATGGGAATTTTCTGTGTGGTTTTTAATTGCTAGTTCCGTCTCTCTCTTTTGCTTCTTAAAGTTTTTGCCATCTTATATGCATTTATTTTGGTAGCAGCTTACCGAAAAAGAAGGAAATAATATATCTGTAATGGACAATATCAAGGGAAAAATCTAAACTTTCAAAAACTGTTATTTGAACTAATTTTGATTTTAAGAAAATAGATTGTTATATAATGATTGTAAATTTAGTATTCTGGTTCACTAGCTGTGAAAAAAGTTATTATAAGGGGTATACATGTGGTTTTTAATCAAAATAATTCTAGGTAATCTTTTATGTGGTACAGAACTAGGTACATTGTATTTATGTCAGACAGATTATAATAAAACTTTCTACAAGATTTTTTGCCCTTTCCAACAAAAGACTTCCTCTAGATTTAACTATTTGGGATTGTATCACAACAGATGAAAGTGGGTAAAACTGTTTAGGTCAGTTTGGGAGCTGTTTTGTTTGGCACACATCTGCCACAAGTTCAGTATTAGTAGGCTTGAATTTCCTAAAAGTGGGTTATTAGTATATAGATTTATATATTAGTAGATTTGAATTTGCTTTTAAGAACTCGGAGTTTCAAGCACGTATCAATATAAATAGTTTCCTACAACTGCACAACTTTGCTGAATGAGGTGAATGAATCACTACAGTGTAAAACACAAAAGGACAATTCGCCATCTCGTTCATTGTCATTACTACCACGAATCTTAACTGTTCATCACACACAGGACTAAACGTGCTCCAAATATGTATTTGCAAAGAGAAAGCCCAAGGGCTGGAGCCCTTTGAAATTTCTTCCTAATCTGTGCCCCAAAGATTGTATCATCTCTCTGTTAGGTCAACTCTTCCGTTAGTCTGGCTTATGATTCCAGTTTTTACCGCCCATTCAATATTATTTTTAAAATAGTATTCCATTGCTTTCTTCCATGCATCTTTTCCTGCTTGCGAGGGATCCTTTATAAACATCCATGAAGCTCCCTTACTTTTATCACTTTCATTCCTCCTTAACATTCTCATTTGCTGTAATGGCTTTTAAAAAAATGCCAATGTGCTGTGACTGGCAGGTATCATATCAAGAAAGTATTCTTCAGTAGTTAGTGTCTGCCTCACCATTTGTTTGAACACATTTGTAGCTTATTGCCTTATGCTTGGATTGTAAGCTCCTAGGAGGAAGCACCTTCTTGTAGTTCTATGGATGTACAGTAACGAGGAAAAGAGCGTGCGAAACTAGGGACCTAAACCTTGCCATACACACTCTCCTGTAATTAAAGTAATGAGTAGTAATAATTAAAAAGCTCAAGTTCTGTCTAACATGCATACTATTGATTAAAAATATTGGAGTTGCTATACAGTTTTAGTTGTGATGGATTTTATTTGGGATATAGGGAGCAGAGAATGTGAATTTAACCATAAGATCTTTTTTGAATGAGGTTTTTTATTTTCAGTGATATGAAAACAGTATCAACAAAGATGGAAATCAGATTTTTGGAAATTCTGAATTTTCTTCTGTTAGAAAGTAGTGTTGTTTCACTGAAACCGGCACTTAATAAAGCACTTTCTAGCATCGTTAAGGCCAGTAAGCAGCTGGTTCTTGGTTAGGATAGTATGCTTTTCTCTGTGGCTAAGTCCGAAAATACTGTGTATCTCTAAGGCTGAATAAATTCAGTATGCAGATATGTTTCCTTGGAAACAACTCGTAATTTTAAAGCACATGCAGCAATGCAGCCCTTATGTAATTTATTAATGTGAAAGACCTGGCTCTCGTGAGCCTTATTAAATAGATCAGCCTGTATTGGCAGGAGAAAGGAATTTGCTTTGATTACAAATACAGCTTTTCAAGTGCTATTAGATACTGAGATATTCGTGAGTGGAGCTGATATTACTGCTATTGTGCCAAGTTGTATTGCCCATTTGGGTGAAACAGTTCATACACTTTCTTCCTGAAGAATATGAATTCTCAGGATATTCTGCCTACTCTAACAACTTCCTTCTTTATTGCTGCTAGGGTGCCCCAATTTAGAAAAGGTTATCTTGCTCTTCCTTTTTAAGATGCCACATTCCAGGGAACAGAAATCCTAGTTTGAGTTTAAACAAAGGAAATTCTCCATTCAGTTCCTTCTCGGGGCACTATTTCAGCTATGTCCTCATTTGTATTGCAATAACATGAATGATCCTCACAGATCTATGTTTTAGACTCATAAAAATATATAGTGTCTCTATTCCAAAGCAGTCTCCAGACTGGACTGAACGACACTTCAGTAAAGCACGTGGTTCAGCAGAATTGTTTGTGGCTGGGAATTATTAGGAGTCAGAATGGCCTAGTCAGGTTCTAAGCAGAAGGAAGTTGTTAATCTTCCCAAGCTTTTCGATAGCTGAGATATATCAAGCTAAGTAACTTGCCTAAACACGTGCAGACTGAGAATCCAGTTCAGCTTTCTGGGCTGTTGGTGAAAGTGTCTGTCAAACTGCCTCTGTGTCAGGTCTCTAATAAGTAACTTTACCTGTCCCTCCCCTCAAACAGAATACATTGCTCATCCTTCCATTAGTTGTTTACTTCTTTACTTACAAAGCTGCTGAAATGGTCTCCTAGAGTCAATGACGTGTTTGTTTTGGTTTTGTAAGCATCATCTTTTTTTAAAAAAAAACCAAACTGAAGAGTTATAACAAATAATTTCCCATCTTGAATTTCCTCTGCTGCCCTGAGTGTGAAAGCCTTGATTCTGCCAAGCATACTCTCCTGAAGTTACCTACCTGGCTTGATGGGCACTGTTTTCAGTTCACTGATATGCCTGAGATCATTATGCAATCGTGCCTTTGTCATGACCTTTTTTCTGTGATGTACACTCCTCAGACTATGTTGAGGTAGATTTTACATTGCTTGTATATTTTTTTAAACAGATTTGCCATGTTCCACAATGTCAGGATACCTAAAGAAAACATAGTGAATACAGCTGGAGATGTGACAGCTGAGGGGAAGTACTCAAGTTCACTCAAGGTATGAATCAAGGTTTTGTTTCATAAATACAGTTCATTAAATATACAAAGGTATAAGTAGGTTAAGAGATAGCGCATGGGCCTCTCATGTTGGGACATACTAGATACCTGGACTTAAATAAGGCTGTTGACAATTTCACAGGAGGTAGTCAGAATGCCGTTTTTTTAATTGCCTTTCAGAGATGTCTCAACTCACCTTACTGATTTTACTGACTTCTTGCTCTTTGCGCTACCCCACTGATCCCAAAGTAGTTTAGAGAAACTACGTTTGAGTCTTGCCTGAACGCCTTATCTGAATGTGTCAAGAAACAAAATTGGCCAATCCTCTGGGCTTCTGATCATGCTACCAGAGTTGTAGCTTTAGGGGGGATGTAAATGAAATGTTAGCCTCACCATTCAGTCTGTGCCCTTTATTCATGCAGGATGTTAAAGAGCATTTTAGTGCAGCTCTGGGATCCCTGTCCACTGGCAGAATTCTGATCACGGGAATTTCCGTGACCAATTTAAAGCTTGCCTTATCAATAGCCATTCGCTTCTCAGCAGCTCGCCGTCAGTTTGGACCAACTGATGATGAAGAAATACCTGTTCTTGAATACCAAACACAGGTAAATACTTTGGAATTCACATCTACAGGCTTTTATATAATGAAACTCAGATTCAGAGCTACTGCAGATCAAAATAGCAACACTGAAGTTCATGAAATTAAAGTTGTCTATGTCATCTGAAGTGTCATTCTAGTGCAACTGTGGGGGTTCATTCCAACTCAAGACCTTCTCCTGGCATGATCAGGCTTTTGACATAAGTTCTTGGAATAGCAAAACCCAAAATATTCATGTTTCTCTGAAGTACCTAGAAACATTTGTATTCTAAAATAGTAAGCTTTTCAGAGAAAGACTGTCTTCTATGCACACGTGAAAGTACTGCAGATGTAGAAACTAGTATTTGTTTAAAAATGTCGGTGCCTTTTTTGCTGCTATGCTAATTTTCTCTTTTTTAGCCTTTATGCGTTAAAAGTATAGAAATCAATGACGTTCATTGTGGTGAAGTCTCAAGCTAGCACTAATTTTGAGAGGAATATAACCAATGTTTTTCTGCAGATTATGCAGATGAAAAACTCCTTTTGCTCTGAAAAAGTAGAACAGGAGTATGTAGGGTAACTGGGAAACAGAGAAAACTCAGATCTGCTGAATGAGAAGGGCTAATATATTAAGAAGTGCTGAAAACAGACCTGCCCTGTTTTTGTCCTTGCAAAGTGAGTGCTTTTTTCCAGGTTTGCACTTAGTCTTGCAACTTTGAAAGATTTCATGGGTTTCTACAAACTAGTGAAAGCTGCCTTCTTTCCACCTCTTCTGAATAAGCCAGGGTCTGCTTCCCACTATTCTTTGAGTCTCTCAATTTTTCTCAGTTTTGGCTTGTTTTGTGGGCTCTGCTTGCTGAGCCTCTCATTCCCTTCTTGCTCTACCACAAAAGCTTCCTCAAGCACTTTCTCTTTTCCTTCATGGGCTCCAAGTTGCGTGGAGCAGCAAAGATGCTTTTTTATCTGCTTCCCAGCCCTGGTTTGGTTTTTTTTTTTTTGTTTTTTTGTTTTTTGTTTTTTTTTTTCACAAAATGCAACCAGCACTAAGGCACATTCAGCAATGAACAAGCAAGTGAAGTCGTGTAGGTACTGAAGAAACACATGAATCATGACTGGCCCCAGCATGCCAGACATTGTATAAACACAGGGCAAAAATATGTCGTTGGTCCCCAAAGCTTCAGTGAACTTTTGCACTGGTTTAACAGAATGTTTATCACAAATTCATAAAATGCATGAACTAGAATAACGTAACTGTAACTTGTGTATAGAGTAGTTACACTTAATTATGTTTATAGATGGTTATTGTTAAGTTCTCTTCTCCATAAAACAGTTTTCCAATTTGAACAAAGTAAAAACAAATGAGTTGGTTCAATATTATAAGATAATTACATATATATAACTACAAAAATATATATCAATTTGTGATCAAATCAATTTAATTTTTATTCTAGCAATGGCGTCTTCTTCCTTATCTGGCTGCCACATATGCCTTCGATTATTTCTCCAAATCCCTGTTTGAGAACTTTGTAGAATTTTATGCAGGCTTATTGACAAAGCAAAGGAGTCAGAGACAGGTGAGGTATTTACACATTTCTTCTTTGCTGAGTTCTTACTATAATAAACTGGAAATTGTTAAATAAAGGACCTACTTAGAAGTCTTATGCCATCTTACAATCAAGAACACTAGAGCAATGTCTCAGAAATATGGGACATACAAAGTAATGATTAAAGTTGCATTCAGAAAAGCAACCAAATTAGTTTTGATGGAGTGGTTAAAGTTTTATTGATTTCTGTGGGATTTAAGCTTATGTTCCCTTGCAGAATTGTTTATCATCGATACATGATGGTAATGCAAATTCAGCTTATAACTGTTGTAAATGATACTGCAGGGGGCATATATCAAAGACTTTCTGAAATGATACTATTCTTAATTCCTGCACAGACTATGTGAGTCTGACTTGAGTTGCAATTCATATTCATGCATTAGGATAAATATTTTTGGAGAAGAATGTTAAGACTTTTGAGTCTTAATGCTGAATTGCTCATCCACATTGGAAGTCATTGGAAGTCATCCACCATTGGAAGTCACCCCTTTACAGAGGAAATAGTTTGATCTATCTGTCTCTATACAAGGACTGATTCTCAACCAAAATAACTGCAGCATGCTTTTTTATAGCATTTACATTTTATTTATTTTTCAAAATTTTGAAAATGTTAATTGTTAGGGCCTACACACTGGCTGTGTATTGCTCAGATCTCACTTAAACACTCAGGCTTTTTTCAGCTAAAATAAAGCTCATGAAATATGTGGTACTAATGGCTGGGTATTCTAATTTCTCCTCTTTGCGCAAAACACAGAATAATCTGTTTGATTTTTTTAATCTGATATTTTATCTCTGGAGGTCTCCAGTGCAGTCACTAATCTTAGGCAAAACAGTGGCTATCAGAAAAAAAATCATGATAGAAAAAAATCTGATTGTTGACAACATTAAGAATGTAATCCTTTTGAATTCCTTTTGTTCTACAGGAGATCTTAAACAAACAAACAAACAAAACCAACCAGGGAGTTACTCTTAAATAAGCTTTGGTAGTATCAACCCACTATCTCCAGAAACTGGAATTCCAAACACATTTTCAAAGGAGGGCTAACAGAGTTAGTGTAAATGCAGACTACTGGGATTCTCTGGACATTGAGGGGTTACATTTAAGTTTTCCTACTCTTTACAAAACTGATGGTTGAAAGGTCACTTTCAAGCCTTACTGCTTTACACTGTTTTCAGTGTAAGGCAGTAAATATTATAAATATCCCCTTGCTGACTGGGGAGAGAGTGATTGCTTATGTCACAGAGGGGATAGAAGCTTTCTCTGGACATGCGGCCTTCAACCACCTGCCTCTCCATCTTTGGGAGGAAAAGGTTGGTAAGCAGTGAACTTTCCCATGCAATGCCATGTCAGCTGGCACATCTGAGCTAAGATGTACCCACGTGTCCATTACCTGGCAAAAATTATTGCTGTCCCGTATAAGACAATTAGTGCTGAAGGTTTTTCAGTTGTGGCACGGGTTTTTTTGTGGAAGCAAAAAATATAGTCTGCCCTTACACACATCTCAGAAAACTTTATATATGTATTGCCAGTCACTCTTTTCTTCATTATAAAGCACTACGCATAGCTATGGCTTTAACTGGTCACAGACTTACTTTGTGTAAAAGTTATTACTCACTTGTAACTTGTTTTTCACAAAGGCTGATTTGGGACGTGAGATTCATGCCCTATCTGCTGCCAGCAAACCACTGCTTTCTTGGATTGCTCAGCAGGCAGCCCAGGAGTGCCGAGAAGCTTGTGGAGGACATGGTTACCTTGCCAGTAAGTTACAGACTTCTGCATACACTGATGAGAAAGAGAATGGTTATGTTGATTTGTTCTTTGACTGTTGTGTCATGGTGTCTGAATTTTAGCAATATGTTTAGAAAGGGTTTTTTCCTCATATGCATATTTTTAAAGTTCGTTTCATACCTGATACCACAAAAAAAATCTAAACCCGTGCAGTATCTGCACCAGCATTTGGCCAGACTGTACATGTAATTCAGTCTCAGTTCCAAAAATAAAGATGCAGACTTTATAGATGAAAATTCCCCTTGTAAGATGAATGCCACGCTTTTCTAAAATCTTTACAGTATATTCATTTTCACAAGCTAAACAGTAAACTTTCAAGCTCATCTTTTGTTAACAATAGCTATACATACAGGAACAGACAACTCTCTTGCATTTTGTCACAGAATGATTATTTAATCCCTCTTAGCTTCCATTAATACATTGCAATGTATTAAATTGTGCGCTTGTTCTTATTAAGTGAATCGTCTGGGTGAAATCCGAAATGACAATGATCCAAACTGCACATATGAGGGAGATAACAATGTCCTGCTTCAGCAAACCAGCAACTACTTAATGAGCTGGATGAATTGCATAAGAGGTAAGTTTTTATTGTGGAATTCTATGCTGGACCCAACAGTGTGTAGCTAATGGAATTAGGAGGTAATTTCATACTGAAAGAAACTGACAGTCATTTAATCATTTTGTAGAGCATGAGTAATGTGCTACACACTCCATCATATGATACAGTCACAATACACAGATATTTGCTGCAAGAAATATTCTTTCTCCTAAGTCTTGGAGAAGCTAGCTAGATGTTTTGCCATCCCTAATCAGGTTAAGTGTATCTTACTCCCTGAGAAGTGCAGTTTAGTTCAATGGAACTACTCCTAAAGTCATTGTAAGTCTGGGTACCCTCTGCTGATTGTACTTAAAACAGTTGATATCGCCTAACTTGGTAGCAATATCCATCGGTACATTTTGTAGTTCTCTAGATTTTTTTCCCATTTTCTAGCAGTGAGTTTCACCAGCATCTTACAGAACTGGAAAACTCAGCAATAGGAGTTGAACCTTATGGGGCTTATAGGCAGTGATGTCAGGTTTTTCAGCACTTGTCCACCAGTCCTCATTTGGCTGGACTAGGCCATAATAAAATAAATATTATGGCCTAATTGCAGCTGGCCTATCAAGTGTATGCATGGCTTTGTAATAGGCTTTTAGTTCCAAAGACTCTGATTCCTTTTCTCATAAATAATTTTTATTTTCTTTGGTATTTCAGATAAAGCTCCTTTTGAATCCCCTCTTGGAACAATAAACGTTTTACAAGACTACCATCATATCCTTGGCTGGAAATTCACAGCCGTTACTGCTGAAGATTGCATGGACTCCTCAGGTAGCCTTCTGCTGTTGTTAAACTGATTCTAGAATCTTAAATTCCTTTCCAGAGATTTGAGATTCAAACTCTGCTACTTATTAGATATTTGTCATATTACTATTTGCTGACTTTCTTTGTATTATATGCATTTCAATTTACTAAGAACATAGGACATATTTTGAAATGCAAACTATTGTCCCCAGCGTCAATTCTGGAATGGAGGATAGCATCAGGTATTTTTCTTCCATTTTTGGTCCTCTAAAATAGCATTTGTGATCTAGTTTTTTTGCCACTGTATTGTTGTTTTCAAATGAAACTGTTGTAAGGGGCATTGATTGCCTCTACCTTATATCACTAAAATATCTTATTTTAGAAAACCATACAAGTGATTTAGAAATACGTTGAAAAGACTTTAAGTGTGTCTGCTTTTGACAGTTGCTTTTTGTTGCATAGAGAAAAATGAGTAATGGTTAAAGAAAATTCCCTGCAGTTTTCCTGGCTTACTCTGCTATAATCAAATCAAGTACGACATTAGATGTCATTCCCACTTTTCTATCACTGTGAGCCCAGATTGGCCCTTGGAGGCAAAAATTCACAAAGAAATGAGCAGATAATGAGAATAGTGACAGGGCATTGAGCAAAAGTGAATCTGTGAAACTGAGAACATACTGGGGAAAGAAACTCCAGTCTTAGTATATAAGGGAGAATCGAGTTGATTCCTAGAATTCAGTAACCGCTTCAGTGCTCAAATAATTGCAAAAAAGCTGAACTTCGGATAGTGACGCATAGTACCAGGTGAGATAGTATCACAGTAGCTATGGGGTAAAATCTGAATAACTTCAAAATACAAAGGCTTATAAGAAAAATATTAGTTCAAAACAACGGCTTGCTTTCTTCTTTGTTGTATGTCTCCAACTTGTGAAATCCAGCAGAACACAAACTGATACCTAAGCGCATGTTCTCTCCTCTCTTGTAATACCTACTGAACCAGACTATAGTTTTAAAAATATCTGAATCTGTTTATTGTTCCATTCTGTTAGAAACTGGACTGTTAGTTTAGGTGCCTAAATTTAGGCAGCATGTGAACACTCACAATTGCCTAAATGATATTCTACATTAAATCTTAAGCTAAGACACAAGCAAGCAAGATTCATACAAGGACTTTATGCTGATGTACTTTTTTCCTTAATGGTTCCAGGCTGCTCTAAAAATATAATGCACTTACGTACAAAGCAGGTCATTCAAATGCGATTACATTCAGCCACCTTTGCAATGTTAGAAGTCATGTGCTTCCACAAAATGTGGACTGTCTTCTGTTCTTGTATTCTCAGAAGACACTGAGTACCTTGCAGACCTAAGTCTTAATATGGGAAGAAAATAACAAGCTAAAAATTTTGATCGAGTCAGAAGTCTAAATTGAGCTGTGGATATACCTTGTCTTTTAGCCTGGGATCAGTTTGAACTAGTGTACGGTCAGGCATGGTATGTCTTCACTGTACGGTTACAGTCTGACTATCTTACCCAGATGTTATTTATTGCGTCTACAGTAATGGGCAAAGTGTCATGTTAATGGATTGACTAATTAACACTTTCACTTCTCATCTCAGGTAACAAACAATGAGACTGCAGTGGAATCTGCATGTGACTTCTTGCATTATAAATGTGAATGTTAAGAATTTTGGTTTTCTCTTTTTCACAGTTCCTTTAGCAGCATATAAATGGCTGGTTTGCTACCTGCTCCGAGAAAGTGACCTAAAGCTGAGCAAGGAGAAGCAGTCTGGGCGAAGTGATTTTGAGGCAAAAAACAACTGTCAGGTAATACTTACTCAGCTTCCTTATTTTATTTACTTATTCTCATGCAAGTTTGTCGGATCCTGTTAGTTTTATCTTCTTGTGTCATGAAGTACAATTTCCTCAAGCATAAAGCAGCAAGTCAAATAACTAATAAAATGTAATACCTGTCCATGTGCATTGTATTGAACGTGATAGCAGGAGGACAGTTACCGTCAGCAGAAGTCTTCCAGGATATATTTCCCTTCAGAAAAGTTGCAGGTGTGTGCTGGGTGATGTCTGTAATTTTGATAGCACAACTTCTAAAGACTAAACCTAGTACTATTAAATCTACTGCAGCATCTGATTATTACATCTCCATCTGCTCTTGCGGCTAAATACATACTGTAGGAAAGAATCTTGCTCTGGCAGGTAGGTAAACTAGATGACCTAATAGGTCTTTTCCATCTCTAATTTCTATAGTGCAAAGTACTCATGAAAGATACCAGACTGACAGCATTGGAACCTGAAAAGGAAACACTGACAATCTACATATAGCAGATCCACTCTCTCACCAGAGAGTTTTAACAGCTAGGAATGGCTTAACTCCAAATTTCAGTGTATATCCCCAAGCTCCCCAAATTCTTCCATTACCTCCATGAGAAAAACTGGCTCGCATCCAAGGAAAGAACACTTGTCATTTGTCACTGAGGAGAGAGATCTGTTCCCTGAAGATGGCCGGTGTCACTCACCTTATCTGCAAAGCTCATTAAAAAACATCAGGAAGGAATATTCAACTCTGCACCTAGAAAAGAGCCAGCCTAGCTTCAACAGGGGATGGTCTGTGTGAAACCACTGGTAGAGTGGAGGAAATCTTTTCTGTTTTTACCCTAGAAGCAGCTTATTAGAGAAACTCTTCAGCGTCAAATGCAGAATGGGAACTGCCAGAAATTCAAGTCTGATTGCCTGTCAGTTGGCCATCTCTTGGGAGGCTGGTGCTGGGGGCAGTGTGTTAAAGAGAATGATTTGCTCAGAAATATGAAGGTTCCCTTCTCTTTTATGTTCAAATGTGCTAAAATGTAAAGATACTTAGGTTAAAGATACTTATACAACTGCTTTTGAGATAGGCATTGATATACCTTAGGTCATTAGGTTTTCTTTTCTCCCTACAATTCATCTTCAGGACAGCGGGATTTTTTATTTTAAATGGCATACCTCAAAAACATCTGAAAATTATTTACAAGCTGTGTTTTAAGGATGTGCACATATTTGATTTAAAACTTTCTGGGCATGAAGAAGCACTTTTCTGTCAGCCCAGTGGCTGACTAATATATAATATTTGCTCTTGCTGTGGGAGATCTGGAAGAGATTCCTAGCCTATCCCTGGGTTACGTTGATTTGGGTATAGCTTGATAGAAACAATACAGAAGTGCAAGCAAAGGTAAAGAAGGTGTCATGGTTTAACCCCAGCCGGCAACTAAGCCCCACACAGCCGCTCGCTCAGTCCCCCCCGGTGGGATGGGGGAGAGAATCAGAAGAGTAGAAGTGAGAAAACTCGTGTATTGAGATAAAGACAGTTTAACAGGGAAACCAAAAGCCGTGCATACAAGCAAAGCAAAACAAGGAATCCATTCACTGCTTCCCATGGGCAGGCAGGTGTTCAGCCATCTCCAGGAAAGCAGGGCTCCATCACACGTAACGGTGACTTGGGAAGACAAACACCATCACTCTGAACATCCCCCCCTTCCTTCTTCTTCCCCCAGCTTTATATGCTGAGCATGATGTCATATGGTATGGAATAGCCCTTTGGACAGTTGGGGTCAGCTGTCCCAGCTGTGTCCTCTCCCAGCTTCTTGTGCACCTCCAGCCTACTCACTGGTGGGGTGGTCTGAGAAGCAGAAAAGGCCTTGACTCTGTATAAGCACTGCTCAGCAATAATGAGAACATCCCTGAATTATCACCGTTTCCAGCACAAATCCAAAACATAGCCCTATGATAGCTTCTATGAAGAAAATTAACTCTATGCCAGTCAAAACCAGCACAGAAGGAAACAGAATTATAGGAGAGAAGAATAGGGAATTAATGCTTCATTTGCGATGTTAAGACTAGGGAATTGACATTCATATCTACAAAAGTCCATCTAGTAAGGGGGAAGTCCTCCCTAAACCTGCAAAGAATAGATGTGTATTTTGCAGTTCATACTTGTATCTGAGTTTGGACATAAGTATGCCACTGAACAGCTATGAAGAGAGAGACAGTAATCTTTGGAATATGCCTTTTTTAAATGCCACAGTAGATTCAAATGCAAGGATGATGCAAGCATTTAAAAGAAAAAAGAAAAACTAATCAACTAATTCTAAATGAAAAAAAAAACCCTGAACAAATGAGCTAAAAACAAACACCAATTTACAGCATTGCAACAAATCATTCACCACAACAATGGTTTCATATTCCCCTTCTGTTCACCAACTAGAATATTTTCAGTCAGCAGTCTACTTCATGGTAGGACATATGCCACGATACAGCAAAGGTGAAGTATATAAAAGTAGACAAGTGTTCCTATGTGGGTATAATCACTTAAGGTTTTATACTCCGTATTAACAGTAACTGGTGACTTATCTTTCTGATCAGATAGTTGGCAAGGATTAGTTGGATAGTTCTTTCAAAACATATTACAGTCTATTGCGATCCATAAACAGAATCCACTCATGCTAACATGATCAGATTTTTTATTTATTATTTGAAGGGACTGTAATAAGTTTTCAATAGGTTACTGAACCACTTCGAAGATTTTATCCTCTTTATAAAACTCTGCATTATGCATTTACATTAAATAAATGTAAACCTACCTTTATCTTCTTAGAGTTATATGGGTTTATTAATGATCCTAAAGCCAGCAAACCTGATTTTGCATGGTCTTCTCTCTGATGTAGCTACTTGATCCCATACAGGCTGGGGCGCAACTGCCAAATTACCCTGGTAATAGGCATACAATATGCGCTCCCTCTGGATTTCTATAAGAGAGTACCCAAACTGGAACACAGTGGAAAATTAGGATCTTATTTCTAAGAGGCATTTCATGAGGCATTTCATGACTAATCTTTGCAAAGACATTGTAGAAAGTTTTCTCCTAGAGATTCTTCTTAGACTTTCTTTAATCTCAAGCTAGATCAGCAGATCTAAATCAACAGATCTCCACTAACTTCACCAGAGCAATGCTATTTTGCACCAGCTGAGGATTGGTTCCTTGTATTTTGTTACTCAGTGTCCTTCTTTTCTGTTTCCTAAGGTGTACTACTGTCGGTCATTAGCCATTGCTTTTATTGAACAAACAGTCTTACAAAGATATCATGACTACACTCATGATCCCAACATACCATCTACTCTGCAGCCAGTGCTTAAGAATCTCAGTGCTCTGTATGGACTCTGGTCTTTGAGTAAACATCTGGCTGTGCTCTACCAAGGTGAGATCAGCTCCCTGAGTATACTGTGCATGTCACTTTATAAAAGTCCTAACTTGGCAGGGGGAGGGAATCCTAATTAGGATTTAGATTAGAGCATTTTCTTATTGCCTGTGTAATATAAAACAATCATTCTGGATAAAATTTTCAGGGACAGGAATCTGGAGCGACAAATTAACCCAAAAGACTCTCTCTTAGCTCAAAGATGATGGAGGGCTCACAAGTTTTGCTGTAGTCCAATGCTTGGGGGAGAGGATGGGGGATAGGCAGCAAGATGCTGTAGTGTAGCTTGTTAATGCAAAAGGCTCCAAATGTCTTAGATTAATGGTTTTGCAGTCAACTCATTAATGAAAGACAGTCAATCCAATTACACAGGAGTATCTATTTAGTCTCTTGAATACTGAACTGATAAACTCCTTTGTAAAGGATTGTATCAGTGTAATCTTAACTGGTATAAGCTTCTTTGTGAATGTATTTGCAGGTGGCTATGCTTCAGGTGAACAAGCTGGTAGATTTATTCAGAATGCTATTCTGGAGCTCTGCTACAGGGTAAGCCTTCAGTATTGTCTGTTGTGATTAAATAATAATATGGTATACAAATACCAAAAAAGAGATATATCAGTAATTCTGTACTTCAGGCGGTAAATTAGCAGGATATTACATTAATAGTTTCTGAATAACTTTCTGTAAAGTTTAGTAACTCATTGACGCTGAATCTAGTCCTAGTTTATTTACCAAAAAATGAAAAACAATATATCTTACAAAATAACACTCTATCATTTGTGGCCTTGCAATCCTCATTGGAAAGCCAGTGAAATACTGCGGTCTAGTTCTATTTCATTATTGTGTTAGCTCATCAATTTTTTTTCCCAACACAAAAGCTTTTCAAACTAGATTATATTCTTTGCAGGTAAGCAAAATTTCAAAGAAGAATCTGGACATTATGTTTTTAAATTCAAAAATTCATGGGTTTATGTGTGTAAACAGTACAGTCTTGGTTAAAATGTGTTTTAAAACCTATAAGCAAAGGAGGAAAACATTTAAAATACAGTCTCTTTTGGCAATTACCCTGGGAGGAAAAAAAGCAAAATAAATCTAGATTCCTTATTGTGGATTTCTCTTAAGTTACCAATAGCTGGTACTTTATGAAGATAATCTTTATGCTGCTCTGTAGTTCACAGGTAGCCATAGACAACTACAGAAGTTGCCAAATGTATGTCTTTTGTTTCTTAACAGTTGAAAGATGATGCAGTTGCCCTGGTTGATGTCTTTGCTCCTCCTGACTTCATTCTCAACTCTCCCATTGGTAAAGCTAGTGGAGAGGTAAGAAAACCCATTTTAAAATTTGTAAGTTCCATCATTAAGAAAGGTGTTGCCTGTAAATATCCATAACATATTCAAGACACTTCACAGTTACAAAAGAAAAGGAAGACACTTTTTCAGTGGAAATACCAGAGTTAAATTGATGTCAGCAGAAAATGACATTTTGCATTTGCTGGAGGTAGGCTTCAATGGGAGACTCATGCAGTATTGCTCTAGTTTGCTCTTGTAGGCATCTTTGCTGCCGAACAAAAAAAATAAATTATACCATCTCCTAAGATTCCTTAAGGAGTAACATGTCTTTAGTATATAGCTTAATATCTTGGAGAAGTAGTAAGGTGTATTTCTTCTCTGCCTAGGACTTTTGCTGCCTTTATTGGTATTCACATTACACCCAGTTTGTGTGATGTGCATATAAATGGTGTAGAAATTATTTCTTTCTTTTAATTCTTCATATAATTTTTATTTTAATAACAGAAAGGAAAGTTTAAAACTTCTTCCAGTTAAAAATTGTATCAGAAATTGCACGATTCTTTGAAAATTCTGGTTATTCAGAGAGAATTCTAGGATATGACAGAGTATCTTGTACTAACCAGTGCAAGGTACAGCGTTAGCCAAGGGATCTCGGTAATCTTAATACAGACGTGAAGGATGCTGTTTTGTTGGCACCTCTCCTTGCTTTAATGAATATATAATCCATCCTTGTTAAGGCTGAGAGAGATTTTTTTGTATAGTCTAAACTACACAAAGCAAGAGTTGAATCAAGAGCATAAGAATGGCCATACTGGATCCAGTTCACAGAATACTCTGTAACTGACAGTGGCCAAGGAGAACACTGTATGAAACAGATGAAATATCGACGTGTTCTTCCCCTCGTCTCAACTGTTGGCAGTTGGTGGTTTAAGAGATATCTCATGTCGTAGGTTGTATTTGTATCATTCTGTTTAATAGCCACAGATGTATCTATCCTCCATTCATTTTTCCCATCCATTTTCAAATTCAGCTGCCTTTTGGCTTCCATCACACCATAGTTTCCATAATTTAATTATGAGTATAGTGAAAAAATACTTCCTAGTCCCAGTCCGTATACATTTGCTGTCTGTGGGGGCCTTTTCATTCCTCTGACAGGCCTTGTTTTCCTTCTCTGTATCTTTCCTGGTTCTGCCATATTCTTTCTGAAGTGTCATAACCAGACCTACAAGCAGGATTCAGGACGTGGGTGCACTAGGTTTGGCTATACTAGGTCATGGTACCTCTCTGCTTTTTTTTCCTTGACCTATTTAAAGAGCTGTATTTCATTCCCAAGTCTCAGCAAACCAAAATTCTTGCCTACTGGCCAACCCTACTCAGCAGGGCCAAGCTGTGGGATAACTATTATGTAGAGACTAGTGTCACAGTATGGTAGTTTGGTTAGTGTGGATAGACCCTGTAGAGAATCACTAGAGCCTGGGGAGACTGCCAGGAAGTTTGACAGGATTGCTGAGTCAAGTGTACGCAATGCTTTTCAATATTCTCTGTCTGTGTCTTCATGTCTAAAGTTGTCCATCGTTTCCATGGTGATCAAGCAATACAGAAGGCAGTCCAGATGTTTCTAACCAGACGCTGACCTAACAGAATGATTACTTTGGTAACACAGTCTCTACAAATAAAGGAGAAAAGGCTAGCTCTAGGTATCCAGCCATCTCAACAAGAGGACTATAATCATCACTGGAAACTTTGTTTCCATTTCTGTAGATTTTTGAGGATTAAATTAATGAAAGAGGTCATGGGAGGGAAGCTCCAAAGGTAACTCTAAGAGAAGGAACATCATCTGTAAGAATTTTAAGAATATCTGTATTGGCCAAAAGCCCATTTTCACCCATTATTCTGCCTCTAACAGAAGCTGTGAGCAGATGCTATAGGCAGGAATATAAAATACAGTGCAAGTACACAGTGATCCATTCCTAGAATACCACCCCCTTTCTAGCAGTCAGCTGGAGATTTCTTATCAGCAGCTGATGAAGCTGACATGTAGCGCATTTGGCTAGCTCCTCTTTGGCTAGCTCTTAGCTCGCACAAATATAGAAGCCACAGAGGCTTATTAATATTAGAGATTAATATTAGCAATATAATGTGACACATGCAGATAGGACTCTAAACACTACTGACTTCCTCGTGTGCTAAATATTTGGTAAGGTTTTTGTAAATTCATTGAGAAAATAATTTCAAGCAGTGATATCCAACCCATGTTCTGCAGAATTCAGGGAGGTTTTCTGAACTGCCTCTAAGTCTGTGGTTTTCAACTTGTGTAAATATTTTCAACTGAAATTTGAAGAAGGCTGCCAATCCCTCACTCAAAGAAAATACTTAATAAAGCTCCTTGTCTCCTGGCTGTCTATATTTAATTCTCTATTCATTGCTATCTTTGCAACTTCTAAAAACCAATGCAAACATTTTAGTAAAAATTACAGTATGGTAAAGAATAGATTATCCAAGCGTAACAGGAAAATGAATTTAATTCAGGGTAGCCTATATTGTACTGCAGTAGAGTGCCTTGCACCACCAGCCACAGATCATAATTGGAGCAGAAGAAAAGTTTCCAAATTTGTTATGGGCAGGTTTAAGCACTGAATAAGAATTCAGATTCTCTTTAAAAGAAACGTTGATGGTGTGGACATCATTTCTCCACAGAAGCTTTGACAATCTCAGCTCAAGTATGTGAAGTTATTGCCACATTTATTTCAAGATTAATTAAAAATTGTTAGACAATATTAAATCAAACTTGGAATGGAATAAATAGTTAACACTAGCCCACGTAATCAAGGTAAAATTATATTTAATATTAACTATATTATATTTCAATATTTATTTTAAACCATCACTAATATATAGGGCCAAGCCATCTTTTGATGTACCAGAAAAGCTTTTCACTTTACATCACTGACTGCTTTTATACTAGGTTATTATTGTATTATACTGTACTCCAGTTTACTGCTGAAAAGATGGCCTTCCTTTCCTCATCTTTCTATAACATTATTTAAAGTTTTAAGCTTCAGTTAATTATGAACTGCCAAATATTGCTAAAATTATACATTTGCAGAATTTACTTCACATGTACTTTTTTTTAACCGTTCCACATAAAATTGCAAATGGTTGAAGATGATGAATTAACATTCTGCTTATGAGAGAATTTCTTATGCTCAGATCAAACAGTTCACATCTGGGAGAGAAGTTATGTTACTTTCCAAAAATGTCTTGAAATAAAGGGTAAAAACAGACATGCACTAGTGCTTTCAGACACAGTCTTCAGGTTTGGACAGAACAAAGATTAGCTTAATATAACCTTGTTTCCAAATTTCTACCTTTGATAACACAACTCATATCCAGTTGAAAACAAGAAATTATAAAGGTCACTAAATGATTTACACAGATACCTGATGTTTACAGTACTTTGACATTTTGTGCTTTGTGTTTATTCTTGCCTGTACATAATTATTCACATTTGTTATCTAGAAGTTCAATCACAATCTCATTTCAACCAATAAGTTAGATGATTTATCTTGCAGAAGTTTTCTTTGTTTTATTTTCTGTATTAATTAATCCTTTTTTAATTATTATTTTGCAGTTATACAAAAATATGTGGGCAGAGATTCTTCAAGGCAGCAAAGCTCTGAACAGACCTTCATGGTGGGCAGAATTTTGTTTTAATAAACCTCTTAGAGGCAGGCTGAGGTCAAGATTGTAAACCAAACAACTTGTAAGAGGCTGGATGGTCCTGAGATGGATAGCATATTTCAAACATCAGGAGGAAATAAGACCATATGTCAAACACTGAAAATGAAAGAGATTTTCATAGAGAAGTGCCAAGTTTTAAAATAACTTCGAAATCAAGTCCAACTTGGTCTCAGGGATTGTTAACATAATGACAGGAGCAAGAGCAACACATCTGCACACTATTCGTATTTACTCAATTAAATACAAAAAAATGAAGATTCATTATGATCACTGCTTTGCATAGTTTCTATAAAAGAAATGTTCCAATCAGCCTCTTGACTTTACTGTCATATTACAGAAGTTAAATAATTAAAAAACATTTCCCACCAGGGATTATGAATAAGCTGAACAAAAGCAAAATAAAAGAGAATTTGAAGAAAAAAGAAAAAAGACATGAAGAACACCAACAGTGATAAACCTCTACTAAGGGATGGGAATCATTTCCGACAGCCCCTTTGAAGTCTGCAAAGCTATTCTGATTTACTTCATATGCCTCTGTGTTAAACTACTTGATTGCTCTTTCAGTGCAGGAGAGGATTGGGATTTTAGATAATCTGTCTTTGAAGTGTGTATCAGTCTGTATATTTTGTATATCTTTTTTTAAAAAATATGTGGTAATGCAAACTTGTAAGTCTTATATACATTCTTGGTTGGTTATAATGTTTTCAGTACTGCAAAACCAGTATCAAGCCTGGGATATATTGACGCCCATAGAAACTGCATCTATGTTTTAGGTCAGAATATACTCAAATGAATTATTATAAATGTGGTCTTGTAAGAACATATGACAGTGGTAGGCATTATTGAACATATTAGGATCTTTCTCTTTCAGCTATATTAACTATCAAATATTTTCATTCACAAATGGAAGAGACACTAACAAAGCTTTGAAAATTCAGAATATTTTATGTTTTAGATATGCTGTGAAAAACAAATTCATTTTTCCTTTATTGTATCTATGAACTGAAGTACTGTTAAAACCTAATTCCTGTTGCCCTTACTGTTGTGAGCAATCCTATCAAGCCAAAGAGATTATTTTATAAGTTAAAAAAATGAGTATTATTTATGGGTAATCAGGGGTGAATTATGGTTTGGTCTGTTAAATAAATAGCTGAGTGTTGAATTCTGCTTGAGCAGAATCAAACCCTTGTCCTTGTGGGGTTTTATAATTTCATCTATTGTTGCAGTGTCAATATATGAAAGTTTGTAAGTCTTTACAGACTGCCACAGCGTGACCAAGTAGTTCTGTAGAGGCTTCTTTGATTCCATCTAAATCCAGCACAGCTCAGGAAACATTTCATGGCTGGAGAATGTATTAAAAGGCCACTGTTAAAAAGATTTCTCAGAGTACCTCAAGGTACATTTATTTACTAAACAGATTTTTTTTTACGTTTTTGTTTGTGTTTTTAAGAGCAGTTTGTCAGAGAATCTGGGGACTCCAAGTGCATAATAACACAAGTACAGTTTAGGACAGGCCAGACAGAAGCTTTATTAACTATGATTGTAGTGAGAGAACATTCAGAGAGCATCTCCCCCTCTGCTCCCCTGTTCTCAGCCAACTGATTGCAGAGACCCAACCTATATACCGTTTCAGAAAAAAGAAAGAAAGAGGTGAGGAAAAGCAATCATTTCAATGTTAACAAAGCCAGGTATCCATCCCTGGAGGCATGGACTCCTTAGGTGGCTTGCCAACTGCCACAATTCTAAGGAATCAAACAGTAAATAATATGACTATATGAAGAGATGGGTCTTGGTGGGGCCTGTAGTAGTGGCACAACCTGTGTTATCTTAGCTCAGAAGTGGGAAGTTGGAAACACTCACAGACTGTTAGCTTTTAGTCGAAAGGAATGTTCTTTTAGTAAAGATAACTTCTTAGCCAGACCTCTCAATCTTAAATGTTAATAATTTTACCACCACAAGTTCAAGGTCAATTAAAGATGATCACCCTCAACACACTTCAGTAAAAAAACAACCAACAAGCAAACAAACAAAAACCACAAAATGCCAAAACTGTTGTTTATAGTCCCATTGGAAAAATGGATAAAAAATATCTTGTTAAACCTTACCTGTATTTTTCTTCCTGAACTTCATTTTCTTTGCCAGAGATAGTCAGTGTTGCCTGTGTTTTTTCTGCCTCTATTCTTTCTTCTTTTCTAATGAGGTGCCCTAATTCAGGATGTCCCAATAGAAGCTCTTTGTCTAGCTATTAAACTGTAGGAAACAGTCAAAAGTTTAGCCTTCTTTACTGAAAAAAAACCCCAGTATAAAGTATTTATTTTCTTTGAACCATTTTGTCTCTTTTAATAATGTCCAATAGGTGGCATCATCCCATGGAAAAAAAAATAGATCAATACAGCTAAATACCTGTCATTAGATATTATGGAATCATGGAGTCTCATGATTATCTTCACCTGTTTTCTGTATCTCTAGGGAATCCAGCAAACCTGTGCTGCTTGCATTTGTGCAGACCTGAAGGAAGTAGGCAGAGTACATTATGCCCAATATCCAGTGTGAACATCAGGATCTCTGCCAGTGGAAGGGGCACACGGGGAAGAGATGTTCTGCTACAGAAAGTGCAGAGACCAGTAGCATTGATCTGTCACTCCACATTCTGTACTATCAATTGATCAGCAGCTTTATTTCACTAACACACATGCGATTTCACCATCACCTCTGAGCTCTTCTTAAGTGATACGGTCTTTTCCTGCCTCCTTCCTCACAGCTAGGAAGCAGAACTGTATATAAATCTTGCATATAGATTATAAGTCTCTTTATGAGGCCTTTGTAGCCCAGAAGAAAAAACAAAGTGTTTGTTATGTAGCTTAAGCCACCGTCATCCAAAAAAAGCCCTGAGAAATCAGCTGTGTCACAGTAGAACAGAACTGAACACCCGGTGAGCCCCAAAGATACCCACCAAACACATGACAAGAAAAACAGACAACTCTGTAGAAATATATCCCTAAGCTGTTCCTACTAATCTTATTTATTATGACTATTTAGTCAACATCCAAACTCCCTGATAAAAGCTGAGTCCCTCTGTGCTAAGGACTGTACAAACTGGCAGCAAAGAGTGCTGTTTGTTCTGAAAAGCTTCTAACTTGGACTAGAGCAAGCACTGCAGAGAGTGCATCAGCAAGAATGTTATTATGGGCAGGCAAAACGGGATACTCAGTAAAATGTCACAATTACGGACACTACTATGAACTGTCACACAGCTTGCATTAAGCTTAGAGCTTCATGGGATCCTTGGGTACCCACACAGTTAATGGCAGAGTTAGACACCTGAGCACCAAAGCTGAAATAAGTAAAATCGAAGCAGGGGTACCGTGAGGCCTTGGGGATTTCCTCTTTGTAACACCCCTCATCTCTGTACCCCAGCCATGGGGTGATGGTGGCTGCTCACCAAGACTGTTTGCAAGCTCAGTGCCAGGTGTTCAGCAGCTGTTGGGCTTTATATGCTGCCAGCAAAGGCTATCTCCATTTACTCTCACAACTAGTACAAAGCCATGGCGCAACAAAGGCAGGCTCATTCTATGGGCCAGAGCAACTCTGCACTCAATAATTACCAAAACTCCAATATTTTCTGTACGACTATCTGGATAACCATTCTTTAATCAGTTATCACTATGAATTTCTGACTTGTATGTTAAGCAAAACCTGCATAATCAAAGGAGCAAAATATCCTTTTACTGTGAAGTCGGCAATAAGCCAAAGGTTCTAGAGGTCTTCTACATCCAGCCTCTCAGAGCGGCAGAAATTGTAAGTGTGAACTTGCAGAGTTGCAGTGTGGAGGGAGAAAGGTGTCATGAAATTTGGGATCCAATTCGCTACTAAATCATAGGGCAATAATTCAACAACGACCACAAGATGTCATTATTATATGCAGTTTGTTCCTTTTTACAGGACATTAAATAAAGGAGGCCTCTGGCAGAACAGAAAAGTCATTTCCCTCCCAGCTCAAATGCCAAATAAAGTTGGATTTGTCATTTTAACTTGGTTGGGGATCTGGGTCAAAGGCTGTCAAATAGCTTCAGTCCAAAACAATTTGGCCATGGGAATCTGTCCTTTCAAGCTGCCACATGAAAGCAGCTAAATCTGTCACCAGAAAGTTGAATCCAAGTAGGCCTGGAAGAGCCCTAGCCTACTGCTTCCCCTGTGCCCATGATGGCTTGTCCCCCGGATAGTGGCATTTTTCTTCTTTGTGACTTTGTCAGACTGCCTACCTGCCAAGAGTATTTCAAACTGGTTTCCTCTGTGATGTGGTATTTCTGCTGATGTGACTCAGTTGAAGCAAGAAAGCTCTTTTCTATCAGAAAAAACCCAAATTGTTCATATGCATTAGGACACTGAATGCGCACACCTGCCTTGCTGATGTGGCAAGATAAATACATGAATATTTAACACAGGAGTGATGGTGTCAGGAGAAAGGCTTAGGGAGCCAGATGGAAGCCCTGCCATCTTTATAGCTGCAGTTCTGTGGATACAGGTTTCCCAGAGGTGCTTGTTTTCTGCAGAGATAAGTAGACTCATACGCTGCCATTTCTGTCTGAAAGCCTCTTTCCCACTGCAATAAATGATTTATCATGCGTTCTGCAGGGTAGCAATTTTCTCTTCTGTTTGCTTTTATTCATGTATTTTCTTTGCTGACTTAATGTGTTTTCAAACCTGAGTGGTGATTTAATACTAGCACATGCGATCGGCATGACCGGTCTCTCTCTCAGATGCAACCATATGGACATCACGGAGGCCTGTGTTTCCTCTGGTAGCGCCGTACCTCCACGGGCTTCAGCAGTGTTTTGTTATTTGCAGTTCTCATTAGCCTGAGATCAGAGTAAGACACCAGATCATTTTAGCTCGGTTCACTGGCCTAAGGAGCACCATAAGCAAAGGGGAGCTCGCTGCGTGAGACATCCATGTGATAGTATAATCTGAGACAGACAGATCCAGCCACGGGAAGGTCAGCTGCGATCACAGCAGGCTGCCCACAACACTGTCAGTGGGAACAGAAGCATACAGCTTCACTCTTCGCCAAGCAAGTCAAGTCGCAGGTTTATCAAATACAAGCAGAGCATTTCACGTCGTTAGCTTTCAGAGGCAGAAAAAGAGATGAGTGCAGTTTTTGCCGAGAGCAACAGTTCTGCTGGCTACCTTGCCTTTTTCTTTCCCAGATTGTTGCGGTGTGGTTGCATTTGTTCAGCATTCCCACAGCATGAATCTCTCTTGAATAAATGCAGTTTCCATCAGGATTTTCTTCACTGTGTTTGTCAAAGAATAGACCAGCAAGAGTGTGGCTAGAACAATTCCCAGTGGATTTCCTGAAGCAAATGTACACTTTTTTTTACATTTGTGTTTGGGAACTATGGTCAACTTTAGTATCCAGCATCTGCTGAGATTTGTAGCAGACTCCAAAGACCCAGTGTCAGTGGGCAATAGCCCCCCTCACCTGCCCATGTTCTTCCATCCTCCTGCAGAGTGCCCTCCCCAACTCATTTCACCTGCTTGTCACCTCTGTACTCATAGCTTTGCTAAAAACCCATTTTTGTTTAGAAGGGCAATTTCTTGCCACAGAGAGATAACCAGGACGTGGAAAATAGCCCGTGGAAGGACCAACGTGGAGCTCTAGTTCGGTCAGACCTGTGAGACCGTGATAGAGACATGCCTTGTGCTTTCAACAGGTGATCCATGGACCAGGACACCTTCTAAAGCATCCAGAGAAAAGCAACTCTACTGCCAATATGCCGTACAGCACATACCGCACACTGGCCCTACCACCTCCACGAGGTCTTTTGGGGCAGCCTGTACATTAGCAATGGAAAACCGTTGCCTGAGAACAAAACCTCTTTTAACAGTGTAATACATTATTTTTGTAAAATGTAAGAATCAAACCAGGAATCTATAGACAGACATCATTCCCTATAGCAAAAAATATGAGCTGTGATGATAAAATTGTTTATAATGAGGCAAAAAAAAAGTACTCAACAAGTAGTTCTGCACTGTATTTACATGCTTTTATCACCGGGATGTGATGAAATACCTTCCAGTCCCTTAGAAACCCAGGAGGATGTTAAGCAACACGTACTATTGTAAATGCTTTAAAACCAGCAGACCCATATAACTGGCAACACAGGATTGTGAAGGCTTGACTAGGAAGCCTTGACTGGCCTACTCATACTCATTTCTGTTATGCTTAAGAGTATCAAAGAAATTCCACCAGATTAGAGTTTACTGAATATTATACCAATATTTTAAAAGGACAAAAAAGTGGTGAACATGATTCTGTCACAAGAAAAATAATGGAAAATCTGAAGGAGAATTCAACTAATAAAATAATTAGCATATAGTAATACAATAAATATCAATCAGAAATTTTATAGAAAATAGACTTCGTCAGACAAACCTGATTTCATTCTTGGAGGAGTTCCCAGGTATTCTCAGACTCTGTTTTTTTAATATATGTGACATGCAATGTACACATACATTTCTAAGACACCATAGTTAGTGTTACATGACACTATGAGTAAAAAATCAGCGTTCTATCAGTAAAACACACTTTAATTGGATTAGGAACTTCCTGACTGACAACATCTCAGCCGTCAGTGGAGAAATCATTGCATGTGCTTTAGGGATGTTGTTAAGGATAATCCTAGACCTGCCACTGCTTATTATTTTCCTCGGCGAGCTGGAAGTAATTGTAAAATCTCTTTTATTAAAATGTGCAGAATTGGTGGACTGGTAAATAAAGGTGAAAACAGACTTGACATACAGCATAGTCTGAAATGCATAATAAGTTTAAACCAGCCTGGTTTTGCTGACCCAAGTATGCAACAGCTCCTTCAAAAATATAGGGATAAGGAGAGATTTTGTCATTCTAGGTCAGACAGAGCTGAGACAAGGTGAATGCTTTCCTCTCCACACGGGCTGGTTGCTCTCATCAACAACTGACCTGCATTAATGTATTTGGGAGAGAACGATGCGTTTCACAATTTTTTAAAAGGTTGCAGGAGTGTCACAGGAGGAGTAAGAAAACGTGTGATCCTTACAACCTTGACAAGATCAGAGAATTCTTTCTTGTCCAGCTCTAGTTTTAAAAAAGCCACATCCCATAAATTAGACCCATAGTTATGAAGTTAGACCCATAAATATGCAGGCCTGCCTGGAAAATGGAAACTGTGTTGGGGAAAGTGAAAATTTGTACGAGTAATTCTCTCTCTGCTTGTGGAAACCAGGTGCCAGATTACTGCTTTCTCAGGGCACAAACCAGCAAAGGATGCAAAAAAGAGCAACAGTACTGACTTTAAAGCTGGAGAAAAGTGTGATACAACAGGAAACTGGACGAATTCGATGTTTAGCATGTCAAAGAGAAGCTTAAGATATGATGCGATTACAGTATTATCGGTTTGCCCAAAAGTGGAACAAAATGTTGCATGTCAAAACAAATCTTATTTGTGTCCAGTCACTTGGGACAGATTTAAGGAAATGGTTTCCTTTGAAGGAAAGTGTGTGCATGTACACACATTATTTGGGATGACCAAAGAATGGTCTATGGTTTTGTTATATGCTGTACCAAGATCCTTTAAATCTCCTTTTCAGAACAGCTGGTGCCATTTGAACTGCCCTCCAAAAAAGTACTTCTCTGAGTGTCATTAAATAATGATTTTTTTTAAGCCCACACAAACACTTGGCTTTTTCCATCTAGTTTATCAATGATGAGTGTTTGCAAAGTCCAGAACTGAGCACTGGCTGTATTTCACTAGTGTGATGGAGAAGCCAGGAAAAACATATCTCCTGGGGAGTATTCCCAGTTGTAAATTTATTTTTGACACATATAGGGTGGAATTGGGTTTCTGTGCTTGTTTTGATCTCTTTACAAATTCTTATTAAAAGAATGTCTTCCAGCTTCACAGAAACTGCATATCCTGTTCCAGTCCAAAGCTGTGCATAAAATCCTACAGCCAGAAGCGTGGGGCAGCGGGAGCACAATTTTCACAAAGTATTTCTGTAGAAAAGCTACCTTTCCCACCTGAGGAAGGGTACCACCGTCCGATCTTTGACAAGATCATAAAAAGGAAGCAACACGCAAGTGCCTAAGACACTGAGCAAGCGGCAGCCCAGTGCGTCGCTCAACACACGCATATTCACACAGTTGAGCTATGCTCTACAGCAGATGAAAGCCATGTATCTTTTCACAGCAGTCAGTTGCACTGAGCATTGTTCATCCAAGGCACAACCCGTCGGCACGGATCCAGTCAGAGCCACTCTTTGGTCTCACTGGTGGGCTCTGTTCCACGGTGGCCCCGCGACAGCCACCAGATGGTACTTTGGAGGTGCTGTCCTGCTGTACTCTGCTTGAGCAGGAGAAATCCCCTCTTAGCCTGCACAGTCCATCATGGTTATAGCGAGAGCACAGGTTCAGGGAATTTCCCTCTGTGTTTTTGGCTCACTTTTTGTTTTGGGTTTCATTTGGGTTTTTTTGACAGGGAGGGAGAATTAAAGAAGATTTTACCTTTCTATCTACCAGGTTGTCTGTTTTGACAAGCAAGGAAATAGGCACAGCATTATTTAGCCATGTTATGGTTTCTCCAGCTCAGTGTCCGTTTTTCTGGTGTCTCCTCATCATACTTCAGCTGTGAGGCCAGTTCCACAGCAAAAATTGGAGCATTTGCAGTTTTATTTCTGTTGCCAGGCTCCCTGTTCATTGTGGGAGGATTCCATATGCAATCAGAGGATGATTTTCCTCTCTGTTAAGAAATAGTCCTGGCACTAAACTGGTTGAGTCATCTTTCTGTTTGCTTGACTTCTCCCATAATAATATTATCCAAAGCTTGATTCACCAGCTAATCTCACAAGACAGGATTTTAGATGTTTAAAGAAAAAAAATAATCTTTTCCTGTTTTTTTCATTTTGACCTAAGAAAGCTCAGAGTTGAAAGAGTCATGCTGTATTTTGCTTCAATTGAGGTTAGAGAGCAAAGACTTCTACAGAAAGGTACATTCCTTAGATGTTCAATTTGCAACATGATCGATTATGGTTTGTTTTATTTGGGAGGAACATGGTAGCATCATCATTAGTAGTGAGGTGTGTCTTACCACTTCTCAGAACCATCATGTTACCTCTGAATTACCAGAATGATTCTGGAATTTTAAGATTTTACCAAATCACCAGAATTCAAACTACCAGAATGATTCCATCCATATACTGAATGGAATGTATTCAAATTCCATTCAGGGATGCAACAATAGTTCAAGAAAAACGATTAAAAGGTCCCATACAGACTCATTCATAGATGTTCCTACTTCATAAGAGTCAATGTGACTCAAGATGTCATCTGGTCAAATGCTGTTCTTCAAGACAAGATAACTATATCTGTGTTAGTCCTTAAATCTGACATTTTCTTGAATACAGATTCAATGTTAAATTGTAATTAACATACTGGAACAGGCAGGCATGGCTGTTATTCTAGAAATCTATTATTTTTTCATCACATGTTTTTGTAGATTCTTGGTGGAGAGAGGAGGAGGGCTTACTGTAATGCATGAGAGATGAAATCACAGACCAGGGCCCCACCATCCTAAGTGCTGTACAAAGCTCTCACAAATATATCTCCAAAACCTTGCAATTTAAATAGAAGACAAGAAATAATGCATTACAGACAAATTAATATGTCAGTACTGGATAGCACTATGTGCAGTAATCTCAATGTTCCAGTTGCCATTTTTAGCCAAATTATTTATAAACATGGTGTCGGGGGAGTTTAACGGGGACATGTAAAAGAAGTTAATAGGAAATTTTCCTAGAGCTTCCTAATTTGGAAAGGAAGCTTATGAGAAAATAGGTAGCCAGCACTTGGCATCAAGAATAGCATCATGGAGGCTGGAGTAAATATCCGATCAGTGAATGAAAGATTTCAAAATTAGCATTAGGCTATGATGAGTCTTGAGAGTAAAGACCAAGAACTTACATGTAATCTAATGTAGAAGGCAGTGGAAAGACACAGAAAGCAAGGGACAGTGCCAAGGTCCTGTGCTAAGAGGAAGTGCAAGTAATCTCTTGTATTTGGCACAGAAATGATAAGGTGCATTTGCCAAGGACAGAGAAAAAGAAATAATGGGTACATACTTTTATGAGTAAGTTTTACTGTATGAGAGAGAGGGAAGTCAATAGTTTTTGCAGAAAACTTAAAGGAGTTTTAAAATTTAGAGATAGGTTGGACTTAAGGACCAGACTGACTAAGTTTTCAGCCACAGTGGAAGTCTTTCCTTAAACCACTACTTTAAGTAATTACATCTGTTGCAATTTTTTTTGTTCAGTTATTTTTTGCTTCCATATGTATCTAGGCAACACCTGGAATAATATTATTCTCTAAAAACTTCTAAAATCCAGTCGTTCATTGCAACATGTTGCAACGTTTTCATTTTAAAGATACAGATTTCATACACACACACATACAGAAACACAGACACACACTTATTTACAAAACTCAGTCCATGCATGTGTGTTCAGATACAAAAATAAATACAAAAAATAAACAATTTTTAAGCAGGCTTAGTCAAATAGTTTTCCCTCTGGTTGTTACTTCTTTTTGTCAGAATTCAGCCAGAAATGAATGTGTAAAGCTAGGTGTGTGTGTCTAATTTTTTTAACACAGAGCCATAACATTACCACAGTAGTCAACTCCTTATGAAAGCATTATGAATGGCAAAGAGATAATAAGGAACTAGTTGTGATATGGTGTATTAATTAGAATTATAATGAAGGTTAATAAGATCATTATCTCAAGACTTACACAGTAAAATGTGGGAGAGGGAATTCTCTTATTACATTCAAGAATTGCAGCAGAACTGCAAGCATATTTTACATTTTAAGTTTATGGAAAAAAATAATAATTTGTCAAATAATTATCAAATAATTTTATAATCTCATTTGTCTAATGAAGTTACAGTTATATTTTTGAGTAATAAAGTCACGTAGGGGAATTACTGTTACTTTAACAAATGCATCCTACAGAAGATATTATCGTTTTAATTACCTCAAGATGTTTAGAGCTATTTCCTCTTAATTAAAAATCAGAGGACCTAATAGCGGTGGTATGCCTAAATAGCCCAGGGGAATCATTTGTTGATCTGTGGTTGCTATGAGAATATTCAGAACTATAGATTGTCTGTGGATTAACATACAGCTATGTAAACTATAAATGCTTTGAAAAGCTTGAAAGTTTAATGCAAACTACATTTGGATGCATACACCCTCTCTAATTACTTAAGCAGTGTGTTTTAAATGATTACAATGTACTATTTCCACACTTCAAAGGCACACTCTGTCTAAAGCCCTTCCTTACGAATTTCCCTACACGCTGCACCTATACAGACTCTGCCGTGTCTCATGCAGGTTACAGTGCGTGTGTATGGCAAAGCGAGCGAGTCAGCGTTTAAACCACAGAAGAAAACCCCACCGCTGAATAGTCTATAGTAAGCAGTGGCCCCTGAGCCAAAGCTTTTCAGCTTGTGAAGGGTCCAGGGACTTCAAGAAGAGGCGAGCAGCCCCCTGGCACGTAGGAAGCTGCCTCCGCAGCACCAGGGGTGCGCAGGGGCCGACCGCGTGCACGGGAACCTGGGGGCGGAAGACCCGGACAACAGCTCCATAAAAGCAGTACTTTGCTATCCCCTAGCTGAGCCGTAGCGTACGCACAGGCCACATTTCACACGTCATCTGCTGGTCTAACGGTTTGGGAAATGTCTTGTTTCTTTGTCCTTAAACTTCATAAAGTACAGGAGTGATGGGGTGTAAAACTGGTTAAATCTGGCAAAGATCACAGGTAGGACTTAGACCTGAGCAGCAACGGCGTGCATTTTGGAAGAGCCACAAGGGGGGTACTAAGAAGACAAGCTGTTGTTTTCCTCATTGCAGCAAGCATAAAGCATAAGGCATGGCCTGAACCCAGCGCTTCTGGCCATGTGGTTTGACAGCACCTGCCCATCCCCAGTGGTCCAGACAAGAAGAGCATCTGCGGAGGCTTGGGCTGAGACATCTGCACATCACTCCATAAACACAGCTTACCATATGTTACCGAATTACTGAAGCAGCCTGTGATTCAAAAGGAGGACTTCCGATGAAAGCAGAGGAAGAGTGTATGCGAAAAACCTTTTTATCTATGCTACAGTGTGACCAGAAGCGACTTTATAATTGCATTAAATTGTTTATGCAGCAGTGTAACAGCTGACACAGCTGTTTTCTCCTCCCACTTGTCAAATTCCATTTTATTTTTGGCTATTTCGACATTTTTGTTATTTTGATGAAATACATTTTACCATATTGCTTTACTGCCTTCTCTGATTTGCCTCATGATTTAAAGATACTGTGAAATGATTCAAGTCCCAAATTTGGACAAATTGGAGTGTATACCATTACATCTTTCTCAACGGTGAAAGAAACAGGGATTTATAGACAGAATTCATCCCTTTGGGGGGGCTCTGCTAAACACAGGAAGACAGCTCTGTTTAGAGATGCCAGTTTCCAAAACTAAGTAATGCCCTCCAATGACATTAAACCAGTGGCTCAGTATGATGAAGCAAAGTTCTGCCTTGCCTATCACCTCTCCTAAAAATATTCCTATCTCCAGGAAACAACATCTCAGAAACCACCGTCCATCTGCTGCCAGCTGGCATTTTTGTCTCAGTAGAAGAGCCAGAAGACAGCCACGAAGGCTCAAAAGCAAGATTTCTGATTTGCGTGCGGTTTTGGTCCAATCTGAGCAATTACCATGGGTTTGTTTCTTTTTTAATTTTCCACAAACAACTCCTCAGAAAATCAGTTGCAGAAATGCTGCTACATGGTCTTCCAGAAACTATGTTCCAAAATCCTTTGAAACTGGCCTACTGTTGTGTCCCAAGATCTCAAAAGCTTTACCTCTGGGTAAAACATGGACATGAGAGAACATTGTTCAGCCCCTCTCTTTGTCTCTTCCCTTCATCTTTCGTATACCCTCACCTTTCTATAAGCTTATCTTCCTGTCCCACAGCAATGTCAAGGGCAGAGTTGCATCCATCGTTCTTGTCAGTGGACCATACTAGTGGGCCGCTGGCTCATGCAGCTTGACTCTAGACTTTCTTTGAGCCAGGTTTCTTCTGCCATGACCTTAGCCCACCCTGTCACAGCTGCCTCTAACCCTTTAAATTCCCAACACAAGGCATCTGTACACAAAGTCACGTAATGAGGTGGCCCTGTGGGAACCTTATGCCTCAGATCAGGTGACAGATACACATCTATGAGCCTGTCTGGTCACAGGCGGCCAAGACGTACTGTGATGGTGGAAGGAGTGTATGGGAGTGGTAGAAGATTTGCATTGCTGCACTGAGGGTGTCTGAGATGCACTCACGAGGATGCGTGGCTCTCTGAGATAGTGTGTCACCCTGGTTTCCTGTACTTGAGCTTCTATTCTGCCTCAGGAGACCTCACATCTGGCCTATATGAAAAGGAAAAGCAATAAATTCAGTCACCATAGGATTAACCAAGCTACACAGATGCCACAAAACCATTTGAAACGGGGAGCCATAGCTCTTCAGCTACCAGCACAGATGTGAGCATATGACAGCAAGTATGAACCACTCAACATCTTGCCTTGCTTTATTTCCTATCAAAACAAGTCCTCTCTTCAACCTGATGTGACCCTCTCAACCTCTCCCTCTCTGCTGCCAAACCAAGCCCAAGATTCCCACAGCTCCCCTCTCATCCCACAGCGCTCTATCCATTTCCCCCATTCTCCTCTACTCCACTACATCCTAATTCTCCTCCCCATAAACATTGACGTACGACATTCACTCTATTCTTGTGCCACTCTACCTGAGTGCCACTATAGTTTTTGACACAGTCAAATTAACATACTGGAAATCCTCCTTTGACTCAAGTGCATTTATAGCCAGAGGCTCCTTTTCTTTCTTTCGTGGCTCTGAGGTTTTGCCAGTGGGACAATTTACATTGACGCAGGCTTGGCATTGGTAGGACTCCTGCTCGTGTCCCCTAGAGTCAGTGGTTACGAGGTGGCCCATGCTCTTCTCAACTACTTGGCATGTTAGCATTAAGCTGTCTGTAGCTTAACTCTTTGCTGGGAACTGTGTTTGATATAGTTCCCCCAAAAAGCCAGAGACAGCAGTAGCATCATCCTGTACACATATTAAATAATAAAAGGCAATGCATGAAGGCGCTATTGCCATTTTTCTTTCTACTTCCACCCACTGCGGGTAGCTAACCAAGGAAGGACCTCCTAAATGTCCCTCTGCAAGTACTGAGCAACCCTTATCATATTACAGATCTTCCTCATATAGGACCTCTACAGGCACATTGAGCTGAAATTATGTACTCACGTTTGAAAATCTAAGCACTCGCAAGTCAGACATCTCTACTGAGGCAATGGAAGCATAACCATGACAAGAGGGTTTTTCCAGCATCTTAAAGAAACTGATGACTTGGGCTAAGAGTATATAAATTGATAGTTTCTATGGCAAGATGTTTTTTTATTCAAGATAAAGGTCAAGCACATCTGGAAGACATAATAGCTGCATCCTATAGAGACTACATCAACTATTTAGCTGCCAAAATCTACTATAAACAGGCACAAAGGGCCAATCTGCTGATTTTCCCAGCTGTCACTGGTTTATTTAAGAGGCTAAGTCAGTTTTCAATTATTGTTCTGTTAAGAAAAAAATGAAATCTATTGTGTGAGCTCTGTGCCAGATTACCATTGCTGCATGCTACACTTCCTTGAATTTTGAAAAGCTCATTTGCTGTTGTCCTATTTATCTCCGTGGACTGTATATAATTATTAAATGGTCCTTAAAATCTTTTAGCCATTTCACAGAACAAGACAAACATATTTCCTCGAAACAGTTATAGCAAGAAATCTACTTTAAATGGGACAACTGTTTGCTGTCTCAATCTATACTGTCCAATACACCTTTTAAACATGCCAATATTCATGCTGACTTTATTTTTGAACTGCTAAACTAACTTACTGTAATAACATTACTCAAAAACTGCATGGCACAGCTACAGGTGATAAAGGTATCATATGCAAGAACATAAACATTAGAAGCTGTATATATTATGAACAGGAGAGGCGTGGGACTTGCTAATAGAAGGCACCCTGCAGACAGACGCTTCCAAAGCCTTGCTCCTCTCTGCGGCTACAGAGCCTGTTTCAGGACAGCGCATGATACCCAGGAGGCTGCAGAGCCCACAGCCCTCCTCTGTGGGTAATTCTGAGTCTTTGAAACAATGCTGCCAGCAAGGAGGTGGCACTGTCCTTTTAAGTACCAACTCAGGGAAGGGAAGGACCACATCCAGCTCCCTCCTTAGTTTGAGATTGCTGAAACCCACTTCCCAGGGAAGTGTCTTTACTATTTGCTTCTGAATGGTTTTGGAGTCCCTCCTGTTGAAACTAGGCCCACGTGCATCTCAAGGTGTCAGAAGCAGAGCTACAGCTCAACAGTAGAAGGTTAGACTTGGTCTGTGGGTCCCAGCTCCTTCTGTGCTCAGCAAAGCCCCTGGCACATAACCTTCCTTGCTTTCCTTGTCTGAAGCCAAGCAAGAGGCATGTGGTCAACTGCCTAATTGCGTCACGTCTTCGGTGAGGCAACGCTTCTGATCAGGGCCTCCACCAGCTACTGCAATTCAAAGAGCTATCCGTTTATAATCACCAGACTGGATATTTGTTGTGTTTAAAAGAAAATTTAGAACAGTCTGTCTGATACTGGTTTGTGTATTTCATTAATCGCCTGTAAAGTAATACATTGCTTGAGAGCTTAAAAATTAGCAAAGGAGTCTTAAATGCAGAGAAGCATTAAAATGGCGGGACTTGCAGCAGCTGGTTCGAATGGACAGGAGGGAGGTTCAGGACAGCATGGTGAAGGCGAGGACAGAAACTGACCAGGTACAGTATAATTATAAAGATCTTTTTCTATTCTTATTCTTTATTCTTATTCTTTTTTACAGACTAGGTAGAGTTAAACACTTGTGAAGATGATGATTCAGCTCCTTTATTGACACAGAACCTCTGTAGATCACCAGAGGTGGAGGACTATTAAATGCCTGCCTTATGAGGTGATTCATGAAGCGTGATTTGTTTTCCTGGGAACCCTGTGCTATTAGAGATGATAGGGTCTGGACGCAGTTCCAGGAGAAAGGGGAAGACAACACCAGAATGCAAGGGGAGAGGCTCTGATGAATCAGCACATCTGAGACAACAGCAAACCCAGACCATAACCAGTATGTTGACTGGGACCTGTTTGAGCAGCAGGTGCACATTAGTCAGCATCTACCAGGAATATTCACAAATGCGGGCCCCAGTGTGCTTCACTCGGCACAACCCCAGATCCTGAAAAACTGTTGAAACTGCCAATTCTGTGAAAAGAAAAAGCAGGTCTTCCTCAAATACAAGTCAGGCAGGGTGGGATGAAAACTTGGGCTTGGTCTGCAAGCTGGACATTGGCCAAAGGGCCCTCAATACACTGGGGCGTGGAGGGACATGTAGGAGAAACAGAAGATTTACTCTCAGATTTTCACTCTGTAGATAGTGCTGGAGTGAGGAAATCATTTACGGTCTGTGATAGTTCATCAAGCTACGAGCTGAGCAACCCTCCATCTAGACCTTCATTTAGCACAGAGGCTTGATGTCTGAACCAGCCTCTCCTGGCCTTGGGTATCGACCGAATGGTGCAGCTGAGCTGATCATCTCAAATCCCTTTATAATCACCGAATAGAAACAGGCACTTCCAGAGTACGGTTCATAACAGCTGTTTCAGAGGTCTACGGTGGGGTGAGATGAGCAGCATTCTATGCTGTGCATGAGGAAATCTAAGACACTAACAAAGGTCCTTATTTTCAGACTGGAACGGGGAGATAATTGCACTGTTAGGGGAGATACCTGTAAGTCTATATCCACATGTCCCCAGACCTGCTGCACTTGCACCCACGCAGCTCCGGTGAGATCCAGAAACGAGCCTGTGAATATCCACCTACAGCCTCTGCCCTTTTCAGCTGTCATGGGGGGAAAGAGGAGTATATCCCACTCATGCAGCGATGGTCCCTTCGCTCCTGAAGAGCTGCTACTGAGCAAAAATATGAACATGAGCCAGAGAGAGAGGAAGAAGACGAGAGCAATAACAACATTTCAGATTAGTTCATTTTTGGTGTCTCAAGAAATGAAACTTTAGGCAACAGCTAAGATTGTTTGGGTAGGGGTGTGTGTTTACTTAAGTCCTACACTGGATATTAGACGCATCAGTTAACTGCAGGTTCTGCAGTAAACAACCTGTTTATCCGGTGCCTAACACAAGAGGCATGAATCAATAACATTCCTCTTTAGGTCGTGTCATAGACAAAAGCAAAAAAGCACAGGAACCCAAACTGTACCTGCAGTGGAAGGTACCTCTGCAGACCCCGAGGCTAAACCTCTGCTGGTAAATTAAGCAAGTTCAAAAAGGCTGTCAGGCACTCAAGCCAGCTGGCACAGAGCAAGCCCTGTCTGCTAGCGAGCTCGCCTCTCCTCCGAGACAAGGCAGCTGCACGCGGCCACCACCCATGGGGAATGGCCCCGGGACCTGCTGGGCAGAGCTGGCTGTCCCCGGCCACCCCAGCCCAGCCGCTGCTCCAGCAGCTCAGCTCCACAAACGGCCGCCTCGGCTCCAACAGCCGGGGGCAGTGCCTGGCATTGCCGGAGTATTTGTAGGAATGTAACCAGTAGGTGAAAACAGGCATTTAGGAAGAAAGAAATAAAAATGAAAATTATACTTTCACCTTTGCCTTAGACTACAAAAAAATTATTTAAGCAGGGATTTTCAAATATGAAGCAACCCATGCCATATTGGCTTATTCTTTGAAAGCGCTGAAAAGTAAGGAAAAATCTCTAATCTATAGAAGCGCTCTTTAATTCACTAGGATCATCAGAGGTGGCAGAAGGTAAAGAGGACTGTCTTTAATAGTGTGCAAACGTGCCCTGGTTTCAGAGCTGGAAAAATATCCAGTACTCCAGATGGAGCGCAAATTGAAAAACATTCTTTGTTTATATTTATTTATTCAATCTCATGGTGTCCTTGGTTGCCCAGAGGAGCTACTGAGAGTAGTTTCTACCGGGCTGGTGGTTAGAGTTAGGTTACACACACTTTTAGAAATTCAGCTGTCTGCCACTAATGAATTGTTCAGTGTAGCGTGAGGGTAATGATGCAATTAGCAAAAGTAGGCCAAATCGGTCCCAGGTGAAACTCTACTGATGTCAATGGTTTTATTCCCGATGATGTGCTTGTTCCAGTGTGTGTAGAGGCAATATGTAGAAAGAAGAGTCTTGCAACAGGACTTACATGGATTTCATTTGTCTTGTCTGATACTAAACCTGCAGTACACTGAATGAAATGTACAATTGCAACATTTGCATTGACAGCAACAGTGCATTTCTGTGGACTGACTCACAGGTTCAGCCCATTAATAATTATTTTATATTTTTGACAGTGTCCTTTACAATTCTACCCACAGGCATATAAAATAATGGTTGTTCCATTCCTTGACTACATACTACTTTTTTGATTTTGCAAAAGTAAAAAAAAATCTGAAAGTCTTCGTTATCCCTGGCTGTTTTAGGAACGGATTGCTTCAGAGGACCCCACAGCTAGGGCATGGCAGGCAAAAAGAAGGGTGAATTTTGCCTTCACTTCCCTCTTGAATGGGGCACTGTGTTAAAACAAAGCAATAGGCTTTCCCTGCCCAAAAGACCATGAACATCCCTTCCATCAATTATTTAAAGGTATATTGTATTGCAGTGAAGTTACCAGGGCTCCATGACCGGTACCCTAATAGATAAGAAAGGGAATACAGATCAAAACTGAAAGAACAAACCAGCCATTTCACCCAGGTCATGCAAGAAGTATGTGTCAGAGCTCCCAAACCATTCTCATTAAGGGTTACTCAATTATTTTTTCTGAACTTTGCTGGAAAATTGTATCACTGTCCCCTTGGTAGCAAGTGAAGCCAGAAAGGCTCTCCAAGCGGCATGGAGCATTTGCCTGCGTTAGCATGGGAGACATCAACATCTGAGACTGACAAAATCCAAGCAAATGGTGTTCCTGGTCAAGATTTTGTCCAGAAACCACCAGCCCTGGTTTGGTGCCTTAAATAAAAAGCCATCCTTCCTCTTACTGCTTTCTAAACAATGACAGTAATGAGGGCAAATTTATGACTATCAGGGTAGTCCACTTGACACTAATCCAAAGAGTACAACCTACAGTCCTCAGGTTTTTTATCCCTGAAAAGAACAGTGCTTTTGTAATGGATCTGCTTAAGTGTGACCTCTTAAATTATCTCTGCTAGTGGGTTGTAGCAACAGTTCCCCAGCTGTGCTGTTATTCATCAGTAACCATAGAAATTAAAGTGCTGCCAAGTATGTGCTCTTTGGTTTTTTTGACGGGCTGAAAGATGATGCGGTGATGTCTTTGCCCCTCCTGACTTAATTCTGAACTCACCCACTGGCAGACCTGATGGAGAGGTGAAGACGAAACTTGCTGTCGTTGGAAAGCTCCGTCACCAGCAAGCTCAGTCAACAACACCGCTTCTGCAACTGGACTGCTAGTACGTTTTCAAAAAGCCTGCAGCTAGAAATGGGATGTGGTGGAAAGTCATGTCCTGTTATTCAATAATTTCAGTCCTTAATGAAAAACTTTTTTTGTTTGTTTGTGTATTTCTGTTGAGATTGAACTGAAGCAGCGCTGGTATTTTTAGCCAAATGATTTGTTTTGGAAAGAAAAAAGTTGTATAAAATCTCTCCTAAAGGGGTGCCTTCAAGTTAATTATTGGCCCACATTGGTCTTTGAGTTTTTGTGGGTAATTCTGTTATTAGGATAGGATTCTTTGACTCTGAACTGGCATCTGGGTTTTTTCAGTAGTCAGTAGAGTGGCACACTTCCAAGGGGCAGCACTAATCGTGTTAAGATGGGATGAATCCTCTTTCTCCCCAGTCATAGAGAGAGACCATTACCTGAGACCAGACTCCTAACCGTTAGGCAGCTAGTTACATGAGAGAACTACTCATGGTGCTTACTGCCCATTTACTGGCAATTTTTTTTTTTTAAGACTAAGAAACCTTGGTATTTCGATTTCCATGCCACTGGTTGCTTTTCTGCCACACTTTGTATTGCCCATTAATTGCCAGCTATCCATGGGCAATGCCTCACCTAACGTGCTTTTGCTTCTTGTTGGGTATGCAACATCTGTCCTACAGAAAAGGAGACTGCTTCCCATTTGCCCAGGAGAACTTCTTAGAGAACATCTACAACGTGCGGAGAAGTGCGGCACAGAGATTTCTGCGGGAGCTTTTAAAGAGGGAGATCACACAGGACGACTTTCTAGCTGGGTTTGGCAGTAATAAATAGTGCGCACCAGACTCGGGTGTCTCTGAGCGCTTCTGGCTTGGGATGAGTGTGGGAGGAAGCAACCTGTGTATCTCTACAACCAGAGTGAAAGTAACACCACCCTGGCCTTGCTCATCAAAGTTAAACAAAAAGAAGAGATTTGGCAGAAATGTATAGTTTCCCCCCGCCACCCTTTGAGGCACTAACGCCCAGGCACGTTCACTAACGCCCAGTTTGTCCTCTTCCTCACAGGAACTTTGTCTAGGGCCAAAACCGGATTTTAAATTTTGACTTGTAATTATCAGATATTCCATGCTGATGTGTACCAAAAATGTTGGATCACTGAAATGCTTGGAGCCTGGAAAAAGAAAAAAAAAAAAAAAAAAAGGCAAGCACTTCATATTGTTTCAAATAAGGAAATCAGTACAAATACCATAAAGTCAAAACTGCCAACTCGATTCCAAATGAATTAAGAAGTCTATATTTAGCTCCTACTATTTCTGTTTCAATTATAAAACATTTCTTGTTAAATACACGCCATCATCTCAAACGCTCCACTCGACATAGTTGCTTGGAGCCCCATAATTCATCCCTATTTTTAGTTTGCTCACAGATAAGGGAATGGCAAAGGACAGCAAGTGAATGATTCAGGCTGGTGTTTTTACAGGACCTTCACAGCTGCTGCTCTAGGAATTGCTCTGGAAGCAATCCAAACCTGGCCCAACTCCCGTCAAACAAGTTCTCTTACAAAGGTAAGTGTCAGATCTGAAGCAACCCTTTCCCTGCTCTGGGGAAAGGCAGAGAAAAGGGTGCGTGAATCCTTGGTAGAGCAGAAGAAGCAGATTTTCTCAGTAGGCACCTGACATTAAATGCTGCTTTGTGGCCATGAAGGGGAGAGTGAAGAGGGTCACACCTTGAACGAGAGAGATGTTTAATTTAAATGCCAGGCCTGGACATTACAAGGGGTATTAGGCTGCTGGAATTTTTTATCCCAGCTATTTGGATTTTCATGAAAGATTTGCAATTCCCTAATTGCACATTAGAAACAAAAGTGTTTCCATCTTCTAATAAATTCTAAACTTCTTTTCAGAATCACTTCAAAATGCCTAGCATGTGTTGCATGTGGCCTGCAGTCTGCCACAGAGGATTTCAAATATACCTGTAGCCTGGACTCAGCAAGTGAAACAGGGAGGGCAAACACAGAAATAAGATTCAGTCCCAGTTGTGGTAAATAGCAATGGGCTGAAAAACAGGTTTTGTATTTTATTTTATCTCTGTAAGTAGAAAAATCAATTTTTTAGCAGCTTGTACAAAGCGAAATAGAATTAATGGAAAATCTGGACGGTCCATGGAGATGTGGGCCCAGGCTGTCAGCTTTCACTCAGGCTTATGCCAAGGTGTGAAGGTGTTCAGCTCTCAGAAATCCCATTCAACACTATTAGGGGAATGTCTTCGCTTTACCACTCTGTCACGTGCATGGTGCTTTTCCAAGCTCAAAGGAAGTTAGGCTCATCAAACTTGAACTTAGCCAGCGTCAATTTGGCTGAACTAGATTTGGCTTAGTTGCCTGGCATAATTAGATGGGCTCTTATAGGATGAAGTTAAGAAAACGGAAAATTTAAACTGGAATACAATTTCTACCACTGAAATGAAGTGGGATATGAAGCAGTCCCGTAAGGAAAGAGGCTGATTCTTGTGTCCAAAGTCTTTCAAAGCTGGACCACACAAAGTCCTAAGTACTTGTCCCAGGAGCAATCATCCACTGGTGGGAAGACGGAAAGGATGAGGTAATATAAGATAGATATCAAACCCCTCTTTGAGGTACAAGGAGGGAGGTATATATCCCCAGTACAGAGAAGAAGGCAGGCAGAGAGGTTAAAGGCTAGGTCCAAAAAAGTCAGCTATAATTGACTAATAACCTAAATTCATAAGTGTGATGTGGAAAACTCTCATTCAGCTGCTGTTAATCCTGGAAACAGCTAAGTTTTACTGGTAGCTCACTTTTCTCTGTAAAGTCTCCCACGTGCACGTCCGTGCTTGCCGTACCACAACAGCCCAGAGGCAAAGCCCAGCCAGGAGCCCTCTTAGGCTGCACTGGCCACATTCCACCCACCGCGAGCCCTCCTCTGCAGTGCCAGCCCAACACACGCCATCTCCAGCCCTGCCCCGGGCACAAAGGCGTTTAACTGCCTCAGCAATGCCTGCGCAGGCAGGATGCCTGGAGGCTGGACACCAGCTCCTAAGGGACAGGCAAAGCCACGTTTCTCTCTTTGCTATGGACAAAGTTTGATAAGTTCATTGGGAAGTCTGCGATTTCAGCCTTAATTTGGCTACTCTATTAAATATAGGTTTAAATCTCCTATTAGAGCCACAGACAGGAGCAGACACAGCATTGTCTTCTAGCCAAACTCAGTCCTAAACTTTAAACTACTTAACTGTACTGGAGCATGTCTACACAAGCTGTCTAGGAGGTAGAAGATAAATGTTAATGTCCTAGTGTTTATATGAGAGTAACAGCAGCTTCTTCATGCATGTAAGAATAGTTTGAAACTTACAATACAGAATAAAAATGTTCACAAGTGTGATTTTTTAAAAAAAATATTTATATCAGAAGGTAATCCAATTTTATTGTAAGGATTTTAGAAAGTAGAATTGGCTTGAAATAGGTACACATCAAAGAGCTACTCTCTCAAACAAAATTAACGATTAAAATATAAAGCCCTCTATACCACTATGTCACATACAGGCCATGTTAACGAAAATGGTTCGGTGCTTCTATACCAAACTATATTTAAATATAGTACTATTTTTAAAACAATTTGAAAATGAAGAGAATTTGGACACTGTAGGAGATCATTTGGCATAGCAATATTTTTGCAGCAGCATACCTCTTAAAAATAACAAGAAAATTAGAAGAGTCTTCTAGGAAATACAAAAGACCTTTTTAATAAAAGCAACTGACACGAAAAAAAAGGAACAAGGGAAAACAAAGCTGACGACTTCCTTGTGACTGCAAGCTTTGACTGAATGCTGAATTCGCACTTGCAAAGACATTTGTTCTGCAAAGTATAAAATTTACTCTAGCCTGTTCTGAACTGCCTGTGCCTAGCACATTTGTTTTATCGGCGTTCAAATAGCATCTGATTTTGCTGATCCCTTGGAAGATATTTGTTTTGTAGAGCGTGTCCAAGTCCACACACCCAGTGATGTCTAGTAGGCTCCTTCTCCTCCTAGGACAGACTGATTTTTCATTTGTTGCAGCAAATTCCTGAAAACATACAGTGAACTGGAAATCATCCTAACTCAACTGCTTCTTCTCGGAATGACATGTTCTGACTGGCTGCATTAAGAAGGACTGAAAATATATAACCTCATTTTATGATAGGTTGTCCCAAATGGCTTTGGAACAATTCTCTAATGATTTTTATTCTCCTCAAACTGATATCACACATTCATTCCATCTCAGTGTGAAATCTGAGCAATATAATGAATCATGGAAGCCCAGGCATTGCACATGCAGACTTACTAAGAGGCTGGAGAAAAGACCATGAAAAACAACAGAGAAGCATCCACAGACTTCAGTGAACTTTGGGTCAGACCTTGAAAAATACTGCCTTTTTTCTTCTCCAACGACCCACAAATTAAAAAGAAATTGACTGGGTTTACATCTAATTTATGTTCACTTCTGAGCACAGAAGTAAGATGGTTTGCTATATTAAGAGTAAAATTCCCACTGCTTTAGAAGATGTATTTCTTCACCAGTAAATGCATTCATAGTCAACTTCCCTTAACCATTAGTGGATCGTCTGAGTTGCAAATAATGCCATGGATGGACAGGCAACCAGGTTGATAAACACAGATCCTTCTGAGATGTTGCTGTGCCCATCTCTCCACTGTGTATCTTTACTAGTTTGGACATGAAACTGTTGCTTCTGGTCCTAAATTAAGTCCATGTATTAGTACAGAAGTACTACTGGGTTTATAATGCTCTCTCATAGGATGGTACTGACCAACAGTCCAAGTGTGAGCTAGCCAGTCCACATCTAGGTTGTTGTTGGGTTTTTTTTATCTGAATGTCCTAGGCTTTCATTACCCTGCAGCTGGATATCTGGCTGCAACTGAAATAGAGTAGAGGTTTCTTGGCTGAAGTTTGATGTTGTTGTCATCTTTCCCCTAAAGAACTAAAACATCAAGGATTCATCAAAGCATGGTGATGCTTGTGTTATCCAAAATCAGATCACAAACAACACATTTCTAAGTGCTCGTGTCAGACTACCAACATCAAACACTTGGCATGCTTGACACAACTAGCTTTTGAAAGACACCGCAAAAAAATCGAATGTTTCCAATGCCTCTACTGGAAGCAAGACATCTCTTTAAACTTGTTCGCTAAGGACTATTCCCCAAATGCAGAGGAGAGTAAAGTGATTTATAATTTGTTCACAGAAAATGGTCAAATCTCTAAACATTAAAGTGGGTGCCATTATGGTGTCTTCTGAAGAGATGAAGGACTTGCGTTCGCCTAGACAAAAGGCTATCCTGCTTCAACTGTGCCTGGTCATGGTATAAACATAGTTGCACTTACATACATATGCTTACACTTGTATAGCTGATTTTGGCCAGGGAAGGAATTATACTGGTAAAAAACTTTTTATTAATATACTTTCATAACTGTGTCCAAACCAGCATTATGCCAGCATATATACACTGGAAAAATAATAACATTCTTAAGCAATCCCAGCTACGTGATTATAAGCACCACCTGTCTTCTCAAATAGCTTTTTATCACTCTTCTGAACATTTACTTTAAGGATGAAACATATAAAAGTGCATTGCACTCTATCTTTCCTGCAGAAAACAACATAGAGTATGGTCCATTTAATGTCTTGAAATAACATTAAGTGAACCAAAAAACCTGAAAGTTGGATTTGGCATGTGACGTATTCTTAAATCAGCTTTCCATTGCATCAAATCCTCCATTATTTTTAGTAATGAAATTGATGTTGCAGCCTTTACCTAAGTAAAACATTCACTTAATTTCACTGAATATTTCAACTGAGTATTCAAGGCAGGAGCTGGTCTGTTACACTATATATGTTGTGCTTAGAAGCTGAGGAAAATCTCAATCAAATGTAAGTCAGTAAGGGACTTCCCGGAGGACTTTGGATGTGTCAGCAGCTATTCTGCAGGGCAGGTGCCATCAGGTGTATGCACCCAGGAGACTTCCCAGGGGCAGAGCAGTCAGAAACGTCCGTCTCACTCTTCCTTTCTTGCCCCATTCTCAGAAGTATGTTTACGTATGAAGATGTTCCAAAATTATTTTTTACTGGTTGTAAGAACTATTTAAAATAGAAAAAAAATCAAGTGCGCACATATAGTTTAAACCCTCAGTTACCATTGTTTGGAGGGTTATTTTCTAAGAGGTGTTGGCAAGTCGGGAAATTCCTGCTGCACCTGTGAGTACTTCTATTTGAACATCTGAAATTCCAAAACTATCAGCACATTAGCTCGAGCCTTGGTGACTCGTAAATCTTTCTCAGCATCTTATTTCATGAGGTCTAGTTCAAGCATTAGATGGAAATTACATTTTGCAGAGACCATATTTGAACAGCGTTACTTAAAGAGAAGCAAATGGAGTTTTACTTTAACAGTAGTCCAGGTAGATATTAGCGAGTGTTCAGAAAAGCAAAGATCCGGTTTGAGCTGGACAGCAGGTCTTTAATAGAAAAAAAAGACAGAGGCATTTTTATCATTAGTAATGACATGAAACATCAGGGATATCTGAAGATCTGAGACGAGAACACATTGTCTAAAAATGCAAACTTGAAGGCAGACACAGCCCTGACACAGCACCTACCTTGCCAATAGCTGGTGACAAGCAGATCCACCCACCCAAAGAATGCTGTTTCAATTCCCACTTCTTCAGCCTCACTTCCAACACACCCTGCAGACAGTGGAAGGGCTGCTTGCAGCATTTTGAAGCTATCAAGTGCTATCGAAGCCTGCGTAAGAGCTTTCTAAACATCCATCCTGGGCTGACCTATGATACAGGTAAAGGTATAGCTAGTTAAGAAACAAGAAAACTGTTTCTATGATGTTCCCAATGGTTTTCCTGCAATTGCCACCCAGGCATCCATTTCCCCTGGTCATTAAAAGCCATGGCCTGCTTGTGCCTGCTCAGAGACTCAATTTTTTTTTCTGCATTACAACCTATTGCATGAGTGCTTTAACTCAGTCTAGCATAGCCCTTGACTGGTGCTTAGGGACTTCTGCTCAGTCCCATGGATCTGAAACTTCCCAAACTTTAGAGAACCTAGATCAGATCTTCTGCTTTCTATTCCATCATTGACCTATGGATTGCTTGCCACGTTCCTGAAAATGTAGCGTTTTGATCCCCTTTCTTAGGACCCGGGATAACTTTTGCCTAGAATTAGGCCCCAGCTTAGCCCAGCACTTTTCTCACAAAGCACCTTAAATGAAGGGCCCTCTCACCGCCAAATATCCACACGATGAGGGCACTCATCTAGGTAGGGGAGCTAGGTTTGTGTTGCCTACACACTGGGCACAGTGCCTTACCAATGATAACAGAGAGACTTTTCACCACTTTCTTCCGCAACCCAGTGATTATTCAACAGCTTATGCACAGTGAAATAATGCATCAAGGAATCTCAAGAGCACCCAAGTCAGTCTGTCCACCAACAGTCCGATGGTTTGAATCCTCTCCTGACAGACTGGCGGGCACTTAGACATGCACGTGCTCTTCTACAGAAGGTGTTCACCAAAGACTGAGGGGAGCTACAGACGGGAGAAGCTTCATTGACCTACGTGAGAATATACCAATCTCAGCAAAAAGTCTGAGCCAGACTAGACACTGGAAGAGGTTTCATCCATGGAGTGTCTTAATCACTGCTCTGTCAAAGGTTAAAGAGAGATTTCACCTCTTCCTCCAAGCTTTGCTCCAGGCAAAATGGGAACATGTCCTGAGAGCATGCCCCAGAGGACAGGGACGTGATGAGGAAGACTGACAAAACATATGGAGCCTAGGAACCCTGAGAGGACTTAGATACTATCAGGATGTTGGAAGAAATCCATATTTCCAACACCAGAAATGAAGACATCTAGAAATCTGCACTGATGGGAATTCAGTTTCTTTGAAAGGTATGAAAAGGTTCCAAGGAACTATGTTTTGGATTTAAGTACCTTAAGCTCCTTTGCAGATCTTGGCCTTTCCTTTTTATCTTTGACACTGATGTTACTCACGGCTTGTGTATTTTTACAGGGCAAGTGACATAATAGTCTACTACATCCAGTCAATAAAAATCCAAATGGAGCTGAAAAAAGCAAAAGCCTTTTTTTTAAACCCTAAACAGGAATTCTGTGTTATTTAATGGACTACCTGCAGTGCAGGGAATTGCTTTGGGGCAGGTGGAAACAAGGTCCAGAACTCCTGAATATATTCAAAGCAAATTGTTTCCAGACAGTGACAAGGTTTTCAGGATTAATAACACAGGTGATATAGTGCAAGTAGGTAGCCTTCAGAGATACCAGTCCTCCACTCCTGCTTCCTGAAAGTCAGCTCTGGAGCTTTTATTGACTGTGTGACTATTCTTTCCAGTGAATTTCCAGGCGGATGCTGCTGTCAGCACATTATGTTTTTCAGAATCGGCAATATAAAGTCAGATGTGTGACACTGGCTGCTTAACTGCAAAATGGTGGCCCTTTGATGTCTCCATTTTCACCAGTAACTTATGTACCTGGTCAACACCAGCCACATACGCTCTAGCACTGACAATGCAGAAAAGTCCAGCACATCAGTTACCTCAGAAGACAATGAATATCCTTCTCTCTCTCTTACGTATTAAGGATTTTTACAGCATGTCTACTGAGCAAGGTTATTCATGGAAATGCCAGCAAAGGTTTTGGCAGTTGTAGTGTTGGTTTGTCATCCATTAATGCAGTGGGCAGAGCATTCACGCAGCCTGTGAAACACCTATTTCCAATTGTTTTGTTAGCCTAAGGAATATCAAATACACGTGTGCCAGGAATGGGATCTAAACATTGAACTGTTGGAGCATGACTTCATACACCCTTCTGGACAGCCAACTTTCCCTGGAGTTATAAAAGATTCACTAGGCCAAGAGATAATCCTTCTTTTTTCAGTTTAAAGAATTCCTTTGCGAGAGAAGACTTGGGTTGCAGTCCTTGCTGTAAGACCTGTTTAAATATCTTCTCCAATTACTATGGATACTGTAGAAATAGGGTGCACAGTTCCTAAATGCAGTAAAATTGGAAGAGTGTGTTCCCGTCTTTCAGGGCAAGGACCCAGCCACTAGATTAGAGTGTTGATTTCATTACTACTTCTGTCTCATTCATTTTTCCTTGGGCAAGCCTGAAAAGTATGATCAAAACTTACTACAGTACCATCGATAGACATTCTTTTCTTCTGTCTTTAGAGGGCCACATTCATATTTCACTTCACTTCTAATTTGCCCATGCCATAATTAGCATAGGAACATACTCCACAGTGTGCTCTCATTGTTTTATAAAACTAGTTAAAAATAATCAAACCAACAACCAAAAAAGCATAACTCTGATGTTATTGGGCTTTCATCTTCTTTCCTGCAAAATATTTCAGAGTCTGAAGAAATTTAATATTAAGCAATAATTTTAGTATTCAGCTTAAAGTTACACTGAGTTCATCCTCCTTACTCATACCCCTTGGGCTATCACTCCCCTTGCTGTTTTCATCTTTAAATAAATACTTTTAGCAGGTTTTCTTTTCCTTCTTAGTCATCATTTGGCCAAACTTGATTCTCTTTTTTTGAACTTTCAATATATGATTTGTTGAACTAACCCTTTGACTTCTCATTCAATACTGTTACTCTTCAAATTCAACATACATTTCTTTATTATTGTTGCAATTAAATTATTTAATACCTATCTGAGCTTTACATATGAAGCACTAAAACACTTGACTCTGGAACTCTTTAATGTTAAAAGCTGATTTTTACTTCTTGATCTCTGTTAAAACTGCTTTATTGACACTAAGATTTCAAAACATCTTTCTCCAGCTGTATATCTCAGTCCAAAGCAAATCCAATGGGGAACATAATTTAACCTTTTTCCAGATTTAATCATATTTATTAATCCTGAAAGTACTTCAGACATCTAACTGCTACACTCATCTGGGCTTTTTTCCAAATCTATAGAAAGATGCTTCTAGACAGTACATCCTTCCTCTTAGCCTTGTCACTTCTGTTTGAGGTACCTTTTTCTCTTCTTTTTTTTCAGGAGAATTTAGAAAACTAAAATGTTCTAAGCAAGTAATATTCAGATACCTGAAGCTAGGAAAGATGTCTTCTCCATCTTCCATAGATTTTGGCAACTGCTTTGACTTCAGTGTTCTTTAGTTGCCATTAACATAATAAATAATGGCTTTTAGTAAAGCTGGGCCTAGCACCAATTCTTGCAATACTCCTTATGTTCATCTTCCTTTCCAAATTGGTACATTGCCATTATCATTAACCTTGATTTATGGTCTCTTGTCTGCTTGCCAGCCTACTTGACAGTGTAGTTATCCAAGCCATTTTAATTCATTTCTGAAATGAGACTTCATGCCATGCTATTATAAAGTCCAGATTCAGCAAATATTCTGAATGCCTATTGTGTATTAATCCTGCCGCTCCATCTTACCAGAGATGTCATTCTGAGGAGAACACAAAGCCTAAGGAGTGTTAAGAACCAGCATTCCCAGCACAGCAAGAATAGGGGAAATAGGTCTGACAGGTTGAAGAGATGACTCTAGATTTCAGGAATACTCATATGCCTTTTATGTACAGCAGTACAGACCTTCTATTTTATCATTATGCCAAGGAGCCAGCATGAAATTGCCTTTATTCATTTTCCTCAAGAATTCATAAGCCAGGGCTCCATTCACCCGCATTATTAGAAACATAGTTCATGGGTATCAGTATTTGTCTTCTAAATACCTTCAGGAAAGTTGGCATTCTGAGGGGGAATTAGTTTAGTATGATTATCCTTGATTTATTCAATACAGTGCCATTGTATTCTAAGGACTAAATCCTCCTCTTTTTCAAAAGTTTCTTTTAAAATAGTGTTTGTTCTCAAAAGGCTTACTCTGTAATAATCAGTGAGAGAGGGGGTTAAGCTTCTCCGCACTGAAAATTAATCTCTGCTTGATTTCTTTCCACCTTCATCTTTGCTGATAAGAGGAGTGGAGGCAATTGAAAATCTGATTCATACGTGCAGGCACTCTGAATCTAGATAAGGAAAAGGCTCCTTTCTGCAGTGGGGCAAACTAACAACCCATCACCCCACAGGAGAGTGTCTGAAGTGCAATGCAGTGGCAGAAATTATTTCCATCAAATTACTGTGGAGAAGGAGCTATAGAGAAGTACTTCTTCCCTAAACCAGTAAGAAGGGGAAAATTTTCTCCCACTTTCAGGAAGGAAAAGGAACAAGTGTCTGCTTTTGTGTTCCACTGATATGAAGAACTAGAACCAGAGTCCCAAATACATTAACTTGATCTTGGCGATGTGCAGCATTACAGTAAAAGCTCAGCTAGTCCCCTAGCAACAACTGCAGTTAGAAATCTCCTGTAATTTCTTAGAGATAATAAAGAATGTAAATAAGGATAGGAATAAATTATCAAGCAAAGCTTTCTACTTAACGGTATTCTTCATTCCTTCTTCCCTCAGTTCCTGTGAGCCTTGTTGGACATTGACAGTCTTTTAGATAGTGTTAAATACAGTAATCAGCTTCTTCAGGGAAGAAAATAGTTATCAACAAAGGTTGGGGCTGGAGAGTTCTTGCATTTTCTAACTCTGATTCTGCAGAATAAACCCACACCAGTGGCAAGAGGTAAAGAAGAGCAAAGCTCCTGTCTCAGTTGCTAACCCTTAGTTGTCATCTCACTCCAGGGCATCTCGAGGACAAAATCTCATCAGACACTCTTTGATCCAACAAAATGATACTGCTGCTGTGACCTTACAGCCAGTGCTTACAGCTGTCTCTGTGCAGTGAGATAACAGAGGTAGTACAGGAGCCTTAGGCAGGCAAAATAAATTCTTATAAAGCAACCAAAAATGTTATGCAAGGGCATAAGGTGGAAAGGGAAAAGGTACATGAGAGAAGGAAAGACACTAGGAACCCAAGAGACAGTTGGGGATTACCTAAACTTGGTAGGAGAAACAACTGTATATGGTTCTTTTAGGCCTGGGGCAATGAGATGTGGGAGGGTATCTTGGTTGATCATGAAGCATTAAAAGGAAGTTGTGGTAGCTGTGAGAGCTGGGTGACAATATGGGCATTTCATGACACTTAATTCCTTTGCCCCATCTCTTTTTTTTTTTTTTTTGAGAATTCAAGACTTGAAGAAAGAGGGAAAGGGAAAGAGAAATAAGGGGGCAGAGGGGCAGAGGTGAGAGAGAGAGAAGCCCATCCTTTCATCAGTTTGTTCACCAGCTCTATGCACCAACAAAACCCCATTTTGACCCCTAACTTTTCATTCCATTCTCCATTTGCTTGCCTACCACAGTTTCAACATAAACTTTGGGAAACATTAGTGGACCTATTTGTCTGAAACAACTGGGCTCTTTCTTCTTTGTTTTCATCCCCTTAACAACTGCTTTCCAGCAACTGAGAAAGAATTTAGGCCTGCTAGATGTTAATTATTACACTGCTCTCTCACTCCCACTTCCATATGTACACCCTGATCCTGCTCTCCGTTATCATAAAAACATCACAGAAACTATGCTACACGGCTAGAGTTACAGTATAAGTGTTTCTACACAGAGAGGTCCTTATTCAGTTATTGCTCAATACTCTCTCGGGGAAACTTGACTTCAGTGGGAGTTGGTCCGTATAATGACAGAGCAGAGATTTCAGGGCATGAACTGCAGAGCACAGGAACTCCCACGGAAATTTTATTTAGCAGATCAAGGTAGTGAAGCTTCGCCAATAGGCTGTTGTGGGAATACTGACACCACAACTGAAAAGCGTTGGCTTCTGCTGCTGCTTAGGATATATTGCAAGATCAGAAGCTACATGTACAGATCAGCTTAAGGCTGTAAAGCTTTTTATGACATTTCAGGTTTGATAAAAACTTGTTTGTTATTGTTTTAGTATTACTTTTAGCATGATCTAATTTATAGACCTAATAGTAGTTTTAAGATATACAATAGGTGGAGTTGGTAGCACTGCCTACTATTAAACTTTCCTAACACTTCCACTAACAAGACTCTCTATTCAACAGCTTATAGCTTTGCCAGACCTGAACCATTTGGGCTGAAATTTTACATGTTGCTCAGAAAATTTAGCCTTAGGCTGAATTTTACTGGCAAGTATCAGCCAAAATTGTGCAACTGTTCAGCTTTCTCCAAGAACAAAACTGGGAAAATTAAACATTTTTTGCAATGTTAAAAGTATACAGACATTTTCTTGGAGAAGCTAGAAGCCTACGCTACAACATGTATTGGAACCACAGTGAAAATAACACTTTGTTACAGGGAGCACGCTTTCACTGTTTTCCACCAAATCTAGACACAGTTTTACAAGACAAACTTCTATGAAATTACAGTTTAACTGGGCTCAGCAGAAACAGCTTCTGTTTTAAAAGCTAAACAGCACCAATTCTGTCCTCACTGAACAGTCTTAAGCTTCTCACTTCTCCTGTAGTGCTGGGCTTTCAGAATGAGAAATAGGGTACCTGTGTCTTCCAGATTCCCCCCTTTTTGGGGCATAACATTTCAGTACAGAAAACTAGCTGATGCAAATGCAGATGAAACGTGAACTTGGATGTGAAGGAACAGAGAGGAGAAATGGTCTCCTAAGGATGTGAGAGGGGACAAAGACAGATCAGTGAAGGGAATGACGCTCTGAAAATGAGTGAACGAAGATTTAAACCTTTGCTGGAGGATGGGAACTGGGGCTGGCTGAATTACATGGAATAAGAAGCCCAGGAGAATCATTGCAGTCATAAGAACATGTTGGAGAAGGTGAGACACAAAGCTACAGGTTGGGAGTCATAACATACTTTTTTAGCCTGTAACGGATACCCAGCTTCCTAAGTCTTATCATTTGCTGTTGCCAGATAGTAGCTGTGAAACCCATTGGTGATCTATGTGCATTTTTCTCCTTCACAGCTGGTCTCTATAAATTATGCCAATTTATTTCTGCTATAAATTATTTAACTGCTTGACGGCACCCTGCTGAGTTCAGCAATGACATATGGTGAAATACCTCTATTTCTTTTACAAGAAGAGAAATAGGAAATCAGGCCTGGTCAGAAACGGGTACCGTAGTCTAAGATGGCACTGTCCTCTATGCCAAAAAGTTGATTATTGTTCCTCTGGTGGCTTTAAGTGTCCCCATGGCTGCATCATCAGCAGATGAAATGCCTAAAAACTTCTCTTCCACATCAGTTTGAATTCTGGTAACTTCTTGCTGAAAGATGCTCAGACCTGTCTGATGTTGCACTGAACCAGAGAAGGAGCATTCACACAATCCAGTCACCTAACTCATAATGACAGTAATGTCCAGCTAGGACATGGCCTAAAACACAATGAATAATGAAAGAATTTTAATAGTACATAGTCCAAAACTCAGAAGTCAGTGGAAAAATAATAAATAGGTCTTTGTTGATTCATTTGGTACCATGATGATGTAGTGGGCCTGTGGAAAATGCTGCATGATGTCAACGGAAGAAAAATGCTTGTGCACAAAGAATTATTTTCTAAGATTTGAGTGCCTGATTTTGGTCTCTAAGTTTATCTGTGGCATATTGAAAGATTCCACATGTGCCTACACATATAATTTCCTAAAATATTAATTGTTCGTTGTGCATGATTTTTTTCATCACATCAGATTTCATTCTCTGTATGTTCCTGGTATAAGGAATTTTATTCTGGCTACTAGAATTTATGCTGCCCAGAGTTCAGTTCAGTGTTCAGATATTTATTTGTGAAACCAAAGTAGAAAATTACAAACCATTCTGGATACTTTTTCTGAGTTTTGTATACTAAACAAAAAAAAAACCCAGAAATTTCTGACTTTTTGGGTGGAAAAACCTAAGGTGCTATTTCACTTACAGTTGAGCTTAAGAAGAGTCAGTCACTGCTTTTTCCACTGCTTGGCTTGGCCTCTAACTTCATACAGTTTTACTTTGTGTCCACCAGTGCCAGCAAAGCTTTCCTTTTCATTCAGCATCAAACACCAAAAACTCAGCTCTGTGGAATTAAATTCTTCCTCTTGTCTACGGCAGAAAGGTTGAAGCTTATCTTGAGCTAAAGCAGCTTATATTTTGTCTTTGCTCTCCAAGGCTTCATACTGCAAGGCTCAACAGAAAGGTTTCAGTGATTTGCTAGGATTCTTATCAAGCACCATTGGTTTGGGATTTTCTTCGAAAAGCCTTTTCACCTTCCTGAAATGGAGGAAATCTGAGAACAATTATCAGAGGAGGAAGTCATCCACAAACTTAAAAGCCTGCAGGCTGCTAATGAAAGCAGTACTGTACGTTTGAAGAGCAATGGCTTTGTAGTACGGCTGTAGGCTTGACTGAGGTGATCTGGGTCCAGCCCTTGGTTTAATCAGTGTAGATTTAAGCAAGCCATCAAGAGCTACAGCCAGTGAGGAACTTAGACCATGAAGAGAGGATTTTGGTGGAATAAAGGTACCGATGCCCAAAAGTCTCTGGCCTAGATGCTGCCTGCCCTGTGCCCATCTGGGCTACAGGAACAAACCGTTCCTCCGGTTGTGCCCAAAGAGGTCCAAGCAGCTAATTTAGAGAGATTCCTAATCTCAACAAAATCCTAATCCTGAAAAAGACAGAATACTGTTTGTGTATTAAGTACAACTTTTCTGCCTATATTCTGTTCAAATAATTTTTAGTGGAAATTTTAGCTGTGCTAGAATGGACCAAAACCCAAGACTCCCCTCTCCACACTAGCCACAAGTTGCATACCCCTTCTGGCTTTGTTTCCTGCTGGACCTTGGATTCCTTTTGGCACGGTGGTAAAGGAGAGGGAGAGCCCCAGTTCACAGCATAGCCCAGGGGGCCAGGGCACTGGAATGAACAATACAATCTACATTCAATACAATGCAAGGCGCTACATTCAGTGCCTGTCTGGACCAGCTCTTTTCCTGGTAAGTGCTTAAAGCATAAGACTTATTATATACAACAAGGGTACTGCTTTCGTCTTCAGGAGTCCTATTTTTAAAGAAAAGCATGAGCATTATTCTTTCAAAAACCAGACGTAAATGTCTAGCCACAGAAGACCCTAGGCTCTAAAATGAATGGATACACCATTCTGTAGGCTTGAATCCAGAGTCTATGCTCTGGAGAGGGATAGTATTCATAGCATATAAAAACCCCATTCTTAGTTTTTCCTGTTGGTTAGCATTAATCTTCTCCCTGCTTAATACATGTCTTATGTGTTTTCCAAGATGTCTAATTTCCCCCCTGCTGTTCAAAGGGAGCCTATGTACTTCATACACGCTTACTCGTTGCACTCAGAGGGTCAATGAACTAAAAATGCTGGTGTCTAAAGGCATCAAAGTCCTCTTAGGAAACCAAGTCAGAGACTCTGGGATAGGTTCATATCATCACATTTCTTTTCTGTGTATGTAACACAATTTGGTATCTCAGTTTACTTGGCCTAGCTGAAACATCCACAGACCACAGACTTATCCTCAAAACAGAAAAACAATTTATTAGTGTGACAAGCAGAATATTTACAAAGAATATTACAGAATCTAAACACCAATTTTTCTGCACGCAGAAATGGAAGCATAAAGGCCCTCTGTAGCAGAGTCACAGCAAACCACTGGCTGGAGTGTTGCCAATTTGCAATTCCAATTAAACACTTTTCCATCCAGCCACTGAAGCCATCCAGCATACTCTGCTGAAGTCTGTGCAACTGATTTGCTAATACAAGTGGATGAACTAGCTCAATCTATAATCACTTCTCCTTAACGTGAATGGGACTACAGAGACAAATACTATTACACCAGATTCATCCACATTTTCCAATTACTGTCCTAAGTGTTACAAATGCCTCACCACAATAAATGAAATTTCAATTTCAGATTCCCTCAACCACACCAGTTATGGCAGAATCATAGAAATGTTGACTGGAAAGGACCCCTGGAGGTCGTCTTGTCCAGCCTACCACTGAAAGCAGGATGGTCACCAATGCTGGATCAAGCCACCTGTAATTTTGTCCAGCCTGGTCTTGAAAACCTCCAACAATGAAGGCTCTACAACTGCGCAACCATGAGTCAGTCTAACCAAAGAAGCTACACAATTTAAGGCTGAATGGAAGGCACCATCCAAAGGGAGAACCAGCTCTGGTTGTGTAATCTATCATTTTGTCTTCAAGAATACTCTGCAGATGCTTAGAGGGAATACATTAAAACAGGGAGTATGTAGACTGATTCTCTTACAGCAACCAGATAAATTAATGAACGGGAAGTCTTTTTAGGAATATAATTGCACACAAGAATGCAGATACAACCTGAAGCTCAAATTCCCCGAGTAACAGGGGAATATTTTGCTGGGAAAACAATACAAGGACTATGTATCACTGATTACTTGCCCTGCTTTTACTCTCTTTCTTTATAAGATGTTATTGGCCACTCAAAAATACAGGATACTTGGCTAAAAAGGCCTTTGTTCTTTCTGTACCCTCTAAAGTTCATCATCTGGGTTCTTGTTCTAAAAACCAACAGATTAACCCCCACCACCACCCCCATTTGGATCACAATCTTTAATTTCATACTATCAAGAAAGCTAAATGTTCTGAACTTTGAGATCTTAATCATATGGATCAAGACAGAAAAGGAGGCTTAGACATTTAAGGGGGCTACATATTTTCTGGCTGTCATCATCTTCAAGCTACTACACTTTGGTTGTTCGGGGTTGTCTTTAAATCTCTCTGTGCGTGTGCTTCACAACTTCAGTAATAGCACTGCTTAGACATGTTTCAAGAATACATACCTAATATATAGTTGAAACACTCATGTGTCATGCTAATAGATGTCATTAAAAGTATCCAGGTAAAAAATTAGAATTGCATCATCACACATTTGAGGTATACACATTAAAAACTATTGCCCAGATCACCTTACACAGTAGGGAATTACAGAAAAAAACAAGCTGCCTAATTTAACAATATCTTTAAAATGGAGGAACAACAATTATTTTGCCTCCAAGACTTTGAAAAGCAAGTAACACCACTTTGATAGTGAATATACTGAGTATTCCTGTAAAATTATGAAGACAACAAATTCCAGCAGATTCTCTTGCATCATTTTCATCTTTCTGTGCCCATATTGTTTGTACACCCTTTGGTTTCTCTGTCCCTGACTCAGACATGCATCATCTCTATTTCTGGGAAAATATTATTGACATTTTGTCTTCGGGTGTCTGTCACTGGCGGGGGGCAGGGCGAGACTATCTAATGCATGGAATGTAGGTCATGAAAAGCTGAGGGCACGCAAGATGTTTTTGAACCAGAAAACAGGCTTTACTGGAATGGGAAAATAAGAAATTAGACAGCTTCATGTGATTTAATTTTAGATGCTTCACTGAAACACCACAGCTGCTCTGCTGGTAATGACTTTTCTGGAGACAATGAGCCGAGTGTTCTTACAAAGGCTTAGTGCTGGTAGGCAAACTGGGCAAAATTCAGCAATTAAATAGAACTTCTTTTTTTCTCTGCAGAAATACTGGGAACTCATCTTTCCTCTCCTCCAGTTCGGCTTGCGCATGTGCAAAAGCTGCTAGGTACATGCTGAAGCTTAGACACTACCTCACCACCTCCAGCCCCATCCAAGGCAATCGGTAAAGAGCACTTCGCATTACTGACAAAGGAATTTGGGACAGTTGGAAAGTGCTTCACAAGTTTTTTCCATTCCATTTCTTTCTGGGCGGTCCTTACCAGAGCCTGCTCTGGGTTTTGGCTCTTCTCTGCCCAAAGCTGGCCAGAATAATTTCAGTTATATAACATTTGCCAGACACTCCGCTATTCTTCAGACTGTTTCTTTTCACCACATTACCCCAGATTTCCAATTTGCCTCACAGCATTTCCTCCCCTACCTACTTTATCAAATTCTCTCCTTGGCTGTCATTATCTCTGGGAATCTCTACGTAATATTTAAAATTCTTTTATAACCCTAACTGTTACTTATGGCCTCCAAAGTTAAAGCATAATGCTGCTCTCTCCCTGAGCACACTGGAATGGGTACCTAACAACAAGTTACAAAAAGGGAGATACTCATATTCAGCTCGTGGCACCTATCTTAGGAAGCTCTCACTTCCCATAGAGTCAGTGGAGAATAATGATTTTTCTGACTTAGGTACAGGTACTAGGCATAGTGAGTATCCTTAAACAACCCAAAATATGCGACACAGAGGCCTTAGAAGCATTCATGTAGGAAACATAATTTCCTTCTAGGAAAGCAGACACCTCTCTCTTGTGGTTCTCTATTCCAGCTAAATTTTTAAGGAACTAAAAGGAGCGCTGACTTGCAAGGTATAAATATAATGTTGTTGGTCTTTGCTATTGGTCCTTTTGACGTTGTGCTCCCCTCCCTCTGCCCTTATCAAGTGATGTGTGAGGAGCATCCCTTTGGCTGCCAGCTCAGGTGTTGGTCATAGCCTGGGCATGATCCTGAACCCACATCTCCCAAGTGGTCACTCATGTCCTGAAGTTAGGCTTGTACATCTGATTTCTAACGGTAGCCAGGTGGTTACTGAGGATTGTGAAGACTACTGAACCTAGAGATTTCCAAACCGATGTTTATGTAAATGGGAGGCACAGGATGTTTAACGTCTGTCTGCTACACTTCAAGTGCAGTTACCAGAAACCATGCAATCCTCTATCGGTATTTAATAGCTCATTTGAGACTAACAGGGTGATTCCCTTTTCAACAGTTGTGGCCCAGAAAACACAAGATTTCATAACTTCAATCACCTATTGACAGCTTTCATGAGAATAAGTTAAAAAGGTCTTTTGGGGGTTGGAAGTTTCTGATTGCAGAAGCCTAATCTTAAACGAAGCAGCATAAAACATTATCAGGAAATAAGAGACATCCTTTCAGAGTTACAGACAAATGTATATTGTCAGTAATTTCTCAGTAAAAATGCATACTAGGAATCCTCAAGTTTGTCTGCAAATGTAATAATGTCCAAGAGAGGAAGCAATGTCGTAGATAAATGACGCAGAAGGATCTCTGCGCTGGCAGTGAGAAAAATGATACCGTTTAGTCATTTGAAAATATGTGATGTTTCTCCACCTGATTTTTAACAATAAGGGGAAACAATTAAGAAGAATAAATTTTAAAGTACCAATTCAGATGTACATATGTTGTAGTAGATCTAATTAGCCCTTATAAGGACTCAAAGGGAACTGTTGCGAAGGGTAGATCAGATTAGAATGTTATTAAAAAGGAGAAGACAAATCTGCGTATAAAAATCCCACCTGAAAATAGCATATCGAGGCTTAGACATTTCAGATTTTCCTGTAATATCCAAAGTATAAGACAAGAGAATGTACTAAACTGACATTCAGCCCGGGGGAAAAAATTTGGATGGATGCACTGGTTGAACATAATGTAACTCCAGATACAAGTGAGGCTGTCAGGATAAGTTTTCCTGGGTAATTAATCCACAGAGAAGAAAAGTTCAGAGGTAAAGCAATTAGGAATGACTGCACCAAACTGGAGAGACAAGTTAAATCAGATGTTTCGATTACTGACATGGCTGTATTTCATGTGCGCTTTATTGTTTGGTTTACTACTCTCAATAAAGAATCTAGTAAATGAAACAATTAAGGCCAGTACACAATGCAAGATAAACCTTGATCAAAAAACACCCTTTAAATCCAATTCAGCTAAGACTTAATACTTCAAACTCTCAGACTGCTAACTTCTATCCCAGTTGTTCAGTTAGAGCCTGAACTGTAACCTTTGAAAATTAACAGACTCCCACAGGAATGCAGAATTTCAAAATATAGTGCTGTTGCATGTCTTTTTCCACTCATCTACCTGATATAAAACTAGTAAAGTCAGATTGCCTAGGAGCTTGCATTTTAAAAATCTGGATATGTTATTAAATGCAGACAATAAGCAGTAGCAAGCACATAGGGAAAATTCTACACTTCAAGCCACGATTTTTCTTTTCAATAACATTTTTGCAGCTCTGCTCTTTATACAGACTGAGACTCCTCAAGCTCAGTCTGTCCCCTCTGGTGATACAGTCTGCAAACATGCTAAGTACCAAAGCCCTCAAATATACACACCAGTAATTCAAACCCTTTGAAAACCAAGCCTCTTTCAGCTTTTCCCTTGACAAGAACTAGTGTGACAGACACACCAGCTGCTCAGACCTGAATAAGGGCTTTTTGAAGCAAAACCCACGAGTACACCAAACATTCAAAATGCGACTGTAGCAGATATGGGTAAGTCAGAGCTCTGACACCTATTTGTATTTGTGTCATATAGGTAATATTAGCAATTGACAGCATCTTGGTTTAAACAATAAATCAGCCATCTCTCTGACTTGGCTCAGCATCAGGTGACCTAGTTAAAGAAAATAAGTGCCTGCAAGACTGAAAAGTTCTCAAAGTGATAAGAGGTTTACAGTTAGAACCATTTCATGCCAGATTTCGCCACACTGAATGCTTGCAGTAGATAACTTGCACATCTGCTAATGGCATATGTCATTCCTTGACCGTTTCAGTTTATAGTACACTCTCCTCTGAAGAAAACAATCACAGATTTTTAAAGCTTTATCTCTAGAAACTTTCCCCTTTCCAATGGCTTAATTTCTGAAGAAAACAGAAATCTGCTTTCCACTGGAGAGGAAGGCAGATGGGATGTCAGTATATGTCTGTGACTCTGGAAAAGACAGGTAACAGTCCCTGAAAGGTCTTGCCTGGTCAGTATTGTAGTTGCTCTCCATTTTTACGTGTTTCCTCCACAATAAGGCTGAAAGGCACTGAGAAGATTTCTCCCTGGCTGCTTGCTGGATCTGTGCTATGGAATGAATAAAATCGCTAGAGCAGCGAGATTGGCCACGGCTCTCATGCTGATACTAATGAGGTTCCTGGTATAATTTCCATACCCCCTCTAAGCTGATGTTATAAATAGCAATCAGTGCAGCCTTACATGGCTAAGTCTTGATAAAGTTTCTGATGGTGCCAAAATATCCCATTTCTCTGCGTGCCAGATGCTTTTAATAAAGAGACTTCCATCTTATGGAACTGTGTTTGCATTACCCTCGTCCCCCTGAGCTGCTTACAGTGATGCTTACAGTTGGGTCGGCTTTTTTTCCCGTCTTGCCCTTTTGCCTCCGTATAAGAAATGAGATCATTATTCTCTGGAGTTACCCACAAAGAAGAAAGGATGTGTATGGACAACCTCTTTCTGAGAGCACTTCACATTGATTTAAGACTTTGTTCCATTAGGAGAGCCCATCCAGGGCTCACTTCCACTGCTTTTAGAGAAAGCTCTCTAAAATTGCCAGTAACTAAGCACAATTAAAAAAAAAATGTGTGAAGGGAAAGAACTCTAAAGCTGACAATAACACAGGGACTTTGTGTCCAGGTGACCTGCTGTGAAGTACCTGCTCCCAGAGCCGGGTCCAGAACTCTGTGCAAGGTCCTGAGCACCTGAGGAGCATCCATTAAAACTGTCTTTGGGTAAAATTCATTAAGACCCAAAGACCAAGCCTAGGTCACTCTGCTGACTAAGCTAAGGTCATGATTCTTGCTATGCCCTTGTTCAGAAATGACAATTCTTAAACCCTTTTTCTCACAGAAGCACAGTTTTTGCCATTTTCCCCAACAGTGACTTATTTAAGCCAATTTACTAGGAGATGAGAGATGTTAGTTTGAACGCCCTTAACCAATGAATGGAATCAAAGCCTGATTCCACATTTCCTGGGCAAGTGGCAGAGTCACAAGTATGGTATATTGAAAGGGTATATTCCCTTCTAAACATGGTTTTGTTGTTTGTGTTTTTTTAAAGAAAGAGGAAATGACCACAAGGAGCCAGAAAATACCATAGCGTAGCACCCCTTCAAGAACACCTACAAGAGCAAGCTGTGGAGCAGAGACTCTGACATCCTACATAGATTTTGGCTTAACTACAATACTTAGTCTCATCACAACTGCATTGACATAGGATGAGTGCAGAGGTGCAGGTGTAGGTATGCACATCTTTGGAATTTAGATGTTTCTCAGCATCGATGACACTTGAGGAGAGGCATTTCAATCTTGCAATACTGGACCTCAGTACCTAGTCTCAGTTAAGACGTATTTGAGATAACTTCTCAGACCCTAGTCCTCATAATCTAATCCAATCGGGTCTTTGTTTTTCCCCTTGGGGCAGGAATCACACAGCACTCACAGGACACTGAGTAAGAAATTGCAATTTTTCCCATTCTTGCTTCCAGTGCAACTAGCTAACATATTTATTGTGATTCATGAAACGGATCTGTTGAGAGCTTAAAGGTCAACTGGTCTGAATGGAACTAAATCCATCTCCTATGTGGAAAGGAAGAAATAAAAGACATGGAAAAAAACAACCAACAACCCCCCCCCCCCTTTCCATAATGTTCGTGTTCCAGTAAGTACAAAAGTGAGGCAATTGCTGTCCCTTCTTGCTCTTAATGAGTAAGCACATCGCTGACTGCAGCACATCTGCTGTATGGGGTGGACTGACAGACACTGCCCGTAGGCCACAATGGGATAAGGTCTTCAGCAGAACGTCAAGGAAGCTGAGATGGAGATGGGGGCTAACATGCAAGCCGTGGGACTGATCCCAGAACTACTCAGTCCATGACTTCTACCTCTGTGGCTCCATTGTTGCATGCTGGTCCACATTAGAAAATTTCACAGATGAAGTCTTTTACTATTGATGAGGGAGAAGTAGGAAAAAAAAGTGTATTCCCACACTCCTGCTTGTGCGTTAAGCCATATGCCAGGCACGCAAAAAATCTCAGACTAAATTCTCAAAGCTTTTGGGAAACCTATCAAACCACGAACCCAGGCTAAGTCAGAGTGAGTGTGTGAGTCAATGCATTTATTTAGAGTTCAGTAGTAGCTGGGCTCCGACTGTAAGCTTCAGGCTGCGCACGCAGAGTGAAGTCAGTTGTTGCTCTGAAGAGGCTCCAGTCCGCAGTAGGAAAGGAGACCTGATTCACTGCAGTACACGCAGCAGTTAGCTGTCTAGCTTTCAAAAGGGGTATTTGAATTCATTTATGCCCCAGAAAGGAAAATCCTAATAATAGTCTTATCAGAACTAGGTCTACTTTATTTAGAACTGGAAAGCAGGGTTGCAAAGGTTATTTTCTGAGATCTGATAACTCTTTACTAAAGGATAGAATTTTATTACACGCTATTGAGGATCGGATTAAAGCTATTCTATGGGAGCCTTCTAAATCTTCCATTATTGGTCATATTACCTTCTGCATCACCATAAATGGATTTAGAAAAGTGACTGGGAAAAAAGCTGATCTAATTGCAAAAGCAAGTACAGCCTCAAGATTCAAGGCAACAATAAGATACTATGGGTTATTTTTTCAGTTTTCAGCCAAAGATGTAAGAACCCTCATTTAAAAAAGCATTCCTACAAAAGGCCACCACTAATTGGGAGATTCTCCCAGAGGAACAAAACATCTGTTGTAAAGAAACAGTTGTCACAAATTTGTAGAGTTAAAAAAATATATCCATTTCATATTCAAATCCTGTTTGAACAATAAGATACTGTTGCAAGAGATGTCACGAGAATAATTCCATTGTGTACCAAAAAATGTGTCTCCAGGCTCTAAGAGACTAAGGGTAATCACTGAAGTTAAATCTCTCTATCAGTATATCCAGCTCCACAACAAACATTGTGAAACTGGCTTTAGCATTGATTCAAATTTTGTCCTGCTTCAGCATCAGTATTGAAAATCCAATTTTGTTAATTCTGTATTTATCTGTCTGGGGTAGACCAACTAACTCTCACAGTATTAGAGACTAGGACCAGATTTTGCTATTGCATCTTATTCTAATTATACATTGGGTCTGGTATTTTGAATAGAAGCATGATGATTTTGATTATTGAGATACACCTTCATTAGCCTAGAAAAAAAGAAGATGACACCTAGGCCATTGCTGTGGCACCGTGTGTTCTGTTTCTCTTTCAAGCAATTACCTTTACTTTTGCCTTTGTATTTCTCACTTCCACAGCAGCAACGGCTATCTATTTAGTCTAAAAGCCTTCATAATTTAGGAAATGTTAGTGCAAAACATTGTAGGCCACCTCTTCAGTGACAGTTTGGGTACAACTCTGATTCCTCACATACTTTGAATGAAGCTCAGGGTCCTAATCCCTTTACTCCACAATAGTCAACATCTGAGCTCAGCATATTTAAAATTCAAGATACACCTAAGCTGTTCTGGAATTCATCCTGATCAGGGTAAAACTCTTCTGATTTGAGGGCAACATTTTCTTAGAGGTTAAACTTACTCTGGTTTTTTTTTAGCTAAAAAGTACAGACCATTACATAATCATATTAGTTTTATTAACTTTTATTGAAAAGTAATATTACTTTTATTGAAAAGTATCAGAGAGTAAGACCTCGTGACTGCATAGTCACATTTTTATTTATTACCACATTAAGGGCAGGGCATGACAGGACAAGACATAAAAAAGAATAGAATAGAATAGAATAGAATAGAATAGAATAGAATAGAATAGAATAGAATAGAATAGAACTCTCCTCCGTTGGGTTTGATGTATCTGCAATTTGATTCTTGCAGTGTTTCAAAGGGATCTGAACACTTTTAGCTTTGTTTCTTCATAAGGAGTCCAGATAGTAATTTATACAGATCCTAAAACTGACTGTCTATTTTCCAGCTGGCCACTTGGCTCAAATCCAGGTCACCCCTTCACATAAAATTATAGCTGTTTCATGACAAATGCAAAAGGAGTTTGTTGTTCTCAGTCCAGTTCTCAGCAGCTTGTAATTGTAATCACAAAGACTAGTACCTTGTCCATATTTGCAACAAAGACGAAAGTGATTGACTGGTGTCTGGATTTACTCTTTGCCTTCTTTATATTGCTTGTCAGTGTCACCACTGAAAATAGAGTTCATCAATATTTATCAGATAATGCTTTTTCCCACAAAAATAAAAGTTTATTTTGAGGAAATTACTATTTTCCATGCTATAAAGAAGATTTCTTATTTAGTATCATTTCATGATAAGCTAATGAATACATCTTGCCTCACTACATCCCCCCTCTGATTTACAATATCGTATATGGGTAATAACAATGTAGGAACTCTTGTTAAAAAGTTAGAATTTCTCAGATTTTTCTGTTCTTAAATCCTCCCTTTCTTTGCCTGACATTTCCCCAAGCTTGTCTGCTGCAACTATTTGGAAAAGACAGTTGGGCAAAAAGCAGTGGGTGGGAGTGGCAAGACAGGGATCACGAACCTCGAGGTTATTTAATTTGACAACCTAACCTAAGTAGTGAAGCACATAACATACAGTTCTAGTATGATCCCTAATGGGTCTTCTGAACGCTTTAGTAGCGGAAAGGCTGGATGTTTTCTTGCATCTTGAGGAATCAAAGAAACTGGAATAAATCTTGTCTTCTATTTTCCTCCTCAAAGCTGACTTGCTCAGAAGTGTTGCCAGTATCAAAATAGCTGCCTGATGAGTTTATACTGTATAAAGTGCACAAAGTACTTGCCTTATATTAAAGTCACCTGCTGCTATATTATTCCATGCATAAAAATAGAGAATACCAGCCAGTCTATGCATATTCTGCTTTCTAACAGATTTACGAGAAGGCTGACAGGTGACTCGTAGTTAGCCACTTCTAGCACACCTTAAAACCCTCAGCTGGTTTTCATAGCACACACTCCAACAGCTCCCAGATGTTTCAGACCTTCCAGAATCAAACGCATTGTTAACGCGCAAAGATGATTATGGGGATTTTTCCTGTTCCTGGTTGTTCAAATGTTGAGTTACTTTGCAGCTGGCTGATAATGAAGGCTGTTTTCCAAAAAAACGACGTTTTCAGACAAATGTCTGCTGTCGTTGTGCAGATAAGCGCCTGTCAACACAGGCACAATTTTTGCACAATAACACATTACTCCACGGCAGAGTCAGTCAGGCCAGTTAGCTGCTGACCACGGGCTGACTTCTACCTGGCTGAACACAATCTGGGAGATACATCACCTTTCAGGCACTGGATACAGCTTATAGACATGCGTAGCACCAGGAACTTCAAGGACCTGCCCTTACTTGCTACTTTTTTTTTTTCTTGGTTGACAACGGATCAAATTAATGAGCCTATATGTCTAAGTATTAATGCATATATCTTTCATCAGTTACTTCAAGTTTTTCGTATCATATAATTAAGAGAGCAGCAGGTCACATTTTGCAAAATGTTTCCCATTGGAAGCAAACTTCATTTAGGTATTTTTTTCCTGCAAACCCTATAAAAAATGGAGAGCACCCTTGCCCTTTGACTTCTCCCAGTTTTGACTCAAGCACTGGACATTTAATCTCAAAAAGTTACAAGAAAGTGGAAGATCTTCTGGCAAGGCTGAATTTATTTTGTTTGACATACTAGCTTTGAGTTTTTCCTATGATACAAAGTATGGCATTAGTTTACAAAGGTTAAAAAAGAAATGTTCTAAGGGATACTTTAACATTATTTTCACTGTTCTGTCTTTAAATTACAAGAACCTTAATATCCTATGAGAATTTTCTAGTTGAGACTTGACACACAAAGAAAACATACATAAAAGAAGAAAAAAAAAACCAAACAAAAAAACCCAAGCCCACCAAAATTGATTCTTTCTGATAAAGGGGAAACACAGAGTATGAATTTGAGCCAGGAAAACAAAACATGTTGGAGAATGGATGGAGAATATCAGGATTAAAAAAAAAAATCATTGAAATTTAAACTTTCAGCTGAAGCCAGTCCAAATTAAACATTAGGATGCTTAAAGACATCACCCTGAGTAACTGGGCACATTGCCTTTGCCCTGCTCAAACACTGAATTCAGACATCTATAAAAGCACATATTCACAGTCATGAACTAAGGTTTCAGTGACGAGACTGAACATCAGAGAGGAGGCAATGTCCATTTAGACATCTGTCTTCTTGCAGACCACACAGGCTCATTGACTCTCTTTTTTTTTAATCACGTAGAGACAGCGTTTGCAATTTGATAGTATAATCTTATTTGCCTGAGATTTCGGAGTGCTTCATGTTAGGCATTGCTACCAGTTACATCTAATGGATGCAGGAACTGAAGCAGAGGAGGAGTTGAACAACTATCAATCACAGTCTGGAATAGATTTGAACCACAAACCCCTTACTTTTCAAATAAGCTGCAGAAAACATTTTATCTGTATTAAAGTCAGAGCTTATTTACCACAGCCATCTCCTCCCTCGCCTTCTTACCGCCATGTGACCCTCATTCCTGTGGTCTGCACAAAATGCAATCAAAATCATCCTTTTTTTCCAGACATTTATCATTTCCAATTTCAGTTCATTTTATCAGCTGCAAAGTTGTTAGTCTGACTTAAAAATCCCATCAAAATCTACCCTTTGATGCTTATTTATATGTTCATCAATTAGAAGCCCTTAAAAATGTCAGAGATCTTCCAGTCTCACTTGGAGCTATTCATGGAGCATCACCACAGTTCTAAGGTTTACAAAAAGTTAACGTGAACTATTAGACAGTTTAGACAGTTTTTAAAACAGCTACAAGTTATCTGAACCCAATGATAAAATAAGGAAAAAAAAAAAGAACAAAAAGAAGAAAGAAAAAAAGAACAAAAAAGGCTAGCTCTAGACACAGCTGTCTCACTTTACCCTGAGCTACTGGTAAACTGGCAAGTATTTCACCATTATCATATGAATTGACTGCCACATTTGGTATTATCTCATTTGATAATACCTCTGTACTAATCACAGAAGGAAATAGCTGTTAGACAATGTTTCCCGCATTAATGCCATACTTCCACCATTGTTTTTAAGGGTAAGGACAGCTCTTTGAAAGTTCCCAGGGTCAGATTTTTTAGTGTCTGCTAGTCACAGAATTCATCTCTCATCTTTGCATCTCCCTGGTGAATATTTCTACAATTTTTATATTCTTATTTATATTCATTTCCCCTTTTTGTATGTTACATTTGTACAGACTGCATATGTGCATGCAAAACAAACACATGTGAATGCATCATGTATGTTTTATAGTGTATATATCCTGGAATTAATTAGGTGTGTGTGCTAGGTCTTCATCACTCATAAGATCAGGGCTACTATGGACTTGCTACCAATGGCAGATGAAATACGTGTTGGACTGGCAGATGAAATACGTGTTGGACTGGCAGATTGTGATCGCTCACTTGCAGAGATTTGGAGGGATGTTTTAATATTTGCATCATGAGAATTCCAGCAGAGACCAGATTTCAATGTTCACCAATGTATTAATCATGTGCTTAACTTCAAGCATATGTTTTCCTTCACAGATTTTAGGATCAGGCCCTAGGTTTCTATGGGGTACTTGTGTTGGACCCACGGACAGTTTATTTGTTAAGCAGACCCAGCTCTGGTGACTGGAACTCTGAGGAGTAGATGAGTATTCATTTAATGGATAATTAATCTACCTGTTTTCTCTTTCAGGTTTTTGGTTGCATTACAGTGTCAGTCATCCTCCTGTTTCGAATGAGCCAACGTGGTGTTTACCAAGGCTCTTGAGACTTAGCATGGAAAATGAGCAGAGTTATTTTGATTCATTGTTGTAACAGATTGTAAAACTCTCCTCTGTTTTTAGAAACATTTACCATAGCAGCTGAAAAATGATTTTTCAAAATACTATTGCTACAGCCATGGGATTAGATCTTGGGTTTAACCCAAAACACCCTCTATGCCGCTAAGACCCCCTTTTCTAATCCTCCTAATCTCTGCGCACAGGCACAAAAAAGAACGTAACTAGCACACTGACTGGGTTTTTCTTTTCTGTTTTTAGGGGAGAATTTCAATCTAAACCAAACTACCCCGTGTAGTGCATTACAATCAATATGACTTTCTATTTGTTAATGTTGGCACAAATAGAGGTGAATTACCAGTGAGAATGAGCTGAAGTATTTTTGGTACTAACAGCAGAAAGATTTCTGCTACACATCCATAAGCAGTAAGCTTTAATTTCATGCAGCTCTTTCCTATTTTGTATAAATTTAGAACCTGGACATGAAGCAGATTCTCAAAATGGTGCAATTTTAGCTTAAGACGCTTACTACAGAGTGAAACCACTTTTTTTTTCCTTATTTTTAATATACAGCTGCCATTAAAAATTTTACAAATTATGTACAATGTCAAAATATGCTTGCCAGGTGTTGGTAAGATTTCTTTACCTGCTACTCATATAGAGTGTGGGATTTGGATATATCACCTACTTAATAACAAATTTCTGTGCTTTATAATATGTGAAATAAAAATGTCACCTCTCGCCCTACCTTCTATCCAGGTTCTCTGTGTGCTCTGTGTTGTAAATTATTTTCTTTCTGGCTGAGCTGCTGCTGTGTTTTTAGGGAGATAAATGAATATCAAAATACGTCACTGTGAGTGGAAGCGTCGAGATGAACTTGCGGGAAATCTTTTCTTCAAGAAAGATGTTTACATTCGGACTTTTTCTCCCCTAAATCAGGACACAAACCAGTGCTGTGGTGTCAGATATTGCCACACACATATAAATTTTGTCTTATGGTCAGTCTCTAGGAAATATAGTACCCATGAGCCACACACAGCGAATCATGTAATCTATAAGGTATTCATGGAATACCACCTACATCTTCTGGAGAATCTAGACCTCAAATGCCATGGGAGTGGGACTGTATAAAGACATAGACAGTTAAATAAACCTCTGCATCATCCAACCACTCCAAACCCCAGGAAGAGCTAGCTGACGCTTCAGGCCGTGATTGCCTTTCTCTTCTCCTTCCCTTCTTCCTCCATGCTAATAGAGAAAGTGGGATGGTGTGTAGCTCATTTTTCGCTCTTTGACTTCTTCCTTTTTTTTTCTGTAAAAAAAAAAGGACCACAGAGGCTCGATTTCACAGAGGATGCATCTGTGACTATAAACCCATGCTGCACATGCAAAATGAAAATTTGTCAAGAGTTCCTTTTGTTCAAAATCTAAGACTTTTTTAACTGCACAACTCCTTGCTACCTCACTGACCTTCTGAAGCTTAAGCATCTCTTTGCATTTACCCCCCAATGTCATTGACCCGAACAGGATGATAACTGTAGCAAGTTTTTACATGTTAGAAGAGAAATGTAGGTGGCATTAAACAGGAATCAGAGTTTTCTGGGGAAAAGGAAACTATATTTTATGCTGATTTATCATCAGCAGAAGCATGTTCTCCAACCTGGTCAGACGGAGGTGGATAAGGAAGGTCTTTGCTATCAGCAAGCTGGGGGAGATAACTTCTCCCCAGCTGCTGTAATTACTAGCAATTGCTGCAAACTCTCACAGCCTTCACAGTTACGTATAGAGGCAAATGTATGTCTGACCTACAGCAGCCAGCAGAACTACAGAAATCTACCCAAAGTCCATGGAAGGGCTTTGCCAGCTGACAAGCTAACTTTCAGGTATCTTTTATAAAACCTCTATGCCTTCGTCTTTCATTTCAGAACCTGACTCCATGCCCGTAGGGTTGACAGCTTTAGCAATTGACTCTGTTGGGTCAAATGTCCTCAGTTTCCTTATGCAAAATAAATGTTGTGTTATGAAAATACTGCCCATTTAAAAAATTATCTTAGACAGGGTTCACATTTCTCTTAAGAAAATACTGATTTTATTTAATTACCTGCCACGTTTTGGGTTAAAACAGTTTGAAAAGTAAGTTTTGCAGATATTGTTCCAAGTTAAGGCAAATCTTTAATGCCTACCAGTGCAAAATGTGTAAAGATTACTGTTTTTCTTTTCAACACAAATATTAAGTTGCTTTAGTGGTATAACTAAGCTGTAGAAAAGCTTGCTTTGTTCTAAAGGGTGGTGGTGATTTACAGAAGTTTACCAGGCTGCTTTCAGAGGCTGCTCTTTTTCAATTTGCCAGAATTTACTCATGTGTCTGTCTTTCTCTGCAGCTGCCATTACAGATGTGAAGAAAAAAAAAAAAAAAAAACCAAAAAAACCCAAAGCTGCTCCCCTCAACTTTCATACCATGTTCGATTTCTGTTTGTGGTTGTTCAGTGTCATATCTATAACACCAGAGATACCAATTAGCAAGAAATCAGATATCTTTTCCTTAAAAAATCTCAAAAGCACTCAGAAAATTTACTGCAACAAACCCAGCAAAAATGTAGACCATATGTACAGACCTTTCGGGGAAGAAAATGTGAAACAATGGTATATATTTATCATTGCACTTCTCATCACTTCCTCACATTCTGCCCGCTGATTTCTCCTCTTCATACAACATCTGACATCCCAAACCACTGAGAAGCTGTAAAGGCTTCTCAAAACATCAGAACTCCCTTAACCTGCCACGAAATTTTCTCTGCTTTTCCCTAAATGGGGGATTTCATTGTAAGACTTATGGGCCAGAATGGCAATATTTTAGTACACCAGAATGGCAATACTTAATCCCAGAGGAGTAACATATTTCAGATGTTGAGGTCTTTCTGTAGAGGCACAACTGGCAGCTTTATGCCCCTAATGTAAGCAATAGCTAGTTTTCCAGTGGGATATACGGCTTGCAGGAGGTGACCTGCATAACTTGCAGTGGGAAACAGAGTACTGGTGTCTAACCACAAAGACTACCAACATGATGGACTTTCAAGCTCAGATATTTTTATGTACATAAAAAAGGTATTTGGGAGCATTTCTGGTGGTTTAGGCGTATTTTCCTATGTTCCTTGCATCTGGATTTATAAATGGGAAAGAAACAGCTTTAGAGGTAAAACGGCTAGAAAGGCAAGTGTAATTAACGCATTTCAAACTCTGATCAGATAACTTGGTAGGTGGCTATGGTAGGCACGTCATGGTGTCGTGAGCTTAACACCCGAGTGAGGCAGGATCCATCACTTTGCTACCTTCAATAGAAAAACCTACCCCATGCTCTTGTAGATAAATCTAGACAATACTATGAAATATCACATATTAGTACACTCAGAAAGAGTTCGTTTCTCCCATTGCCCCAGAATTTTATGGATTACTTCTGCTGGACATGAGACAAAGTTGAGATTTTTTCACTCGTTTAAAATTAGAATTGAAATATAGCTAGTAACCAAAGGCAAAACCTTCATTATTCTGAAACCGGCTTAAGATTGTAGGGTTGAAAGTCATCTCACCTAACTTGGGATCTGTACAGCACAGACGTGTACATCAATTCTGGTCATCTGAGGCCTTCTTTACAGAAAGGAGGCTTTATAGTAAATATTTTTGGGATACAACTTTCTGGACCTGTTTTGAAAACTCTACTTTCTGAGAAGAGGAAAGCTACATGGCAATGTTCACTTGCAGCCCAGAAAGCCAACCGTATCCTGGGCTGCATCAAAAGAAGCGTGGCCAAGGGCCACGTGGTCGAGGGAGGTGATTCTCCCTCCCACGTGGTTGAGGGAGGTGATTCTCCCCCTCTACTCCGCTCTCGTGAGACCCCACCTGCAGTACTGCCTTCAGCTCTGGGGCCCCCAGCGTAAGTAGCACATGGACCTATTGGAGCAAGTCCAGAAGAGGGCCACGAAGATGATCAGAAGAGGGCTGGAGCATCTCTCCTATGAAGGCAGGCTGAGAGAGTTGGGGTTGTTCAGCCTGGAGAAGAGAAGGCTCCGGGGAGACCTTCTAGCAGCCTTCCAGTATCTGAAGGGGGCCCACAAGAAAGCTGGAGAGGGACTTTTTAGCAGGACATGTAGTGATAGGACAAGGGGTAATGGCTTTAAACTGAAAGAGGGTAGATTTAGGTTAGATATTAGGAAGAAATTCTTCCCTATGAGGGTGGTGAGACACTGGAACAGGTTGCCCAGAGAAGCTGTGGATGCCCCATCCCTGGAAGTGTTCAAGGCCAGGTTGGATGGGGCTTTGAGCAACCTGGTCTAGTGGAAGGTGTCCCTGCCCATGGCAGGGGGGTTGGAACTAGATGATCTTTAAGGTCCCTTCCAACCCAAACCATTCTAGGATTCTATGATTGATTCTATGATTCTACTGCTTCTTTCCCTTGATGCTAAGGGACATCTAGACACGTAACTGAGATGCAACAACCAGCAGTCTCTGCGACACCAACCCTGAGGCGTACTTCCTCCCACAGAAGGACAGACCAGTTGGCACTACTGCTATAGCACTGCACATCTTCTTGACCAACTGAGATGTTATAAAGTCATCTTCAAAAGCATTAGCACTATACTTTCTAGCTTCACAGTCTCTCTTTGACATTTTAGGATCTTACTGAGAAGATAGTTGAAGGCTTCTTGTTTTCTTGTTGTGTGTTGGGTTAGTTGTTAGGGTTTGGTTTTGTTTTTTTTCCCAAGCTGCTTCTGGGATTTCAAGCAGCAAATCATTTTGCCCGGCTATTTATAGTTATGGAGGTAGAAAATCATTTCATAGTGGAACAGAACTTCAGATGGAGGCAATCGAGAAGTCATTGAACTTAGCAGCTGCGCAGCTGCGTCACCAAACCCCTTGTGCTGCCCAATTATTTTCCTTGGCGACTGCTTCCTCTAAGAACTTGTTTTTTCCTGACCATGCCTCAGTTGGCTGTTTGTGAGGGCCTGGCCAGTGTTTGTTGAAGAAAGAAAGAGCGAGCAGTTGCTTCTGTTATTCTCCAGAGATCTTTATAGGGAAAACGCTGTTTAATATTGACATATTCTCACAGTCTCCGGGGGAGCCTTTTGACAGAAAGGGAGGGGAAGAGGAAGGGAGGATGGAGGGAGACCTGCTCTGTCTGACCTTTTCCCCCAGAGGAAAAAAATCAAAAGAGAAAAAATAAATATCTTTTTCCTCTTTTTTTGTTTGTGACTGTTGCAGCCTGAAACTCCACTCCTGTATCCATGCTGCGTGCTCCCCAAGCATTAGTTCACTGCTAGTGAATATACTGTTGAGCATTTCTAGTAGAAAAATGCAATAAAACATTGCCTCACATGTTTGCCAGAAGATAAAGAACTGGACCAGCCAGCAAGCTCTTCTAAGCAACTCTACCTTAACTGCTGGTGGTTCTTCTTTCTGCTGAGATTTACACGCCATGGCATGACCTGGAAAGTTCTTCTACAGCAAAACCCCATCAAGCTGTGTCTGCTGACACAAGTGCTGTGAAGGTCTGGATAAAAGACCAAATCTACTATTTGCAGAACACCAAAGTTGCAAAAATAATCTCCTGCTGTGGGAAGAGGGATGGGAACAAACACAGACCTGGATGTTTTCCCCAGGCATGTCTAGTTAAATGAAGATTACAGAAACCCAAGTAAATAAGGGGAATAAAATAAAATAAACATGCTACACCCCCTTTCCCTTCCCTTTTTAAGTCTTCTTCCTACTTCAAAGCAATCCTCAGACTTTAGTGCTATATGTGGGTACAGAAAGCATACCCATACTATCCATACACACCCTCTCTGGGATAAGCTCTCAACCTTGCATGTCTTTGAACACCAGTTCCTGGCTGGTGGTGCCTAAACAGAGGCAGCATCACCTTCTATATCCTGCAGTGTCTTGTGGTTAAATAAACTTTTCATCAACCCACTGCCCTAGTATTATGCTATGGACTTGAAATGCTCAACATAGCACTCCAGACTTCAGAGCTTGGGAAGAAAAAAAATTCCTCTTCCTTCCGGATTTCTGCTAAACCAACAAAGCCTCAAGCAAGAAACAAGCAGTCAAAACAAAATTAAGGGAGTGTGAGACTTCTGTGTGGGATATATGGTGGTACAGAATAGCTGGTGCAAAACCAGCGGAGAAGAGCAAACAGAGCAGCTGCTGCGGAGGGCAAAATGCAGAAGTGCGAAACAGCCACTGTGGAAGAAGCCGTGTGGAAGAGCTTTGCACAGACTAGCTGATGTATAGAACATATATATACATCTCACAAGAGATTTATAGAAAGGAGGGACTGCTGGCTGGGTATGTGGTTGTGCCGAGTAGCTTGTGCAGAACATACAGAACAGCGAGCGGAGAACAGATTATGCAGAAGAGCTGCTGTGCACTGATTTTCTGTGTGACATTTCTGCAGCCTTTTCAAGCCTTCTCAGATCCCCACTGGCCAAAATTCCTGGAGCTCCAGCAGGTACGACTGCTGGACCGTGAGAGTGCTCTGTGCAGCATAGCGGCCGCAGCCTGCAAATCACCAGCTTGCTTTGCCAGCCTTTTACATGCAGGCAAGCCCCAAGAGTGATGCACCTCTCGTGTCATGTCCAGGTCCCTGACAGAGCTACAGGATCCCCTGTAAGGGAAGGAATTCCCTTGATTTTCCTTGCTTGCAAATAGAAAGTGCCTCTCTTTCCAGTGACATCACATTTTTAACTGATATCAGAGGTACAAGTGCGATGGAGCACTTGTGCAGTGGGGAAGCAGATAGCCACAACTAATGAGCTATAGGAGCTGCTACATGGTGCTCAGGGAAGGTGGCAAGGTGTGTGCCACACTGACTGCAGCCTCAAGGCTCTCTCTCCAGTATCGGTTCCTCTTGGAGAGAGTCACTGGTGTTTTGGGATGTTACCCTTCGCTCCCATCCCAAACTGCTCTGAGGGTACAGACATAAATACAAGATGCCATCCCTGCAGAAAGGGGTCTTCCAGTACCTGGCAGCTGAACAGCAGTCTGGCCCAGTGTCATGCCCATCTAATTATAGAAATTAACAGACATATCTTCTTTTCTTTAAAATTTATCTCCTAAGATTATAGATTTTTTTTTCTTGTTATTCTGCGGTTTCCCTTTCTTGTTTTCTGCTTCACCCATACCCTGTCTTTGTAACAGCCCCATCTCTGTTTACAAGTGGCGTTATATTATGCATGGTGTTATCTCATTCCTGTCGTCTTCTACTGTACATTGAGCCTGAAAAGTTGCCTTTAGCTGGCTGAGCCCCACAGCAGGCCCAGGTGGGCAGGAGAGGCGAGGGAGCTCCCCGGCAGGGGTTAGCTTGCTCGCAGTGCTGCGCAGCTCCCACTGCAGACCCTGCTGGGCTGCGGCGCAGAAACACCCTGAAACGCTCAAGTCTCTCATATTGTCATTGCTGAGCTCTCTCTTTCCTTATTTTGCTGATTAGGCCTTGCAGAAATAGTGAGAAGGCTTTAGAAATCTTCGTGGCAATAAAAGAGTGGTCAGACTAATGAATATCAAAAACATTCATCTTGTTGACCCAACTTTGACTTGGAAAAGCTGCAGCTGCCAGTTTCTTCGAGAGATCAAGATCACACTTTTGTTACTTCTTTTTTTTTTTCCCTGAGAGACACACAGCCAGTAACTGCTTATAACAGAAAAGTTGCCTGGACGTTTTGTTTTAGACACCGACTGCCATTTTATTTTATCTTAGCCAAGAAACAAGGATAGCAAGGTCGTGTTCTAGACTTAATGTTAACTGCTGGCTCTGTCTTAAGACTGCGCAATTAACCTTTGCAGCTCTGGCCGATGTCAGGGAGACGAGTAGCAATTAATAAAGTCTACTCTTCTATCTCAGCAGTTAAGGGTCACACCACAGCTGAAATGACATAGATGCTCCTGGGGCCAAAGGAAGTGGCAAAGCTTTCTTTCTAGAAGAACCTCAGCTGACCTTTATTCCCTCAGAGTGAAATCTGCTACAATGCAACAGCACTTGCAGACTCTGAGATGTGTGAGCTCCACAAGATTTTCAGAGAAAGGTTAGAAAGAAGGAACTGTTGGTAGAACACAACAGTTTTTGATGAGTAAGGAAACAGCCTTTCTCCCCTCCATACAGTCTCACAATTAAAAGGCCAACGCACTTGGCCAGTGCCAACAACTATGTATTGTTTTAATTTTAATGCTGCCACGTCACTTTCAGACTCTATTCAGTATTAGTGTAATAAGAGTTGTTATGCAATTTATTTCAAAATCATTACGGTGTTATCTGGAAGCCAAAAAGCTTCTCTTACAATAAGAGAAGCTAATCACTCTGTGGGTCTTCTTACCAATTTGTTGGTCAAAAATCTGAAAAATTAGCAACAAACTCATGGAACTCTTTTAATTTGTCTAACATTAATCAACAGACACGGAGAGTCAAACACCCCTCACAAAATGTAAAATGGTAGTCCTGACGTGGTACGCATGCCTGGATAGGCTTGACTTCAGCTATGACAGCATCCTTCTGCATGCCACGGCTATCCTAAGTTCAGAACATGCTTTTGCTTTTTGCAAGCTTGGATGCTAAGGTTGTATCTTAATGGAAAGGAGTTGATCCCTCTGAATATGGAATACTCAACAGGTACAACTAAGGATCTTTTGCTGGAGGGGTGAAAACAGCTCTTCTTTTAGTGGCAGCATGGGCATCACACCATTATTAAAGACAGGGGCGATAATGTGATGGAAAGAAACAGTATTCATTTTTAGGACGACTATACCCCACCCACCTTTCAACTGTATAGTTGCAGTCACAGCCAGTCAGCAAGTAATTAACAGATTGCTCTTTTCCGCATGCCTGGCGTTGTACAAACCCAAAGGTGCAAGGCTTGTCACAAAGAAGTCAGTTGGTATAGCCAGGAAGTCATGATTGCAACCTAAAGGGAAGGTTCTAGCTGCCCCAATGATACACTTCGATGCAAAAAGGAGTTAAACAAAAACACAAGAACCAACTCTAGAAAGCACAGCTTGCTGTAGAAAATGCTCCAGATAGAGACACTCCTCTGTCTCTTTGGGAACGGTAGCAATATTTGCTGAGAAAGAAGGTAGTTGTGTGGTTTAGGGTACCTAGGACATCTGGATTTAGCTCTTGGCAATTTCTGTCCTGGGTTTATTACATAAAAGTCTCACACGCTCTAGCTGTAAAACAGGGTTAAGAGTGCTTACTTTCTGCTTCTTGTCACGTACAGGCAGAACTGAGGACAACAGGATCCCAACTAGATTCTCTCTAAATGACATCAAAGCACAATTCATAAATATGAAAAAAGTGTAAATAAATGACTTGTGTGCAAAGCATTTCTAAACATAGTCTAAATAAGGGCAGCATAATTATACCATAGGGCTGCAAAGGGTTTTCGTAACATCAGGGCCCAATTTTCTGTAAGAAAATTTTCTCTTGGGAGAGTCTATTCCAGTCTGACAGAAGAGGGAGGGAAGACACACTTGTTTAAAAAGAGGTTTACATCAACACATTATTTGTGTAAACTTTAATCTCCTTACAGTAGAAACATACACAGTACAAGCCAAAAGTAGTATAACAATTTTAGAGTAAAGCTTACCAGCAAAATGCAAAACTAATTTGTATCAAATTCTTAAAAAACTGTGCACTTTCTCAAACTTAACTTTGTTCAGCACATCGTTTTGATTTATACATAATAAGGCATTAATTCTATAAGAATCATTTACTATATTCCAAAATCGCATGACCTAGGTGTAACACTCTATAGCCTGATACCATTTTGTTCCTTTCGATATTTACAGATTTAATCTACCTGCATTGACATGTAGCATACAAGCACTAGGAACAAACAGCTTTGCCAATTCTAGGCTCACATTGAAAAAGTTATATAAAAAAAGCTCAACTGTTCATTGCAATAGCTTGGTTCTGCTGCAGCCATGACTGTAGTTTATGAATAATTTCCCTTTTCAGTATGCTTCCTGACTTCCAGTAGTATTTTGGTCTTTCAAAATGGAGAACTGAATCTGCTCAGAACCTGCAGAAACTGGAAGTGGACCCCATTTGTTTTCCTCCTCCCCCTCCCCAAAACACAGTTCTTAAATTTCTTTGAAAGTAAAATCTTCTATAAATGGCATAATTGAATTCATTCTAGCTACTATGTACAGAAATGGCTCAGGCAATTAAGTTAGTCCACCTTGTCATTAGTCAACAGGAAGTATAATTACTGTAGCTGTAAAGGAGGTATCTAGTGTTCCAGAATAAGTGAGTTTAATTATGGTGAGAGCTTCCTCAATTCTATTTACATGACAACTTCAGGCTCAATGTTAAATAGCAAGTCATCATTTCCTCTTCGAACTTCAAGTAGTAGAGGTGATTCATTCATCACAGCCTCTTGCAGGTCACTGGAAGTCATCAAAGGACGCCCATTGACTTTAACAATAATATCTCCATCTTGGATCCCTCCTCTGCAAAGACGAGAAGAACAAGGCGGTAAGTATGCGTTCTATGCAGAGACAAAGTACAAAGACTATCCACCACCTCTTTGGCTGATGTGATAAATTTTTACTTGTTTTAGTTTCCAGTGAAGGGAAATTCAACCCTTCTGACTGCAAAAGAAGAATCGGTAGTACTTGCTAAGTGCAAAATCAGGCTCGCATTATTTCATTGAGGATTTTCTTCTAAAACAGCAAAAACGTACCAACAGTAAAGTAGTCTAGCTTTCTCTTTGTCTTCCACAAAACCACGGCAAAGGAGAAACAGAAAAGACTTTTAGCCATGACTGATTCACTCTACTCCATCCATTTGCAAACATGCTTTTATCTCTCCAGTATTTATTTCAAGCATTGGAAATTAAACCACTCTCAAAATTTCAAGACAAGCAAAGTGTACCAACTGAACTACAGGTAAATTATTTCTCTCTTGCTGTTCAAATGTAATCCAGAAGAGGTGCTTTTATTGCCTTTGCATTTTCTTAATAATTCCTCAAGTAATTTGTAGAAGTGTCTTATTTATTTTCCAGCTGTTCTGTAAAATAGTCTCTTCCTCCAAGATAAAGCATCATCTCAGATAATAGCTCTGACAATGTCTTATGTGAATGCTATCCTGTTTCCCATTTAAACTCAATCCAAGTTTCTGTTTATTAATATTCAACACACCTTTAAAAAACAAAATATGGTTCATTGTATTTGGGGTGTTCCTTAAGTTTGCACTGTTAGTGTTTCATAATGTCATTTAAAAAGTTCTGATATTGACATATTTCACTTTTGTAGATGTGAGTAGAATCTTAGCACAAATATTTTAACTTTGATTTTAACCTAAAGGCACAATTTTTAATTGTTTAAATACAAATCAAGACTGGTATGAGGAACTACTTGAATATAAATAAAAATATTACCTACTAGTATCTATTTGGAGATTTATTTATAGTGAAGAAAATAATGTGCTCTACATACCTATGAGAAGGTGAGTTTGGAACAACTTCATGTACATAAATTCCACTTCTGACATCAGGAAAATCAGCATTACTGTGTTTCAGTTCTTCCACCAAGCTAAAAGAAGAGTAAGATTATATAGCATTTGATTCCACTACAAAAGAAGTAGCATTCAAAAATTCTTATTCATTTATTCTCCATTTTTTGTGACAAAAAATGAATGACTTAACAGTTAACTGTTTGCCCCTTGTTCTTGTAATGAGAATGTAGGGGATTTGAATTTGGATTAAAACAAGTAACGTGGATTTTAAGAGTCAAAACTACTTACCTGTGCAAAACATGCTATATTTAATGGTCTCATACATCTCCTGCAAGAACCTGACTTGCTATTTGTAGCAGTAGCACAGAGGGCACTGTAGAAGAGTACGGGGACAGTAGCACAGAGAGGACAGGGACAGTAGCACTCTGTCCTAGGTGCTGTACAGGGACAAAAGTCATTCCTGCCCCAAAGAATTCATGCTGGTGATGGGGCGGAAATTTGCTAACGATTTTGCTTCTTTCATTTTGCAAGTCATTCTTAATTCGTCTTTATCTAGAACAATATAGCTTTTGAGAACTTCAGTCATCAGATGGATCAGAACTGTGAGAGTTTTCCAAAGAAACTTCAGCTTCCTCAAGTCTTCTTGAGGAATTGTTTGTGTATCCCTTTCTAAAGAAAGCAGACAGGAAGCAGCTGCAAAATAGAGACTCTAAAAACATCCTCTCATTTCTGAGGAGATTACATCATTTCAGGTCTGTGTACAGTGTGCGTTAAAACCCGTGTCTAGAAAGAGTTTTAAACTAATGATGGATTACTCTGCTGTCCGCCATGAAAACCTGGGGTCCCTCAGATGGAAAGCAAGCCAAAATGGCTGCATGCAGCTTCACTTCATTTGATTTTGTACTGAGGAAGCTAACAATTAAATGACTAAAGCAAACACACCAAGGGAAGCAGTCTTTTCCTGAAAACAGGCCTGGAGACATCTTACACTGCTTCATTAGATGCCACAAAAGCAGTGAAATCTCACATTGTGTTCACTTCACAATTACGCAGAGAAACATCCTGAGTTTCTCTCCATCGGTGGTGGCCCGGTGATATTAATGCCATTACACTGATTTGGTCCAGCTGAGGATCTGACCCTTTGGGGAGGACCGCAAGAGAGTAACTCAATAAACAAAGATGGATTTACTACAACCCCAGCTGGAAATTGTCTGGCTTAATTTTATAGTCTATTGCCACATTGGAAACATGCGTACTGCTGGGAAAGAACACAAGCGTAAGAGCCCTCATTTGTTATAACAGAATATATCCGGGTAACGGCAAGACACAAAGCAACATGAGAGAGAAAAGACAGTAAAGAACTGGAGGAGGGTGTTCATATTCTGGCTTTGTTAACATGGAGGCATGAAGCTTTAGTTCCACACTTTAGCAACTACTTTCTTTCCAGTTAATGGTTAGGCACCAAATCTCACATCATATGGCCTCCACTAGCACTGATAAAACTACCACCAAACCCTCAGACAGCTAATCTGTCATTGGCACTCACGGTCCCCTGAAAGCAGCAGCTTGTTTAAATGTCTCCTAAAACCTGTGTAACTCCAGACATCCTTGTCAAGAACCCAAATGAGTGTTCAGGCTCTTCCTAATTTCCCTCAGTTATCAACAGGGCATCCACCATTATCAGTATTTAGAGAAGGACCGACACTGATTTTCCAGGTCTTAGAACATGTATTTCACCAATATCATTAAAATATTTGCAAACTTCCTAGAAGCTAATGCACGCTTCTGGATTCTCTGGAGGTTTGTAATGAAAGCTGAATGATGAAGTTCTGAACCACTATTGACCACATCTTGTATCCATGATCATACAGATTACGTTTCTAAGATACTTACGCAGGTGTTATTGTCAGCATTCTGATGCCAATGAAACGCTTCTTCCCATCTGAAAATAACACAGAGGATATTTAAGAAATTTAGGCAAATACTGAGAAAAATAACTACTTTGATGACCCAAAATACTCATCAATTAAAACAGGATGTATCAGCTTTTGACAAAACTAAACAGAAATCATACACATCTACACTGAGGTCATTTTTTATTTCAGTTAGCCTTGGTGTACAAAATGACAATCCCTCTTCCTGCAAGTGAGGGTAAGAGAGAAGCTCATTTACACTCCATAAGAGTTTTCCATAAGAGTTTTCCTTCAGGAAATTCAGGAAAATTTCTGTGATCTAGTGTCACATGACTGCGGTAAAGGGAAAATTTCATAACCAACTACCATTTCATCTGAAACTGGTCAAGCCAATTTAATCATATGGTGTTCTCATTAAAATGTAGAAATGGGATTTAAAGAAATTAAAATTTCCACCTTTCAGAGAAAGGACAACCAAAAGACTCACACTGATTCTAATGCACATAGCTTATTTCTACCCCAAAGAATGAAAAGCAAGTTTGAAAAAACCCCATAGACCTTAGCCAAAATGATCACAAAAATGATCAGAGGGCTGGAGCACCTCCTCTATGAAGACAGGCTGAGAGAGTTGGGGTTGTTCAGCCTGGAGAAGAGAAGGCTCCGGGGAGACCTTATTGCAGCCTTTCAGTACTTAAAGGGGCTTATAAGAAAGATGGGGACAAGCTTTTTAGCAGGGCCTTTTGTGACAGGACAAGGGGTAATGGTTTTAAACTAAAAGACAGTAGGATTTAGGCTAGATATAAGGAGGAAATTTTTTACAATGAGGGTGGTGAAACACTGGCACAGGTTGCCCAGAGAGGTGGTAGAGGCCCCATCCCTGGAAACATTCAAGGTCAGGTTGGACGGGGCTCTGAGCGACCTGATCTAGTTGAAGATGTCCCTGCTCATTGCAGGGGGGTTGGACTAGATGACCTTTAAAGGTCCCTTCCAACCCAAACTATTCTATGATTAGCCAGGATTCTACAGAGTTTTAAATGGTGAAAATTCACTCCTTTAGGAACAGTACCACATTTCTGTAGTTGGCTTTTAGTAGTCATGATATTGCACAGCTGTCTTCAGAAAAAAATGCAGTTTGATGACTTCCTAAAGTGAGTGCTTCAGTAGTTAGTTATATCTGGTATGAAACAGTATTTCCCCTTACTTGTTCCAGCATAACTACCTCACAATTCCTTTGAGCTTCTCCATGTTCTTATGTGAGGAAAAAGTTTTAAAAGAAGATGTACACAGTCTCCTCTAACTCTTATTCTTTCCAAGAAAAATAGTCCCAATTAATGGAATTAGTCCTGAATCTTATGCATGTTCAATATACCACTAGTGTCAGTGAAAATGTTGACTACTAAACATTGGATTTACTACACTCTGAACAATCTTACATCTGTAACTGTCATCCCTGCTCTTCTCTGAAATGTTCTGTCTCTCCTCTATTTTAAAGTGAAACTAATGAGATCAAAATCAGCTATAGTAAGAGTGCCATGAAGAAGTCCAATTACTCAAAATTGGAAGTGTCAAAAGCTTTGGGCATGGCCATGAACTAGTGCGCTTGTAGTGCTTCTCTAACCTACATGGCATAAATGTAAGTTTTCACTTTTTAAAAATATCCAAACATGATAATTCTCCCACCTGAAAATAACCCCTCCCATCCCTGCAAGTGCACAGTTAAATGATAAAGTTGTCTTCATGGGACATATAGATGACAGACTCTCTGGTGACAGTTTACTGTTTGCATTAAACAGTTTGCTGCTGGTCATCGCCTGTGCGATGCAGAAATATGCAGAAGCACAAAGCATACTTTGGGGGCTGAGTTAGGAATGTTTACATGAAAGAAAAATGAAAATGAAAGAAGGGACAAAAGAAATTGATCTGGAAGAAACAAAACAGCAAGGAGGAGATTGGGGAAGGATGAAAAACCACAGCAGAAATGCCGCTGACCTAAAAGAGAATTATTTCCCCAGTGGGTAATGATACATGTAAAAATAAGGCTTTGGGGGGAAAGAAGAAAATCTGGTAACTACAGACATTCACAACTAAAAGTCTCATTCTGCCTTCACCCTTGGGCAGGTTGGGATATTATTTCACTCCTGTTCATGCATTAAAATTCAAAATGGCCTTCAGCCCTCTCTCCACAATAAGTTTGCCACACCGCAAATAGTGGTTCATACTATAACAGTAGCAGGCTACTGTATAAAGTAAAACTAACAGCTATCAGCTACGGATTATTTTAGCAGCAGAGTCTAGATTCCTCCCCTTCCCACCCTCCAGCCATTTTGTATGTCAGAATACAGGTGAAAAAACTTCAGGCCTTTTGTTTTGGAAAAGTCCATTCCATTCAATTTAACCCAAGTCAAACATCTTGCACAAACCCCAAAGTTTTCATCAACATTGATTAGAGGGAATATAATTGTCCAGTTTATTAGAAGTATCAGCAGAGACTGAACAGGCACAGACAACCAGCTGTAGTGTTTTACCATCCCCAAAGGACAGGCATTTTGATATCAGGGTTAAGTCACATTGGCAGAACAGTATGTGGCACCTGGAACTACCACTGTCATATTACATCTGTTCTGTGAATAAAAAGTCTCAAAACTTGTCATTCTGGCAATTTGTGCAATCATGAGGCAGAAGAAAAAATAATTAGGAGAACTGGAATGAAGTGAGGTCGTAAATCTAAGAAACACGTCACCAGGGTGAAGTCCCAGCAGTAGTTAAAAGAAGGTTAATATGTTGGAACAATCAGGTTGAACAAATGTGAAACCATTGTGGCTTAAAGCTGGAGCAGAGCACAGCAGAGAGAGAGATTCAAATCGCATTTCATTTTTGTAAACACCAGGCCAGATTAGACACTGATTCCAGTGGTACAAAGTCAAGCAAACCAGCCTCAACCACTAGTTTAAACTTAAATCTGTTTTGTGTTCATAGAAAGTCGCAAGCAGCTGACCCCAAGTATCTAGAAGCAGTTCACTATTTACAGAGATTTCTGTTCAACAGTAAGGAAAGCATTTGCTTTACTGTTAAACTGTCCTTTTTTTATTGATGCTTGTAACAGTAGAGATACAAACCAGACAGATAAACACAGGCTGAAGGCAGAAGTGTTGATGACTTATAAACTGTGGCAAAAAGAATTGATAAATCCAAATTAAGGGGTGAGGTACTCAAAGTCTTATGGGCATGAGTAACTCTGGCACATGAGTATCCCCATTGTAGTTGATTTCAGTGGGGCCAGGATATCACCAAGATCTCCGAGTGAAGAAACGAATCGTGCACTTTTTATTCAAGCAGCAGGCAAAACTCCTACTTCTCTGCTCACTCCTTTTGCACTTAGATTGTCTTTCAGATTGCATAAGCAGTCCTGAAAGCATTTAAGATATTCCACTGCCAAACAGAAACCATGAAAACAGCTCGAGTCTATAATGCTGAATTATGTGCAGTGTACCTCCCATATAAACTGTATAGCTGAATTTAATCAGTAGTCTGAATCTATACTCAGCAAGCCTCCTAAGCAGCCCTCATGACTATTGGTAATAATTATCAATAATAATCATACAGATACATAGGTAAGCATATAGTTTCAACACAACTACTAAAATGTTCTGGGGATGTAAATGAGGATTCATATAAATTACTTGTTGGGTGTGGCCAATGCAGAACACTGTCATTTCTCCTTGCCCATCTGAAACAAGGTTTATTCACTTTTCTGCTAACGTTATATGAGAGGCCAGGCTGACCTCTTAGGCTGGATTTTCTCTTTAATATTTTGTCAAATTGATAACTTACTGTCTTCCATCCTAGAGAATCCGTGTTTGAACACTTTCTAGTTTTACTCTTCTGCTCAAGTCTAAACTAGGAATAGATGGCAGAGCCAAGACTGAAACTGAGAAATTCCTATGGGATACTAACAAAAGACACTGAAGTAAAAAAATCAGTCAATGCTTAAGTATACAGATGACTTCCAGAGGTAAAGATAGAACACACAGATGGTTAAAACTGAGATATAGATGGAGACACTTAACTTCATGCACCACTTTGGAAATTCCTAACTATAAAAGGAGGTTAACATTATTACTGATAAATCCAAAATTAGCAAAGGCTTTCAGACCATTCAATAGATAAATATCTCTATGCAGTGTGTGGTAAATCTTTGGTCAAAAATACATTAGGTATTATTACGTATTACCTGTGCATTAGGTAATACAGAATGTTCAGATAATAATAATCACTGCAAATAATTCATTCAAATGCCATCCTCTCCTTCTTTTTCCCCCTCTCCGCTCCTGTACTTCAGTAGATCACATATTTGCAGATGGATGGGACTTCAAAAATATATGCCTTCTATAAAAAACTGGTAGTTATCTGATCAACTGAGATTCAAAAGACTAAGATCAAGCTTATTAAACAATATTCTGAGTATCTCCTATATGCCAGAGTAAATCTGGAAAGAGCAGTTTCCTAAGGGAATTTTATAATCTTCAGGCAGTATGATATTTAGAGCAAAATGGTAATACCCTTAAACTTATTTCTATGACCTAATTGTACCATAAGGGCGGATCCCACTGAAACTACTGAAACGTAATTGGAGCAAAAGAAAACATGATAAAAACATCCCAAAAATTCTGCTTACATAAATTCCTTATGTCAAGAAATAACGCCTATACAACAAACCTGAAAACTATTACTAAAGGCCTAAAAAATGCAAACTAAGTCTCAAATATGGTGAAAATAATCTGCTAGAAATTCTCTTTCTGTATGCATCAAAGGCTTTAAATGACTGTTCTTCTGCCTGCAGCAAAAGTACAAGAAGTACTTCAGACAAGCAAAAGCAAAAAAAATTTTAAAAATAAAAAAAATTTAAAATTGCCTGTGCCTAGGGTATGCCAAGCAATGATGGTCACACTGACACTAAGAGTAAGTGTGAATCCTTCTCCTTTGATTAGGGGATAATGAGAATGATGAAAAAAATCAGACAGTATGTTACAATCACAAGATAAACTTGAATCTTTCTTTTTTTTTTTTTTTTTCCTTAGGGTTCCACAGGCAACGTTCTCTGTAGGCCCTCTAGCTGGGCTCAGCGGGTTCATCATTCTCTGGAGGCAAAGGTGCCTGAAGGAGCAAGGTGGCCGATTTCAGTGGTGGCATCTCTAGCCTTCACTGACTTTCCAGCCCCAGTTACCAGGACCCCCCTGGCAGATGGTGGGCTTTCTGCACAAGGCTTGTGTTCATGCCTCTAGAGCCATGCCTGCAGGGTGAGCCACCGTTCCTCCCTGTTTTGAGATAAGCAGTGTGGTTCTGAAGGGTAACATCACTAATGATACAGACCTGCTTCTCTCAGAAGCCAACAAACAGTTAGTAACCTGGGTGAATAAATAGGTTTTTTGACTTGTTGGCTGAAACAAAATTATGTCTGCTACTTTGAAATGTACTTTTCAGCACATAATTAACAATTTTTTTCATCAACTCCCCCTCTCCTCCCAAATCAAGAAGTGAAAACAATCTAATTTGGGGAATTCAGCAACAGATGAGGGGACCCATCAGAATTGTGATGGTCTCAAATATACAAGCAGATGCATAACTTAAAAACCTCTGACTAAGGGAAATTTCTGAAATAACAGTATCTGAGAGAACACTGAGAGGACAATGGTGTAGGGAAACAACCCTGGCATCAGCAACTGGATGAACTCAGGAGAAGACAAGATTAATATCAAAAAGATTCAGGAGAAGAAGCAGCAGCCAACAGTGATGATAAAAGATGAGATGGGTGTGGACAGATAAATTGGCAAGCAAAAGAGAAAGGAAGGTTTGGCCTGGATGAAGCATTACTAGATCAGCTTTCGCTGTGCAGTACGTAGTATGACACCTAGCACAGTGTGACAGATACAAGGCAGGCACGTAAAAAAAGTCCAGAGTACTGCAGTTGTCAGTTGCTGGTATATTTAGATTTATATGCTCTTTGGTGTAGAGGCCTTTCTTTTTTTCTGCCTCTCCTCCCTTTCCCCATGTATTTCTCCAAGAATTAGTACACAGCTCTTCTTCCACCGGGGTCTGAGAGTCTATCACAATATCCAATTATACAGCACCGACATAGATGACCATGGCAAAATAAAGATCATCCACCGATAGTGCACACACTACACTCCTTCTGTGGATAAGTGTTTTAAAAAGTTTTTACCTTATTCTCCACAGTACACCTTAATCTCCTTTTTGCTTGGACAATATGTGAAAGAGGAGGATAAGACTCCTTGAACAAGTCACCATCTGTTCTCAAGATCATTTGAGACTGTAATGACTCATCTGTGTCCTCACTATCCTCAGGGGCCCTTTTTCCCAGATTTATACGGATACTGTCTACTCTTTGGGGGTCTGAGTAATAAAACGTCTGTCCCACTTCTGTGAAGTTGTTTTCTATGTCCAAGTCCATGGTGTTCTATACTGTAAAATAATGCTAATCCTTTCACTAACAGGATCCCAGACTGGTGTCTTTTGGCACTTCATTGACAGATCGGGATAGTAATTGAAGAGGTCACTGTTTCTTGCAGACCTTACCTTTACTTTGTTTGTCATGTGACTCTGTGAGAAACTGAGTGATGCGGTCTGAAGGAATAGCAAAAGAAATTCCAGCTGTGACCTTCAAGGTGTTAATCCCAATCACTTCACCATCCTGTTGAGAGACAAACCCAATTAATTTGCTCCTAAGTGACAGAGTTCAGCTCACTGACTAGAATTTCATATTAAAAGCTGGTGTAAGAAATTTCAGAGTGTTGTAATCACTCAAGAAATAAACATTACTTCTAAGGGAGGATCTGGGCTCTGATTCACAATCCCTCTCACATTTAACTGTGATGGCCAGAGAGATTACAGTACAGTTTGTTCATCCAAGGTTCATCCCACCACTCGGCAAGAGATTCCCTCCGCTGAGCAAGCAGTGGAGTCACTACTACCACTACAGCCACAATTCACCAACCTGCAAAATCAGTGCTTGTTTAAAGCAATCTATTTTTAAATCAGTTGTGCAGATTAACCAGGTCCCATCTTTCCCCTGCATCCCAGGTTTTATAGCGTGAATGAGCATAACTGCTCCTACCAAATCCCACTTTCCTCACTGCTGTATAAAATTTCCTCTGCTCTGTGAGGAAATGTTTTTCAATGGTGTATGAACTGAGAGCTAATTTGCATAGTTTGTATTAGCTTCAGGGTATCTGCCTACCATTAGCTTGAATGACTGGAAGCTAGTATGACCTACGAATCTTTTAAAAAACATATTCTCCCACTTATTTCAAACTAGCTCTTAAAACACAACAAAACAAAGAACAAGTCACCTGGACTTACCAGATTAACTAGAGGTCCCCCAGAGTTGCCATACTGTAAAAATAACATAAGGGAACAATAAATTGGTGCTTCCCTGTAGGAAATGAAGTTTTCATTTCAAACAGTAAATGAAAGAGAGCAGGTCATTTCTTAGGCAGCACTGAAGGACACAATATTGATCACAGAAGATTACAGGTAGGTCTTACCCTACCCATTCACACCTCTTATGATTAGATTTTTTTTCTTTTCAGGAACAGGCCTTAAGTTAGGAGCAGAAACTTACCACTCCCAATCGTTAGAACCTAAGTTTAAGAAGAAGCATAAAATAGTTAAAATGAGTATTTTGATTCTTCTAAAGACTGTCAGAACAAGGATTTGAAATAATTAATTGCTATTTAAAGTTATATTTCAGTGAGGTGCATGTACGGTTCTTATGTAGTTTTATTCATCACTTTGGTTTGTAACGCTGTCAGTCTCTCGTATTCTCCACTGGAGAAGAACACAGTGCTTTACATGTTTAATCACAGTGTATTGCTATGAGGTAGGTACTATGTAAGGATTGATTTAGTAACCACAGACATGCAACCCTCTCTAGGGAGGGCACATAGCAGGTCTGAGCAGTCTGAAATTGCCTAATACCTAATGGCCTTCAAAGGAAACATCCAACAGGACTACAGGAAAAGGGAGTTGGAGAAGTTCCTTGTCCATCTTCACATTGGCTCAACAAGTTTGTTTTTGAGTGAGGCCAGAGTTTTCAAGTAGGTCTATTGGACAGCCAAGAGCAGCAACTTACCACTCAAAATAAACAAAAGCTAAGTGACGCATGACAGCATCATGAGCCATATAAACTGTTTACCCTTAGATAGCACTGGGCAAACCTTATAGATTCTCAGAAAAATAAAACGGACATTTAAGTTTTTAAAACAGCTTCAAAGTTCGAGTTTAAACAAAGAGTCCGTTTCTTATGTTGTATCTTTTCAGTGATCAGAGGCTACACACTTGATTTTTATGTCTGACTGACAAAAAGGAACCAAGATAATGATTTTTCAGCCTTCCCCAGCATATCATCTTTCATTCACTTGTCCTCTACTTGAAGGATGTGATAATGAAAGAACTTCGGCACATGCAGTATAGCTCCATTTAGGAATGTATGGCCCTGTTTTCTCCTGCTGTTCTAGCATTTCTCAGAAGGCAGCTGCATGCACATTCCTGCAGAAAAGTCTTGGCTGAGCCACAGGAATGCTCTGAATAGACCAGCTCTCAAACTCCTCCCATTCTCAGGAGAAAACCAGTGCATTAGCTAAGCACAAAGCATCCCTATGCCAGGGACTATCTTCGTATTTTGTGGTCTCAAATGGCAAAGCAATTCAAATGTATTGTCATTTTCCTTACCTCCTCTGCTATCACTATTCCATTTGGTCTAGCATCATCTGAAACACTCTGCTATCCTTGTCTAAACTTGCTCATTAGCTTTTGAGGGCGGTGAATGCCTAAGTATATACAAGGAAGCAGTTTGATCTTGAGGAATGTGTATAGGCGTGAAGTCAAGAATCCCATGTTCTAATCCTGTCTGCCACCAATTCAATGGGTGCCAAATAACCCATTTTGCATAAGTTTTCCTATTCTCCTTTTACAACTGAAAAAAGTAATTCCAATTAGATGTCTTAAGAGGTTCAGCTCCTGGATATACAGAAGCTTTTTGAAAAAGCTCATTTTTGTCATATCTTAGCACACAAAGTAATTACTCTCTTTTTTTCCATATATTTTCTCTTGACAAGTCTGTGATGATAAACATTTGTGAAGCGCTTTGCGTGTGTAAAATGCTAAGCGTTATGACCGTTATATCAAATTTGATATTGAGGTCCAGCAAATAAATGCTGAAAATATTTTCTTTTCAATGTATAACAGATTTAAGCTGTAAAATTTCAGGCCATCTTCTACCTCAGATATGCGTGCAGTGCTTTTTTTAGAATCACACCCAAGGACTTTACTTAAGCTCTTTGGATCCCTCCAAGCTGCTCTGAAGGGATATTATTTTCATGTATTTCTATACAACATGCAGTGCTAGGACCCTTAACTCCAAACTGTATCTCAAAGTTTATGTTATTTTACATCTAGATTCTTACTTGGAGTATGTGATATGCAAAGGGAAAACAAGAACAACAAAAAACCCAACCCTCTCAAGTTCTTACCTGGGTGTCCTGTCATTAAATTCAGGCAGATACTATCAACTTGACTACTCCATCTGGTTCTAATGCATGGAGATGAAAGAAACTTTGGCTCTATTCTACAGCTTGCTCAGCCAGATCAGCTGAACAAGCAGAGAGAGAAATGTATTGATTTACCGCTGGTCTATACAACCATGTGTTACTGCATGAGATCTACAGAATGAGAAGGGTCTGTCATATGTAACATCTTCATAGACAACCTCAAAGAGGGCAGTTTTATTTAACATACCTTTCACAACATTAATGTCTGGACGCAACTTACAGACACTGCATAGTCTTTTATGAAAAGAAGAGCCTATCACTGATTTTAAACAAAGCTGCTTTTATTTAGTGCATTCATCTTTCAGAGCACACACTTCCCTGCTGAATAAGTGGGGATTTCAAGGTCCCAGGACTGTGAAGCTCAGCTCCTCACATACCTAGTACTTACATTGATAATAGCATCTGTCTGAATGTAATCCATATCCGAGTCCCGTAGGCCAAGTTCTTTGCCATCTCGCTGAGCAGTGCTGACAATACCTGTTGTCACCGTGTTCTGTAAGGCAAATGGACTTCCAATCGCTACCACAAATTCTCCTGGCCTCAGATCAGCAGAGTGTCCCAGTAACAATACTGGTAGTTTTTTCTTAAATAAACACAGAAAGAAAGAAATAAGCATTAGTTTATACCTGAAAATAACCTGATTGGAAAGGACAAAAACTAGCGAGAAGTTAGGAACATACACTTTCCATTACATTAATGAAAGAGCCACTCACTATCATATACCCAAAATTTATGCCAGGTAAAATTAGTATACTGCAGGGTGTTACTGCTTTAAACTGTCTTTAGAAACAAACTGCTAGCAGCAGTACCTTTCAATTTCATCCAGAAAAAAAAGCCAGCAAGATTCTGAAACAGATTTCCCCATTTTCCAGCAGATTGTTCCCTCCTCCTCCTAGAAATAGCATACAAACCAGCTATTGACCAGCCTGCCGCTCTCCCTACACTGTGTACCGCCTTGCAGTCCATGTATTGGCACAAAGCTAGAAGGATTACCCAAAACAGCCTGGGTCTTCAGGCAAAGATAGCATAATCTGGCCACCTATTAACTGAGCTGCATTTTTTTTCTTCTTTTTTAGCACAGAAGACAAAGTAATTTAATTCTAAGATATGAAAAATTTCCAGGCCTACAGAAACAGTTTGTTCAGTACATTGTTTTCCCCAGATATATTCCCAAATATATGTTCCAGCCAATCACTCTGTGCCAAATGAAACTGAAATAGGGTTCCCAAATTAATTCATCTGTTTACGCCACTCACCTTAGGGTGAATCTTTATTGTTGCAATGTCAGATTTCTTGTCAATGTCTTTGATGGTTGCTTCATAGGTATCTCCATTCTGTAGCTGCACTTTCAGTTGTTGTCTCCCTGATATAGCATTGGTGCTTGACACCACGTGGGCATTGGTCACAATTAAACCAGAATCAGACATAATAAACCCAGATCCACTAGAAAGTGGGACATTGCGACCAAAGAGAGGATGCCTGTACAAAAAGCAAGTAATTATAACTCACAAGGGAAGCATAACTTAGAGACGATTACATTAGAAATCATTTACACCTTTTACCCTGAGAAATAACAAAGAAACAAGGCAAACAAAACATAATCCAACGTTACAACCCTTACAAAACTTAAAGTAAAAAACCTGAAAAATAAAGGATCCTTTTCTGAAAATTGTGACTGCTTTTAGTCAGTCAGGGAGATAGGAACCGAGGTTTTCAGATAGCCCGCAGGGTCCTTTTCCTTTGGCTTCCAATTCTACCTTTATAGGCTTCCTTGCAAAGAGGCTAGGTGACAGCAAGGGAAGGAGGAGGAGCCCATCTGATCCCACTGGTTGCTGCTTCTATACAGGAATAAAATGACAGGAAATAGTAGGGCTGACAAATGGACTGATCCTCTAATGGGAAAAAGGGAAGAAGAAGGAACCTTGCAGCTGGACAGAGGACTAAAGGAAGAGGTGACGTCTCAGGGAATCATGAAGCCCAAGTGTAGACTGGCAGGAAAAAGTGTGTGTGGAAACAGAAAGGACTGGGAATGTGAGAGAAAAGAAATGAAAAACACCAACAGTGGGTAAAACTTGGTGGGAAACAACATTTGCTGCAATATAGACAGTTAAAAGACTTTATAAACTGTTTCAAGTATTATGACTTTTCTCTATTTACAATTGCTGTAATGACCTTAGATTTGTTAGGGGAACAGAAAGTGCCTGGGCAGTAGAAGATGAGAAAAGGTCCAGAAATTCTTCTTTCTTCCAAGATGTGGTCCTTATTAGGAAATTGTTTGAAAGTTCTGGGCTATTCAGCAGTAAAGAATTGGAGCCAATCCCAGGCAGAAGGTAGTATCACAATTAGTGCCCAGCAGGCTGCTGGACAAACATTTACTTATAGGGAAAGAACAATCTTAACTACATATGCAAAGATCTTAAACATCTTCAACTGTAACATTCTCTCAAAAGACCAATCACCATGTGCACAAAGCTGTGTCTCAGAAAACCTGATTATCTTGATTTTGCATATTAAGAAAGCCTATAAAAATTCTCCAAGAAATTCTTAAGCCTGTGCAAAATTAAAGTACCCAAAGCAGAAAGGTATTCAGGTAATGGAGTACATATGATATTTGCAGTAATTTGTTCTGACAGCAGGTTGGTTTGAGCACTCAGTGTTAAACTTGCCTCCTCACCTCCAGCCTCACCTCAGTAGACTGAATATTGGTATGTTTTGGTCAGCAAATTTAGTACATTTTTTCCTATCAGAAATCATTTCTGTGTTTACATAGGTTACATCTGGTCAACATGCTACCTCTTAATGTTCTCCCTGCCAAAATAAAATCAACTGCCATTGAAAGTAGAATAAGCAACAAGGAGCTATGTTTTTCCAGCTTACCTTCTGCATTTGTTTTTTTGAACTGAGACAATAAACATAATCCAACAAGCAACACATTTTAGTGAAGGCTGAAGAGACCATCAAAGACGAGGTAGACTTATTTTATGGCAGACAATATGTATTGTAAAGGCTCTAAGCCTAATAAAGTAGATCTACTAAACAGGAACAAAACACACAAATGGGTGGTTCTCTGGACAAATTAGTCTGCTGCAATGTTTCAGAGTATGTTGTGAACTTCAAGAATTCAAAATGAAAGTTAGTACACTGGAAAATCTTTGTAGACCTTTGGTCAACAATGCAATTAAAACACAAAGAATTAAAAGTGTTACCTGAGGAAAAGTTCAATGTGCACAACTGCAGGTGCAATCTTTTCCACCACATCTGCTATGAAGTTGAATTTGTATCTTGGGCTGCTGGACTGTAGGTGACCTATACTAGCAGAAAGAATTGGATATGTTAATAAGACAATACCCTTTTTTACCAAGTAGGTGAGATAAATACGCTTTGAATTGGTCTGTTTCTCCTAGTGGGACAGTTTCCAAACAGGTATTGGAGAAGGAATCAAATTCATTAAGATTTGTTCAAAACTTACCCAGCATTTTGCTTGTTCCTGAGAAAATAAAACCTCAGCATCACTTGGTTATAAATTATTTTACTTTCTTAGAAATCTACAAGCCTTGTCTGGAGTATTTTTCTCAGGACAACTACTAATTATTATTGAAAATGCATAGGGTCATAGGATAAGTCAGGTTGGAAGGGATCTCAGGACGTCTCTAGTTCAACCTCCTGCTCAAAGCTGGGTCGGCTACAAAGGCAGACCAGGTTGCTCAAAGGCTCTGTCCAGTTGGGGCTTGCAAACCTCGATAGATGGAGACTCCAGAACCTCTCTGGGCAACTTGTCCCACTGCGTCACTGTCCTCCATGAGGTAAAAGTTTTTATTATATCCAGTCTGAACCTTTCTTGTTGAGACTCATGCCCATTGTCTCTCATCCTCCCACTATGCACCACTGTAAAGAGCCTGGCTCCATCTTCCTGATAACTTCTTCATGAGTACAGGAAGGCTGCTGTTAAGAGAGAAAAGCGCTCTCTTCTCCAAGTTGAAAAAGCCCAGTTCCCTCAGCTTCTTCTCACAGGAGATATGTCCAGCCCCCCCAGTCAATCCTCATGATCCTCTCCTGAACTCAATCCGGTTTGTCAATGTCTTTCTTGTATTGAGGAGTCCAAAACTGGATGCAGTATTCTAGATGTGGTCTAACAAGTGCTGAGTAATATAGCTGCAGCATTTGGGACCTGCATTTAGAACCCAAATTAGGATTTTTTGAAGTAGACACATTAGAAATCTGCTGTAAATGATAACCTTTGCACCTAAAAAGTTTTGCAAATTCATATTTAAGCTGTCACAAGTGGCTAGACATAGCAATAGATTACTAAATACTAAGCGTTCTGGTAAAAGCCAGGGCAGTACTACGTTAAACAGCACTATACACCATATTTATGAATACTGAGTATAATTCTGTGGAATGAAGATCTTAGAGAGGGAAAAAAGCCTGAAGCATCCTGGCTTCTAATGTCACAACATCCTGCATTCTAACGTCACAACATCACAAAGTAATAATACTGCTTGTGCTAGAATGTCATGCTTATCTGCAATCCCTAATACATGGGGACATACGTTAAACATATGCTAGGGAGGGACATACCACTACACTCAAATAGCAATCCTTCATTTTCACAGCCTGATGCTTTAAAATTAACTATGGGATCTAGGGAAGGAAGTAAACAAGTTGTAATCAGATACAGCAATAACATTTTTGGCTTTTTTGAAATCTGGTGCAACAGCACACTATCCCAGGAGATATAATTCTTTTACTGCCATTTAGTCAGGAGGGAGAGGCTCTAAATTCTAACTTCTAAATGATATCAACTCTTCAGAAGTGATGCTTTGTGCCAGCATGATTTGCTCTAAGTTGAACTCATGCTGAAGGATGAACTTACTCCACAGTAGCTCTCACATACCAAGTCAACACCTGGTCTTAAGGGTTCTAGATTTGCCTATTTCTAGATCACATAACACAGTAATGAATCCAGATACAGTTTCTGTCTTTTGAAAGTATATACTTTTCTTTCATCAACTGCCCTTTACCCAAGTCTTTAAAAGGAAAGTAGGTAGGGGGCATCAAACAAAAAGGAAAGATCACAGAAAAGAAAGGAGAGAGAAGTTTAAGAGAGAAGAGTTCCCATACATTTTGGTATTCTGTGTACTTCCTAATTCAAAGATAATTTTCAGCAATCCATATCTACAGGTGTTTTACCAACCATTAAACCTTGTAACTTGTAAATTACTTAGAATGAATATAAAGATTATGGCACAATGGAGTCTAACCTATTTACAAACAATATGTCTCACTGATCTATTCTGTTCTTTGAATGAATTCATAAGATAGTGGGTGACAGAGAACTAGTTGTAATAGTTCCTGTAGTCTCTCAGAAGGCTTTCATAATAAAGTGTTAAAGGACCTATAAAGCCAGAAAGTGAGAGGCTTTAGTTTACCACAGTATCCAGAAGACCTGAAGCAAAGACAGGAACTTAGGGAATGGATACAACACTGGTACCAGGGAAGAAAGTATTGAAGAAACCAGATCAAGACAATTATGCATTTCTCCATAGAAGTTCGTGAGTTCTTTTTCCTGTTACTGGACATGGGATTTACTTCTGAGGGGAAAGAAACCATGCTTACATTTAGCAAGCTAAATTTAAATGATACGATATAAACAGAAGGAACAACTTGGCAGGACTAGATTCGGTCTATTATTTTTATGTGCATTCTCATGCACTCTGAAAAATCCCTCTAACCAACTGCATATGCCTGTTTCAGTATGTCGTTTAAAAGAGGCACTGCACAGAGGAATCAAAGAGGACAGTCAAATGTAAGCACAATATACTGTTATTTATTTTGCTTACTGGGCCACTGAAGATTTGTCTTACCTTCAGTTCACAAGCAGCTTGCCCCATTATGCAGTATATCCTTTGAAGTCTACTAACACGACTTTAAACGCTTGCATACACAGCAGTGTTCACTGACAGGATATAACATTATCATTACATTTATCTTAATGGAAATGACTACACTTCTATGAAAGACAGTTGGCTATACCCTCAGCTGATGAACTAGCATAGAAGTGGGGGAAAAGCATGGTGAATACAGGCTTTCAGTTGGTGTAAATCAGCATAGCTCTATGAGAGTCAGGGCAACTAAATCCCTTTGCATCTGCTGAGTGCTGAACTGTTCTGCCCATGCCAAACTGTCACAGCATTGCAGACAGCCAAAAGCAGAGGAGGACGCCTGCCAAAGAACTCACTTGTACCACTCCTGACTAGCCACCAGGAAAACATCATGGGTGGCAGTGGCTTTCCAGGTAAGATTTGGGGTAGGCAGAGAGAAAAAGTCTGAAAAAGGTAGCAGATGAATGTAAACATGGAAAGAGTGGAAGAAAATAAAATGCAGCAATACAGAGAGGAGACTGTAAAACTGAAGCAAAGCTTGTCTTCTTTCCATACCGTAGTGAAAGCATTTCTCAGTCTGAGCAGAAGTCCAGAACCTCTCTGTTGGAGTCAGAAGACAAGAATACTCAAACCTGAAGGTGAATCCAAAACTGCACTATATATTAAGGGGAAATTTGAAACAAAGGAGAATCAAGAATAACAGGCATGCAACTTTGTAAGAAAGGTGTAGCTGAAGATCTACTAGCCAGATTAGCAGTGAGCTGTTCTTCCTATTGCCTGGTGAGGACTATGTACTGGTGAAAACTGACTTACAAAGTTGAGATGCCTTCACAGAAACTGATCTCTCTTAAATCATTTTCTGCAAGCTGGGAGTGATAAGAACCTTTCAACACATTATATGACAACCCAGGAACTCAAACGGTGGACTAGGAAGATGTAACTGCAAACTAACATTTACTCTCACACATACAGCCCTATTTAAGGGAACTGAAACGTTAGTTATTATTAATAACATTTTAGTGCACAATTCTTAAATTGTTGGTTTTCATCAGAAGTTCTCAATATACTTTAAAAGGGAAGAATTGCAGCCTCAGAAACTGAAGAAGGAAGCAACATCCAACATTGTGTAAGTTGTATAAGGTCACCCTGAAAACAAGTGTTATAACTGTAGTAGTAGTATCAGGGCTTTATGTCAGACCTTCAATCTATCCTTTAACTTGCATTAGTTGGCAGACACTAGCTGCTGCTACTGTTCTTACTAAAACATGAAATTAAATATGTGTCTTTTTTCTTTCTTGTTTCCCCCCCTCCACAGATGCCCTAGCTGTCCTGCAGAGTTTCACGCAGCTCTCAGACCTCTGCTGGACTGTGAATGTAAAAGCACTGAGTTTACAGCAGCTTTGTGTATTTTGACCTATTGACCTACTGAGATTTGCCACATATTTTTTCAAAGGTCTCTCAATAACATCCATTATTTTCCATGTTATTACTGCATGTTCAAAATCATCTCACACTAACCAAAGCTAATTTATCTTAGCAAAAAGCCGTAATATAATCCAATTAACTATCTGTTGTATAACCAAGATATCAAAGGTGCTGCCACCAGGTTGTACTTGAAGCAAAACCAAATTTATACTGTATGAGTCTTTAGCTGTCTACACATTTCTTAGTCAAAAGAACTAGATTTTCCCAATCTGCTCCACAGCCGCAAATCAACCAGATTTTCAGCAGATCTGAACCCCTATTCTATCATTTCAATTAAGTGATTAGATCTTCAGAAGCTCTCCAGCTCCTCTCACAGAACAGTCAAAATCCAGATTTGGATGTAAGTGCATAAACTGAGTTAAGATGTTCAGCCTGTTTTGTAAAATCTGATCTTACGTTTCCAATTCTATGGGCTCCAACTACATTGGATTTACATGGCTAAAGCTAAGTGACTGTCAGGTAGAAGTATTGTTATTATCAGCTTAAGACTTTTCCTGGGTACTAGTGTTATCTACAGACTATGCATTCATTTAATAGTGTTTTATTTACTTTCTTGCAGAGACAATAGACCCACTCCAATCTCATTAACACTTCTGTAAAACAGGAACAACTCCAACAAATTTGTAGAGCTAACCTAGTACAAAGCGAACTGAAAAAAAATTTCAGCAGAAATGAATCGTCGTAATTCCAATGAAGACAATAAAGCTAGACCTATTTACAGTTGCAAAAGACTGAAAGTTTCTGCCAACTTACTCCCTGTAGAATTAAATCAAATCACATTCAATGCTTTCTTAAAGACAATATGTTGTATTAAAATCCACAATTTTATATTCATTAAGAATTTGTCAGCCTGGGAAACTCATTCTTTTAAGGCTGTTCCCCTGTCCTCCTTTTAAAACCAGCTTCAGAAAAGATCTGTGTGTTCAGCAAAATTATTATGTCTAAGGGAGGACTGCAACCTGGCAGATCTGATCACCAGGGATAAACACTGTCCCTACTGTGCTTTCATGGAAAGAAATGAAAGACAAATAAAAGATTATAATGTCTCTGCTTAAAAACCAGAAACATCTGCTGGAAACATAGGTTCATGGGCAGCTTTTCTGATGAATTCAGCATTAAGATCAAGTTGCATAGCTGTGCACTGACCATAAACCCTTGGTGAGTTTAATGCCACATTATAGTTCAGGCAACTTGTTTATACAATGGATGTCTACCGTGCACAGATGAAAACAGTTTGGTGAACCAACACCAAAGTGGCTTTCTTGTCCAGTGCAGCAATCACAACAGCCAGACGGAGACAGACTGGTACAAGCCTTCCAGCACAGACACCTCACTGCCTCATTGACTTCAGACGCTTGTTATTCCTCCTTCCCAAGAGACTCTCATAAGAGGATGCAATGAGAACATCTTTCCTGTTAGCTATCCTATACAAAGCAGTGAAGTACTATACTCTGAATATTTACCAAACACTGTACAATATTCATCCTCACCTGCGGGAACTCAAAACAAACTCAGACATAAGGAAAACAATCAGTAAAGGAATGTGACTAGAGTTTACGTTTCCAGCCAATACCTTGCAATGCATTTCCCTAAATACAGCTGGAGGCAGCTGTAAGGCTTTAATGACAATAATACCAGTAGGAGACTTCAGTACCTCTTACTGGGCCAATTTGTCAGAAATGCAAGTAATGATATGCTCAGTTGTTCCTCTGTATCTTCTAGGTTATGTACAGGCACACTCCATACACCCCACGTAGAACTGTGTGCAATGACTCTGCTCATGCATTAACTGTAGTTCAAACATTTATTATAGGGAACTGAACTTTTAGGCTCATATCTTGCAAAGATTTGACTGACATGGGTGAGGCTTTACATCATGACCACTTTCTGACAGTGACTTCAGTTAAACAACGCAGAGGACAGACATTCTCAGACAGAATCCTGCAAAGGATCAGTGTCAAAGCCAATGTACTTGTTTTCTGGAACTTCTTTCGTCAAAGGTGTTCTAATCAATCTTTCAGTTTTCCTTGTTGCACTGACAAAATAGCACCCTTATTTTTCAAAAAAATAATTTTTTGCTTCCATGCCCTAGGTGAGAAAATACAAATCTTTTGACGTCTGAACTGTCTTCACAGAAGCCATTAGCAAAATAACATTGCAGGGAATTATTAACTGTATTAAGAAAGTTGTACTGAGAGATCATAAACAGCCCTTTGTGCAAGAGTCTGACATAAATTGGCCATAGATTGCAGGTGACCTTGTGAATCCTTTGATTGAGGAGTTTGACACTTTAATAGATTGATATGTAGCATTGTTAAATTTGCTGCAGTGAGAAACAGGGCTCTGTAAGAATGGGTTTTCGATTACAGAGGTTGTCTTCCATAAATGTTTATGCCATTTTCTACACGCTAGCCTGTAATAGCTTGTCTTTCTCACAGTAGGTGACAGAAGGCAGGAAAAAGCTAGCTGCTTCAGAAAATTCCCATATATAAAGGTATCTAGTGTTAAAGAGGGAAAAAAAAAAGTAATATTTGTAGCATAGAGTTTAAATTTGCCCAGGAGTTCTGTAGACTGTTCCTATTAGTATCTCAGAGAAGTCCATGGGTCTGCTCAGATGCATAAGGCTAACTTAGTAATAGCCTTCAGGGCATAGACATACTGAAGAACATCAATGATAGAGTTCCTGTATCTCCATGCAGTACACACCCCCTTTAGTACACTGTAACTAAAAACTTGCAATTTGGCATGGTGTTCTTCAAGCTAATCCAGGCCTTCAACAAGGAAAAAATATTTTAAATTCTGTCAGTTTTGGAATTATCACTCAGTCATCCTGGGCACCTCTTTCTTCCCTTCCTTTCTGCATCCTTTACTATCCTTTACTACTTTTTCATGCATTCTTGTTCACCAGACTTCTGTCACTAGGAAACCACAGCTAAGTCTTCTCAGAGTATATTGGTTTATCTCAGCCAGAATCTAACTTAGCATCAACATAAGCAACTGGAAATGGACAGGAGTAGATATTTCAAAAGCTGCTCCTCAGGGTCATTGCATGTTCTGAAAATGGCCTAAGTCACGCTATGTAAGGCTACTGTTATCTGAGATTGTTTTAATATATGTATGGTTAAGTAAAAATGGATTTATTTCATAACTAGCTTAGCCCTTCAAACTCTGAGTCATCTGAGGCCAGATTTCTTTCAAGAACAGGGAAAAGAGAGAAACTCGACAGTAATTTTAAACTGTTGACTTTCTTCTAAACCTCTCATTACAGCCATTGCATGTTATTGTTTAAAACAAAAAAAAAAAACATAATTGAGTTCTATTCCTGGCTCAACCACCAACTTAATCTGACCTTGGGCAAGACACTTGGTTTCCTTTTAGCTTCAGTTTGTGCAGCTGTAGAATTGAATAAAAAAAATAAAACTTAACAGAGAACCAGATGCTTCATCTAAGCTGAGGTTTTCTGGGACAAAAAATAAAGCCAAAATAAAGTGAACACTCAAATAGTTGCTTGAAAAAAAAAAGTTACCTCTACCTCACTGCTCCAAATTCCTAAGCCTATTAACATAGATTCAGGAGGAATCCTTAAAGAAAATGTCATACATACCAAACCCCAAGCACTCAGTAAGACTCAAGAACCCTCAGATGCAGGCTAGCTCACTCATTTTGGTTAAACATCCTGATTATTTCACATGGATCAGTTCCAACCAAGTATTAGGAGCACTAAGGCTAATGGATGCTGATGTGAAAAGGAACAGGCAAACAGCAATTTATTATTACAAAACACTGGAGAGACTGATCATTCCAGCTTCAGGCTGGCATCTGGAGCAATTCTTGGCTCTGACAAGATAGTCCTAAAGTAACTCCAGGAATATCATTTGACCTCCTCCCTCTCTGTGCCACTGCTCACCTTCTCTCAAGAGTGGGATATATGAAAGGTCCCTTATTCACAGAAGGGCTACAACAATAGCCCTTTTCCCTCTGACTCCTCGCAATAATTTTGGCAAGTTTGCTGTCTATGAAGACACAGGATGGTTAGTGGTCCACCTGACGTAATGGAAACACTAGTGCATGATTTAAAACTTCATTATGCGTATGACTTTTCTTTCCAGGAACACTATGAGAAAGGTAGCAGAAGCAAACCCTTAAAATAACATATCAGTAAGTATGTGAAAAGATATTAGCAGCATTAACACTTCCATAAAGTGACCCATTTTAATACGAAAAAAAATTACTAACATAAGTGATTACTAAACTTTCTGAAGTTAAACCATAAAGCCTGAAGTTACCACAGCATATCACAATATCCGAGGTCAAGCAAAGGCCTTAGTACATTACTGCAAACAGAAAACTATTTGATATCCTGAGTGTCGATATTTCAAACTGTAAAGGAGGTTCGCAGGCATTTTTGCCCACTTCAGACTCTACAAGACTACAAAACTTCTTGTGAAAAGAAAACAAAACAGGCAAAAGACTATGTTTTAGGTGTTTTATATACTACTTGGTGCTTTTTCTGCCCTGCTAGAGCTACATGGCTTTAAGAGGCATTTTCTGCCTAGGGATACCTGTCAGGTGAATCCAGTTAACCTCCCATACACTACCAGGGAAGGCCCCAGAGCACAAGCGTTCCTGGGTCCCCACTCTGCTTGTGTGGACCATGGTGCAATGGATCTGCAGTGCAACCTGCACGGGTGATGCCACCGAAACGCCTCAGCAGCGAGTGCCAAAATTATGAAACGAACGCGGCATTGGCAAGACGAGAGCAAGCTCGTACTGCTGCCCTGCCAGCGCGCCCTGCCTTGAGAAGGGACGACGGCTGAGGACGTAACCGCTGCCCTGCCCTGACAGCCCAACGCCCTCCACTGAGCTCGCTTCTGCGCTGTCAAGCACGTTCGCCTCCTGCTCACGGGAGCGCACGCCAAGGCATCCGCAGCCATGCTACCAAGGGGAAACCTTCCCAAACCTCAGCCGAGGCCTCTAGCCCACACTGAGGATCAACAAGGGGAATTTTTGCCGTTCAGAAAGGACCTGAGGACACCTTCCCCATGCCACAACGATCACTGGCAGCGGGGCGAGGTGCCTTGACACTGTAGCCTCTTACAGTCCCTGGAGCCACGCAGCCTTCCCAGGTCACTGAAAATCACAACTTTTCTTAGCCTGGAAACCAGCACACCCCACACCATCCACCCGCCAGCCCCTGCCCCAGGAGGCCGTCACCCCACAGGCAGGCCCCGCCATGCTCCTACCCGATTCACAGGCTCCCTTCTGGACCTGGGCGACGGCGGGCAGGCCGTGCTGCAGCGCCTTGCGGCTCACCGCCTTCAGCTGGCAGATGTTGTCGTAGGTCCGGCCGTCGCTGCCGCACACCTGGGCACTGAGCTTGCACTGGCAGACCCCCTTGGCGAAGCGCTTGCCCATGGGGTAGCGGCAGTCGAGGCTGTCCCCGCAGGGCGGGTCTTCCTTGCGGCCGCAGGAATCCCCCTCGCCCGCGGCGCAGATGAGGCAGCAGTTGCAGCGGTCGGGGACGTAGCCGCTGGGGCAGCTGGGGCTGGGGCACTTGGAGACATCGCAGCGGGTCGGGCACTTGGCTCGGGCCGCCGAGAGCTCCGCGGCGCCTGGCTTGTAGCTGAGGGACAGCAGGAGCAACGGGCTCAGCAGCGACACCCGCATCCTCGGCGGGCTGCTGGCGGGGAGAGCGGCGGAGAAGGGGTGCGAGCCCGCCGGGCCCGAGGGGAGGAGGCGGAGGAGGGGGGGAAGGTGCAATCGCGGTGCTGCGAGGGAAGAGAAAGTCGGGCTTTATGCACACACGGGTGGGAAAGTCCCTTCTGCCCCGAGCAGGGCTTGTGCAGGCGGAGCGGGAAAGAGCTGCAGATGGAAGGAAGGAGGCTGGAGTACAAAGCCGCAGAGCCAAGGCCAGCTCAGTCCGTCCGAGGCGCGGCAGCTCTGCAGCTCCTCGGGACTAGCTCGCAGGGCTGAGGCGCCGAGCCATGGCCAAGCTGCCGCGCAAGGTGAGCGCCGTCCCCAGGCGGCCGCGGGAAGCAGAGAGATCGGCGGCGAGCGGAGCGGCAGGGTTATATGTGGGACGTGCCCGGGGCCGCCGCCGCCTCCAGCAGCAGCCGCGGGACCTCCGCGGCAGCAACGGCGGCCAGGCCCCACCCCGGCCGGGGAGGGACGGCTCCCCGCGGGCGGGCCGCCGGGCTGGGGAGGGCCGGTCTGAAGGGGAGCCCTCGGGCGGGCCGGGCTGGGCTGGGTCCCCGCGGGCGGGCAGAGCGGGGAGGGCCCGCTCCCCTCGGCTGCGGGGCAGGTACCGCCCGTCTGCTGCTAAATCACCGCCCCGAGGGGGCAAAGGTGGAGGGTGAGCCGGCTGCGGCCGTCCATTCGACGCCAGCAGCTGTGGGTGAGCGAGGTGGGCTAAAAAAATGCAAATATATACGTGTAAGAGAATTTATGTGAAGAGGGCGGTTGTGACCTCTGTGAGAGCTGGGAGTAGAAAGGTGGCAGCCATTTTGTCTTCCCTCATGCTCGTCTTTAATGTTGTCAGCGTTAATAAGGACTTTTGTCACCACTGCCAAACGGTAATTGAGGTTGGGCCCCTGTTGTGTTATTAAACACAACAACACTTGGTCGTGAATCCCTTTTTGCAGGTGATGAAACCAAGACACATGGATGAACATACCCGTGGTAGCCACTTGCTCATACATGGCATCATGGCAAGTTGTACGAGATGCTTTCCGCCAGCCAAAGGGGATCCACTGGACTCCCCACCATCATTTACTTCAACAAAAGATTTGGTAGCTTCTATATAATATTAATGGAAAGTATTGCCAAAGCCTTAACTCTTGATGTTTTGGGTTTTTTTAATCTGTTAGTAATCCCAAAGTATTCAGTAACAATGTCAGGTGGAAGAGAGCATTTGTCGAGCTCTGCTAACTAGTCACACACAGAGTATTCATAACATGCAGAGTAAACCCTGCCCATATGTGCCATCCTTATCAACAAAACACTCACATCTGCTCTGAGGTAGCGACTAGCCATAACTTTCAAATTAATTAATCTAGGTATGGGTTGAGCTGGCTTCCAGAAAAGTTCAGCTGACTTAAGGAGAAAGACCTCTGGCATAGCTCACCCGGAGACCAACTTGGCCAGTCTTACTTGCTGCGTGTAACACTTCCAACCTTGACTTCTGCCTGCAGTTCCCCCTTCCCTCTTTTTCATGCAAGGGATAAAACTCATGCAATCCTGCAAGGTACTACCTCGGGCTTTCTCCTGATGGATCCTGTGAACCAGGTTTAAGTAGGCACTATTTGCTGACCAGCTGCATCTGGCTATAGGGTCATAAAAAGGGAGAAATTATGATGCTGTCTTCTAATTAAGGACCTCTTGAATGCAGTAGGCGGCATCCAGAATCCCCCACTACAGTTAGTGTTTTATTGTTTCCTCTGTTATAGGGACAGAGTTGGTCCAAGACTGGATTCTCCAAACAGCTGCAGTGTCCTTACAGAAAAAGAAGTTATACGTGATAGCTAAAGACGTTACTTGTCTTGTGATGAGAAAACTGTAAAATTTTGTTGTAGAACACATCTTGTCACTTTTTTGAAAGGTAAGGTTTACTAAATAACTTTATTTATAGAGCAATATCTGAAATGTGGAAAATGTCTATGTATTGATGTAAACTTGCCCTTTAAGGAAACAGGAGACTAATAAAAATGAAAAGTGTTAGCTCTGAAACATGGGTCAGAAAGAAACAAGAGCTCTGTGTGTATGTAACATGAATATTTTCATTATTTATGATAACCTTAGTTACAAGAAAGAGGTTGGGGAAAATGTTTCAAATTACAAGTAGCAGTCTGTGAGTTACCGCTGTTAGACTACAGAATCTTTCATAGCTCTATTGGTATTCCTATTAATTATCTCTTTCTGTAGTCACACTTGGAGACTTCAAACAGGTTATAGGAAAACAGGACAAATACGGACAGATAAATAGAGCAATCTTGACTGAAGAGTTTGCAATCTAGGATGAGTTTAAGGAGTTTCACAGAATCTTTCATAATTGGCTTATCAGTCTGCATCTCATTAATTTAGGATGATAAAAAATCTGAAAGGTATTTTCTGCTGACTGTTGTCTCATAGCCAAAATGAAACACATGACATAATTTCTCTCAGATAAGGACACGTATAATATTGTCACTGCTAGGACTGGGTATTAATTATATTCTGAGAGGTACTGATCAGGATCCTGTTTATTATAGAAGATAAAATGAAGAAATATAAGGGATACCTCAGTCTCTGCAACCATTTTTTTTTTCTTTCAAAATTGATTATTCCAAAAAAAGAGAGTGATGCAGAGAGTGATGCTAGGGAAAAAATGGAAGTCACACCAAGTATTGGGTGTTCCTCTTGGGAATAGTGAGTAAGAGGGTTCATAGCTTAGTGCTACTTGTTGAACACCTTTCACTAGAATTTTATTTCATTCAAAATTCAAATGTGGCACTAAAGGCTATTCAAATGATAACTCATTCAGTAATAGTTCTCCATCACTTGGAAAAATGACCGTTTCATGGGTTCTGAATCACCTCTGTCTGGTGGAAATGATGCTTACTGCATAGCTGGAAGGGAGGTGCCTCAAGACAAATCCAAAGCAATGCAGGAAATGTTCCTGGTGACTCAGTGGGTCTCAGTCTTCTCTCTTGAGGGCCAAATTGTGATTTTATGCAACTCCCAAAGGACAGTGAAGCATGTAGTCACCATGCCCTTAAGAGAAAATCAGGAGTTTGCTCCAAAATTCACCTACTGCATTCTAAACTCTCTTCTTCCCTTTCTCAGAACAGGAAAAAAAGTCCTTGCTGGCTTTTTATGAAGTTAATTGTCTTGTTGTGCCTGCTCATTTGCATCTTCTGGTGTACATGCAGGGCAGGTTTGTGGTCCCCGGCTGTTCCTGCTTCTGCCTGGCTGCATATGTGTTGTCGGAGCCATGGATGCTGGTCTCTTCTGTGCTGTGTAGTCCACATAGCTGTGACAGAGAAGTAGGGTGGCACACGACAGTGCACAGAATTAATAGTGAAATGATGCCTTATCTTAGTGCTGCATTAGGGATCTATATGCTGCTGGTAAAGGAAGTGCTATTGGGATGATGTATAAATCTAAATTTATGACCCCATAACCATTAAAATGCATACTTATTTGCATGAGTATAAGGTATTTTCCACTCTGTCTTGTCCCAATCCAACCTGGGTAATTATGTATCAACTGATTTAAATCTCTGTCTCTCTCTCTCTCAATTTAAATCGCAAAGTATTCTAATTCACACACTGTCCTAAATCCTATTATTCTAATTCATCTCTGTGTATTCATAAGTCTTATAAGTTTGTTCAGAGTGAATTTCTATGTAATTCAAATTTCTTGTTATTGTTTCTTTAATATGGTTAAAGTTCAGAAACATTCACTTCTGTTATAACATCACTATACAAATTGTGTAAGTTAAAGACCGCTCTGACCTCGCCATTGAGGTCTCTAAATTAGGAGCACATGTTTAATATTCATCCTCAGTTCCTCGTAGGAGTATTTTGAAAAGAAATCCAAAGCACACTTTAAACTGGAGTAATAAGCACTGTTTATTTATCAGATTGTCTGCATCTCATTTCCTGAACTAAACAGCTAAAGTCTGTTTGCACTCCTGACATTGCAAGTCTCACAAGCTGATCCAAAAGAACATCTGTCAGTTTCTTTTCAAGACTGGACATTGCAGAAGAAAAGAAGCGGTGGAGGGAGAAATAAGACTTTCACAAACACATCAGTTCAAAGTGAGAACTTTCTTGTCTGCCTTCATAAGCCAGGCAAGCTGTGCCCTAGAAATATACTTTCTTTCTCTTTCTCCCATCCCTTAACAGTACTTGAAAAGCAGGGGTCATTTTTCTTCTTTGTGTTCTGCTCAAACTGATGCCAATAAATAATTTGAGGAAGTGTTAATGAGTCCAAAAGTGTATTCAAGAAATACTCTCACAGTGTACTGAAAGCAAATTAAAAAATCAAGAGCTTGTTCTCCTCTAACATGAGACACAGCTACTCTGAACTCATTGCATTTGGTGCAAGAGAAAAAAGGTGGGCTTTTGGCACAGAGACAGGATTATTTGAAGGAAATGCCACAGCCTGCTCTGTTCTTCACTCTGTTTCTAGCCAAAAGAACAGTTTGTGTTGGTATGTTTAAGGGGAGGAAATTCAGACCATTAATAACAGAACTGGCCTAGAAATCATATGCTTTAAATTCTGTCACAATCTTAACAGGCCTTTTTCTAGCTGTACAAGGGGGAATTGTATCTCCAACTTTATCATTAAATATAAGGTCTGCAGTGAAAAGATAAGTGTATATTTGAGCAGGTGTTTGGGAACAAGAAAAAAAGTCTATTTTTTTATTAGAAAATACTGATTCATAAAAGAGAAAGGTATCTAGAGGAACAAAGCATAACAACTTGTGTTTGGAAGAGCTGTTTGATGTGTGAGGGTGCGTATAAGGAGATGGGATAGATCTGGTCAAAATGTGTGTTTGAAGAGGGAAGAATGGAGAATGAAAGAGGGAAAGAAAAGACCCCTTTGTTTTTCCCCTCCACGAGATCAAAGAACCAAAATTTTGGTAATTTTTTCTGAGCAGTAGAAGACTCAGATTCAGTTTTCTGATCTTTCTAGTCAAGAGCAGGGACTTGGCTTTGGTGTTTTGGTGTTGAAGGTAAATACTCTATCTGCTCTGGAAGATTCAGTTTTCTTATATAGTGTTAGAAGCCTTAGTTTTGTGCAGGAGCAAGACAACAAGAAATATCAAACTTATTGTCGTATGCAGATTTCCTGCTTTGCAGCCCACCCTCCTGTAGGGGCTTCCATGCCATTCCATTAATTGGCCACAAACGTTGCGTGAAGGGCCATTTGGCAAGAGCCACCAGGTCTGAAGCTGCAACACGCAAGCTCAGCTAGCTGCTGAGAGGGGTTAGGTGGATTAGGCAGGCCTAAGGCCAAGTCACTGCTCAGCAGGATACCTAAGTTTGTAGTTCTCTAAAAACACTGCTGTACTGTTCCTTACCTCCTATTAGCTCTCCAAAGAGAGATACAGTGACACCAACTGCTATCAGTTCAGTAAGTGTGGGGCTGTCTGAAGGAAAGAGAAATTTCCTTCAATTCAAACCATGCTTTTGTGGGTTCTTCAGACAAGACATGTTGCCAGACCCACACTGTGTCTGCTCTAGCTCTAGATTTGTGTGTGTGATTCAAATTTGTGGAACCAACAGTCGCATGGAAATGATTGAGAGTCATTGAAACGCCTTATTCTTCTAATAAATGCCTATAGTGAATTGGAGGAAAACATACAAACGTAAATGTGATTTTGCTTTTCTCTGCTCCGTGTTCTGCTTTGCTGTTGAACAACTGCCTAGAATCTCAAATAACCTCATCCCAACTGATGTGTCCCTGTGAATATATATATCCTGCAAAATCTTGCCTCATGCAGAAAGGATACCATGCATTAAAGAAAGAGGAATTAATTTGAATGGAATGAGTTAAAGGGAAAGAGTCACTTTTGGATGTTTTCTACTCAGCTGGGCCCAATACATTTCACCTTAGGATGCTCTTAATGAACTGTCAGAAGTAACACAGAAGTGCACTTCACAGTAGAGTGAAAATAAAGTCAGCTTATAAGCCTCCAGAAGACCATAAAGTAATACTTAACAGACATTATAATTAAGAAGGTACCATGTCTCACAAACCTAATTTCAGCTATAATAGAATAATAGGGATTGTAGACTGAGTAAAAGCTGTGGCTGTCATATAAGTACATACTGACATTACTAATATTTTTGATACTATCTTTGATAATATTTTTGTAAGCAAACAGTGAAATTAAAGACTGGGTGAAACTTCATGACGTATAACTTCTTGGAATTCTGCTGTCCGAAGAGTCATCAGTCCTTCATAGTCTACCTGAAATTATGTCAGGCATTTCCACAGGAACCTATCTTGAGTCCAGCACTGTTCTTATTATAACTGCAGCTGACTGCAAGACAAAAGAATAGAAAAATTGAAATTTAAAATTATTTTTTTATATGGAGAAATGTTTCCAGTAAATAAGATGCAATTCAGTAAGGACAAGTGCAAAGTACTATGCTTTGGCACAAGTAATGAGCAATCCAGTAATGAAACAGGGACTGACTGGTTCAATACAGTTCCGCATACAAGTGTTCAAGCTTATGAGGGACCATCAGCCTACACATTGAAGGGGAAAAAACACACCCCTTGTTGAAATACATAGAAACTGTGTATATCTTACCAAAAAAACCCCACCCCTCATATTTCCTCTTTCCTCATGGCTGGTAAGATCTCAGCTGGAATTCTGTGCCTAGGTTTGCATTTACTGCTTCAAAAAAGACATGAATCAGAGAGAATCCACAAGAGTGTAAAATCATTAGAGGTTTAAAAATATGCCTCACAAGCTAAGCTTGAAAGATCTGAAATTGTTTAGTCTAAAACAAAAGAAGACAGAAAAGGGACATGATAAGAGTATTCAAATATGTAAAAGGTTGCTGAAAGAAGAGGGTAACAAGCTGTTCTCCATGTTCACTGGGGTAGCTCAAGAAGAAAAAGACTCAAAATGCTGCTAGGGAACTTCAGGACTGATACTATGAAGATCTTTTTAAATATAAAGGGACTGATATTTCTAAGTATAAAGGTAGCAAAGCACTGGAACTGAGTTCTGTGGAGAGGATGTGAAATCTCTTTGCATTTTAAGGCCTTCTTTATAAGAAAGCTTACATAGTTATTGTTCAGAAATTACTCTAGAAAGAACTGATCCTGCCTTGGGTAGGTAGGATCTTGAACTCCCTTCCTACTTTTTTTCTGATTTTGTGACCATAATGCAGGCAATCTGCCTGATTAAAGAGTATATAAACAGATAGCAGAAGTCCTAAAATGAATTTAGGAAGCTCACTCAGAATTTCAAGAAAAAAGAAAGAGATGGATTAGAATTAGAGATGAAGAAGGATTCAGTTAAGACTGTTGCAAACTAGTAGTTTCAGTAGTGTGATAAAACCACAAGGCAAAACCCAAATAGAAATACTATGAGATTGAAAGTGAAACTGGTTGTACAGCTAGAGTTTGAGGTCTAGGGATGATCAGAAGATAAAGTGCTGAGGGTGGGGAGGTCAAAGAGAAATATATACAGATGGGAGGGTGGGGGAAAGAGAAACATTTCTTCCAGATGGCGTGTATTATCTCCTGGAAAGACTGGCAAGATTAGAGAATCTTGCCAAGAGGAGGATGTACTGTGAATAGAGGTATACCAAGTGTATTATATTAAATTCTATTCAGCAAGTAAGAAGACTTTTTGTAAATGGGTTACTGTTTTAAATGTGCAAATTCCATGTATTAATCCAAATTGCTCCCTTTGTACTATCATTATTGGTATCACTAGGTATTCAGTATATAACTATGGACATTCTCTAAAATGTCACAAAATTAACCTCCTTCTGTCTTCCATCCCTTCCCTAATTTTTCTTGTTGATACCATCCCATTTTCTGTGACTGTTTTTTTCCTTGCTGGCAGAGTAACAAGGTTCAGGGGCCTGCAGATTTTATGAATCTTTTTATGGTGGCTTGGCATTGTAGAAGGGTGGTGTGGATGTTGCTGGATATCAGCCAATCTTTCTGTGAGAGGGTCTGCACAGTGGGTGCCAAGAGGGATGAGGATTGGAAGGCTGAAATAGAATTGTAGAATTAATTACAGAAGCAAATATAGAATTAATTCTACAAATCGGAGTAAAAAGTTTAAATTCATGAAGAAAGCTTTATTCTACTTAATCCATGAAAGGACAAATTGTTCAATTTTACTTGGAAAAGGTTAGGGGATTTAGCATAAAAATGGTGCCTGCCTAGGGTACACGATGCTTTTCCCATCAAATTTATCTAATTAAACAGTCAGTCCAAAGGAAGACTGCTGAAGAACGGTGGGTTTAGGAGTCTTGCCAACCTCAAGTTTTCAAACTCCTGAGCCTTTTTCTAATTATTAATTTTAAAATTAATAATCTATATTTTGTTTCTTTTTATTGTCATCTTCTTATAAGCCTTGGGAGTTGCGTTTTTGAGCTTCCCTCCATGAAATGAGAGCTAGAAAATTGTTTTATTATGGAATGGAGACTCTCAAATTACTGCAGGAGTTAATGTTTTAAGAATAACACCACATTTTCAAGATTTGCCATAAAATTACAGGAGTTGGAAACTTTGGTTTAAATTACAGGCCTAGAACTTGAAGGTAAGTAGAACTGCTTTTGAGGAATTAAAGACAACATAAGCACAATGAGGAAAGTTATAATGCTGCCTGAATTTTCCCTGTGAAGACTGAATGGTGGAAGAATAGAGGAGCTAGTAGAACTCAAAAACCAGGGCAGGGAGGTTGATAGGATGAGTGAAACCATAAAGAGGAGAACAATGGGTCAAGTGTGAAGAAGATAAGAATGTAAGTGTGGTCTTTCCAGGTCGGTCCAAAGTGCCAGTGTCCTCTCATTTATGGTGACTTACAACAGATCCTTGGAGAGGAATAGAGCAAGTCTGAACTGACACTTCTCACGCTAGACGGTGCTGCTGATTTGGGAGCGGCAGTTTTCTTACCATCCTGCCACCACTACTACATTTTAAACTGGGACTCTCTGCCTAACTCTGTGACTCAGACTAACTTTGAGCGAAAGGGCTAGACTGCAAAGATGGTCGTTAGACCTTCTCACCCGAGCTATGGGCATTGTTATCAGCTTAGCCCTGTGAAATAATGGGCCAAAGCAAGTTAAGAAGACAGGTGTTACTGTTAGACCAAGCTGTTTGCCATAGGGTTTTATTTGCTTACCCTGGCACGTTTTGTATGATGTCAGTACACAAAGAATGTTTCTGCAGATAAAGCAAACAGCAAATGATTTCATGAGCCCGTTTGTGACAAATGTGTGCAGTGTGAAGAAACTGTAGCACAAACTACGCTACTCGTTAAGATCGTGTTATTCCAGCTCATTAATCACATTTCTCTGGTTTGTCTCCACGGATGACTATCTGTGAAAACTCACCAGCAGTCATGACAAGGCTTTCTGCTTGCCACCCCCTCTACATAGATTCCTGTTGAAGTTCTGCCTATCGTTATCGAAGCCACACTGAGAGACATGGGTGCTGTACCTCTTTCACATCAGCTTCACACACCTCATCCATTCAGGGCCAAGAGCTGCCTTGTACTGGAAATCTCCTGCAGGTTTTCATGATGAAAAAAATGTTTTAATCGGTATTCTCACCAAATTCTTTTTATTAATGTGTTTTTATCAAATAGGTTAAAATCTGTCATGCTTTCTTGGTGATGACTGGATAAAAGAAAAGCAAATAATAGGTGCTCTAAGTTAGAGGAATTTGCATAATGAAATCACTGAATCATATTACTACAGTGAAATCAGCGCATAAAGCGTATTTGGAAATGTGCAGACTTTAAGAGTATTTTTTCATGTGAGGGAGGAAAAAGAGGAGATACTTGCCTTCTCTCCACTCCAGAGAACCCAAGGGAATGTATATTTACTGCTATCCCCAGGACTTCTGTGTGTTCCTGGCTCAGTCTTTGGAAAATTTAACTAGTCAAGGAGTCATGCATGCCTGTTTTCTCATCCTTTACTTGTCATGGAGCAGCTGCATTTCAGAGTTGTTAGGAAAGAGCAGTGACTACATATGGAAGAGAACAATGTATCAGTATTTGCAGTTGAGATCAAATCTGAAAAGAAACTTAAATAATGTGATGTTCATTGTTGCAAGAGAAAACAAGGATTCAAAAATTCCATTTGTAGCAGTGCACAAACTCATGAAGCTTTTGTCCACAGACAAATCTTTTAATTTTGGATGGTTTTGGCAGGATGAGCCTCACTTGGAAGGACAGGTTCTTTTATGGATATGCCAGTGTCTTGGTATTCAGGGACAACAGCAGTGAAACAGTCAGGTCCCAAATGGCATGCACTTCTCTCCGTTGAGCTGCCATTCAGTCAGCTCAAAGAGTCTCAAAGCTTTATGTTCCAGTCCCTCTATCCCCAGCCCTACCTACTATTCTTATAGAAGGAAGAAGGCAGTGCACGAATCCACAAATCCTCTGTTAGTAGGATTAGGGTGAGATTCAGCTTTGAAAGGTGGTAGAGGAGGTGCTTGGCATTACACAGTGCCACAAAGACATGGGCAGCTGAGAGAAGGTGGAATTCCTCACAACCAGGTAGCTGAAAATTTTAGAAACAGGCCGAGTGTGACATCGCTGGCTAGAAGTCACTGCAGTGACACAAGTTCAGGACTGAAATTGCTTCTGCACTTAAGGCATCTGGGTGTCCTCTTTGACTGCACTTTTGCCTAATTCTTCTCTTCAGAAGATCTGCTGGAGGAGAAGTTGTATCCATGTTGTATATAGCAATATACTGATTAGAGAACTCATCCTGGAAGCAAGGAACAGAATTCTGGACCATTCTCACCCAGAGGGGATTTCAGCCTGCATCTCCCTTTTTTTCTTTTTAGACAAGCTATGGAAGTTGTCTTTGAGAGCTCCCACCATTTTCTCTGACTACAAAAATGCAAGGGTCCAGATGGGAGATGGTTTCTACAGTCTAATGTTTAGGATACTCAGCTCAGTGGGATACGTCTAGTAAAGTTCTCTAAATACTTATGCTTTTGCTGGTACACAGTATTTGTGCTCAGCGGTCTAACAGTGCCAAACAATGATCTCTCCTTCAGGGGCAGGATTTTTTTAAAAATGGGTATCTTCCTGCTGGCCCTTTCTGTGACACCCTATATGGTAGGTGAGTTCTACAATAAACCTATACTATAATATTGCACTATATTGATAATTTGTGTGTGTGTGTAAGAGGGAGCAAGACAATGGTTTTGGTTGTGGTTTTTTGTTTGTGTTTGTTTGTTTGTTTGTTTGTTTTTAAATTGAGTGAAAAATTAGGACTCCATGCTGCAAAATCATAGCAAAGGGTTGAGTCCTCAGAAGATGTTTGGGAGCCACTATGTAAACCATGTATCACAGCATAATTTATAGCAATAATGGCTTAATTTCACATATACAGAAGAGCAAGGGTTAAGAAGGAGATGATAGGTATCCTTTACACTGTCCCCACATGGGATTTCAGAGGTATTTGCTGTTGGTGCAGAACTCTGCCATTTTTGCTGTGTGACTCCCTCAGCTCCCTCCTCTAAATATTCCAGGTGGGCTCACTGCTTGACTCCTCCCTACCACTGGCCCCTCATTATACCCTCATTCTCCTCACTTGAAATTCAAACTTCTCATTCCCATCCCAGTCTCCAGAAATACTGTTATTTCTTTTCACCTCATCCACACCAGCTCCTCATGGCTCCTCATCTAATCTGTCAGTAGCGACTTCCACAAGTTGTTGAGAGGTTGTCTAATCAGAACTACTTTGTTTAACCTCACCTTTGTCTTCTCATCTGGCTGCTTGAAGAATCCCCCCTTCTCCCTCAATTTCCCCCTCCTTCCTTCACCCCCCACATTTAAAGAGGTGACTCTTATCCCAGGTTTCTGACTTGGATGTGATGATTGTCACTCAAATAAATTACATGATTTGTTCAGGTTAAATCAGTTCCTTTTCAATCTATAACTAACTTTCCCAAGGATTCTTTATAAGCATCTTATTTTACAGTGTTTCATGTCAAGCTGAAAAGTTTTTTGAATGGCAAAATATTCCATGGTATAATGAAAAAACTGCTCCTAAAGGCATGTGTCAGATAGCTTAGGGACAAGTTGTGCCTTTCAGTGCAAATTCACACTGGTATCCCAGACGCTTAGTGCAAGTATCCCAAAGTTTTAGTTTGCCAAACTGATCGGTCAAGTCTGTCTGTTGTATCCAGTCCCCAAGGTATAAAAACCCATTGAATTGTGACCATATTTGTCCCTACATAATCATACTCAAGATATTTTCAAAAGTTTTGCTTGTTCATATATAAACCAACCTGTCCTCCCTTATTTCCTAAGAATTCCACATCTTACAATATGTTTCACAAAAAATTTTAGATGAAAGCATCTATCATGTTGAAATGTTTTTATCAACAAATGGCAAGTCATCTGGTATCAATATTTAGTAAGTAAATATGATTTAGCAACACTAAAATGTTTTTTCCCAATTTTTGTAATGCTCTTTTCTTGAAATGCACTAAGTGCCAACAATCTGTTTTTCTATTGTAATTGATGTTTTCTTATACAGGCTTATTAATCATAATGATCTAAAAACATCTGCTTGTGAACACAATCACTTGGGATTTAGGTTGCTTTTTGATTTCTACTTCTGTCTTTGGAGTTCAAATAACTCCCACTCACCTGACAGCATCAAAACCAAACCAGAACAGAACCTCATCTGCTTCTGGTGAATTTCCCAATGCAAAGCTGACATCAGATCTAGCAGGGAACTGATTCTACGGCCAAATCCTATGCAGCTTTTAGTTGGTAGTACTCTTTGGAATTCAGAGGGTACCAGGAGAGATCCTGGCATGCAGCTCTGAGTGAGGAATGCAAAAATAGACCCAAAATGTTCTGGACTTGTTTTTACTAATACTGTATAATCTGGCCAGGATTCGAGGTTAATGTCTTTCCCCTTGTGAAATGTTCCATGAGATCTTTAATTGACCACAAGTCACCAAGAGTCAGGTTTATCTTTCTCGGGAGTATAGTGCCTCTTTGAAGCACATCGGGCACTGGTTTGTTGCTGACTTGGACGGAAGACTGCTGTCTTCTGAATCACTACCACCATTTCACTGCAGCACCTGGCAGTTCTTCAGGATCACAGCTTCCATTCAAGAGTTTAGCCACTCTGAGCCTGCATTGCTTTACAAGATCTGGAGAGATCATAACCTAAGTTTGTACAGTGGCTGACTTGAAGAAAGTGCCTTACAATTTAAGAAACCTTTAAAGCAACAGCTGATAACTAGGTTCTTTATTATACAGGTAGGCTAAAATTTCCAGAGTATGTACAAGTTCCACAATACAAATACAGCTTGCAAGATACAGCTAGAAAGATCAAACTGAGTTAGCTAGTGAAAAGAGAAAATGTGTAGGGAACTTAGATGTCTGATTAAAAAGTATGTCTCTTCAATCTGACAGCTCCCTCTTAGATATTTAAGTCTATGGTTTACAGCTTTACTCAATTTGGTGGAGATACAGAAAATTATATGAGCTGGAGAGCCATAATAGTTTTCTGAGGAGAGGAAATCCTTATGTATCAATCTGGAGGCACTGGCAGAGAAACGAAAACTTCAGCGCAGTGTCAGTGGTCAACGACAAAACAAAGTCTCTAGCTATTTTTACTGTTACTGACTTTGAGTTATAGAAAAGCAGAACGTTTAGTTCATTTGATGAATATCGTCTATGGAGTTTAAGGTACAATTCATTTGATCAAATGCAGGTGTCTACTTTCAGATTAGACAAATAATTCTCTGTACTTTACTGATATATTAACTCTATTGATATTAAGATTAGCCTGGACACTTGAGTTACATGTAGACATGTACATTGCAACTACTTGGGACTCAATTCAGTTGCACACATACAGATCTACTGCCATTTGAGCTGCTCCAGGGTATTCCATCTGGTCTGCAAAAGGTCCCTGACACTCCAGAAGGGCATAGCTCTCATATGCCCTGTTGTACCTGGCAGCCCTGTGCAGATGTCTTGAATACATTAAGGTGTTAAAAATCACAATCTGCACTGATACTTAGACAGTTGAATTCAGTCCTTGAAGTTAGGTGAGAGGAATCACATGCATTGTGTCTTGTTTCATTTGAGAGCTTGAAAAGGATTTAGTTCATCTCTCGCAGAAGACACCAGCAGTCTTTCCATGGGTTTTGATGTGAATCAGCTCAGCTATGTATAATAAAGGTAACAGCTTGGGAGACTGAATAGCCTTCCAAACTGACACTATCTGGACTGCATTATTTCCTTTTAAATAAAAGTGAAGCTAGTTAGAATCAAAACTTACTCTCATCTAATGGCTGTTTGGTATCTCAGTCCTGTAGACAGATATCTACTTCCCTAATAAAACCAATGAAGTCGATACTAGCTATTTATCCAAGACTCAGATTTTATATACAATAAATGAAGTTTGCCTCAGCTTGCTAGCTCCAAAGTTCTGTAGAGGGACACTACTTGGTAGACCAAGCAAAGGCCAAACAGGCATGGCAATTACCCTGAGGGTTGAGGGTTGAGCTGAGGGTTGAGGCATGGCAATTGCCTTAACAGTTACAGTGGAGGCATATTGTATAGTGGAAAGATGTTGGTATGGTGAGTCCTGATGAACCTTTTCAGGAATTTCTGTCAGGGACTGAGCATTCACATCACTTATTGGATTCACAGAAATTTGAGAGGGGCTAGAGCATTCTTAAAGCATGCTGAACAACCCAACAAACCCACTCTCTCACTGAGAGCAGTGGACGCCTTCCCACTGACTCCAGTATGAGCAGGAGTGGGACTCAAAAACGTAATTCTGCTGCCAGAACTCTCAGAGCAGAAGCTCTTTACAACCAAGAAAGTGCATTATATGAGTTGAAATGCAATACGTGTCATTTTCCTGTTAAAACTTCCTTACGCATATAAACTTGTGCTTCTTGGCATGCATACAATTGTACTGTCCCGACCAAGCTGGGTATCTGGCTGCTTGTTTCCTGATAAAGCTCCTTACGATTCACACTGTTAGTATCTTTATGCCAAATTCCTTTGACAAGTTTGTTTCACTAGGCATGTTCATGTACATACAGAGAACAATGAACAGCAGACACCGTCACATTAATTCATTAGTCCCAAATTCATGCAAAGACTCAAAAAGAAGAATGTGCTTCTAAAAGGAGACCAATATCTCTTTTTCCTGTTGTTGTTCTTTCAAATTTGGCTTCTCTTTGACAGAAGAGAGAGTAGTAGAACATGTAGGATTTATGAATTGTCCCTAGGAAACTCGTGTATCATCTTTTAGCTACATTTTTACATTTGAAAATAACATCTGCTCCTTCCCTCTTACTCAATAAGACCTTTTAGAAGAGATTAGATGCAACACTTTTCTAAAAGCCTAGTATAATGAAACAGCTGAAAGAGAAGCTTAAAGGAAGGCAACTGAAAAAGAAATGTATTCCCCACCATGACCATAACTCATAGCTGTATTTTGTGAGAACTCTAACAAGCTAATCCATCTGGTTTTGGTTTTCAGTCACAGATGAACTAATAGCCCTTCATTTAAGTTACTGCATGGAACCACTATGAGCTTAAAGAAGCATTAGTCATTTTATTTGCATTCAAAGAGTTGTGTTTTTTTGAATGTAAGGAATATCTCTTCCCTTAAGAAAGGAACATATCCTGCATAGCAAGGATTACCAGAGACGCAGGAAAATCTGTGTTAGCTAAAAAATTGATTACATAGACTCGTTTGGGTTGGGCAAGAATCCTCCTGTGTCATCAATTCCATTCTACTGCACCAGTACAAAACTGATGATACCAATTGGATTGTGGGATGGAAGAAAGTATAATTTCAGAGAGAAAGAACCTAAAATTATTTAGTGTATGTGTATGAAATTAAGGACCTTGAACTGTTCTGATATCTCTCCTGTAGAAAACACTAGCAAGATTTGCATTATTTTTGCCAACTTTCTTCTCAATATTCTAGTTGGTATTCAAATGATACATTTTAATTCTAAATATTTGCTGTCTCTCTTCTCACTTTTTCTTTCAAGAATGTTACTAAAAGCCCTTCAGCAAGTAGTTGGGGATAGATTACTTGAGATGTAGCAACCATACTTTAGCCACAGAGCAAAGAAGGTAATGTAGGACCTTCAGTTCGCTTCATTAAGGCCCGCAGCAGTTAATGTACCTCGCTTATGAAAACAGTTTTAACTGTGGAAATATGCATCCATTCAAGGAAAGCCATACCATAAGGAACTTTATTCACAACAGGCTTCCTCCTCCAAGGACTGTTTCAACTCTCACTCAAGTCTGTCCTAGCTTTTCCATTGCTTCTATTTGGCATTGGATCAGGCCTCTTCACTGATGAGTTTGAAACCCTGATAGATAGGAGAGTATTTATTCTATGCAATAATAATTCCAAAAATTACCATGTTACAGTGCAGCATAATGAAGAATTTTGCTGTAGTAGGAATTCTAGTCTTTCATTTTGGTTTTGACCTAGAAATTATCTGACATGCTATAGACAGATAAATTGTTACCATTTTTTGATTGTATACATAGTTTTAAATAAGCTCAAGCAGCTGTTTTTCAGTACGCTCTCTACTTTTTCATATTAGGCTCATTATCCCTTGGTCCAGTGCTATCATTATAGATTTCATAGGAAGGTGGAGATTATATTAAAAAAAAAAATTAAATTACACTATCCTAAACTTACCACGAGTGTGTTCTTCATTTAAAAAAATGTGTTTTTCTCAAAGGCTGATAAAGCAGCACTCAGCTAGGCTCAGGAGTGTGTTACCTTTTATTCAACACATATCTAAGTCAAAATGTATCTTGTTTTCTTGTAGATAGAAAACCAATCAGATATGTATATATGGCAATACATCCTTTTGTTTCCCAGACTCTTACACTTTAAGACATTTCATTTCCCAAGGAACCATAGGAGGTAGCAGCTTTGTTCACAGTAAGCATTTTTAGGACATCATTGTGTAAGGTCTCAGGGAAAGAGGCTGCGTGTGTCTGCCTTCTCAAAGAGCTCGTGAAAAAGCTGCCTTATGCATAACTTAGGTCAAAGATGCCCAGACTGTTGAATGGAAGGACAGAACGAAGCTCTGAATTTCTGTAGCCATAAACCTCTGTGAAATACTGATTTCTCCAGTCCATGCTATGGTACTTATGATGGTCATTTGGGGTTTTTCGAGGTTTTTGATTTTGTTTTGAGGGGTTTTTTTAATGATATGTTCCTTACTCATTCTGCTTTCACTGGTGGTTCTGTGACTTTCTTAGAAGCTTCAGGATGGTATGACTTTTTCTGTGGCCCACATCTATCATTAGCTGTTGTTTCTAATTCTTACTAGTTGTGTCACCTTTGCTATTAGGCTATAACTATTTAGGGAAGGGGGTTATGGTCTTCATTCTACAGAAATAATTTTGTGGGCATACCTAGGAGTACATAGACACCTGTGTCAAGGAATTTCTTTTCAGAACTCCTAGGGGCAATTTTTGGTTCTCTTTGCAGGTTTCGGGGATCTCTGTTCTGTGTGTGCTCTCTTCTCTGCTACAGTCTGGGTAATACTTGCAGGGATCCCAGAAGCTGTTTATGTGAGAGGTTAGGAACTCATTTACATAAACTGTTATTCTCACAACCAGCTTCATAGTTCTCTCCTACAGAAAATGGGTTTTGTTTTGCTTTCCTTTAGGCCTCATGACATAGGTCAAGATTTTCCATGGACAATATAATCAGCATTGGTATCGTTTCGTAACTCAAAATGGCTCATAAGTCCACAGAAACTTTCCATTGGAGAGAGATCAAATTGTCCCCAGAAATCCATTTTTATGAAACCCACAGAGAAAATATTCTTGAAGTGGTCTACTTTCATATACATGGTAATAACCATTTTGCCTGAGGATGCATTTGGAATTGTTAGATTGTCAGGTTACAACTTAATGAAAAAGAGTAAATATTCAGTGAAAATAGAAGAGGGAAGAAAGGAATTTCTTGATCTTCACTCCCCTGTCCTCACTAAGTCACCAGTTCTATAGAAAGGCAAAAAATTGTGCACATTTCTAAAACTGAAAATGATACAAAATATTTTATTTTCCCAATATTTCACCAAAAGGAATGTAATTTTTAATTAAAAAATTATTTCCAAATCATTTCAGATCAAACATACTGCTTACAGTAATAGACCAGCTATTCTTACTAACAGAACCAGGACTACATTCTCCCTCATGCCACATAAGGGCAAACATGATGGTTGCAAACCATAGCCTCAGTGTTGTCTTTCCAGTCCACTAGTCTCAGGCACAAATATGGACACCCATTAAAATTAAAGGAGCTCAGTAAGAGTAATTAGAAGATAGTAATTAGGATCAAAGGCTTCTGACAGTCATATCCTATAAATAACAGCAAACAGAAATAAAAACTGAATGCAGTAATTAAAAAAAATGCTATTGCTAAATTATGGCTAGCACCTGTGGAAGATAGCAGTCAGCCACCCAGCCTGTAAATTTAATATTTTTTTGTTCACATAAGCAAGTCTCAGTTCTTGCAGACTTGCTTCTGAGCTTTGCCATTACCTCACTGAGGATTTGTGCTCACGGGTGTGTTTGTGTTTGTGTAGCAGTGGAAATTTTTTTTCAACAAGTATGAAAATAAAGCCTGTGTGTTTTTCAATTTTGAAAATATTTTCCTTGGCAATGAAAGTGATAAACTCAGTGGCTAAAAATGGTGTACTTTCTAGGGTATATTTCTTGGTTTATACCTGAAATAGGACACCAAACTCAATGACAACAAAGCTCTCAGCTGGCAAAATTAGTACAGTAGCATGAACTCTGCCAATTAAACACAAGAAAGCTCTCATTAGTCTAGATTTTTTGAGGTATGTAGCGATACAGATAATTTATTGCATATATTATTGATTTGTTACTATGAAATGGTTGATTATCTTTGTAAACTTCACAGTGTTACTGGAGTAATACCACAGTCACTGAAAAAGCAGTTGTCTTTTAGTCTTTAGGGTGTTTGCCTGAGTTTTCATCAACTTCAAACCACAGTGCCCAAAGCTGAAAGGCCAGTGTAGGGCAATCAACAAAGCCAATTGGATGTGTAATGGAAGTTTACAACACTGGGATCATTGTACTTTGCATACAACTGAGACCCAGCAAAGGTAGGCATATGGTAATTGCCCCACTGTTTTACTGGTGTGACTTCCTCTTCCAAAAGAAAACTTTTCTTCCAATAAGAACCTGGTTTTGGAACTGCAAACATGATTATCTGGGACCTTAGGAAAAGTACTAAGATATTTAGTAGTGGTGCCCATCAGTTTATGGTAAACCACAAAGCCAGAGAGACTCCATGTGATTTCACGGTCTTATTGGCATGTTAGGAACATACTGATAGAACTTCCTCCATTTTCTATTACCTCTTCCCCAAAATTAACAGTGCCTGATGGTTAGGGAGAGCAACCTCTTTCAGTTATTCTTTTTAAAAGACCAATTTATTAAGCAAGTTTGAAACTGATTTCTGGATTGAGGTGTCAACCAAAATAAGCAAAGGAATGTCTTGTTAGCAAACCCTGATGAGACTTAGATATGAGGTTTGAGCTACTCGTGATGTGGGAACTATGGTCATACCACCGGAAGAACATCGAGTCAAGAGAATCCAGTGGACCAAATTATAATTGTCTATGGACTTCAGACTGCTTTAAGCAGCTGATAAGCATGAGTTTGGAGGGCTGGAGCTTTGGTGTCAGGTGCCTAATATCTGACCTGTTCATTCATCTGTCTAACCCACACAATGGTACTTTGAAGTATTTTCATTGAGGATGATGGATGGAAAAGAGGTGTAAGCCAGCAGAAACACATAACAAGAAAAATTACCGGAAAAGATTGTGTCATGCTTGACCCACTATTGAATCTGATTCTTCCTGATAAATACTATAAAATTTTGGAAGTAGCTGCATTTTTCAGTTAAAATTAGGGAGTCTTACATTCAGTTGAAATAAAACTGTGTGTATAAAACAATTCTGCTTATAAAAAATGTTTTAGTAGTGGAAATGGATTGCTGAACAGACCAGTAACATGCAATGGATGTTACATTTCTGTTCTCAATTATGGGTTTAAAGTCAGTGACAGCTGTTCATTAGCCTACACTCCTCTCTCAATCTCAGTTCCTAGTGAACAGGCACTCATATCAGAATCATCAGTCTTGGTAATTGTTTCTGCATCAGCCTGAAGACTAAACTATCCTCCCACAAACTGAGAAAGCCTTTTAGCATCAGCGTTGCCACTGTATTTCATGCTGTGCCTGTGCAGATAAAGAAATTATGTCTGTCTCTTTTGCTGTCATATCTGCTTTCATTCACAAGCACTAAGCTTGTCTGAGCACAAGAATAATACAATGAAAAAGCTAAATCTTCCAAAAGATTTTTTATTGTTTAGTTTGGGTAGACCAAAGCCCATTCAGTCACTGTAGGACACAGGATTCCTTACTAAGCATCTATCCAGTGTTTTGGTATAACCACCATTCAAAATCTCTTCTGAACTCTTCAGCCTGATTAAATCCCATGTACGCTTACAGCTTTGGCACTGGTCACATACACATCAGCACTGACAGTGCCAAAGAAATGGCTGTACCCTTACAAAATTGAAAGAAAACAGGTTTCCCCTATCTCTCACTCTGGTGATGTAAGCATGGTTTGTCCCTACAGAACACAACCAAATGAAATAATGCCTTTTCAGTTAGTGGTTGGACAGCTAGACATGAAAGAGTCTGAATCAGCATCTCCTTTGGCTTATGTCCACTAGGCCCTGGGACATTTACAGATGGAGGTCTTTTGAGCCCTTCATAGCTTAAGCTGTTCTATTTTGTCAAATTAAATCCTAAAAGCACACAAATGCAAGGGATCAGAAGGATCTCTAGGGATCCAGTGCAACCCTGGTGCCCTGAGGCAGAAATAACTACAACCAGGATACCAAATATAAAAAAATATTTATAATGTAACTTGTTTTTAAAAAGCTGCAATGAAGGAGACTCTCCTTATGTAACAGATCCTGGTACTTCATTACTCTACTATTATGAAAATACACAATATAAATCTTACTTTCATTTCTCCTGCAGATGAGAAGAGCTATCTTCTTCATAAGAGGCTTTTACATTGTGAAGACTATTGAATCTGCCCACAGCCTGTTCTAGACTAAACAAACATTGTTCCTTCAACCCTTCCTCAAAGTTCATATTTTCTAAACTTCTTATCAGTCTTATTGTTCCTCTTTGTACTCTAATTTGTCAACATCTTTCTTGTGTTGTGTTGTGCCTAAACTGGATACAGTTCTTCATCCAAGGTCTCACTGGACAGAGAATAAATTTCTCTGTATGCTGTCCGTGACACTTCTACTGATTTGAAGCTTGCCATTTTTGCGCTACAGCCAAAATGTTTATTCATGTCTGACTTGTCACCCATTACAATCCTTCATCCTCTTCTGCCAGCTATTCCCCATTCCACATCTATTTTCCATAACACAGGTCTTTAACACAAGTTTCCTTTCTCAAAGAGATTTGAATTCTGATCCTACCCTCAGTAGTGCATTTAGCCCCTTCCAGTTTGCCATCATCAGCAAATTATAGACATCCAGATTTCTTCAAAACATGTAAACAGGCCCAAAATTATCCCTTTGAAGGTTGCTGTTTGAAATCCTTTCCATTTTGATAGTATGAAGCCCCAACAACTTATTTTCGAATTTTTAGTAAATCACATGTTTACATCATGTATTCTTGTACAAGAGGATGTATGATGTGGCACTATTTTACATAGTTTGGCATTTATTACTTCACCTTCATCCACTGTCCCATTAAAGTAGTTATCCTGGCAAACTCTGAGATGTGAGCTCCAAGACAGTTTACCATTATCTTGGTATTTCCTACTGCCAGTCTCACGCCAGTGGCATATATTATGCCTTGTTTTTATTAAATCCCACTTCTGAGGTCCTTGGGGTTCCAGAAGAAAGGTGGCTACCTAAATGACTGCTACGGATTTCACAAAGTATAAGGACAACGGTCATCTAGGAATTGCAATGTGTTTGTCAAATCCAAACCGCAGACACTTTGTGTTTTTCTAGTGGACTCTTTATAATAATAACAAAGTCCATCCAAGAGTAAGCTCTTGGGATTGAACCAAATTTGTGTGTTCTTTGGAAAAGAGTGTGTGAAATAAATCTGTAACAAGATCTTTTATTTTAATAAATTCAATTATAAGTACATAAACCTATTTCTAAGGGATGATTTAAGCCTCTATAATAATGAAACAGTATATTTGCATGGTGAGTTCTTCCAGAGACTTTTATTAGTTTGTTTTTATTCATGAAAGATGAAGTTAAAGAATGAACATGATTTTAACGCACAAGAGAGTATGGAGCAAATGAAAAGCGATACTTGACTCCACCCAGCAAAGAAGAGCCACCTCCCCTTAATGGATTGAGCATTTGAAAGGAAGAAAAATAGCTTCAGGTTATTTTCAGATGTTTTGTAAAGTTGGATGAACTTAATCCATTTTGTTTCCACCATTTATTCAGAAGTATTGCCTCAGGATATGGATGACTTTAAACATTGATATTCCACCACACCCCATGATATGGGATACAGCAACTAAACATGATAGTAAAAATTCAGACATTGGCCAAGACTGTGTGCATGTCTGAGACATTTATACTCGGCTGACTGAACCTGTAGGCCTGCAGAACTCAAGGGTTGTAACTTTGGTACTTTATTCCATGAGGTATAACAATTATCTTTGTTTTCACATATCTTCTGTAGTGTCCCAATGCTCCTTCTACTGTATGAAAATAAGTTTTGCATTCACTTTAAGCAAAATAAAAATAGGGCTAAAATCTTAACATGAATCTTATGTTTTTAAAATATAAACACGAAGAATTTCTGAGCTGGCGTAAAGGAATGAAAGTACCTAAGATCTTGAAAATAGAAATACCAAATCTTGGTTCTACAATCTTCCATCTTTTTGTAATTTTTTTGTACTTTTTAAATACTTTTTCTTGTACATTTTGTACTTTTTTGATACATGTAATTTTTACCAAGAACTTCATATGGGAATGTAGCTAATGAATGCTTGAATCTTATTGGCATACACATTCTTCAGTTACCAGTTTGAGCCTCTTCGCTTAAACTGTGTTACTGGTAGTACAGGAGTGGCTTTAACAGCTTTATTCGTTAGTTGCTATGGCATAACTAATCAATATCATGAGAAAAAATTATACCACTTTTGAAGATGCAATGAAGATAGTAAAGATTCTTTGCTCTCCTGTGCTTCTCCAATGCACAGATTTAATTTTTTTCTGTAGTCTGAAAGGAGCTGTTTACATAATTTATTCTAGAGATTATGCTTGATTTTTTGTGGAGGAGAAATAAAGTCATTAAAAGCAGTGTAGTAACACTGTATTAGATAAAAATGAAAAAAAAAAAAAAAAGGATCTCCAAGTGTCATGAGACTGTTTTTGTTATGTTTGAATTCTCCAAACTACTTTGACCACAATGGAAAAACACTGCTGAATATCCCACACGCATTGTTACTTTAATAAAACACCAGATACATATTCTGCTAGATGCTCACAAGACTATTTTAAACTAGCTGAGTGACATTGAAAATATATGTGCTTGCTTAATCTGAGCCTTTGTATTAAGGTGTTTCAGCTTTTAATTAAAATTTCTGGAATTACAAAAGAATATGTGAAAATATGCCTTGATACTACTTTTGAGAAATAAAAATCTTTCACAATTTCCCATATATTTTCCTTTAATTCAGGGGCACTGAAGGCTCAATTTTACAATTTCCTCTCTTCCTAATATTCAAAATCTAATGCAGGATAAAATTATAGTCTCATTGATAGTCTCTCATGTAGTCTAACTGCTATAGTAACTGTACAAGGTTTCTGCATAAGATGACAAAAGAAGTAAGGAAAAATCCAAGCAGAAATTGTCAAAATCACACTCCAGTAAAATCAGCCAAGTATTAGCTTCATGAAAAGCAGACAGTATCTTGGCTTACGAACTATGGAATGGGAGACTAATTACAGAAATATGAATCAGGCAATGAAGGATTATAGATTTTTTCAGAAGATAAAAATGTCCATAAGATCTTGAACTATAAGGAAAGTGACAGACTGGTCTTAGAGCATGCACTTGTGACCTTCTTCCAGAAGCAGACCTCTCTAATAGGTCTTATAAACCAAATCCTGTAAAATCTGTCCTACTCTGCAGCCCTTTTTCCAGTAGAACCTCTAATATTTTGTAGAACAGTAAAGAGGAGGGGAAGGTCACTGAGAGGACAACCAAGAAGAAAGATGTGTAGGAATATGTGAAAACTTCTACATCCTGTGGAGAAGTGCTCCTCACGGTTTAGTGCAAACACAATGCTGAGGAAGTCTCTCCAGTTTGTCCATGCCCACACAACCCACTTCTCCATACTCTCACGTGGGAAAACACAGCCACACACCAGAGCTGCTCAGCAGCTATCAGATGGGAGGAAGATGCAGCCTCTGAGCCCGCATACATGCTCCATTTCCAGGAGTCCATTCAACTTGGACCTTTATGCAGGACCTCAGCAACTTAGCTTTAATCTCCTGTGGCAAGGGAATGTCATGTTAGCTACAGACCTTTAGCCAAATCTCAAATTCTTAATTTGACCCAGATCTGGGGCTTTATTTCAATGGAGCTTAGCTGATTTATGTGAACTGAGAATGTGGCGTATTGTCCAAATCAGAATTCCATGTCTCAGCAACTGAGTAAAATAAAACCTTAACTTGTGAACACAGAGGTCCAAAGGCAGCAATCTAAATATTTCTAAATGCTCAATCTAAGTTTATATTAGGTTTAACTTGTTATAAACCATATCCAGCATATTTAACACAGGACTAGTTTGTCAAAAGTCATTTAAAAACAGAAGAGAGTTCAGAAAAGATCAACAAATACATTTGGGTGATCCAGGTATAGATTTTAAAGTAAAGTTCAGAAGCACTGAACAAGCAGCTTTCAAAATTGCAGATATTTGCCCATTACAAAGACCAAAACCATAAAGAAACATATTCAGTGCTCTGCTTTAAGTTTTACCTCTTTCCAATTAAAAAGGATGTGTTTCGGGCTGTTTAACAAAAAGCAACAGAGAATTCTGAAGCTTCTAATATATGATTGCTGTGAGTATGGGAGACTGGACGTGATGCAGCAGCATCTTCAAAAGTAGCTCCCTTCCCATTCTTCCTCATTTTGAGCAGAGATTAAGCTTTGTTCGTACTTCTCAAAGCCACTCTCTTATTTTCTGTTGGAAGTCTCATAGGTTTATTTGCTTCACCCTTGTAACAGCATGAAGCATACGCATGGCAGAGCCTGCTCACCCCCACAAGACGCAAGTAGCTCAAGCTTACTCAGTAGGCATACAATTTTGGTGGCATGTGTCAAAACATCTTTCCTATACAAGTTGCAATTTTTTGTAACAGGAATACTTTTTGATAGGAGAAAGTCCATTGCTAAAGCAACCCCCCTTTGCTGGTAAATCGGTGCTCCTGGTCACTAAAGCTTTATAGAGAACAGGTAACCAGACTGCATTTGGTTTAAAATAAACATTGACCAATTAGTGCACTTTTCTCCAGACTCGTTCTTAGAAATAGGATTGATTTTTTTCCAACATTAACTGGTATGTGGCAGACACCCAGGATTCAGCAAGGGTGATGAAAAGCCTGGCAGACCTAAACCCAAGTAAAAATGGTGTCTAAAAAAGGAAAGCAGTAGAGCAAACATAATTGGCAAAAGGTGCAGTAAGGACAACGTTTCTCTGGTTTAATAAGAAAGTGTGGTCCTCTGTTCAACGACCCAGAAAAATCACAGACGCAAATTTGTACACTGGTAGGCAGAAGAAGTAAATAGATAATCTAACAAAGTGATTCTACCCAAAAATTCTACTTATCTGTGAAAGAAGAAAAAATATGTCGGAAACAAAGACATTAATTAACATTTGTTAGTAAAGGACACATTTTTAGGCTAAGATACTTGCTGACACACACCTCGATTTTCTTGAAACTTCTTGTAGTTACAAGTTTTCAAGATTTTAAGAAACCTATAGTTATCAGTAAGTAAAGTAAAGTGGGAAACTTGAAGAATGACTGCTATCTCAGATAATAAAGAATAATATTATAGTCATATAATTATCATTACTTCATGGTGAACAACATATTTACTCAGCTGTATATTTGCATGTAAGACTATTGTTATCTTTGGTATGCAGGAAGAACAGAAAAAAGAACTTTTATGCAGTGTATAATTGACAGACCTACAACAGAGCATAAAAGAAAAACACTTTTCAGATTACTTAGTAAGCATTTTGCAAGTGTTTTCTCTTGAGTTCAGTTAATCGGTACAAGAGTGCATGAATTTTAACTAAGTCTTTATACTATGTAAGTCTTGGCCAATATGAGACAAAGCTTCAGGATTTCAAGAAAATTGCAGTGCATATCACTTTAAGCTACCAAAGAAATAAGTACAGAATTATGCCAAGAATTAAAAATTCAAAAAGTAATAGTTTCTAGGGAATAGTTTCATAGATAGAGTGGATGTACTTATTTTACTATCCTGTTTCTTTATAATTTGGATGCTTCTGCATAGTTAGTACTAACATCAACTTTGAAAACATGAGACAAAGCATCCTTACCACATTTTACAACAATGGTCAGTAATTCTATTCTGAATTGAGAATAAAATTGCTTCAATAAACAATAGGTTGTTGAAGGCTGAAGATACTCTTTAAAAGGAAAGTAGACTAAAAGTAATTAATTTACATTTGAATTTCAAGCAAATATGGATACTTTGCTGCATTGCCACTGAACAACAACGGTGTAGGTGTATTTGGAAATTTTTGTATGTTATTAAATGGATATGAATTACTAAAAACAAATTATGGAAAAATGCAGAAATTAACTTGGGGGTTCAGTACGTCACTAGACCTGAGCCCCCAATTCTCCTAAAAACATCCCCCCAGCCCCATTTATTCATGAGCAAAGGCCAAAATGTACAAGAACTCCAGAGAAGGAGGCAATATTTTGGTTAAAGTTCACTTTCGGTGACTTCTTCGGTGCTTCCTTGTATGTCCTAATACCTATATGCTGTTGCTTTCTGGTATTACAAAAAGTGTCCAGGTACACTGGTACTGTGCTAGATCTCCTTCTCAAGGGAGAGAAAGAAACAGGTGTGTTGTGTCTCGAACGTGTAACTATGGCATATATTAGAAAAGGCAGGCACACAGAAATGTATCTGCACTTTCAGCAAAATATGAGCAGGTGGATAATGGTCCGTAATTCTTGATAAAGTCTTTCCCCAGTTTGGGAATGGATTGGCTCTTGAGAAGTTTCTCTCTCCCCCAGTTTATAACCTGACTAATAGAACACAAGTATCTAACACCAGCAGGGGTGTTGGATATACTTCAAGAAACATTCAGAAAGAATCCATGTTATTTTTAGAAAAACAAAAATGCTCCATTTATCATACTCATTCCAACTTTCAAAAAATGAAATATTTTCTGTGCAATGGTGAAATACCCTCCTGTTGCCTTGGCAAAGAAAGGGTACTTTGAGCAGATTTTGTACATCTGCTACATCAGGAAAAACACCTGCTGAAAATTTTCAAGAGTTTCCCAGCACAAAACTCTCTAAAGTAATTCAGCATCTAAATGGCGTATACGTTTTATGATATTGTAAGTCAGAGTGATCTTGTTTATTTTGCCTTTACATGCAAAGATACAATCCATTTAGTATGTCAGTGCACTGCAAAGGCAACTTAACCTGCCACTCAGTGATTAAAGTGCCAGATAGAGATAAACATTCTGGGAAATTAAACATCATTTTTCTTCCCTTCATTATCTGAAATGACAAAATGAAGGCAGAAAAGCATTAGAAGCAAAATATTTAGAGGAACATCTCCTTAGCACATCAGCAGACAATAACACCAGGCAGACAATTTATATTAAGTGGGAAAATGGCTGCTAACTCTGCTAATATCTTTGGTACATTTTCAGAAAAAGTGGTTTGCTCTGTAGGTTAAGTAATTTGAATGTCACTGCCTAGAGTACTAGCAGTGTATGAGCACCAGGCTCATACAAAGCAATTCATGTAGCATTTCTCTTGACAAAACAAGTAGCTGTCAGAAGTTGACCATTTTAAACTAACACCAATAGTTTTCAGCATGTGCCTGCCTCTAAATTCATTTACTAGGTTTCCTGTTTCACAGTATTCCATATTTGCACTCCAGCTTTCCTGTTACCAAATAATGCTGTGTACTACCTCAGAGCAGCCAACTTTCTCTAGGTTGCCTGTGGACAAGTCAGTTCTAGAACTTTAAGCATTTCAAAGTAGCTTAGAATTATTATCTTCAACTCTTTTTTGCTTCCTGCAAGTGCTCCGTTGCTTTCTTGGAGCGTATTTCCTTTGCGACGGAGCGCACAGATGCTTGTCTGGGGAAGATCTGTGTTTCTTGTCCTAGTAAAGGGGCTTGAAGCCCTAGCTAGGATCTAGGGCATCATTTTTGAAGGGTTTGTGTTTGTTTTTTGGTTTGGGTTTTTTTTTTTGGTAAGAGGTATTAGGTTTTACTTGGAAAGGAAGCATAATAGAGGAACAGCGTGCTACTTTTTCAGGTTTCTGAATTGCTTTCTTAACCTGGAGCGGAGGCCACCGATGCAAAGCTAGAGAGTGCCACCGCGTGGCTAGAGGCTCTCGTGGCTGGCAAGCTCTACAGCTTGGTCCTGCAAAAGACAAAGTGTTAAGATTGAATGGATTAGGCCCTAAAAAAACCAACATAAAGCAGGCTTAACTTCTCTGAGGAGGCCGAAGTTGCAAAAAATGGGGACATGAGAAAGCAGTGGAGCTCTTACTCTAGTAAAAAAAAAGAGACTCATGGGTACCCAAGGACCAGGAATCCTGTGTGCCAGTTTCCACTCCAGAGACTGTATTTTATGCAGAGGTGCTTCATGCAAGCCTTTCACAGCATGGGTGACGGAGCCCAGCCTTCCTTTACTCCGAAGTGAATCCTTAGCCTTGAGAGGACAGGGCTGCACTTGGGTTTACACACACCCAGAGAGCATGCAGAGTTTGGCAAGCCTTTTTATCTAATCAGGAGAGATGGAGGGAAGGACAGGCCTACTAAGATACTCTGTGTTTTCCTCTTCAGAAATGTGAGCTTCTACGGGCTGAGGAAAGCATGGGGGTTGAGGTTACCCTTTCCAGTAATTAAGTATTCCATACCACGTTAGCATCACTACCATTCCCTTCTCTGTAATCCCATTTTAACAAAATGAAGGGGTGACACTTGGCAACATACATCATTCCTGGGTGAGAAACCAGCACAAGTATCTGGCGCTCTGTCTGACAGGGTTCTAGATATGTAGCTGCTCACAGGCACCAATTCATGCCTTCCTGGAAGCAGAACCTTGCTATTTCAAATCAAGCAGAAATACCTACAGTGCATCAGTGCCTGCAGAGCTTTTAACAGCTCAGCAGGGCTTTTTGGCTCATTAAGAGTATCAAACTTTTGCTATTGACTAGCTATATAACTATTTCTGGTTAGAAGCCCTCTGCATCTACATCAGCTTCCTATGTCTTTTTTTGATTTATGATTCAAACATCGCATCCCTTTTCTAACAGAAGAGATTCTGCAGAAGTATCCTTTTATACCCTATCTAGGAAGCATCTAGACTCCACGCTGTTCTGCCTTTTTGCTTCATTAAACTAGAAGAATGTTCTACCAGTTACCTAGCCAAAACTGATCATTTGCATAACAGCTATGGGAAAACAGAGTTTTATATCATCTCAAATAGTCAGACTTCCATTTCTAAAGACTTGCACCAGGAAGCACACCAGGTAAGATTCATCTCACCCCTCTATAGAATTCTGCATTGTAGACAGTTGACCATTCTCTGATGCTAAAGAGAGTAGGGCCATCTGACAGGCGTCTCCTGAAGGGAAGATGAATCCCACCACTCCTGATCAAAGGGAACAGAACTTAACAGTAAAATCCTTTAGCCCAGATTCAGTTCCTCCCAGAATTTGTAAATGCCAACTTTGCTGTCCAAGTGCATTGCATTTGTTATCGCAGAATCATATAATGACATCGTGCTTCCTGGAGAAAAAGATATATTTAAAGGTCTAACAGGTTTTGAAGCAGTTTTTAAAAACCTAAAATGCCATATATTTATCTAATAGGAATGCAGTTCTTTGAAATCCTATACCTATGACTCACTTTAACCACACTGAGTAGGAAAACACAGAATTCCTGTGTGATCAGAGCAAGGAGAGAATTCAGGTACTGCCTTTTCAAAAGCTGGATACATTTTTTTCAACTGGCTTGAAGGGAACGCCCAGGAAATTCAGTGTGCTATACGCGGCCCAAGCACAATTTAACATTAGAGGGTGAATTAATAATAAAGGACTGAATTGCTATGAAAGCAAAAATTCTGTGGAAGCAGGGCAACAAGATGAAGTAGCAATGCAAGAAAGAAGATAGGTCTTATCAGTGGAATTGAATTCTAGATTAGGAAGTGCAGCTTCCCTTCCCAGAACACAAAGAGACTGCCTGTGATTACAGCAATCACAAACAGAGAGAGGTTATAAATTTATCTAGTCTGAAAGCCAAATGAAAAGGAAAATAGACTGCCAAGTGCTGAAAAGCAAGTTAATGAACACAGAGCAACATGCACAATTTTCCCCAGCTCTGCAGAGATCATACAGGACTTCTGTTGAGTTTTCAGGTCAAGACAAGGAAGAGAATATGGGATAATTAATTTCCCATGCTTAGTAGGACAATACGACACCAGTCTGAATCTGAGTCTTGAAGGTAAGTTCCTAAGACACTCGAACAGTAAAACTTTCAACTTTAATGCTTAGTTCAAGTCTGATTGTGAGTGCCCCAAAAAAATTGTGTGCAGAATTGCTTTGAGCAGTACATACATTTCTACAATCAAGATATTGGAGGTCTGATTCACTACCCAACATAAAGCTTTTTTAGTTTTTAAAAGCAAAGTGCTGAGATATGTTTAATGATACAAGCAAGGCACTATCACGTTCGTTAGTTTTAGCCATCTAATCCTCAGCATGAAACTGAAAACATGGGAGCACTTAAGTTCTCTTTACAGTGTCAAAAAAGAAAAACAAACAAAAATGCTTACTGTGCAAGGAGCCTTCTAGAAACAGCAAATACAAAAGTGTTTAAGCTCAAAGGTATAGAGCCGAAGCCCCACTTCAATTTCTGCACCTTTGAGCCAAGTGCAGGGCTGCAGAGAGTTACCTTGTCTGCCTAAGTCATCACATCTTCTCTTCAAGGTAATTGACAGGTCACAATTATCACAATAGTGACAACTACCTGTTATATAGACTAGTGCTTACAGCACTCACCAAGGAAAAAGATGCACTTCCCACCTCCCTGGAGAGTATCCTAAGTGTCAGTCTATCTAGATTGTATATAATTATTCTCTCTCCCTCTAGGGAAGAAGCCAAAAAACTGATGAAGAATTTGCAAGGTCAAAAGACAACAAAAGTCAGATACCTGAATGTATATATGGAAAGTGTTCATAGTGCGCTGTGAATGACAGATTTTAGGAAAAGAAAGATTCTTAGGCAAAGAACCAAAGCAACTCTCATTGCTTTGGTTCTACACAGAGCAGAAAAAAAAAAAAATTTTTTTTTGCACCTTTCCCCAGGTTTGACAGTGTAAGCAAATAAAATATAATATGTAGCCAATAACCCCTAGCTGGTTTCTGAGACTGTGTGTGCATCTTCCGAAGACACTTCCATTCTTTGTAATGTCTCTTAAAAATAAACTAGCAGTTTCTGTATGAAGTTGTTACAGAGAATGAAAAGGCATCCTTTCAAAATGTATCTGAGTATTTAATTGCAAGATTATCAGACTTTAAGACATTGACATTCCTTCTCAAAATATACAGCATGATCTAACATGTCATTTCTACCATAGCTTTGGTATGAAAATGTTTTGAGGCACAAAAATTTAGAACTATCAAAATTAGCAATCTAGAATTTTTGCAACTAAAGTGAAGTAGTACATTTTTCTGAACATAATGTAATTATATGTAAGACAGTAGGAAATGCTGTAATAAGTCATTGCAGACAATACCGACCGTTCTGAAAAGGTCAGTTAAAAAAACAGATAATTTGTCTTTGAAAAAGAGGGCCTTCACATGACCACTGAAATCCACAAAACTACAACTTACATATTACTAGAGACCTCAGTTCTGGAAACCAGTAAGTTCTTACAACATGTACATAAGTGTTTTCAGGAATTAGAAGATAAATCTTAACTAGTGCCTCTAAGTACTGCAGTAGGTGAATTTGGTAGAAAATGAGGGTTGATGTCTGGGGAACTAAATTCTCAAATACCCCACCTAACATTCTTGTGCACATGTTTTTATGATATCAAATAAATACAATAGAGCTAGGTCATACAAGAACTAGGTCATGCAAAGAAAGCCACAGTTTGTATAGAGTGTTTTTTCCTCTGTAACACTTTATTAAATATTTTTCATTGCATCTATGCATTGATCATTTTCTGGTATCCAGCGAGGCAGAAACAGATAGCAAAGAAATATTTAGTTTAAAAAAAGACAGTTGGGTTTTGGTTTTAAGTTCACAGGCTGATCCTTAAACAAGTACAAGACTGTGTATCTTGGAGACAATGAAGTGTAGTTCACTGGCATATAAACTGGTAATTTAGTCTGGGATGCTGAACTCTGGCTTACAGCACATGCATAATAAGACATTGAATGTATTCTGCATCCTCCTACAAAGCCAGTGCAATATTTCTGTAGGTACTTCTATAGTTGTTAGACTGCATTTTCCAAAGATTCTTATGAACTCTTATAACACTGATCAGGAGCTAGATTTATTCTCCTAATGTTCAGCTCTGTTGCAAAGGTTCTTGCCTTTTGATAGAAGAAGAGAGACTTTTCCCGATCCACAAGGAAGTTATGGTAGATAATTGCAAGTCTTGTGTAAATCTTCAGTTGAGCTTTCTTATTGCCCAGGTCCATGGCAGCAGCAAGTGCCAAATGATAATAGCCTGCTGCATCAAAGGGATCCTGAAATGAGACAAAGATGGTACCCTCTACAGTACAACTGGTGGAAGAGGACATCCAAGCTCAGTTTTAGATATCAAATGAGAATAATATAGATTCTGAACTTCAGTAGGTTTTCCCACTTTATTATTTACATTCTAAATGCATAAAAACAGAATATGGTAAAACCTGATGTTATGAAACATTACTTAGTGTAAGGATTTTCTGCAGCAGTTTTTTTGTAGTTCTTACCTTAAGGTCATAGAATATAATGTCTCCTAAGGTCAAGTACACCTTGACGTAATACAGTGTTTCCTCCTCAAACTCCATTGGAGAGGAACAGAGGGACAAGGCCTTTAAATAAAAGTGTTCAGCTAGTTCACAGTGACCCAAATGATGATGGATGGCAGCCAGCCGATGGTAAGCTATTCGTTCATTTAGCTGATTTCCTAATGAGATAATGTATGAGTCAGGATAAAACCAAGAGACAAAGTAGTCAAATTGTCTCAAACCAGAATACATCTATGCTATTTTTTGTTTTACTTCTATATGGTATTTGCTGACCTTCTACTGAATAAAACTAATTTTGCTCAAGAGATACATGGCCAAAAACAGTCCTTTAAGAAAAATCCCACAGAATTCCTGAATTTCCCAGTGTAGGATTTGACAGTGTCTGGGATCCTCTTAAGAAATAACTACATTCATATCTCTCATGTATAGTTATACACACCCTGTGCATACTTACAAAGAATACAAATAGATTATTTTGGAAGTATAGTAGCTAATGGGATTAAAGACTCCCTTGCCCCTCCCAGTACATACTTTACATCAAAAGTTATGTCCAAAAGATTATTTTCACACTGATAAAAATGACCTTGTCTGTGCGTGTATGGAGGAGTGAGAAGGTTCTTAATCAGTTGAACAGCTCTCACATTTGAAGAATAGCAATTTTGGAAACTAGCCCTATCATTTTTGACTACTTTTTCCTAGGTCAGTTCACCAGCAAGGCTATGAGCAAATCTGAAAGAAATATGACACTCAAAAGCCTCTTGGGACAATATTATTCATTACTATTACAGCTTAGCTGTGAGAAGAACACTCAATTTGGACTTGCAATCCCAGGCTTAATTCTGTGCTCTACCAAAGGTTTTCCATATGAGCCTGAGCTAGAAGAGACAGCAATAAACTTGTTCATTCCTGAATGAAAGCAAAAATAGCAGTGATAATCATTATGAAATCCTGGCAAGAAATCTAACTGAATTCAAAGGAAGAAAGCTTTTTAGAATTCTGCCTTACTTTGAAGATATCAGTAATATTCAGCTGTAATTGAAATTGGTCTTACCTAAACTTACACTGAGCATAAGAGATGCTCTTGCATATTCCAGACTTTCCTCATAAGCCTTCAGGTTCACCAGCAATTCCACCAGTTTATTGCATAATCTGAGTTCAGTGGTTTTGTTGCCAGTCTTAACAGCAAGTGGAAGAGCCCTGTCCTGAAATGCATAAAAACAGCTTAGATACTGCTGAACCCCAGCATGTGCACTGATGAGCTTCCATTTATGGCATGTCAAGCAATTTCTGGTTTTATTTTGCTCTTTGCATAAGGCATATCTTACACCCAGGAGTTGCAACAGGTGAAATCTATTAACACCATGACAAAGTACTCAGCTGCAATAGGTTATAAACTGTTTGCTGAGATGATCAGCTTTTGGTTCAGCATTTGTAGAACACCTGTGATGGGAGTGTACATAACTATTGATGCAGTAGAAAAACTGCACAAACCCTGTAGAAAGTCACTGCTTTCTCCTTTTCCCAAGTACCATTGAAAAATATGTCTCCAGCAGCTTCAAACAATTCCATTCCTAGATTTGGATCTCCTGTGTAAAGAGCAGCATCCTGAGCAACCTGAAAAGAAAACAAGGAATGGGGAAAGAAAGAAAGAAAATCTTCATTCCTTCTTGGTGAAAAAATCGTAAGTATTAGCAACTGAAAAGATCTTGTTAAGGCCTCTCATTAAAAGATAGAAAAGGCTATATTTTAAGAGACCATGCTGTGTCTTTTTGGTATGCTCTTTTTGAGCAGGCCAGTGGCAGATGCTGAAGAAGGAACATAAGGACCTGGACACTTAGCGTTATGGTCTCCCTTTTTCTGGCAATAGTACCCTGCTACCTTTGTCAGCACACAGCGCTCTAAAAACTAATAGTGCATTTGATAGCTGCATCATATTAAATTTGAATTAAATTGCACTTACAGAAATAAATTGTAATTGCAAGTTAGATATTGCTAACAGTGCAGATTTAAAAGCCTGTGAAGTGAATTCTGTAAATAAATGCAGCTCCACTATCTTGTTATTCTGAAATAAGTATATGCCACATTAGCAAAAAGGACTTCGTGAAAGGCAGCATGCATCCTCCCAAAGCAAGGATACCAGGACACTCAGTTACTGATAGGATGCCTGGTAATGAGAAAGGGGACTTGCACATGAAGCAAGCTGAAGAATCTTGCTTTGGGTTGGGGGTCTTCAGTTTTCAAGTTGCATTCAATTAATACAAGTCCAGCTCTACTTAAGCACAAATGCAGCAATCCTTTTCAGCCTATTTTGGCTTCAGGCACCTAAGGACTCTATTGCATCATATTTTTTGGAAGTTGTTTTACATGCAAGTTAAGATGTGATGACTTGCACAAATTACTGGCACAGCGGTCAACCTTTTAGTGGGCAGATTCCTACTTTGAGTCTTTCCTCATGGAAAGGCACTGACTCTGCTCTAAATAGCAGGTTCCATACATGCACAGTATGGAATACACATGCATGTCCCTGGCCCACTCCTCCTCTTGGAGGAAATAAAGCAGATGGAGAAAGTAATCCCACATGCTGATTTGGCTTTTGTACCACCATGTGACTGACTTGGGGGCTATCAGCTAAAATAATTTAGTAGAAGAAATAACAGGCCTATAACACAGTCCCTTCCTGTAAGCACATTTGTTCAATTTTCCTGGTAAGTATTCAAAAGTCTAACTTAATTGAGAGAAAAAAAAAATCATTAAAGTAGCCCCACGTATTGTGTCTGAGTACATTTTAAACATGAATATGTCTCCTATGTTTTCCTGCTTCTTTGTAGAATTTGTTCAAAACATCTTAACAACAGATGTGTGTTTATTTTATTTAGAGATCATGTTTTGGTACCACTCACACAGCAGCCAAGACTCAGATCTTGCTGTATCAGGTTCTGTATACATCCTGCACTACAAGGCAGCACTGCCCCTTAAAACAGGAGAGAAGTATTTTTAAACCCCTTTACAAAAGCAAGAAACTAATTCCCCAAATACCTCAGCGAATGGCTAGAAGCCATATAGATGACAGAGTCAGATCTGGGCTGCAGTGCAGCTCTGAGCAAGACCCCAGATCATCCAGCTTCAGCAGCCACAAGGGCTAGATCCCCATTTCAGGTCATCTTTCAGTGTGTGTCAGCCCAGCAGTAGAAGCAGCAGCAGGTCCCAGTAGGTTGCAGGGGGTCCAAGGTGTGCGAGCCACTTGCCTCCTTGCAAAGGCAGCAGCAGCTCCAGCTGGCTCCGTGCCGTGCTATGCACAGCCACAGAAGGAAAGCTTTAGAGGCTTTGGAAATGCTTCCTGAAAAAGCTACTCTCTGTTTTCCTGGGGATCTGGCCCACAAGCCAAGAGGATTATCATCTGTTATCCACCAGCATGTAGCATGCATACATGGTTTGATTGCTGTGGTGCTGTAGAGCTGGTAGACGATGAATACACACACAGAATTTAAAACAGAGCAGGCACTAAGAAAGGTCACTGCCCAAAATCTTTCCAGAGTCAAGCAACAGATTAAAATGTAGTGCCACCAGAAAATGCTGATACTTTCAGCTGTTAAGCATTACATAAATGGTGTTACTATATGTTCAGAACATCAGTTGGCAAAATCTCTGGGATCATTACATTGAATTACTTACTCTCTTACCATGCCACCTGCACCATGTTGACAACATGTGCATGCCTTAAGTGTTGACAACATACCTGAATATAAAGATCCACAAGCTCATTCTGCCTCAGAATGTAATATATCTTTCCTGCCCGTAGCCAAGCGTATGCCTCTTTCTCTTTTTTCTGGAGATCTATAAATATTCCAAGGCTTCTTTTGGTATATTCCAGAGCTGACCTGTAAGCCCTGAAACACAAAAACTGCTAATCACTGAGGGGTTCTTCAGAATTGGGAATGTTTTTCTTCGTAATGAAAAAAGCTTTATGTTAATGTAAAAAAAAAAAAAAAAAAAAAAATCTGTTTCCTCTATTCAGTGCACAATAATAAATTCTCAGCTATATTCCATAAGTAACTAGCAAATTTCGTCTTTTTCCTGTTCCTTTTTTTTTGGTTCAGTCTATGTTTCCTGTTAGATTGTTACCACATTATATTATTTCAGGATAGTTTATTTTAGATGTATCCTTCCCCTACACCTCAGGCTAGTGACAGGTGGAAAAATCTTTCCTCATCTTTAGCTCTTTAATCATTTATAATTATCATTTATGGCTTTTTTCCTACAAACCTCAGAAAGAAATTGTGTCTGTAAGTATTTTTTTCTAAATATCACCTAGGCCTCAGACTTAAGCACAATTCAAACTAATCAGCATTTGTAGAAAATCTTGGAGGGGGATGGACGAGACATGGTCAGTTCTAGAAGCACCTAAATTATCAGATCATTGGGCAGTGCAAGTTTCTTTAAGTGTAGGGGCACTGTGCTCTCAGAAGAGTGGTCATACTTTCCATTAGAAAGACCTGTCAGATTGATTGAGCTTACAGTGCTTTGTACCAGACATAGAAGCCCCGGACTTCCTTAAGTCCTTCTCTGTCTGTCTTGTGATGGACTCCCATCACCTTGACCTGGTGCATTTTCCTCCAAGCACAAGACACAAACATATTAAAATAACATGAACTGTGCAGTTACAGTGAATTTTTACGCAGTGCATCTTTAGAACAGCCTACTTAAATTCATTTTGGATCTTTTTGGAGGTCTAAGTAATACGGTCCCTAGTATTTCATGCTATCAAGACTTCAGTTCTGTCTCAACAAGGTATCTCATCTGAGGGGGAACAAAAAAAGTTTTTACCACTTCCTGATTCTTACAGAAATTGAAGAGACCTGTCACTCCTTTTATACTCATGAGAGGAAGTCAAGAGCCACTGAACAAGCCTGACATTTCACTCTTCTCTTCTTTGCTAACAAGCTACTAACATGAGGAAAGGCAAGGTAGTTAAAGTAGTCCAACTCAGCCCAGTTACTGAATGCCACTTCCATCCCTCCTTCAGAGTTTTTGCTTTACAGCAGACAGAAGCATATACCTATCCACAACCCAGCACGGCAGCTGGAATGGGTCAGGCCGTGTCCCCTGGCACAGCCGCAGTAATCTACAATGGAGATGGTGACACCAAGGACGTCACGGTTTTCGTTACTTCGTCGTAGACACATATCCTTGTTACTTGGGACTGTTAACTCAAAGAATACTGTAATACTATGGTCTAATATCATACTGAGTATGTGCTATTATCCAGTAGTCTGCTAAGGTTACACAGCCGACATTATTTGGGAACCAGGCTTCGAGTCCAACTCCCTGCTCCTTGCCTAGATGATCCTTATGGGTTCCTTCCAACTTGAGATATTTTATGATTCTATGATAAATTCCATGCACTACATGCACACAAAGCAGCAGCTTCTCCAGCTAGTGATCAAATTCCAGGTAGTTTGAAAATTTCAAATTCAAATTCCAAAAAATTCCAAAAAATCAAATTTCAAATTCCAGGTAGTTTGAAATCTTAACCAATTCCGTTGTCTTCAGCCTCTCCAAAGGATTTTCACCAACTATCTCATTAAACAGCAGTGAACAAAGCAAAATAAGTCAGGTGACATATTAGGAAAGTTAGATGCTTGGACTGCAGCCACTTAAAGCTAAAATAAGCATCTACTCTTTCCACAACTGAGGATATTTTTTCCATCCTTCCTGAGGCATTCTTGAAAATACCTGAATCTAAAGTGACTCCCTGAAGTGAGATACAGTAAGAGAAAAAAAAAAAGTGCCTTAGAAAACATTTTTTAAATTGTCTAGAGAAACCTGTAAGTTTCCCCAGCACCTGTTAGTCACTATAAATTGACTTGTGCAGTCTGTTTTTTTCAGTAAAGCAAAGCAAAAAGAATGGTATTCTGAAAATAAGAGCAGTACAGAAATTGCTGAAGACTGACACTATGCAGTTTTGCACATAGGCTTTGTGCTTATATAAGTTTTTAAAAAAAGCATTTCCGCAAAGAGAAACACTTACATAGAGACAATTTGATGTCTGACCTGCTTGGAATATGTAATTTGGTTTCTAATGGAAAAACTGTCATGTAAAAATCTGTCACTGCAAACCAGTCACCTGCCAGCAATAATCCTAGAGCTATAGCAGTCATCAAGAATTGCATAACATATAATACTTTTTAAACATATTTACATAGATTTTAAATATAATTTGGCTCTTGAAGTGGTGCTAATCCCTACTGAACATCTTGTCTCCTTTGAGAGATGATAGTTACTTAAAAAAAAAAAGGACCAAGAAAAGTCTCCACTCTCCACTAGCACTGGACCCTTCAATTCTAATAAAGTGTATTGGCAAAGCAGTGAAAAAAATCAGTCATATTCAGCTGTTGCAAAAATTGAGATCCTTCAGCATGACAGAAAAGTTACAATCAGAATAAAAGCAAAGTCATTCAGCATGTCTTACCTTTCTGTTCCTAAAGACAAATAGAGCTGACTAATGGTTTCCAAAATTTGCCCCTCCAGAACTTTGTTGGACATCTTTCTAGCTAAAGATAGTTGATATTCATTGTAGATGACACACTGAGCCTCATTGGGAACAACTGTACTGTAGAACTGACACAGCAGTTCAATTGCTTGTAGTTGACCTAGGAGAATAGATTGAAAATACTAATATGAATCTACATTTTAAAATTAAAGTTAAATTAGTTTTAAAATAATTCATTCTTACTGTTTCACAAATTCAGAACAGTCAATGAATCACAATATAAAAGTCATAACAAGAAGATTCCACTGCTAGTTTCTTCACCCCAAAGTTAACAAAGAGGTTACTTCAAACTTGATCTCCAAAATAAAATAATAAAACAGTCACCTTATCTGTATAAGCTGCCTTAATCATGGTAGCAAGAATAAATAAATAAAGCATAGGTCTTCTACATACAACTATTTCATGCAAAAGTAATCCAGATTACCACTGTTTTCAGACCTTGCTGTTTGTACTAACAATGATATAATAACTACTGTAAATATTATTGAACATAGAAATCTCTAGACTTTTTACCAATTAAGTTATTTAGTTTTCTCTTAACATTTCATTTTCTCTATTATTTCTGACAAACCTAAGTGCCACCAGAAGACCAAGCCAACATGTATTTATTTCTCCACCATTACGGGACAGAGCAAAGATTTCAATCACTTCGATACCTATCACATAACTGGACATAAAATGTTGTTTAAGGAACAACTATAACATACCTAGAAACAACTATAACATACCTATATAACAAACATTCCCAAACAGGGTACATTTCATAACTTTGAGAGAAAAAAAACCAAACAAACCCTACTTACTTTCCAGATGACTTGTCTCCATTGCAACTAAAAAAGCCCATTCGTAATAAAACCTTCCTTTTTCTCTTTGAGTTCCACCAACATAGTAACATCCCAGCTGAAGGAGGACTTGGATAAAGTCTTGGCCACAGTCCATGCTTGGAAGTTTGGAGAATAGCTTCACTGCCCTGATATAATAATGTTCTGCCAGCTTGCTGGCTGCTGCATGCAGGCAGAGTGTCCCAAAATTAGCCAGGGCTACAGCTTGGTTATGGGTCATATTGGTCTCTTCTGAAAGACGCAGTGCTTTGTAGTAGCTCTCAGCAGCTTCTTTTGTATTGTTTGTTCTTTTCAAAGCAATAGCAAGCATGTTATAAGCGATGCCTAGTTGTTGAGGATTGCTCCATGAAGAGTCTACAACAGCATTTAAAATGGCTAAAGCCACATCATATTGCCTGTAAAGAATGTATAACCAAGCAAGTGAAGCCAAATAGTTAATAGTTTCCTCTGGCTTCGCAGAAACATCAGAGTCCAGTGCTTTCATCATGTAAACAATGGCTTTTCCATACCGTTTGTGGTGGCTGTACAGTTTTGCTAAGCTAAGATAGAGAGTGCTGCATAGCCCTGGCTGCTCATTAGTAAACACAGAGGAAAGTGCTTGTATGAGGTAAGGTGCAATTTGGGATGGGAGTATTTGTCTGAGTTTTCTCAGGCCGTAAAGCTTGGGAGCATTTTTGATGACTAAATCAATCCTTTTCAAGGAATCCATTAAAGTACTGGAGCTCTGGGAAGAGGCGACCTTTATGCAACTTAATACAATGTGCGGCAAACACTTTTCATTGTAGGACTCTGCTAGTTTGAAATAACAGTTGTTTGATAAGTTGTTTTGTAAACGCAAGTCATTAAGCAACAGCTGAAACCTTTCCAAGAATGGTAGTGCCTCTTCATGCTGTTTGCGTGCACTGTAATGTTTTGCCAGTAGAAAGCACGCCCTTGCCTCTGCATGTTTGTTCTGGCTCAAAATTGTCCTCTTCAGAGCATACTTTAGAATATCTGACTCCAGGTCAGCACTGCAAATGTAGTTGGGAATTCCCATGAGAAGAGATGTAGCCTTGTCAAAAACATGAGCGCATTTTTCTTTGTTCTTCTGGGTCAAGTAGATGACTGTTAGATTTGTATAAAGAGCAATTATGAAGTACAAGTCACTAAACCCTCCAGCTACTGCTCCCAATGCTTCCTCAAAATACACCCGAGCTTGGGAAAACTTCAGCTTTTTAACACTGAGCCTGCCTAAGAGAAAGCATAGCCTTGCTAGTGCCCAGGACATACCTGCTTTCTTTGCTGCTTCCCTTGCTAATGTAAAAAAGCTAACCAGTTGTTCTTCTCCTGAAAACCCATAAAACATGCTATTGATAAATGGATAAGAGAAATCATACAGGTTTTTGAAATTTCTCTCATACTCCTTCCTATTTAAGAAGAGTAACAATGACTCAAAGATGTCAAATGCTTGAACATCATCTTGATGTACATGGAAGCAAGGTCCTGCAGGTGGAGGAAAGATTTCTGTATTTGGAGAGCTAGCAGAATCCTTTTCTTCAGTAGTTGGCTCTTCTGCCTGAGTGACCTCCAAATTCTTGAAGTTCTTCAGGACTTCTTCTATCTTGCCATTCTTGCTAGTGGATCCTGTGCTAGAATGTGAACATGGTATTTCTGAAATTCAAGAATAAATTACAGATCACAACTTCACGTGTGCATGAACACAAAGATCTTTGATAGACCAACAAAACCATTTATCAGTAGAAAATGCTTTAGGAAAACATTATGTAAACATACTGTACTTTCTTAACAGTATGTCTAGGAGACAAGCCAAAGGTGGGGAGAGAGAGATCAAGAAGGATCAGGGAGGAACAAGTGTGGGAGACTGGAAGAGTGGGGATAAACAGGATGTGCCACATGTAAGCAGGTTGCTGATCAGTACGCTTGCCTAGCCAGGCCCTGTGCCTGATCCAACACTAATCCAACTGAAGTCCAACATTAATTCAAACAGGCCAGCCATGCCTGTGTAACGTGTGATAAGATTTCTTCTTTCAATCAAATACCAACCCTGATTCTCTGCTGGCATAGATTAACTTTCTCAAAATTACCAAGTTTGTGGTGATTGATGCAGTTATTGATCTAAATTCTCCTAGTACTGACATTGTTGAGTATCTTACAAATGTAAAAAAGACTGACATGCCATCATTTCTTTAGTCCTCCCACTGTTATCCAGCCAAGGTAGCAGAGCAGGGACTAGGGATGTAGTCTGCAGTCATAGTCAGTGTAAAGCTTACAGCTGCATATCAGCAGGAGCTTATTGAAGTTGCAGATTTAGAGCTTGGTTTCCTTAGAATCTCATTTCTGAAACTGTTCAGCAGAACCATGAATATAAAGATTGGTATTTAGAAAAATGTAGTACAATACAAGTAATGATAGTGACAGCTTAGCAACTAAATGCCAAAGGGAAATAATTCTGCATCCTCATCAAAATATCTCCTTTGGGAAATATAATTATGGGATGAAGTTTTCTAGCAGATGGAAATCTGCTGGAATTCAAAGTCAGCACTTGCCAGGTGCCCTGTAAACAGTATTTTGCCCTGTTAAACAACATGGGGGGGTGTCGGGGCGTGCTGCATGCGTTTGCGTCACAGCAGTAAAAATAAGTCATACAGTTTGCAATTGGATAGCAAGGTCCAGGAGAGACATCTGATATCAGTGAAAACCCACAATGTCTTACAGCAAAACCTAGTGAGAAGGTGTTACAGCAAAGCCTAGGAAAGCAAACAATGGGAGAAGAAAGTTAGAATGTGAAGAGGCATTAGAAAGAGAAAAGCTGGCAAAGATACCAAAAATATCAGAAATCACATTGATTCTATGTAAAAATTGTATGCATATGAAGTATTACCGCATTCATGAGCTTTCTGAAGTTCTGGTTCTTCTAATTGGTCTGTAAGAAAGAAGAGAATCATGTTAGTTATGGTATCTTAGTTCTTTTTCAGTTTTAAATATCCTAGAATATGGCTATTTTTTAGTTCAGAATTATTTATGTCAGAAGAATTGGATGTGTCCTGGAAATTTAGAAGAGAAGACATTTCTAAGTCTGACCCAAAGCTAACAGATACTAGGGACTTACTCTCCTGCTGATACAATTCACTGCTTTCTACATGGTTATCATCATGCACCTACCACTGCTCAGTAAGGTGGGGAGACATCTGCGTATCGCAGTTAGAATTAAAGCCAACCTGTTCTGCATGAGGGATGCATCACTGCTGCATTAAAATACAAGTGAGTAGCATAGATACAATCATTCACCACAGCCTGCCCTTAAAATGAGGTAACAAAAAGCCCTTAATATTACTAAAATATGTTTTAGCATCACTCCTGGGCGCAGGGATAATTATTTAGGGTAGTTAGCGTAGATAGAAGTGTCAGACTTTTGTGGCCATTCCAATAGCATGCAGATGAAAAATCCCTGTATCTATCTTTTCTTTTAAAAGGTGTATCTAAATTCTGTAGACATTACTACTATAGATCTAGTTTTTAAGTGTTTAACATAGCACATCTACAGAACATTTAAGAATTACCATTTTGTGTAGAAATTTCTCAAAGTATTTCAGTTGTCATGCTGCATTTCAGGATTATATTCAGTCTTTCATACACTAGATGCAATGTAAGTGGTACTGAGTATATGAAGGGTATATCTAAAAGCAGAGGCTCACAGAACTAGGTCTGTTTAAGCTGATGGAAAGCTATTTTACTAGCCTTCAAGAATAACTCTCACTGACTGTTTAGTTCTGGATCTCCTTTCTTTGAATGCTTTCCTGACTTTGGTGGACAAATGCTACAGATGTTTACAACAGTCGTAACTTAATGCTCTGAATATCTAATGGGGAAGTGCTCATAAGTAAATACTTCTCATTAGACTGATGTAGATGGAAGGAATCGAAAACCCATTTACTCAGATCACACCAAAACATCAGGTGAATATTGAAAACACTTGCTCTGGGCAAGTCAAGTTATGTTGGTCAATTGTGCAGTTTAAGAGAAAAAAGTGGTAAAGATGGTACTATTAGCTGGGGAAGATATGAAAAGAAGTTGGCACTTGTAAAGATTAGGGAAGAGATGAGATGTGGTGAAAAATGTGCAATAGGCAAAAATAGCAGTATGTCCATTAAGCCCATGAGATTGTTTCAGTAACTAACAGAGGTCTGAGCTTTTGTTCCCTGGCTTTTCATTCGAGCGAGGAAGGCGAGATGTGGAGTCATTTTGCACGTGGACATAAGCTGTATTTTGCAACTCAGGTCTGACACGCCTTAGTTATTGTTCACACACACACCCCGATTTGCAGAATGAAACCAATGCACCCGAGTCGAACCTACACACCTGCTCCTTTCAAATTGGAGCCTACAGGCCTGTCTCTTAGGATGCCACTAATGGAGATAAAACTTTGTTAGATATTTGGCAAGCATATGCATCGCCACAGAACAGCCTGTGCTGGGATAAGAAATTGCTGCTCCTGTTCAGTTCAGCAAGACAATTATATCACACTACCTTACACTAAGTCTGTGAAGGTGAAGCCCCAGTTATCCCAGTTAGTTTATGTAAAGCATGAGCACTTAGAGAAATAGCAGCTGTATCAGAGATAATGCAGCTATAAGTATTTTTTTTCTTCGTATGAATAGATTTTGCTATTTTTCTATACCTTTGAAAGTTAAATCAAGCATGAAGAGGTGTATGTTTGCATTAGCTGTCAATAATTATTATGCCACCTTTCCTAAGAAGAATGAAAAGCCAGCAGTATTTGGGTGAACATACTGCCTTTTATAATGCAGCACTCTGACATTTGAAAGCTTGAAGATCTGTTCAGCTTGATAATGGAGTTTTTAAAACCCTGCTGTTTAATTCACTCAAAAAAAGGACACAAGAAGATCTGTAAATGCTCTGCTGGGAAAAGTCTTGCATCAGCAGGAAAGTAGCAAAGATGATATAAAGGATTTTTACATGCCATATCTATGATCAAACTGAATACCAAGATATTTCAAAGTAGGTGTAAAGGCTGGAATCTCATTGAAATAGAAGAAAAAACCAATCAGTTATAACAGGGATATAGTAACTGCACATGTATCTTGTGCAGTAAAAAGGAGTAATACTCATACTTACCTATTCGATACACAGAGCAAACATCTGTGATGGAGGTTTGTTTCAACAAATGTATCATTTCTTCAAAACTTTTTTCCTTTGAAAAAAAAGATAGCTCTTCTGCTTCAAGAAAATCCAGGCCTTGTGGTCTAACAAAGAAAGGAGCAAGTTTGAAGGTGTCTCCTGAAAACAGATTTGGCTTGAGGAGCTCACTGCATCAGTGAAATTGGAGCTCATTAGAGAAACTAATACAGTGTTTACATTATAGGTCCTGTTGTCTTCAAAATTAGTATCAGTCATGTTTATAAACATGCATATAAATTGATAATAGGTATGATTGCAGCTGACAGTTTCTGCCATATCAGGGTAAATTTTATGTCTATCTGTGTCATGGTGTAGCATTTTTATGAGAGAATTTATTAAAAGCACAAATCTTTAAGTACATTATGGTATTGGTATTCTAATATAAGCTTAAAGTTACACATCAAATGGACCTGCAAACATTTAAGAACTCCTTGTTTCAGCATGCAAACAGTCCAGACCTATTAATATGAGCAGCCTATTTACAGGGTGCCAATGCATGCTGAAATGCACACTTTTTACAGGTTTCTTTCTGCATTATGAGCAATTATTTTTAAGAGGAGCCACATTTGAAATAAATTAAGGCCTGTGATTGAGGGTACTAGCAAAAACAGAACTTGGATGCTTTAACATAGATCTTGAAAGACCAGTAAAAATGGAATCTTCTGCAATAGTAAAACTTCTTGGATCTTGTGATCCAAAGAATAGAGACTGAACCAGGTCTAAGTACAGAAACCCCTTTTCCCTTTTCTGCTACAGGCTGATAACATTTTCCAACATTTAAGCAGACTTCATATTCCAGTTTCTTTGCATTTGTTTTGACTGATACACACTATGACAATTCTCATTTAAAAAAAACCAAACAAAACCCTAAAAAACCAAACCAGAGTTTAACATTCAGCATTTTAAAGCTCAAGAGACTGTCTCTTTGTTTATGAGTTAAATACATATCACTTACTTATTTTTACCTAAGTCCAGTTTAACATGACTTGTCTTCACAAAACCTATTTGGCCAGTAAACACGTGTCTTCCAAGAAACCATTCCATGCATTCAATGAAGTAGCCGAGGATCTCAATTTTGTCCCCTTCCTGGAAACTCATCTCTTCCAACACAATACTTTCATAATTCACCACAGCTAGACAGGATCCCATTGCTGTGTAATAAGGAGATAAATAATATTTGCAGATAAAGTAATTTAACAATACAAATACACTAATAGAATAGCAACTCAGCAGAAGAACATATTTAGCAAAAGACGTTCCTGGAATTTGTGAGTTGCACATCCGATGTGGTAAGATTTAAAGCATCCAAGCCTAATCGGTTTGGTTTGAGCAATTAGAATTGTAAATAACAGCCTAAAAATCCTAATTTCCCAGCCGTGAGAAAGCAAAGTCTAAAATGTTTTCAAAATTCTAGCAAATTCCATCATGAAGTAACAAAAATAAATGTTTTAAGTCCCTACTTTCCCTCTTATAAAGGGCTCTGAACTTGGGCCAGAGTAAAAACATTTGAACCAACTAATAAAATCCCTATTGGATAAATATGCAGTTACATACCAGTCAATACAGTATTAAAACTGACACGTATGGTAGAAAATAAGCCATATTTACTCTCTAACCTCAGACCATCTGTATAAGTTTTATTTCTCTGGGAGTATTAGATAAAGCAATACACGTGTGAAAGATCCCCAATAATTACATTGGTGCATTTTCTTATTTTAAACTTTGTCATCAAATCTACAGAGGCATCCTCAACTTAATTACTCTTTACTACTTTGTGCATCTACTTAATAGAGTATTTAGGAGGAAAAAGGGGAGAGAGAAGCCTTTAGAGTTTAACTCCATTTAGGCGGAGATTTATGCTCTCACTAACTTTACTGCAATGTAATTTTGAAAGCTGTTTTCCCATCCTAATACAATGGAAAAAAGTTATTGAGCCCTTTAGAGTCTGTCCTAACAAAAGCATAGAATAAATTTGGGGGTTTTTTTAATGCTGATGTTTGAATGGAGTTTCTTACCAACTTTCCTGATGGATTTAGATTCAGTTTTGTATGTAAAATCAATAGGATTAGAATATCCTTTAAGAAACCATCTGAAAGTAGACAAAGAAATTGAAGTTAGTGTATAAAAGACTTCCCTAAATGTTGTGACAATAACAGTGATATTTTCAATCCATTTGAAAACAGATGCACCCCTCCCACAATTATCTTTCAACACTGTCCATACACTTCCACCAGAGCTATGTTTTGAGTAATAGTTGTAGTAAAAGAAGTGTTACTTCAGTCAAACCAACCTAACTGAGAAAGTCATGCTATTTCTCCCTGCCCAAGGTCAATAGTAGTTAAAAAGCTGGAATTTTCTAAGAGCACCAAGAATGAGTGATTTTCTGGCAATTCCTGAAGTAAGTCCATTGATGTAATTTTGACTTTATAGCAATTGAGCTTGGACATGAACTTGAAACAAACTGCACTAAGGAGGTGGATGGCTCCTGTCAATAGCGTTGAGTAAAACCACTGCTAGCCTGTTATCACCCGCATTCCCAAGCATCCCACTTGTTACTATCCATATTTTCAAGCATCCTGAAAAGTGAAAATTCTCACTTTATGTTATTCTAGAAATGTTAATAGATTTTCTTTCAGACTCAGGGAAAAAAGCAATATTAACTCACAAGATGGCAAACAATCTTTAAATGCTGCTCTGCAGACATCTGGATTAATTTCAGCTGTGTAGTATGGAAGGAAATAGAGCATTTGTTCTCAGTGTTAATAGACGTTGGGTGTTCCATAACAAGCTACCATTTAGACATCCCTATGTCTAAGCAGACACGTGTACATGTGAAACAGATGTGTATGAAATAGGTAGCTAGAGTCAGGTACCTACTGATGAAAAGGGATCAATGGCTCCAGAGAAGCATTAGACAGCACAGTCACGTCACCATCCACAGATACATCTGCTACATCTTCAGTAAAAGCCCCAGTCTCAAAATAAGTGTTTATTTCATTGTCTGTAGCCCTTATCTTTCTTATCAGATTGTCAGGACATAAAACAAAAAATGCCCCTAAAAAGAAAGCAGTGGAACAGATGTCATTTTATGTAACGTTTTAGGGTCATACAAGCTTTAAAACTAGCTTTAAGAGCATCAGTAATATTCAAGTAGAGATTGAAAATCTGAGATTTCACAAGCATTTTCTTTCTGATTGTCAGACATTCATACTCTGTCTTGTTTCTCTTTCAGTAAAGAAAAAAATGCAGAGCTGAGGTGTTCAATGCAGTGTAGAATCTTCTTCTGCTGCAACATTTTGCATGTTCCTATTGCAGTAATCAACGATCCATCTAGCCTGTCATTCTGTCTCTGATGGTGGCAGCAAGTGATGCTATCTAGGAGAAGCACATGAGCCTGGCAACTATCTGTAATCCCTCTCCTGTACATCTTCAGGATCTGCAATAATATTAAGCAAGTTGGAATGTACATCCTGCCCTAATCCTTTTGGATCCATTATGGACCAGTTGCACATGAATTTCTCCAATCCCCCTGTGATCCTACTGAACCCAATCTGTGTTTGTTCCTTTCTCTTCTCTTTCTGGTGCATTTGGAGTGAATAGATTTAAATTTCAACTTCATTAGGTATTTGGATAGGTCTTAATATTTGATTTTAGAATTTTAAAGGAAGGTGCTTCTTTAAATTTAGCCTTAGCATGTACAGTCTTCCTTACCTTCCTGTACTAGCAGGCTTCTGTACATCAAATATAATGATTTTTCATTTATACAGACTTCAATGCCTGTTTCTTCCTCCTCTTGAGAACAGAGCCAGAAAGATTGATCTAGGAATAAATTCTCCATGCAATGATTTATAAAACCTAGGAAAAAAAAATCCAATTTGTTTTCTTTGCAGTTTCACAGTTTTATACAAGAAAATAACCTTTCAGAAAGTCAGAGACTGGGGTAGGCATTCAGGTAACTCCATTATTGCTTAACCCACAATGTATAACTAATTTTACTACATAGTACTGGCAAAATTACATCCATTAATTCACATGCATTATAGCTACTTTTAATGCTTAGCTCTCACAAACTACACCTAAAAGGCACACAACTTTTCTGTGCCTAATTCTGCTGAAAAAGCAAACCATGTCCTCCCGTTACGAGGGTTCCTCATGGTTTAGCTATATTTGAAAGGTTTGTGTTTGATCTTGGAAAGTGGGACTCCTTACATTACGACTTAGCCCTCAAAGCTATATGATAGTTACAGGGAGATCTGGATTGGTGTATCATAATCAGCATGGTACAGATAGTAGATTATTACTCGAAGGGTCAACATTAATGCATTAGCAAATCCTTTGTGCAAAAAGCTATGATGAAGAGGAAAGGTGGGCAGATCAGCCATTAAGGTGCTACTCTGCTATTTGGAAGATGCTGAATCAATTCCCTGCTAGCCATAGCCTTGCCTAAGAAGAAACTTCATCTTCTTGTGCTTTCTCTGCAAAATTGGATTGAAATGGTATTTTTTCTGGTTCTCTACGGAGCATTTAAAAATACAAAATAGCAGGTAAATAGCAAACATGAAATTAAAAATAAAATTCATTATTTTAAATTGGTCTGATGGAAGCAGGCAAATTCAATAGTAATGCGCACACAGGCTTTCCATACACAGAAGAAAAAAAATCAGGTGAACAAAATGGAGACAAAGATCTGATTCAAATGCTATTCTTCAGAAAAGACCTGTGAAGTTATAGGATATTAAAAATGGAACTCAGATCTATGGCATCATATTGTTACAAAAGGCATGCTCAGATTTAGAAACAGAACTGGAGCACGCAAAGCATATGAAGCAACCTTTGTTTTACTTGGTATTTCCTCTGAGGCCTTACCAAATCTGCCTAGTTTGCTCACTACTATCCAGGAAAGATGTGGAACAACTAGAAGAGTCCTGTGGAAAGCATGATCAGAGGTCTAGAAAATACACTCTGTGAAGAAGGGTTATAGGAATTAGGATTGATTTTCCTAGTGAAAACAACACTGAGTGGAAGCGCGGGTTAGAAGTCTCTAAATAGGTATTAGCATGGTGCAAAGAAAGAGGAGTAACCTCGACATGTCTACAGTGAGCAGAAAAAGCTGTAAAAGCATTTAAGTTGCAGCACAGGTTAGACTTTAGGACAAAACCACCTGGATTGGAATAGACTGCTTAGAAGATATGATCTGATTCTGGAGTATCTAATTTAGACAAGACAATCTGCCAGGAACGAGAGCTGTTATCTGCGGTGGGACAAAGGCAGGTTCTCCTGGAGGTTGGAGGGTCTCTCCAGCCCTATCACTAGTACCCAGTTCAGGAACATTACTTACAACTATTAAGAGTTAATACAAAGAATATAAAAATCCTGTTCAACAAGTTCCCAGTCAATCAGAAATTGTGTGCAGAGGAATAAAAAAAGCATATCGAACTGTGGTATGGTGAAACAGCTTTACCCAGCGAGTGGTAGGTTAGAAACTTCCATATTTCTTCAAAAGTTTTAAATGTCACCACTATTAGATCTTGATCACTATGAATAGACAGCAGTCTGGCAGAGAGCTCCTAAAAAAAAATCACAAACAATATTTTAATTACAATTACTAGACTTAAGCATAATTTCTCACTAGGTAACACGTATGTTAAAATGCTATGTATTAAGAAGGACAAAAAAGTCATCCAGTATTTTACCTATACGAGATATCTGTTCTTTAACACATACCTACAACATACAGTGCACCAAGTTTTAATCTGATTTTTTCTTGCCAATTGTACCAACAGTTCCAGTGAGGTTAATTTACAGAGGAATTAAGAGCTAGGGCTGACCACACTGAGTGAGACTAAAGGCCTGTCTGGTTCAGGCACATCTATGTACAGTGGCCAGTATCCTCCATTTAGAGTGTGAAAGCCAGGCAAGCAGCTGGTGGTACTTTCCAAGAATACCCTCCTAGCACAGAGCAGTTTACAGCTTGGGAACGGCCTTTGCCAGACGTGTGGGCATTAATATTAAATAGGGGAAAGGGTTTCTTTTTGTTTGCTGGTTTTGGACTTAAAGTTTCTCTAGGTCACTTGAACCACTGTAAATTTTAGGATGCACAACATCCTGCTGTAGGTTAGCCTCAGAGCTCTGTACACATATGAAAACACACCTCCTTTGATGCATCTTTGAACCTGCTACCTGGTAGCTTCAGTCTTGTTCCAGAGGAGACATTGCATAGTCATTGCCTAGTTCACTCTTTCCATGGTTAAGACAATTAAATAGACTGGAGTATTTTTTTTTAAGATGCAGTAAGATCCTTTTCTCCTCGTTTGTACTGGTTGCTAGAGTAGCATTAAATTGTGCATTTAACAAAGATGAGCAATAATCATTGTAAAGTATAATGATCGATTTTATAAGGAATTTCAGAAATGCTAGAAGGGAGAACTACATAAACCTTCAAATAAGTGAAAGAAATATACATTTTGATGGATTCTAGCCAAAGAGCGGTAATATACAGTCTGGTTGCACTTCAGTTAGTAGCTTAAGAACAGGGCTCTCCAATGATGTGGGCTACTGTCTTTCAGGGAGATAGAGAACTGTGGCAATTTATGAGACAAGTATCTGAACCAGTATCTCAGAGAATAAATCAGATGCAAAGCTAACAGGTATAATGCTACTGTATAATTTCCCAGTACTGTACCCTTGCTCCCATCACATCAAAATTGAAATGCATCTTAAAACGATTTAAGGACTGATCAAGAAACTAATTCTAACTCTGAGAAAAAAAAAAAATTGTCCCTCAAACATTTTCTGTAATCTGAGCAAGATGGAGCTGATCCACTGTTTTTAATGACTTATGTCGTGATTTTAAAAGATCTCTGAATTAATTCTATTTAACTTCTATATTTTCAATTCACACAACATGAACAGATTAAAATAGTAATTCCTTTTTGAAAACAAAAGTCAAAAACTTAAGCCTCTTCAACAGGCATGCCTCGTCACTGCTTTGATCTTTTGCATGCCCCTTTCTACACTAGATTAAATATTAACGAGAGCCTGAAATCTATTAATAAATTGCCAACACATGCTAAAATATCTCAGCCTCGAGGGCTTTATGCGCTGCTGAATATCAAAACAACATTCTAAGGAAACTTGTAATTATAAATCTTGCTTCCTTCAAAGTCCTTTTCCCAGTCTGTTTCTAACAAGGCCACAAATCTCGTCTATTTGTATGCTGGTTTCCTTCTCCTCCTGATCCCTTCTCCCCTTCTCCATCTTCGCCTAAACAAAAGCCGGAGCAGAGCAGCAGGAGTATAGACTGTTTTCACAGCCACAAAATCAGCAGGCTGGTGATGGAGAGTTCACAACACATGAAAGGAAAATCACGTAGAAACACATGCATCTCAGACAGTCATAAAGCCATAACTAATTAAGATTTCAGTGTTTGGCTTGCTAGTGAAGGAGGCTGGAACTCGCGGCTCAGACAAAAAAGGGACACCAGAGGTCAAATGATATCATCCTGTTTTTTCATCAAGAGGAAAGAGGAGACTTTAAATTGTATTTGTAGCAAACCTCATTGGTTGTAGAGGACAGGTTTCCTATATACAAACCGATTAAAGACAGTAATAAGAATATGCCAGCCCTCTTGTGTGCTATTTAAAGCTATGGCCATCTAACCCCAGGAATTCCACTATTTATGCTATTCTTCAGACTTCCTCTTTGGCTTAGCAGTGGGCTTCCTGGGTAACCCACATGCCAAATGACTCCAAGTGACTGGAAACTGAAGTGAAGAGTCAATATGAGGGCAAATTAAAAAAAAAAAAAAAAAAAAAAAAAAATCAGAAAACCATTATTTCCTTTGATGTAAATCAAAGCAGAATGTATTTAAAATAAAACCCTTCAATGCCTTATTTAGCTGGGTTTATTTACTTTACATCAATTTGGTGTTCCAGTCTTTTTCAATGGTTCAATATTTCCAATATCTCTAGATGGTTTTGGGCCATGAGAAACTCCGATCGCTCTAATTCAAGCATACAGCAGGTAGATGGAAATAGGACCCAAATCTCTCTCAGATTATTTCAGTAGCACAGAGTGTATTCCCTGAATAAATAAATCAATTCCCAAGCAATTGACTTACACTGAAAACTGCCATCACCTCCCTGCTGTCATTTTCCAGAAGACGGAGCTGCCCTCTGAGCTGTCTTTGGAGTCTGGGATCAGGACATCCACTCTTTCGTCTTACCATTGTTAACTTCAAGGAGATATCTGGAGAAGGATATCCATTTACAGTGCTACAAGTTTCATGAATCAGCTTTGGAGAACCAGAAAATCCCTCAAAATCATAGAATCCACCTTAAGAACTATTTTTTCAGCTTCAGACAGCCACACAGAAAACTGACCTACTGCATGTTTCTTTTTCCTTTTTATTATCCAGTAGAGATAGCAGCCTAGCATGAAACACAAGATATTTCAGTTGCATAATAAAGGCTACAGCTATAGAAAGGAGAGTGATGTGAAAGTCTGTAGAAATTTTGGGAGACAACTGACACACTTGGGGATGGAGAAGAGAGAAGAGGAAAAAAGCAAGCAGATTGGCAATTTGTCAAATTAGACAGCTCTATGGACATTGAGAACATGCCCAGATTTCCAAATATCCCATACATATTTTAAAAATAGAGGCAAACAGATACTGGAATTGAAAAACAAAACAAAAAAAACCCAAACCATAGGTAGTTCAGCATGTTACAACAACTCTTTATGCTAATCTTAAATTCATGGTTATCTGACCCCCACTACTTCAGAAGGCTCCTATAAATTGAAGATTGAAAAGGCTGTTTCTCAGCTAAGCTGGTTGAGCAGTACCAACCAAGATAAGTGGTCCAACTAAAAGCTCACTTACATGATTTCCCCAGCACATCTGAAAGAAACTAGATACCTGTTCTCAGATCTTGACATCTGTTTATGAGAAGCTTTTACTACAGCTAAGGGTACAGTTTCATCAGCTAGCTTTTCTCAGATAAAGAGGATCTTTGATAAAGCTGCTTTCATTCTGCATGTCTGTTAAATTAAGTCAATAACAGTAAATCATATTTATAAATTTTCACATACCCCCATGGGCACATATAAGCCAATAATACCCACTCAGGAAGAATTCCAATTGCAAGTGTGTAAATAGGTCAAGCTTCCAGCAATAAATGGGATTGGTGTACATCCTAAAATATTCCAGCTCCTCGGAGTTTCACCTTTTAATCAGGTAAAATAGATATTTTTCACATTCTAGTCTAATATGCTGCATCTTAATCTGTTTTCAGAGGGCTTCCTTTCTATGTCTCCAGAAGTTTTGTGATGGCTTGTGCCTAAATTACTCATTACTTTAAGGCCAAGAAGGGTGGCTCAGTAATATAAAGCAGTGGTACTGAATTACAAGACCTCTCTGTTTAAGCTGTGGTCATATAGTCTATTGTTAGTGCAAAGACGACAAACGAGTCTTTAAATGTTACTTGGATCACTGTTAGGTAGCAGTATTGTTGACCTTTTCATTTTACCTGAAGCCATAAAAGATACTGACACAAGAAAAGACTATTACTTAAAAATTTAATTTTCTTTTTACATAATCAGATTGACTCCAAGTTCAATTGTGTTTCTACAGTTACATATTTGTCTTATATAAAAGTTAATATTACTGAAATAATAATTACATTGAATTAAAACAACTGAAATATGGCTGCTTCTGCCAAAAGAACTATTAATAATGCCTTATGGACATGAAACATGGTCCAAAACCGCATTGCACCTATGCTAATCTTCCTGTCTGCTTCTGTGAGCTCTGATTCGTACCCCGAGTTAAAAACCACCTAAATTCTGCATGGAGCGAGACAAACAGGTACATAAGCACAAATAATTTAACTACAAATAACCATATGCCTGGAGGAGACTGTCTACCACTAATGTGATTTGTCAGGTCAAGCCAGAAAGCACAGCGCATCCCAGTGTTGGTTTTTGACGGTTATTTCTCTTCCTCCGCAAGCAAGAGAAGGGAAATGTGACTAGACCCTCAATGCACAGAGCAGGCCGTGAGCCCTCCAGGAGGGAAGCCTGCTGTATCTACTTACTGAAGAACTGCACTCAATCGCAACTTCATTGAAAATACAGCATTAAAAAAACCAACCTAAGACTTGGAAAGGCCACAAACTTAAAATAAGACACTTGAAGAATTGAAACCCGTACATAAAATAAGCAATGAACATTTTATTTGCCTTTTTTTATTAGCCATTGCAATATAGTCCATAAATTGTTTCTGGCTTTTATAGCAGTTAATGATTTACTTCTCTCTTTTTATAAGAAATTCTCAACAAATCTTATGTAGAAGTTGGACACTTCATAGGTACCATGAAGTATGTTATAAAGTTACAGGAGTGACAACTGCAAATGTTGTTGACATAGTTGTCTCAATTAAAAAAAGTAAGCAATGAGAAAAGCATTATAAATATAAGATATGACGGAATAAAGTGTCTTACCAGTTGGAAAATTCTCTGCTTGATTGGGAAGGGTCCTTGAACTGATATTTGTGCATTTTTCACTTTGAGAACACTCTGTTATGATAAATGAAAGGAATGGTTAAGTGCATTTTCTAAGTCCATATAAATCACACCGGGGAAAAAAACCCACCCCACACTTTCAAAGCGTTTGATGCATTGGATAATTACTGAAAGAAAATAACTATATTTTTTCCCCTTCCTGCTATATAATTCCCAAAACCCACAAAAAGTATCTGAAGATCATTTCTCTCCTACTGGAGAGGAAGTTAAATCTTGATTTCATCATTTTGATGTGAAGCTTGAAGATGGAGAATTGGTGGAAAGACAGCCTCTCAGCAAACTGAAGTCCCATTTGGGAGGGAGCAAGGGTCAGACTTCATTTTTTCTTCCCTTGCACCTATACTAAAAAGCGGCCTCCACTGAAGCTTCAGTGGTATAAATTGGCAATGATACGAGTGCCTTGTACCAATTCATACTTGGAGAGAAATAATCCTTCTCTTTGTTACAAGCCTAATACTTGGGAAGGAGTAATGTAAAAACAAGTTATTTCAAGTTTTAGAAAAATAAGACAAAATAAGTATATTTTATGTTAATAATAATCTGCTTTTTTCTTTTTCGGCCCATATTTCTTCCAGTCCTTTTGGAAACAATACATTTTCATGCTGAAGAAACACCCACTCCAACCAATTCCATTTTCTCAAGGTTCCCTTGCCAAAATCAGTGAAGACAAAGCTTGATATTTCTGAGAATAAAAGTGGGAGAAATTGATCTTTAATTTTTAAAAGAAAATTTCTGAGGCAATTTTCATGTATCCCAAGACATTTTCCTCTACAGCTCTGCTTTTAAGAAAAAACTTGTAATATAGTAGGACATGGTAATTTCTAAGTAAGTCTTCTGCAGCTTCCCTCGAGTGCATCTGTTGATGTTACATGAACAGAGTCATGCAAATAAATAAGGATACATAAACACAGAGTTTTCCTATTTCAGAAAAAAGGCAGTAAAAACATCATCTTTAAGGCCAATTTTTAGCATATACTAGAATTAGAAATTTCAGTTCCCAAGCACTTTGGTTTTGGTTGAGTGTTTGACAGGGGTGTTGGGGGATTTTTTGTTTGATTTTTTTTTTTTTTTTTTTAATCTGAACTCAACGATATTTGGGTTTTAAATAGAAATTTGATAGTAAGCTCACTGCTGTGTAGGCTGACTGTATTTAAGGAACATTATAAATCTAAGTTCCCCACAACTTCTGGGACAATACTTAGTTGTAGTTCTGCTTTTTCTTGGTTTAGTCAGAAGTACAAACAGAGCAACTGTCAAAACTTTGACAACATGTTCTTGATTGCTTTGATCATCATTTAACAGTTGATAAGGACAATTAATTATCGTAT